>NW_027325365.1:31927932-32568932 GCF_036924035.1 Leuresthes tenuis | reverse complement strand
TACATCATCAAAAGCGAGAGAGGTGGTGTTCGGCTGCAAGTAGGTGTGAATGTCCAGCCATAATTACTCACAAACGGGTAAGAAAAGGTAGTATTGCCAGACCATACATGATCAAAACAGGGAGCGGAGGTGGTTCAGCTGCAAGAAGGTGTGAATGTCCGACTAAAGTTCAAATATATTAACAAAAGCGGGAGGAGAGGTCTTCGGATTAGAGTGGTTGAGAATTTCCAACCATAATCTATAAAATTCGGTGAAAAAAAGTTGTGATAGAAAACTAAAAGGTGGAGCGGAAGTGTTGGGCTGCAAGAAGGTGTGAATGTCCGACTATATTTGGTGAAAAGCAGGTGAAGCAAGGTCTGAATGCCCAACCTTACATTATCAAAAGCGAGATCAGAGGTGTTTGGCTGCAAGAAGGCCATAGTTTGCCAAAAGCGGGTAAGCTGCGAATGACCAACTAAATATCAACAAAAGTGGGGGCGGAGGTCTTCGGATGCAACTGGGTGTGAACATCCCACCATACAAGTATGGTGGAGAGGAAGCTGTGAACAGCCGACCATAGTTTGCAAAAAGCGGGTGAGACAAGGTGCGAATGCCCGACAATGTATAATCAAAAGAGGGAGCAGAGGTTTTCGGCTACAAGAAGGTTTGAATGTCCGACCATAGTTTGTAAAAAGCGGGTAAGAAAAGGTTCAAATGCCTGACTATACACCATCAAAAGCGGGAGCGGAGATGTTCCGCTGTAAGACGGTGTGAATGTCCGACCATAGTTGGTAAAAAGCGGGTAAGAAAAGGTTAAAATACCCGACTGTACACAATCAATAGCGGGAGCGGAGTTGTTCGGCTACTAAAAGGTGTGAAAGTCCGACCATGGTTTGTAAAAAGCGGGTAAGAAAAGGTGCGAATGCCCAAAAATGTATGATCAAAAGAGGGAGCGGAGGTGTTCGGCTGCAAGAAGGTGTGAATGTACACCCATAATTACTGAAAAATGGGTAAGAAAAGGTGCGAATGCCCAACTATACATAATCAAAAGCAGGAGTGGATGTGTTCGGCTCCAAGAAGGGTTGAATGTCTGACCATAGTTTGTAAAAAGCAGGTAAGAAAAGGTTTGACTGCCCGAACATACACCATCAAAAGAGGGAGCAGAGGTGTTCCGCTGTAAGAAGGTGTGAATGTCCGACCATAGTTGGTAAAAAGCGGGTAAGAAAAGGTTAAAATACCCGACTGTACACAATCAATAGCGGGAGCGGAGTTGTTCGGCTACTAAAAGATGTGAAAGTCCGACTATGGTTTGTAAAAAGAGGGTAAGAAAAGGTGCTAATGCCCGACAATGTATGATCAAAAGAGGGAGTGGAGGTTTTCGGCTGTAAGAAGGTCTGAATGTCCAACTATAATTTGTAAAAACCGGGTAAGAAAAGGCTTGAAAGCCCGACTGTACACCATCATAAGCGGGAGAGGAGGTGTTCAGCTGCAAGAAGGTGTGAATGTCCACCCATAATTACTGAAAAATGGGTAAGAAAAGGTGCGAATGCCCAAACATACATCATCAAAAGCAGAAGTGGATGTGTTGGGCTACAAGAAGGTTTGAAAGTCCGACCATGGTTTGTAAAAAACGGGTAAGAAAAGGTGCGAATGCCCGACAATGTATGATCAAAAGAGGGAGCGGAGGTTTTTGAATACAAGAAGGTTTGAATGTCCGACCATGGTTTGTAAAAAGCGGGTAAGAAAAGGTTCAAATGCCTGACAATACACCATCAAAAGCGGGAGCGGAGGTGTTCCGCTGTAAGACGGTGTGAATGTCCGACCATAGTTGGTAAAAAGCGGGTAAGAAAAGGTTAAAATACCCGACTGTACACAATCAATAGCGGGAGCGGAGTTGTTCGGCTACAAGAAGGTGTGAAAGTCCAACCATGGTTTGTAAAAAGCTGCTAAGAAAAGGTTCGAATGCCCGAATATATACCATCAAAAGCGGAAGCGGAGGTGTTCGGCTGCAAGAAGGTGTGAACGTCCGACCAAAGTTTGTAAAAAGCAGTTAAGAAAAGGTTCGAATATCCAACCAAACATAATCAAAAGCGGGAGCAGAGCTGTTCGACTGCAAGTAGGTGTGAATGTCCAGCCATAATTACTCACAAACGGGTAAGAAAAAGTAGTATTGCCAGACCATACATGATCAAAACAGGGAGCTGAGGTGGTTCAGCACCAAGGTGTGAATGTCTGACTATAGTTTGTAAAAAGCGGGTAAGCTGCGAATGACCGACTAAATATCAACAAAAGGTCTTCGGATGCAAGTGGGTGTGAATATCCCACCATACAAGTATGGTGGAGAGGAAGCTGTGAACAGCCGACCATAGTTTGCAAAAAGCGGGTGAGACAAGGTGCGAATGTCCAACCATACATGATCAAAATAGGGAGCGGAGGTGTTTGGCTGTGACAAGGTGTGAATGTCCATCCAAAATTAATGAAAAGCGGGCAAAAAGTAGGTTTGAATGCCCAAGCATACATCATCAAAAGAAGGAGTGGATGTGTTCGGCTACAAGAAGGTTTGAATGTCTGACCATAGTTTGTAAAAAGCGGGTAAGAAAAGGTTCGAATGCCCAAACAGACACCATCATAAGAGGGAGCGGAGGTGTTCCGCTGTAAGAAGGTGTGAATGTCCGACCATAGTTGGTAAAAAGTGGGTAAGAAAAGGTTGAAATACCCGACTGTACACAATCAATAGGGGGAGCGGAGTTGTTGGGCTACAAGAAGGTGTGAAAGTCCAACCATGGTTTGTAAAAAGCTGGTAAGAAAAGGTTCGAATGCCCGAATATATACCATCAAAAGCGGAAGCGGAGGTGTTCGGCTGCAAGAAGGTGTGAACGTCCGACCAAAGTTTGTAAAAAGCAGTTAAGAAAAGGTTCGAATATCCAACCAAACATAATCAAAAGCGGGAGCAGAGGTGGTTCAGCACCAAGGTGTGAATGTCTGACTATAGTTTGTAAAAAGCGGGTACGATAAGGTGCGAATGCCCGACAATGTATAATTAAAAGAGGGAGCAGAGGTTTTCGGCTACAATAAGGTTTGAATGTCCGACCATAGTTGGTAAAAAGCGGGTAAGAAAAGGTTAAAATACCCGACTGTACACAATCAATAGCGGGAGCGGAGTTGTTCGGCTACAAGAAGGTGTGAAAGTCCAACCATCGTTTGTAAAAAGCTGGTAAGAAAAGGTTCGAATGCCCGAATATATACCATCAAAAGCGGAAGCGGAGGTGTTCGGCTGCAAGAAGGTGTGAACGTCCGACCAAAGTTGGCAAAAAGCAGTAAAGAAAAGGTTCGAATATCCAAACATAATTAAAAGCGAGAGAGATTGTGTTCAGCTGCAAGTAGGTGTGAATATCCAGCCATAATTACTCACAAACGGGTAAGAAAATGTAGTATTGCCAGACCATACATGATCAAAACAGGGAGCGGAGGTGGTTTAGCTGCAAAAAGGGGTGAATGTCCAACTAAAGTTCAAATATATTAACAAAAGCGGGAGGAGAGGTCTTCGGATTAGAGTGGTTGAAATTTCCAACCATAATCTATAAAATGCGGTGGTTTTTATAGGAAAATCCGAAATCGTGCAGGACTCATGAAAGTAAGCTTATTCTCGGATTCCTGATCCACCAATGTTGCTCTTTCCTATACTGCAAAATACAGCCTTGTTCTTTGTTGAAATCGATATAGACATTGATAAATATGAAGGACAAAGCAGTTTCCACTTTGTTTGAGTGAAGGAATTAATTTTATAGCAAAATCCCAAATCAAGCAGAACGTATGAAAATAAGCGTGTTTTCGGATTCCTGATCCTTCAGTGTTGCTATTTCTTCTACTGCAAAATACAATGTTGTTCTTTGTTGAAGTCAATCTAGACATTGATAAATATGAAGGACAAAGCAGTTTGAACATAGTTTGAGTAAAGGAATTCATTTTATACATAAAATCCCAAATCATGCAGAACGTATGAAAATAAGTTTATTCTCGGATTCCTGTTCCTTCAAGTGTTGCTCTTTCTACTACTGCAAAATATAATGTTGTTCTTTGTTGAAGTAAATCTAGACATTGATAAATATGAAGGACAAAGCAGTTTTCACTTGGTTTGAGTGAAGGAATTCATTTTATACATAAAATCCCAAATCATGCAGAACGTATGAAAATAAGCTTATTCTCGGATTCCTGTTCCTTCAAGTGTTGCTCTTTCTACTACTGCAAAATACAATGTTGTTCTTTGTTGAAGTAAATCTAGACATTGATAAATATGAAGGACAAAGCAGTTTTAACTTGGTTTGAGTGAAGGAATTCATTTTATACATAAAATCCCAAATCATGCAGAACGTATGAAAATAAGCTTATTCTCGGATTACTGATCCTTCAGTGTTGCTCTTTCTTCTACTGCAAAATCCAGTGTTTTTCTTTGTTGAAGTCAATCTAGACATTGATAAATATGAAGGACAAAGCAGTTTTAACATAGTTTGAGTGAAGGCATTCATTTATAGTAAAATCAATAATCGTACAGAACTCATGAAAATAAGCTTATTCTCGGATTCCTAAAACTTTTGATTTGCTCTTTCTTTACTGCAAAGTACAATGTTGTTCTTTGTTGAAGTCGATCTAGACATTGATAAATATGAAGGACAAAGCAGTTTTAACTTGGTTTGAGTGAAGGATTTGCAGCTGAAAACCTCCCGCTCCCGCTTTTGATTGTGTATAGTCGGGCTTTCAAGCCTTTTCTTACCCGGTTTTTAGAAATTATGGTTGGACATTAAGACCTTGCAGCCGAAGACCTCCACTCCCTCTTTTGATCATACATTGTCGGGCATTCGCACCTTGTCTTACCCGCTTTTTACAAACTATAGTCAGACATTCACACCTTGCAGCTGAACCACCTCAGCTCCCTGTTTTGATCATGTATGGTCTGGCAATACTACCTTTTCTTACCCGTTTGTGAGTAATTATGGCTGGACATTCACACTCCCGCTTTTGATGGTATATATTCGGGCATTCGAACCTTTTCTTAACTGCTTTTTGCAAACTTTGATCGGACGTTCACACCGTCTTGCAACCGAACATCTCCGCTTCCGCTTTTGATGGTATATATTCGGGCATTCGAACCTTTTCTTAGCAGCTTTTTACAAACCATGGTTGAACTTTCACACCTTCTTGTAGCCGAACACCTCCGCTCCAGCTTTTGATGGTGTATAGTCAGGCATTTGAACCTTTTCTTACCCGCTTTTTACAAACTATGGTCGGACATTCAAACCTTCTTGTAGCCGAAAACCTCCGCTCCCTCTTTTGATCATACATTGTCGGGCATTCGCACCTTTTCTTACCCGTTTTTTACAAACCATGGTCGGACTGTCACACATTCTTGTAGCCAAACACATCCGCTCCCGCTATTGATTGTGTACAGTCGGGTATTTTAACCTTTTCTTACCCGTTTTTTACCAACTATGGTCGGACATTCACACCTTCTTACAGCGGAACACCTCCGCTCCCTCTTTTGATGGTGTATGTTTGGGCATTCGAACCTTTTCTTACCCGCTTTTTACAAACTATGCTCGGACATTCAAACCTTCTTGTAGCCGAACACATCCACTCCTGCTTTTGATGACGTATGGTTGGGCATTCAAACCTACTTTTTGCCCGCTTTTCATTAATTTTGGGTGGACATTCACACCTTGTCACAGCCAAACACCTCCGCTCCCTGTTTTGATCATGTATGGTTGGACATTCGCACCTTTTTTCACCCGCTTTTTGCCAACTATGGTCGGCTGTTCACAGCTTCCTCTCCACCATACTTGTATGGTGGGATATTCACACCCACTTGCATCCGAAGACCTTTTGTTGATATTTAGTCGGTGATTCGCAGCTTACCCGCTTTTGGCAAACTATGGCCTTCATGCAGCCAAACACCTCTGATCTCGCTTTTGATGATGTAAGGTTGGGCATTCAGACCTTGCTTCACCTGCTTTTCATCAAATATAGTCGGACATTCACACCTTCTTGCAGCCGAACACTTCGGCTCCACCTTTTAGTGTTCTATCACACCTTTTTTTTCACCGCATTTTATAGATTATGGTTGGAAATTCTCAACCACTCTCATCCGAAGACCTCTCCTCCCGCTTTTGTTAATATATTTGAACTTTAGTCGGACATTCACACCTTCTTGCAGCTGAACACCACCTCTCCCGCTTTTGATGATGTATGGACCGGCATTCTTACCTTTTCTAACACATTTTTCAGCAATTATGGTCGGAGATTCACACTTACTCACAGCCGAACAACTCCGCTCCCGCATTTGATGGTGTATAGTCGGGCATTCTCACCCTTTCTCATTAGCTTTTTGCAAATTATGATCTGACATTCACACCTGCTTTTGATAATGTATGGTTTGGCATTCGCACCTTTTCTTACCCATTTTTCAGTAATTATGGGTGGACATTCACACCTTCTTGCAGCTGAACACCTCCTCTCCCGCTATTGATTGTGTACAGTCGGGTATTTTAACCTTTTCTTACCCGCTTTTTACCAAATATGGTCGGACATTCACACCGTCTTACAGCGGAACACCTCTGTTCAACACTTAATTTTTTATCAAACGTCCCACCATTCCGACACTTTTTTCCTCCTATGGTCGGAATGGCGGTATGTTTTTTGTTTTTTTTAACATACCGCCATTCCGACAGTTCCTTTTAATAGCCTATTTTTTACCCAAAACATTTTGCACTAATGATATGCCGGCGCAAATACGCCCTAAAGTTTGGCGCACAAGCTTTGCACATGCAGAGGCCACAGCCTCGCAAACAAACTTTAATAATCTATTATCAAAATCCCCTGAATTTCAAATATAAAAATACAGATATTAATATAACTCTGGCGAGACTGAAACTGATTAAGCAGAAATACAGTGTCAGTGAGCTGTCACAGCAGCCAGCTGGAGCGAAGCTCTCCACAGAGCCCATGCGTCTTTTGCACGCTGTCATCATATGCAAAAGTAATAATTGCAATTACAGATATCACGGCTACTGCACAGGACACAGTTGCGAGCACTCTGCCTTGCCTTGCCAATAGAAGAAGATAGAAATGACAGCATAGAACGTATAAAACACAACAAAATGCAGTAAAAACGTTTATTCATGTTATTCACGTGATTTATGAGTACTCACTCCAATTTTGGGAAGCGCGGATGGGTTTTGCGCATTTGGCACAAACACACAGCCGCAACGGTTGTAGCTTTATACAGCCTGTTGATATCTTAAGGACCTAACTGGTCACACCTGGGACTAAATGTCATGTAGAGATTGTTTTTACATGACATTACAGCTGAACATATAGCTTTCATCCACAAACCAACGTGGGAGAGCCCGAAGACGCATGTGCCAGACGCACATAGGCATGCGTAAAACCAATTTTGACCACTTCATACTGTTTATTTGCTTTCTTTTAGTTAACTTTCGTTTCTTTTGGATTCTTGTGCGTGTTATGGAGCCGTTTTGGTCCATGTTTGTAAGCCTTTTTTTCCTGGATTAAATTTTCGGAAGTTGAAACAAGTGGCATTGGAGTGTGTGATTGAAAACCACCGCGGACTGCTTCTCCTCCTCCAGTTGCCGAGACTTTGTGTTTTTAATAAAATGAAAACATTAGGTCCACGCTTGGTATCCAGATCCTGAAACATCTCCATGAGCAGGCTTTTTTTTAACTGATCTGTTGAATAGTTATATGACACTGTTAAAATCCCAGATGAAGATCTAGCACTTGACCATTTTTGTAAATCTTCTAATTCCATAGTTGATAAACACGCCCCTTTTAAAAAGTATAGAACTTAGAACAGGTCTATCCCTGGCTTTCGGCAGAACTGTCTTCTTTACTTTTTTTTCCCCTTGTCCTGTTCAGCATTATGTCAGAAGAATTGTAGTCTGAATACCTTTGATGCCAAACAGATTTGTTTTGCCAAGGGAAGTTTTATAAATGTAAAGCTCCCCTTGATGCCCATTTATTTATTTCTGTTTACAATATATGACATGAACTGAACTGTACCGGACCGGGGGACAAGGAAAGAAGAAGAGGAAAGAAGAGGAAACAGAACAAAAATAGAAACAAAAACCAGACAACCAGCTGCTACACCTGTAAAAAACAAAACAGACAACAATCCATGGCCTATGAGGGGAATCCAGCCTTAGCGCCACCAGGAGCACCTGAAAGCAGACAAGCAGAGAAAAAACAAACACACAAACAAACAAAAACAAGCACAAGAAGCGGCAATCGCATACAACACAGCTGTGGATATAGATGACCTGAGACGACATGATAATACATCAACTGCTTAGTGACCATGCTACTGGACTAATGAATGTGTGTGTGAGAACATGCAACACCCATGGCACAGGACCTACATGATAACCGTGCTTAGTTATGAGTGTATAAGCGTACAGGGCCACAATCCACACACCCCCCCCCCCCCAAGCAATCAGAAGCAGGCAGAGAGGGCCACAAGACCCAGGCCACCAGCAGCCCCCACAGAGCACAGAACCCAGGCAGCCCACCGCAGGGGCAACCACGCATCCACCCAGAAGACTGCAGAGGAAGCCCCCGGAAAGAGCCCCCATAAGCATAGGGCAGAGGCACTCCGGGAACCAGGGGCAACAGCCCACCGACCCCGCCAGGCCCCAGCCGCCCAGACATGGGCCGTGCACTGGACCTGGGCCCCAGGAGCCCGAGCGCCCCCAAACCCCCCGGCAGAGGCCCCACCCAATACCCAGGAGGGCCAAGCGCCCCAGACAGCCACA
The DNA here is from genome assembly GCF_036924035.1 of Leuresthes tenuis. Taxonomy (NCBI): domain Eukaryota; kingdom Metazoa; phylum Chordata; class Actinopteri; order Atheriniformes; family Atherinopsidae; genus Leuresthes; species Leuresthes tenuis. The sequence goes on along the minus strand of NW_027325365.1, from coordinate 32,560,131 downwards.
AAGTGGGTCAGCACCTGCCCCAGCGCCCCTGGCCAAGTGCCCTGGGAGTCAAGACGTGCCCACAGGTGGGTGAAGTCGCGAGCAGTTGGGAGAGGCAACGCTGATGCCCCATCGGGAGAAACACAGGCAGGCCAGGCGACAGCAAGTCCCAGATCCAGGCCCAATCATTACCACACACACTTTCACGTCCCATACATCCACACATCCACACATCCTACCTCCCTCGACTCTGCTGGGGTGCAGTGCAGCGGGCACACCAAGAGGCCAGCAACCCCCCAGCCACCACAGACCCCGAACCAGCAGAACAATTAATTAATCCTCCTGGCCCCTCCTGCCCCGAGCAGACACCAGGAAGCAGGGGTGTGCGAAGAAGACCCCTCCCCTCACCCTTCTGGCTCTTCAATATTTTCTAATAGTGAGCAATTAAAATTGAGGGGCAGCCAAACTTGTAGAACTGGGAGCGCGGCACTCTGGGCCGCCTACATACCCAAAGAGCCCCGCCCACTAGATACCACTCAGTGTAACCACCCCCCAAGACCTAATGTGTGTGTGTGAGTGTGTTTGATAAGTAGTAATGTCTAAGGTGTAATTAAAACAGGGGCAGGGAACTGCAGAGTGCAACCAAAGGGGACCACCTACGTGGCCCCATCCACTACACCGCACCGAACACACGCCCCCAAAACCCTTCATGTGTGAGTGTGTGCTGTGTACAGGAGCCAGAAGGGAGAGGGGTATGGGGATATATACCGGGGGAGCTACTCTCCCCCAGAGAGGGCAGCCAGGGACTGGCTGCAATAGGCATCCCCGCTACCTGGGAGCCAACACAGGGCAGGAGGGCCTGATGTCCACCAGGCTCGGGGCCTGCAGCGACCATATTCCGGGAGCTACTGTACCCCCAGAAGGTACCCATCCCGCCCCACCACACTCAACCCAACCCCACCCCGGAGGACCTCTACAAAAAACAAACAAACAAACCACCCGGTCACACCAGTCGCAGCAGCCCGGGCCTGAGACCCACCATCACCCAGCAACCCACCACCACCACTATGTGATAAAACTAATCAGAGGGGACCAGAGAGAATGAAATTCAGCCAATTGATGTTTTGAGGAGGCAGACATTGTTTCCATGCTAATATAATCTAAAAGAAAATTTCTAAACTGGTTAATACACAGATTGTTCTTTGCTTTCCAGTTCATGAGAATAGTTTTCTTTGCGATACATAACACTGTGACAACCATGTGTGCTGAGTTAATTTCCATGTTGATGTTGTCTAAGTCACCCAGTATGCACAGTGTGGGGCATGCAGGGATGCTACACTTTAGCCATGTTGATAGGTCCTCACAGACTTCAAGCCAGAACTTCTGGACAGGCGCAGAAAACCACAAAGCGTGTGCATAATCATCAGGTGTGTTATCTGTGCAATGTGAGCAGATGTTTGAGTGTGTTAGACCCATCCTGAACATCCTTTGTCCTGTATAGTGTGTTCTATGAAGGATTTTGTATTGTATGAGCTGTAAATTAGGATTTTGAGTCTTTATGAAGGTGTTCAAACATATTTGTGGTTAGAAGCTATGACCAGAACTGATGGATAAATCTGCCTCCCATTTTGAGGATGGAAGAGACATTGTGTCATCTATCTTAGACAATAATTTATATATTTTTGATAGTAGTTTTGGGGTACAGCTGCTTAGAAATTCTGCTACCCTAGTCGGGGGTTGTAAGTCTGGTTGGTGGAGGATATATCCATCCATCCATCCATCATCTGCCGCTTATCCGGGGGTCGGGTCGCGGGGGCAGCAGCTTGAGCAGAGAAACCCAGACGTCTCTGTCCCCGGCCACTTCCTCCAGCTCTTCCGGGGGGACCCCGAGGCGTTCCCAGGTCAGCCGAGAGACATAGTCTCTCCAACGTGTCCTGGGTCTCCCCCGGGGTCTCCTCCCAGTGGGACGTGCCCGGAACATCTCCCCAGGGAGGCGCCCAGGGGGCATCCTAACCAGATGCCCGAGCCACCTCATCTGACTCCTCTCAATGCGGAGGAGCAGCGGTTCTACTCCGAGCCCCTCCCGGATGACTGAGCTTCTCACCCTATCTCTAAGGGAGAGCCCAGACACCCTGCGGAGGAAACCCATTTCGGCCGCTTGTATTCGCGATCTTGTTCTTTCGGTCACTACCCACAACTCGTGACCATAGGTGAGGATGGGAACGTAGATTGACCAGTAAGTAGAGAGCTTCGCCTTCTGGCTCAGCTCCCTCTTCACAACGACGGGTCGGTGCAGAGCCTGCAACACTGCAGGTGCCGCACCGATCCGCCCGTCAATCTCCCGCTCCATTCGTCCGTCACTCGTGAACAAGACCCCGAGATACTTGAACTCCTCCTCTTGGGGAAGGATCTCATTCCCGACCCGGAGAGAGCATTCCACCCTTTTCCGGCTGAGAACCATAGTCTCGGATTTGGAGGTGCTGATTCTCATCCCAGCCGCTTCACACTCGGCTGTGAATCACTCCAGTGAGAGCTGAAGGTCACGGCCTGACGACGCTAACAGAACCACATCATCTGCAAAAAGCAGAGACCCGATTCTGAGGTCGCCAAATGGGACACCCTCAACGCCCTGGCTCCGCCTAGAAATTCTGTCCATAAAAGTTAGGAACAGAATCGGTGACAAAGGGCAGCCCTGACGGAGTCCAACTCTCACCGGAAACGTATCCGACTTACTGCCGGCAATGCGGACCAAACTCTGGCACCGGTCATACAGAGACCGAACGGCCCCTATCAAGGGGTCCGGCACTCCATATTCCCGGAGCACCCCCCACAGGACTCCACGAGGGACACGGTCGAACGCTTTCTCCAAGTCCACAAAACACATGTAGACTGGTTGGGCGAACTCCCATGCACCCTCCAGGATCCTGCCGAGGGTATAGAGCTGGTCCACTGTTCCACGGCCAGGACGAAAGCCACACTGCATCTCCTGAATCCGAGGCTCGATTATCCGACGGATCCTCCTCTCCAATACCCCCGAATAGACCTTACCAGGGAGGCTGAGGAGTGTGATACCCCTATAGTTGGAACACACCCTCCGGTCCCCCTTTTTAAAGAGGGGGACCACCACCCCAATCTGCCAGTCCAGAGGCACTGTCCCCGATGTCCACGCGATACTGCAGAGGCGTGTCAGCCAAGACAGCCCTACAACATCCAGAGCCTTGAGAAACTCAGGACGGACCTCATCCACCCCCGGGGCCTTGCCACCGAGGAACTTTTTAACCACCTCGGCAACCTCAGCCCCAGAAATGGGAGGCCCCGTCTCCGAGCTCTCCGACTCTGCCTCTTCCGAGCACGTGTTGGTAGGATTGAGGAGTTCCTCGAAGTACTCCCCCCACCGACTCACAACATCCCTAGTTGAGGTCAGCAAAGCCCCGTCCGCACTGTAAACAGTGTTGACTGTGAGCCGCTTCCCCCCCCGAGACACCGGATGGTGGACCAGAATCTTTTCGAGGCCGTCCGGAAATCGTTCTCCATGGTCTCATCGAACTCCTCCCAGGCCCGAGTTTTTGCCTCAGCAACCACCGAAGCCGTGGCCCGTCTGGCCCGTCGGTACCTATCAGCTTCTTCCAGGGTCCCACTGGCCAAAAAGGCCCGATAGGACTCCTTCTTCAGCTTGACGGCTTCCCTCACCACTGGTGTCCACCAGCAGGTTCGAGGGTTGCCGCCACGACAGGCACCGACCACCTTACGGCCACAACTCCGACCAGCTGCCTCGGCAATGGAGTCACGGAACATTCAATGTCCCCCACCTCAAATATGGTTGAAGCTCTGCCGGAGGTGGGAGTTAAAGCTCCTTCTGACGGGGGATTCTGACAAACGCTCCCAGCAGACCCTCACAATACGTTTGGGCCTGCCAGGTCTGATCGGCATCCTCCCCCACCAGCGGAGCCAACTCACCACCAGGTGGTGATCAGTTGACAGCTCTGCCCCTCTCTTCACCCGAGTGTCCAGGACATACGGCCGCAAGTCCGATGATACAACCACAAAGTCGATCATCGAACTGCGGCCAAGGGTGTCCTGGTGCCAAGTGCACATATGGACACCCTTATGCCTGAACATGGTGTTCGTTATGGACAGTCTATGACTGGCACAGAAGTCCAACAACATAACACCACTCTGATTCAGATCGGGGGGGCCGTTCCTCCCAATCACACCCCTCCAGGTCTCACTGTCATTGCCCACGTGAGCATTGAAGTCCCCCAGCAGAATGAGGGAGTCTCCGGTAGGAGCATTCTCCAGTGCCTCCCCCAGAGACTCCAAAAAGGGTAGGTACTCTGAACTGCTGTTTGGCGCATAGGCACAAACAACAGTCAGGACTCGTCCCCCCACCCAAGGCGGAGGGAGGCTACCCTCTCGTTCACTGGGGTAAACCCCAATGTACTGGCACACAGCCGGGGGGCAATAAGTATTCCCACACCTGCTCTGCGCCTCTCACCACGGGCAACTCCAGAGTGGAAGAGAGTCCAACCCCTCTCAAGAGTACTGGTTCCAGATCCCAAGCCGTGCGTCGAGGTGAGTCCGACTATATCTAACGGTCTGATGAAGTTTCAACAATAAACAACAAACTTTGTATTATGAGAAAGAACCAGACTCATTCTTTAGGAATCCGAAAATAAGCTCTATTTTACGAGTTATGCACGAATTCGGATTCTCCTATAAAACGAATTCCTTAACTCAAACCAAGTTAAGACTGCTTTGTCCTTCATATTTATTCATGTCTAATCAAGTTTCAATGATAAACAACGTTGTACTTTGTAGAATGAGAAAGAACTTCTTCAGCAATAAGCATCTCTCGACAAATGACGAAATACAGATTTTGCTATAAAATTAATTGCTATCAGCCTGACTTAAAACTGTTTGTCTTCCTTATTTATCCACTTCAAATCAAGTTTCAACAATTAAAAAAATTTTGTAGTTTGAGAAAGAACAACTTAATCTTGAGCAATCAGTATAAAAAGAAGGTAAGCAAAGGTGCGAATGTCAAACCATACATGATCAAAACAGGGAGCGGAGGTGTTTGGCTGAGACAAGGTGTGAATGTCCACCCATAATTAATGAAAAGCGAGCAACAAGTAGGTTCGAATGCCCAACCATACATCATCAAAAGCAGGAGTGGATATGTTCGGCTACAAGAAGGTTTGAATGTCTGACCATAGTTTGTAAAAAGCGGGTAAGAAAAGGTTCGAATGCCCGAACATACACCATCAAAGGAGGGAGCGGAGGTGTTTCGCTGTAAGAAGGTGTGAATGTCCGACCATAGTTGGTAAAAAACGGGTAAGAAAAGGTTAAAGTACCCGACTGTACACAATCAGTAGCGGGTGCGGAGTTGTTCGGCTACTAAAAGGTGTGAAAGTCCGACCATGGTTTGTAAAAAGCGGGTAAGAAAAGGTGCGAATGCCCGAAAATGTATGATCAAAAGAGGGAGCGGAGGTGTTCGGCTGCAAGAAGGTGTGAATGTACACCCATAATTACTGAAAAATGGGTAAGAAAAGGTGCGAATGCCTAACTATACATAATCAAAAGCAGGAGTGGATGTGTTCGGCTCCAAGAAGGTGTGAATGTCCGACCATAGTTGGTAAAAAGCGGGTAAGAAAAGGTTAAAATACCCGACTGTACACAATCAATAGCGGGAGCGGAGTTGTTCGGCTACTAAAAAATGTGAAAGTCCGACTATGGATTGTAAAAAGCGGGTAAGAAAAGGTGCTAATGCCCGACAATGTATGATCAAAAGAGGGAGTGGAGGTTTTCGGCTGTAAGAAGGTCTGAATGTCCAACTATAATTTATAAAAACCGGGTAAGAAAAGGCTTGAAAGCCCGACTATACACCATCATAAGCGGGAGAGGAGGTGTTCAGCTGCAAGAAGGTGTGAATGTCCACCCATAATTACTGAAAAATGGGTAAGAAAAGGTGCGAATGCCCAACTATACATAATCAAAAGCAGGAGTGGATGTGTTCGGCTCCAAGAAGGGTTGAATGTCCGACCATGGTTTGTAAAAAACGGGTAAGAAAAGGTGCGAATGCCCGACAATGTATGATCAAAAGAGGGAGCGGAGGTTTTTGGCTACAAGAAGATTTGAATGTCCGACCATAGTTTGTAAAAAGCGGGTAAGAAAAGGTTCAAATGCCTGACAATACACCATCAAAAGCGGGAGCGGAGGTGTTCCGCTGTAAGACGGTGTGAATGTCCGACCATAGTTGGTAAAAAGCGGGTAAGAAAAGGTTAAAATACCCGACTGTACACAATCAATAGCGGGAGCGGAGTTGTTCGGCTACAAGAAGGTGTGAAAGTCCAACCATGGTTTGTAAAAAGCTGCTAAGAAAAGGTTCGAATGCCCGAATATATACCATCAAAAGCGGAAGCGGAGGTGTTCGGCTGCAAGAAGGTGTGAACGTCCGACCAAAGTTTGTAAAAAGCAGTTAAGAAAAGGTTCGAATATCCAACCAAACATAATCAAAAGCGGGAGCAGAGCTGTTCGACTGCAAGTAGGTGTGAATGTCCAGCCATAATTACTCACAAACGGGTAAGAAAAGTCAGTATTGCCAGACCATACATGATCAAAACAGGGAGCTGAGGTGGTTCAGCACCAAGGTGTGAATGTCTGACTATAGTTTGTAAAAAGCGGGTAAGATAAGGTGCGAATGCCCGACAATGTATGATCAAAAGAGGGAGCGGAGGTTTTTGGCTACAAGAAGGTTTGAATGTCCGACCATAGTTTGTAAAAAGCGGGTAAGAAAAGGTTCAAATGCCTGACTATACACCATCAAAAGCGGGAGCGGAGGTGTTCTGCTGTAAGACGGTGTGAATGTCCGACCATAGTTGATAAAAAGCGGGTAAGAAAAGGTTAAAATACCCGACTGTACACAATAAATAGGGGGAGCGGAGTTGTTCGGCTACAAGAAGGTGTGAAAGTCCAACCATGGTTTGTAAAAAGCTGGTAAGAAAAGGTTCGAATGCTCGAATATATACCATCAAAAGCGGAAGCGGAGGTGTTCGGCTGCAAGAAGGTGTGAACGTCCGACCAAAGTTTGTAAAAAGCAGTTAAGAAAAGGTTCGAATATCCAACCAAACATAATCAAAAGCGGGAGCAGAGCTGTTCGACTGCAAGTAGGTGTGAATGTCCAGCCATAATTACTCACAAACGGGTAAGAAAAGGTAGTATTGCCAAACCATACATGATCAAAACAGGGAGCGGAGGTGGTTCAGCTGCAAGGTGTGAATGTCTGACTATAGTTTGTAAAAAGCGGGTAAGATAAGGTGCGAATGCCCGACAATGTATGATCAAAAGAGGGAGCAGAGGTTTTCGGCTGCAAGAAGGTCTGAATGTCCACCCAAAATTCCTGAAAAATGGGTAAAAAATAGGTGCGAATGCCAAACCATACATCATCAAAAGCAGGAGTGGATGTGTTCGGCTACAAGAAGATTTGAATGTCCATCAATAATTGCTTTAAAACATGAAAGAAAATTTTCGAATATCAAACCGCACATGATCATAAGCAGGAGAGGAGTTGTTCAGCTGCAAGAAGGTGTGAATATCCACCCATAATTACTGAAAAATGGGTAAGAAAAGGTGAAAATGCCCAACCATACATCATCAAAAGCAGGAGTGGATGTGTTCGGCTACAAGAAGGTTTGAATGTCCGACCATAGTTTGTAAAAAGCGGTTAAGAAAAGGTTCGAATGCCCGAACATAGACCATCAAAAGAGGGAGCGGAGGTGTTCCGCTGTAAGAAGGTGTAAATGTCCGACCATAGTTGGTAAAAAGCGGGTAAGAAAAGGTTAAAATACCCGACTGTACACAATCAATAGCGGGAGCGGAGTTGTTTGGCTACAAGAAGGTGTGAAAGTCCGACCACGGTTTGTAAAAAGCGGGTAAGAAAAGGTTCGAATGCCCGAATATATAGCATCAAAAGTGGAAGTGGATGTGTTCGGCTGCAAGAAGGTGTGAACGTCCGACCAAAGTTTGTAAAAAGCAGTTAAGAAAAGGTTCGAATATCCAACCAAACATAATCAAAAGCGGGAAAAGAGCTGTTCGACTGCAAGTAGGTGTGAATGTCAGATCATAATTTGCAAAAAGCTGATGAGAAAGGGTGAGAATGCCCGGCTATACACCATCAAATGCGGGAGCGGAAGTGTTTGGCTTTGAGTAGGTGTGAATGTCCGACCATAATTTCTGAAAAATGTGTTAGAAGAGACTAGAATGCCGGACAATACATCATCAAATGCGGGAGCGGAGTTGTTCGGCTGTGAGTAGGTGTGAATCTCCGAGCATAGTTTGTAAAAAGGGGGTAAGAATAGGTTCGAATGCCCGAACATACACTATCAAAACAGGGAGCTGAGGTGGCTCAGCTGCAAGGTGTGAATGTCTGACTATAGTTTGTAAATAAGGTGCAAATGCCCAACAATGTATAATCAAAAGAGGGAGCGGAGGTTTTCGGCTACAAGAAGGTTTGAATGTCCGACCATAGTTGTAAAAAGCGGGTAAGAAAAGGTTCAAGCGCCTGACTATACACCATCAAAAGCGGGAGCAGAGGTGTTCCGCTGTAAGACGGTGTGAATGTCCGACCATATTTGGTAAAAAGCGGGTAAGAAAAGGTTAAAATACCCGACTGTACACAATCAATAGTGGGAGAGGAGGTGTTCAGCTGCAAGAAGGTGTGAATGTCCACCCATAATTACTGAAAAATGGGTAAGAAAAGGTGCGAATGCCCAACCATACATTATCAAAAGCAGGTGTGAATGTCAGATCATAATTTGCAAAAAGCTGTTGAGAAAGGGTGAGAATGCCCGACTATACACCATCAAATGCGGGAGCGGAGTTGTTCGGCTGTGAGTAAGTGTTAATCTCCGACCATAATTGCTGAAAAATGTGTTAGAAAAGGTAAGAATGCCGGTCCATACATCATCAAAAGCGGGAGAGGTGGTGTTCGGCTGCAAGTAGGTGTGAATGTCCAGCCATAATTACTAACAAACGGGTAAGAAAAGGTAGTATTGCCAGACCATACATGATCAAAACAGGGAGCGGAGGTGGTTCAGCTGCAAGAAGGTGTGAATGTCCGACTAAAGTTCAAATATATTAACAAAAGCGGGAGGAGAGGTCTTCGGATGAGAGTGGTTGAGAATTTCCAACCATAATCTATAAAATGCGGTGAAAAAAAAGGTGTGATAGAAAACTAAAAGGTGGAGCGGAAGTGTTCGGCTGCAAGAAGGTGTGAATGTCCGACTATATTTGGTGAAAAGCAGGTGAAGCAAGGTCTGAATGCCCAACCTTACATCATCAAAAGCGAGATCAGAGGTGTTTGGCTGCATGAAGGCCATAGTTTGCCAAAAGCGGGTAAGCTGCGAATCACCGACTAAATATCAACAAAAGGTCTTCGGATGCAAGTGGGTGTGAATATCCCACCATACAAGTATGGTGGAGAGGAAGCTGTGAACAGCCGACCATAGTTGGCAAAAAGCGGGTGAGAAAAGGTGCGAATGTCCAACCATACATGATCAAAACAGGGAGCGGAGGTGTTTGGCTGTGACAAGGTGTGAATGTCCACCCAAAATTAATGAAAAGCGGGCAACAAGTAGGTTTGAATGCCCAACCATACATCATCAAAAGCAGGAGTGGATGTGTTCGGCTACAAGGTTTGAATGTCCGAGCATAGTTTGTAAAAAGCGGGTAAGAAAAGGTTCGAATGCCCAAACATACACCATCAAAAGAGGGAGCGGAGGTGTTCCGCTGTAAGAAGGTGTGAATGTCTGACCATAGTTGGTAAAAACGGGTAAGAAAAGGTTAAAATACCCGACTGTACACAATCAATAGCGGGAGCGGATGTGTTTGGCTACAAGAATGTGTGAATGTCCGACCATGGTTTGTAAAAAACGGGTAAGAAAAGGTGCGAATGCCCGACAATGTATGATCAAAAGAGGGAGCGGAGGTTTTCGGCTACAAGAAGGTTTGAATGTCCGACCATAGTTTGTAAAAAGCGGGTAAGAAAAGGTTCAAATGCCTGACTATACACCATCAAAAGCGGGAGCGGAGGTGTTCCGCTGTAAGACGGTGTGAATGTCTCTTCTAACACATTTTTCAGCAATTATGGTCGGACATTCACACCTACTCACAGCCGAACACTTCCGCTCCCGCATTTGATGGTGTATAGCCGGGCATTCTCACCCTTTCTCATCAGCTTTTTGCAAATTATGATCTGACATTCACACCTACTTGCAGTCGAACAGCTCTGCTCCCGCTTTTGATTATGTTTGGTTGGATATTCGAAACTTTTCTTAACTGCTTTTTACAAACTTTGGTCGGACGTTCACACCTTCTTGCAGCCGAACACCTCCACTTCCACTTTTGATGGTATATATTCGGGCATTCGAACCTTTTCTTACCCGCTTTTTACAAACCGTGGTCGGACTTTCACACCTTCTTGTAGCCGAACAACTCCGCTCCCGCTATTGATTGTGTACAGTCGGGTATTTTAACCTTTTCTTACCCGCTTTTTACCAACTATGGTCGGACATTTACACCTTCTTACAGCGGAACACCTCCGCTCCCTCTTTTGATGGTCTATGTTTGGGCGTTCGAACCTTTTCTTACCCGCTTTTTACAAACTATGGTCGGACATTGAAACCTTCTTCTAGCCGAACACATCCACTCCTGCTTTTGATGATGTATGGTTTGGCATTCGCACCCTTTTTTAAACATTTTTCAGCAATTATGGGTGGACATTCAGACCTTCTTGCAGCCGAAAACCTCCGCTCCCTCTTTTGATCATGCATTGTCGGGCATTCGCACCTTGTCTTACCCGCTTTTTATAAACTTTAGTTGGACATTCACACCTTCTTGCAGCTGAACGACCTCCGCTCCCTGTTTTGATCATGTATGGTCTGGCAATACTACCTTTTCTTACCCGTTTGTGAGTAATTAATCCCAAAATATTGAGCATAAAATAAGTCTTTATGCTGATGATGTATTACTTTTCCTTCAGAACTCACAGACGTCTCTCACTCACACGATCACACTCATAAATAAATTCTCAGCACTTTCTGACTACTCTATCAACTGGTCTAAGACCACAGTTCTGCCCATTAACTGTAGGGTCCATAATATACCTGCGATCACTTTACAGTCAGGAAATATTAGATATTTAGGCATAAACATTTCCTCCAGGCTCTCAGAGCTAACAAAGCTAAATTATGTGCAATTATTAAAGACAGTAGAGGACGATCTCTCTCGTTGGAAGTCCTTACCTATATCACTTATGGGGAGAATTACATCCATTAAAATGATGATACTACCAAAAGTTAACTATTTGTTCTCAATGATCCCCATAAAACCATCTGCTACTTGGTTTAAGTAACTAGATTCATGCATCTCCAAATTTCTGTGGAAAAACAAACCACCACGTATTAGTTTAAAAACCCTACAGAAGACCAAGGACAATGGTGGATTAGATTTACCTCATTTTCAGCACTATTCCTTAGCCAATAGGTTACAATATATATCAAAATGGTTTAAACCTTGTTTTTGTCACAGTTCCCAGAGATGTTGTAATCGTTGAGGATTCTATATTCACCCCCTCATTAGAGGCACGTGTTGCAGATTGATGACACTGAATCTTCTTCTCTGTTCATTGCTGGCATCATTCCCAGCATCGTAAGTGTTCGTGGCATTGTTAGCCTCTTCTTCTGGATCTTGATATCGAGAATCCTTTTGTATTTCTGGTTTGTCAGTGCTCTCTCTTCGTTCACCGGCGTCTTCTTCTTTTTGTCCTTGAGTTTGGTGATTTTTTCTTCTTTTGATGCCTTGACACAATGTGACAGGTGATACCACGTGGGAGATCCTGTAACTTGGACTGCTGTCCCTGTGCTGCGAAATGGCTGTGCTGCTCAAATGGTCTCTCCTTCATCATGGTTACATGCTGCCATTCCGACATCTCGCCATTCCGACATGGGTCTCCAATTGTCGGAATGGCGACACTTAATTTTTTATCAAACGTCCCACCATTCCGACACTTTTTTCCTCCTATGGTCGGAATGGCGGTATGTTTTTTTTTTTTTTAACATACCGCCATTCCGACAGTTCCTTTTAATAGCCTATTTTCTACCCAAAACATTTTGCACTAATGATATGCCGGCGCAAATACGCCCTAAAGTTTGGCGCACAAGCTCTGCACATGCAGAGGCCAAAGCCTCGCAAACAAACTTTAATAATCTATTATCAAAATCCCCTGAATTTCAAATATAAAAATACAGATATTAATGTAACTCTGGCGAGACTGAAACTGATTAAGCAGAAATACATTGTCAGTGAGCTGTCACAGCAGCCAGCTGGAGCGGAGCTCTCCACAGAGCCCATGCGTCTTTTGCACGCTGTCATCATATGCAAAAGTAATAATTGCAATAACAGATATCACGGCTACGGCACAGGACACAGTTGCGAGCACTCTGCCTTGCCTTGCCAATAGTAGAAGAGAGAAATGACAGCATAGAACGTATAAAACACAACAAAATGCAGTAAAAACGTTTATTCATGTCATTCACGTGATTTATGAGTACTCGCTCCAATTTTGGGAAGCGTGGATGGGCTTTGCGCATTTGGCACAAACACACAGCCGTTGCGCAAGGCTTTATACAGCCTGTTGATATCTTAAGGACGTAACTGGTCACACCTGGGAGTAAATGTCATGTAGAGATTGTTTTTACATGACATTACAGCTGAACATATAGCTTTCATCCACAAACCAATGTGGGAGAGCCCGAAGACGCATGTGCCAGACGCACATAGGCATGCGTAAAACCAATTTTGACCACTTCATACTGTTTATTTGCTTTCTTTTAGTTAATTTTCGTTTCTTTTGGATTCTTGTGCGTGTTATGGAGCCGTTTTGGTCCATGTTTGTAAGCCTTTTTTTCCTGGATTAAATTTTCGGAAGTTGAAACAAGTGGCATTGGAGTGTGTGATTGAAAACCACCGCGGACTGCTTCTCCTCCTCCAGTTGCCGAGACTTTGTGTTTTTAATAACGCTTGTCTATAAACATGTGTTAAACATATAAATTGCATGAACGGAAAGAAGGGACTCACCTGTTGAGTAACACACATTTCCTTATACAGAAAGCCTTGTCGGAATGGTGGGACATTTGAACGTCGGAATGGTGGGACGTTTGCATGTCGGAATGGTGGTATGTCGGAATGGTGGTATGTCGGAATGGTGGGATGTCGGAATAGCGGGATGTCGGAATGGCGGGATTTCGGAATGGGTGTTGCCACCCCCTTCATCATATACACTTTTATTTATACATCACCTTCCACCATGAAGCGTTGTCCCTTTTTGTTTCTCTCTTTGTTCTTAAAATGCTGTTATGCATGTCTAAACCAATCCATTAAATTAGATCATTTTGTCAGTAAAGCGATCTACATTGTGCTTGGTCGCAAAGCTGCTCATCTGTGGTAAACAGCTCTTCAGAAAGGCATTCTTCAATTGATTTCACTAATTTCATGTAATAATTTTGTGATTTCCTACAAAACTACACTTCTTATCCCATCTGTCTGAGTATTTAATATTGTCTGGGTCCCGTTAAAACATGTATTTTTCCCATCTAATTCCTTGTTTGCTTTAAAACAAGAATTCCCCATTTTTTATCCCTTCAGTAGCCAACCAGTTTGTATGGAGTACACTGGAGCAACTTGACTGATCAGTAAAACACTGCTTTTGTTGTCACCGCAAGGCTTCCCCCGTCAGTTGTTTCACTGAGACACTACTGAGTAACTATAACTCAACACAGTTTATACACATAACATTCATATACATACTAACAAACAAACAAACAATTATTTATTGCGATTTTCTCATCTCTGTTTGAACGTACACCCAGGTAAATATTCCTGTAGTCTTCTCATACCGACTTTGGACCCATTCATTGTTTAACTTCACTGTTTTGCAAATCCTAATTGAATATTACACATTGACATTGAACTTTACTGGATAAGCAGGTCTTCATTGCATTCAGCAACCTATATGTGAGCATCTATGTGTAAGCTGTTCTTCTTTGCATTTATCAGCAGCAAGCAATTTTTCATTGCACATGCCTATGAAAATAGTAAAACAATTCCAATGCGTTAGCGAAACCTTCTATATCAGGAGTGTCCATCATGATGCTGGGAATAGAACCTCTTTCCCAGAATAGTTCAACCTTCATTACTCAACTGATCATAACTCCGCAATGAGCACATTTCAAAGTATCATTCCTCTACATGCATTCAAAAATCTATGTATAAATGTTTAATATTTCTTATATTTGTTGATGTCATTCTGTGTGCATGTGGCCTAAACCCAATCTCTGTGTGGCAATTTTAATTTAAACAAGTTGAACTCTGCCTCTGATCATTTAAAAAAGGTGTGTACCAATATCAACCTTTCTCAGGTAATTACTGATCCTACAAAACCAAAGAGATCCTTCAAGGTTGTCCCTGATTGGCTCAATCTTAACAAATCAAAGGTAGAATATCCGCAGTATCTGAACTTGGTGTTAGTTATCACTACTCAATAGCCTGTATCAGAATTGCAAAAATGAAAACATTAGGTCCACGCTTGGTATCCAGATCCTAAAAACATCTCCATGAGCAGGCTTTTTTTTAACTGATCTGTTGAATAGTTATATGACACTGTTAAAATCTCAGATGAAGATCTAGCACTTGACCATTTTTGTAAATCTTCTAATTCCATAGTTGATAAACATGCCCCTTTTAAAAAGTATAGAACTTAGAACAGGTCTAGTCCCTGACTTTCGGCAGAACTGTCTTCTTTACTTTTTTTTTTTTTTCCCCTTGTCCTGTTCAGCATTATGTCAGAAGAATTGTAGTCTGAATACCTTTGATGCCAAACAGATTTGCTTTGCCAAGGGAAGTTTTATAAATGTAAAGCTCCCCTTGATGCCCATTTATTTATTTCTGTTTACAATATATGACATGAACTGAACTGAACCGGACCGGGGGACAAGGAAAGAAGAAGAGGAAAGAAGAGGAAACAGAACAAAAATAGAAACAAAAACCAGACAACCAGCTGCTACACCTGTAAAAAACAAAACAGATAACAATCCATGGCCTCTGAGGGGAATCCAGCCTTAGCGCCACCAGGAGCACCTGAAAGCAGACAAGCAGAGAAAAAACAAACACACAAACAAACAAAAACAAGCACAAGAAGCGGCAATCGCATACAACACAGCTGTGGATATAGATGACCTGAGACGACATGATAATACATCAACTGCTTAGCGACCATGCTACTGGACTAATGAATGTGTGTGTGTGTGTGAGAACATGCAACACCCATGGCACAGGACCTACATGATAACCGTGCTTAGTTATGAGTGTATAAGCGTACAGGGCCACAATCCACAGCCCCCCCCAAGCAATCAGAAGCAGGCAGAGAGGGCCACAAGACCCAGGCCACCAGCAGCCCCCACAGAGCACAGAACCCAGGCAGCCCACCGCAGGGGCAACCACGCATCCACCCAGAAGACTGCAGAGGAAGCCCCCGGAAAGAGCCCCCATAAGCATAGGGCAGAGGCACTCCGGGAACCAGGGGCAACAGCCCACCGACCCCGCCAGGCCCCAGCCGCCCAGACATGGGCCGTGCACTGGACCTGGGCCCCAGGAGCCCGAGCGCCCCAAACCCCCCGGCAGAGGCCCCACCCAATACCCAGGAGGGCCAAGCGCCCCAGACAGCCACAAAGTGGGTCAGCGCCTGCCCCAGCGCCCCTGGCCAAGTGCCCTGGGAGTCAAGACGTGCCCACAGGTGGGTGAAGTCGCGAGCAGTGGGGAGAGGCAACGCTGATGCCCCATCGGGAGAAACACAGGCAGGCCAGGCGACAGCAAGTCCCAGATCCAGGCCCAATCATTACCACACACACTTTCACGTCCCATACATCCACACATCCACACATCCTACCTCCCTCGACTCTGCTGGGGTGTAGTGCAGCGGGCACACCAGGAGGCCAGCAACCCCCCAGCCACCACAGACCCCGAACCAGCAGAACAATTAATTAATCCTCCTGGCCCCTCCTGCCCCGAGCAGACACCAGGAAGCAGGGGTGTGCGAAGAAGACCCCTCCCCTCACCCTTCTGGCTCTTCAATATTTTCTAATAGTGAGCAATTAAAATTGAGGGGCAGCCAAACTTGTAGAACTGGGAGCGCGGCACTCTGGGCAGCCTACATACCCAAAGAGCCCCGCCCACCAGATGCCACTCAGTGTAACCACCCCCCAAGACCTAATGTGTGTGTGTGAGTGTGTTTGATAAGTACTAATGTCTAAGGTGTAATTAAAACAGGGGCAGGGAACTGCAGAGTGCAACCAAAGGGGACCACCTACGTGGCCCCATCCACTACACCCCACCGAACACACACGCTCCCAAAACCCTTCATGTGTGAGTGTGTGCTGTGTACAGGAGCCAGAAGGGAGAGGGGTATGGGGATATATACCGGGGGAGCTACTCTCCCCCAGAGAGGGCAGCCAGGGACTGGCTGCAATAGGCATCCCCGCTACCTGGGAGCCAACAATGGGCAGGAGGGCCTGATGTCCACCAGGCTCGGGGCCTGCAGCGACCATATTCCGGGAGCTACTGTACCCCCAGAAGGTACCCATCCCGCCCCACCACACTCAACCCAACCCCACCCCGGAGGACCTCTACAAAAAACAAACAAACAAACCACCCGGTCACACCAGTCGCAGCAGCCCGGGCCTGAGACCCACCATCACCCAGCAACCCACCACCACCACTATGTGATAAAACTAATCAGAGGGGACCAGAGAGAATGAAATTCAGCCAATTGATGTTTTGAGGAGGCAGACATTGTTTCCATGCTAATATAATCTAAAAGAAAATTTCTAAACTGGTTAATACACAGATTGTTCTTCGCTTTCCAGTTCATGAGAATAGTTTTCTTTGCGATACATAACACTGTGACAACCATGTGTGCTGAGTTAATTTCCATGTTGATGTTGTCTAAGTCACCCAGTATGCACAGTGTGGGGCATGCAGGGATGCTACACTTTAGCCATGTTGATAGATCCTCACAGACTTCAAGCCAGAACTTCTGGACAGGCGCAGAAAACCACAAAGCGTGTGCATAATCATCAGGTGTGTTATCTGTGCAATGTGAGCAGATGTTTGAGTGTGTTAGACCCATCCTGAACATCCTTTGTCCTGTATAGTGTGTTCTATGAAGGATTTTGTATTGTATGAGCTGTAAATTAGGATTTCGAGTCTTTATGAAGGTGTTCAAACATATTTGTGGTTAGAAGCTATGACCAGAACTGATGGATAAATCTGCCTCCCATTTTGAGGATGGAAGAGACATTGTGTCATCTATCTTAGACAATAATTTATATATTTTTGATAGTAGTTTTGGGGAACAGCTGCTTAGAAATTCTGCTACCCTAGTCGGGGGTTGTAAGTCTGGTTGGTGGAGGATATATCCATCCATCCATCCATCATCTGCCGCTTATCCGGGGGTCGGGTCGCGGGGGCAGCAGCTTGAGCAGAGAAACCCAGACGTCTCTGTCCCCGGCCACTTCCTCCAGCTCTTCCGGGGGGGGACCCCGAGGCGTTCCCAGGCCAGCCGAGAGACATAGTCTCTCCAACGTGTCCTGGGTCTCCCCCGGGGTCTCCTCCCAGTGGGACATGCCCGGAACATCTCCCCAGGGAGGCGCCCAGGGGGCATCCTAACCAGATGCCCGAGCCACCTCATCTGACTCCTCTCAATGCGGAGGAGCAGCGGTTCTACTCCGAGCCCCTCCCGGATGACTGAGCTTCTCACCCTATCTCTAAGGGAGAGCCCAGACACCCTGCGGAGGAAACCCATTTTGGCCGCTTGTATTCGCGATCTTGTTCTTTCGGTCACTACCCACAACTCGTGACCATAGGTGAGGATGGGAACGTAGATTGACCAGTAAGTAGAGAGCTTCGCCTTCTGGCTCAGCTCCCTCTTCACAACGACGGGTCGGTGCACAGCCTGCAACACTGCAGGCGCCGCACCGATCCGCCCGTCAATCTCCCGCTCCATTCGTCCGTCACTCGTGAACAAGACCCCGAGATACTTGAACTCCTCCTCTTGGGGAAGGATCTCATTCCCGACCCGGAGAGAGCATTCCACCCTTTTCCGGCTGAGAACCATAGTCTCGGATTTGGAGGTGCTGAATCTCATCCCAGCCGCTTCACACTCGGCTGCGAATCACTCCAGTGAGAGCTGAAGGTCACGGCCTGACGACGCTAACAGAACCACATCATCTGCAAAAAGCAGAGACCCGATTCTGAGGTCGCCAAATGGGACACCCTCAACGCCCTGGCTCCGCCTAGAAATTCTGTCCATAAAAGTTAGGAACAGAATCGGTGACAAAGGGCAGCCCTGACGGAGTCCAACTCTCACCGGAAACGTATCCGACTTACTGCCGGCAATGCGGACCAAACTCTGGCACCGGTCATACAGAGACCGAACGGCCCCTATCAAGGGGTCCGGCACTCCATATTCCCGGAGCATCCCCCACAGGACTCCACGAGGGACACGGTCGAACGCTTTCTCCAAGTCCACAAAACACATGTAGACTGGTTGGGCGAACTCCCATGCACCCTCCAGGATCCTGCCGAGGGTATAGAGCTGGTCCACTGTTCCACGGCCAGGACGAAAGCCACACTGCATCTCCTGAATCCGAGGCTCGATTATCCGACGGATCCTCCTCTCCAATACCCCCGAATAGACCTTACCAGGGAGGCTGAGGAGTGTGATACCCCTATAGTTGGAACACACCCTCCGGTCCCCCTTTTTAAAGAGGGGGACCACCACCCCAATCTGCCAGTCCAGAGGCACTGTCCCCGATGTACACGCGATACTGCAGAGGCGTGTCAGCCAAGACAGCCCTACAACATCCAGAGCCTTGAGAAACTCAGGACGGACCTCATCCACCCCCGGGGCCTTGCCACCGAGGAACTTTTTAACCACCTCGGCAACCTCAGCCCCAGAAATGGGAGGCCCCGTCTCCGAGCTCTCCGACTCTGCCTCTTCCGAGCACGTGTTGGTAGGATTGAGGAGTTCCTCGAAGTACTCCCCCCACCGACTCACAACATCCCTAGTTGAGGTCAGCAAAGCCCCGTCCGCACTGTAAACAGTGTTGACTGTGAGCCGCTTCCCCCCCCGAGACACCGGATGGTGGACCAGAATCTTTTCGAGGCCGTCCGGAAATCGTTCTCCATGGTCTCACCGAACTCCTCCCAGGCCCGAGTTTTTGCCTCAGCAACCACCGAAGCCGTGGCCCGTCTGGCCCGTCGGTACCTATCAGCTTCTTCCAGGGTCCCACTGGCCAAAAAGGCCCGATAGGACTCCTTCTTCAGCTTGACGGCTTCCCTCACCACTGGTGTCCACCAGCAGGTTCGAGGGTTGCCGCCACGACAGGCACCGACCACCTTACGGCCACAACTCCGACCAGCTGCCTCGGCAATGGAGTCACGGAACATGGCCCATTCAATGTCCCCCACCTCAAATATGGTTGAAGCTCTGCCGGAGGTGGGAGTTAAAGCTCCTTCTGACGGGGGATTCTGACAAACGCTCCCAGCAGACCCTCACAATACGTTTGGGCCTGCCAGGTCTGATCGGCATCCTCCCCCACCAGCGGAGCCAACTCACCACCAGGTGGTGATCAGTTGACAGCTCCGCCCCTCTCTTCACCCGAGTGTCCAGGACATACGGCCGCAAGTCCGATGATACAACCACAAAGTCGATCATCGAACTGCGGCCAAGGGTGTCCTGGTGCCAAGTGCACATATGGACACCCTTATGCCTGAACATGGTGTTCGTTATGGACAGTCTATGACTGGCACAGAAGTCCAACAACATAACACCACTCTGATTCAGATCGGGGGGGCCGTTCCTCCCAATCACACCCCTCCAGGTCTCACTGTCATTGCCCACGTGAGCATTGAAGTCCCCCAGCAGAATGAGGGAGTCTCCGGTAGGAGCATTCTCCAGTGCCTCCCCCAGAGACTCCAAAAAGGGTAGGTACTCTGAACTGCTGTTTGGCGCATAGGCACAAACAACAGTCAGGACTCGTCCCCCCACCCAAGGCGGAGGGAGGCTACCCTCTCGTTCACTGGGGTAAACCCCAATGTACTGGCACACAGCCGGGGGGCAATAAGTATGCCCACACCTGCTCTGCGCCTCTCACCACGGGAAACTCCAGAGTGGAAGAGAGTCCAACCCCTCTCAAGAGTACTGGTTCCAGATCCCAAGCCGTGCGTCGAGGTGAGTCCGACTATATATAACGGTCTGATGAAGTTTCAACAATAAACAACAAACTTTGTATTATGAGAAAGAACCAGACTCATTCTTTAGGAATCCGAAAATAAGCTCTATTTTACGAGTTATGCACGAATTCGGATTCTCCTATAAAACGAATTCCTTAACTCAAACCAAGTTAAGACTGCTTTGTCCTTCATATTTATTCATGTCTAATCAAGTTTCAATGATAAACAACGTTGTACTTTGTAGAATGAGAAAGAACTTCTTCAGCAATAAGCATCTCTCGACAAATGACGAAATACAGATTTTGCTATAAAATTAATTGCTATCAGCCTGACTTAAAACTGTTTGTCTTCCTTATTTATCCACTTCAAATCAAGTTTCAACAATTAAAAAAAATTTGTAGTGTGAGAAAGAACAACTTAATCTTGAGCAATCAGTATAAAAAGAAGGTAAGCAAAGGTGCGAATGTCAAACCATACATGATCAAAACAGGGAGCGGAGGTGTTTGGCTGAGACAAGGTGTGAATGTCCACCCATAATTAATGAAAAGCGGGCAACAAGTAGGTTCGAATGCCCAACCATACATCATCAAAAGCAGGAGTGGATGTGTTCGGCTACAAGAAGGTTTGAATGTCCGAGCATAGTTTGTAAAAAGCGGTTGTACATTCGCACCTTTTCTCACCCGCTTTTTGCCAACTATGGTCGGCTGTTCACAGCTTCCTCTCCACCATACTTGTATGGTGGGATATTCACACCCACTTGCATCCGAAGACCTTTTGTTGATATTTAGTCGGTCATTCGCAACTTACCCGCTTTTGGCAAACTATGGCCTTCATGCAGCCAAACACCTCTGATCTCGCTTTTGTTGATGTAAGGTTGGGCATTCAGACCTTGCTTCACCTGCTTTTCACCAAATATAGTAGGACATTCACACCTTCTTGCAGCCGAACACTTCCGCTCCACCTTTTAGTGTTCTATCACACCTTTTTTTTCACCGCATTTTATAGATTATGGTTGGAAATTCTCAACCACTCTCATCCGAAGACCTCTCCTCCCGCTTTTGTTAATATATTTGAACTTTAGTCGGACATTCACACCTTCTTGCAGCTGAACCACCTCCGCACCCTGTTTTGATCATGTATGGTCTGGCAATACTACCTTTTCTTACCCGTTTGTTAGTAATTATGGCTGGACATTCACACCTACTTGCAGCCGAACACCACCTCTCCCGCTTTTGATGATGTATGGACCGGCATTCTTACCTTTTCTAACACATTTTTCAGCAATTATGGTCGGAGATTCACACTTACTCACAGCCGAACAACTCCGCTCCCGCATTTGATGGTGTATAGTCGGGCATTCGCTTTTTGCAAATTATGATCTGACATTCACACCTGATTTTGATAATGTATGGTTTGGCATTCGCACCTTTTCTTACCCATTTTTCAGTAATTATGGGTGGACATTCACACCTTCTTGCAGCTGAACACCTCCTCTCCCGCTATTGATTGTGTACAATCGGGTATTTTAACCTTTTCTTACCCGCTTTTTACCAAATATGGTTGGACATTCACACCGTCTTACAGCGGAAAACCTCTGCTCCCGCTTTTGATGGTGTATAGTCAGGCATTTGAACCTTTTCTTACCCGCTTTTTACAAACTATGGTCGGACATTCAAACCTTCTTGTAGCCGAAAACCTCCGCTCCCTCTTTTGATTATACATTGTTGGGCATTCGCACCTTATTTACAAACTATAGTCAGACATTCACACCTTGCAGCTGAGCCACCTCAGCCCCCTGTTTTGATAGTGTATGTTCGGGCATTCGAACCTATTCTTACCCCCTTTTTACAAACTATGCTCGGAGATTCACACCTACTCACAGCCGAACAACTCCGCTCCCGCTTTTGATGATGTCTTGTCCGGCATTCTAGTCTCTTCTAACACATTTTTCAGCAATTATGGTTGGACATTCACACCTACTCACAGCCGAACACTTCCGCTCCCACATTTGATGGTGTATAGCCGGGAATTCTCACCCTTTCTCATCAGCTTTTTGCAAATTATGATCTGACATTCACACCTACTTGCAGTCGAACAGCTCTGCTCCCGCTTTTGATTATGTTTGGTTGGATATTCGAACCTTTTCTTAACTGCTTTTTACAAACTTTGGTCGGACGTTCACACCTTCTTGTAGGCAAACAACTCCGCTCCCGCTATTGATTGTGTACAGTCGGGTATTTTAACCTTTTCTTACCCGCTTTTTACCAACTATGGTCGGACATTTACACCTTCTTACAGCGGAACACCTCCGCTCCCACTTTTTTCCTCCTATGGTCGGAATGGCGGTATGTTTTTTTGTTTTTTTTAACATACCGCCATTCCGACAGTTCCTTTTAATAGCCTATTTTTTACCCAAAACATTTTGCACTAATGATATGCCGGGGCAAATACGCCCTAAAGTTTGGCGCACAAGCTTTGCACATGCAGAGGCCACAGCCTCGCAAACAAACTTTAATAATCTATTATCAAAATCCCCTGAATTTCAAATATAAAAATACAGATATTAATGTAACTCTGGCGAGACTGAAACTGATTAAGCAGAAATACAGTGTCAGTGAGCTGTCACAGCAGCCAGCTGGAGCGGAGCTCTCCACAGAGCCCATGCGTCTTTTGCACGCTGTCATCATATGCAAAAGTAATAATTGCAATTACAGATATCACGGCTACTGCACAGGAAACAGTTGCGAGCACTCTGCCTTGCCTTGCCAAAAGGAGAAGATAGAAATGACAGCATAGAACGTATAAAACACAACAAAATGCAGTAAAAACGTTTATTCATGTTATTCACGTGATTTATGAGTACTCACTCCAATTTTGGGAAGCGCGGATGGGTTTTGCGCATTTGGCACAAACACACAGCCGCAACGGTTGTAGCTTTATACAGCCTGTTGATATCTTAAGGACCTAACTGGTCACACCTGGGACTAAATGTCATGTAGAGATTGTTTTTACATGACATTACAGCTGAACATATAGCTTTCATCCACAAACCAACGTGGGAAGCCCGAAGACGCATGTGCCAGACGCACATTGGCATGCGTAAAACCAATTTTGACCACTTCATACTGTTTATTTGCTTTCTTTTAGTTAACTTTCGTTTCTTTTGGATTCTTGTGCGTGTTATGGAGCCGTTTTGGTCCATGTTTGTAAGCCTTTTTTTCCTGGATTAAATTTTCGGAAGTTGAAACAAGTGGCATTGGAGTGTGTGATTGAAAACCACCGCGGACTGCTTCTCCTCCTCCAGTTGCCGAGACTTTGTGTTTTTAATAACATTTGTCTATAAACATGTTAAACATATAAATTGCATGAACAGAAAGAAGGGACTCACCTGTTGAGTAACACACATTTCCTTATACGGAAAGCCTTGTCGGAATGGTGGGACATTTGAACGTCAGAATAGCGGGATGTCGCAATGGTGGGATGTCGGAATGGTGGGACGTTTGCATGTCGGAATGGTGGTATGTCGGAATGGTGGTATGTCGGAATGGTGGGATGTCGGAATAGCGGGATGTCGGAATGGCGGGATTTCGGAATGGGTGTTGCCACCCCCTTCATCATATACACAGTTATTTATACATCACCTTCCACCATGAAGCGTTGTCCCTTTTTGTTTCTCTCTTTGTTCTTAAAATGCTGTTATGCATGTCTAAACCAATCCATTAAATTAGATCATTTTGGCAGTAAAGCGATCTACAATGTGCTTGGTCGCAAAGCTGCTCATCTGTGGTAAACAGCTCTTCAGAAAGGCATTCTTCAATTGATTTCACTAATTCTATGTAATAATTTTGTGATTTCCTACAAAACTACACTTCTTCTCCCATCTGTCTGAGTATTTAATATTGTCTGGGTCCCGTTAAAACATGTATTTTTCCCATCTAATTCCTTGTTTGCTTTAAAACAAGTATTCCCCATTTTCTATCCCTTCAGTAGCCAACCAGTTTGTATGGAGTACACTGGAGCAACTTGACTGATCAGTAAAACACTGCTTTTGTTGTCACCGCAAGGCTTCCCCCGTCGGTTGTTTCACTGAGACACTACTGAGTAACTATAACTCAACACAGTTTATACACATAACATTCATATACATACTAACAAACAAACAAACAATTATTTATCGCAATTTTCTCATCTCTGTTTGAACGTACACCCAGGTAAATATTCCTGTAGTCTTCTCATACCGACTATGGACCCATTCATTGTTTAACTTCACTGTTTTGCAAATCCTAATTGAATATTACACATTGACATTGAACTTTACTTGATAAGCAGGTCTTCATTGCATCCAGCAGCCTATATGTGAGCATCTATGTGTAAGCTGTTCTTCTTTGCATTTATCAGCAGCAAGCAATTCTTCATTGCACATGCATATGAAAATAGTAAAACAATTCCAATGCGTTAGCGAAACCTTCTATATCAGGAGTGTCCATCATGATGCTGGGAATAGAACCTCTTTCCCAGAATAGTTCAACCTTCATTACTCAACTGATCATAACTCCGCAATGAGCACATTTCAAAGTATCATTCCTCTACATATATTCAAAAATCTATGTGTAAATGTTTAATATTTCTTATATTTGTTGATGTCATTCTGTGTGCATGTGGCCTAAACCCAATCTCTGTGTGGCAATTTTAATTTAAACAAGTTGAACTCTGCCTCTGATCATTTAAAAAAGGTGTGTACCAATATCAACCTTTCTCAGGTAATTACAGCTCCTACAAAACCAAAGAGATCCTTCAAGGTTGTCCCTGATTGGCTCAATCTTAACAAATCAAAGGTAGAAAATCCGCAGTATCTGAACTTGGTGTTAGTTATCACTGCTCAATAGCCTGTATCAGAATTGCAAAAATGAAAACATTAGGTCCACGCTTTGTATCCAGATCCTGAAACATCTCCATGAGCAGGCTTTTTTTTAACTGATCTGTTGAATAGTTATATGACACTGTTAAAATCCCAGATGAAGATCTAGCACTTGACCATTTTTGTAAATCTTCTAATTCCATAGTTGATAAACACGCCCCTTTTAAAAAGTATAGAACTTAGAACAGGTCTATCCCTGGCTTTCGGCAAAACTGTCTTCTTTACTTTTTTTTCCCCTTGTCCTGTTCAGCATTATGTCAGAAGAATTGTAGTCTGAATACCTTTGATGCCAAAATGATTTGCTTTGCCAAGGGAAGTTTTATAAATGTAAAGCTCCCCTTGATGCCCATTTATTTATTTCTGTTTACAATATATGACATGAACTGAACTGAACCGGACCGGGGGACAAGGAAAGAAGAAGAGGAAAGAAGAGGAAACAGAACAAAAATAGAAACAAAAACCAGACAACTTGCTGCTACACCTGTAAAAAACAAAACAGACAACAATCCATGGCCTATGAGGGGAATCCAGCCTTAGCGCCACCAGGAGCACCTGAAAGCAGACAAGCAGAGAAAAAACAAACACACAAACAAACAAAAACAAGCACAAGAAGCGGCAATCGCATACAACACAGCTGTGGATATAGATGACCTGAGACGACATGATAATACATCAACTGCTTAGTGACCATGCTACTGGACTAATGAATGTGTGTGTGTGTGTGTGTGAGAACATGCAACACCCATGGCACAGGACCTACATGATAACCGTGCTTAGTTATGAGTGTATAAGCGTACAGGGCCACAATCCACAGCCCCCCCCCAAGCAATCAGAAGCAGGCAGAGAGGGCCACAAGACCCAGGCCACCAGCAGCCCCCACAGAGCACAGAACCCAGGCAGCCCACCGCAGGGGCAACCACGCATCCACCCAGAAGACTGCAGAGGAAGCCCCCGGAAAGAGCCCCCATAAGCATAGGGCAGAGGCACTCCGGGAACCAGGGGCAACAGCCCACCGACCCCGCCAGGCCCCAGCCGCCCAGACATGGGCCGTGCACTGGACCTGGGCCCCAGGAGCCCGAGCGCCCCCAAACCCCCCGGCAGAGGCCCCACCCAATACCCAGGAGGGCTAAGCGCCCCAGACAGCCACAAAGTGGGTCAGCGCCTGCCCCAGCGCCCCTGGCCAAGTGCCCTGGGAGTCAAGACGTGCCCACAGGTGGGTGAAGTCGCGACCCACGACTGGGGGGAGAGGCAACGCTGATGCCCCATCGGGAGAAACACAGGCAGGCCAGGCGACAGCAAGTCCCAGATCCAGGCCCAATCATTACCACACACACTTTCACGTCCCATACATCCACACATCCACACATCCTACCTCCCTCGACTCTGCTGGGGTGTATTGCAGCGGGCACACCAGGAGGCCAGCGACCCCCCAGCCACCACAGACCCCGAACCAGCAGAACAATTAATTAATTCTCCTGGCCCCTCCTGCCCCGAGCAGACACCAGGAAGCAGGGGTGTGCGAAGAAGACCCCTCCTCTCACCCTTCTGGCTCTTCAATATTTTCTTATAGTGAGCAATTAAAATTGAGGGGCAGCCAAACTTGTAGAACTGGGAGCGCGGCACTCTGGGCAGCTTACATACCCAAAGAGCCCCGCCCACCAGATGCCACTCAGTGTAACCACCCCCCCAAGACCTAATGTGTGTGTGTGAGTGTGTTTGGTAAGTAGTAATGTCTAAGGTGTAATTAAAACAGGGGCAGGGAACTGCAGAGTGCAACCAAAGGGGACCACCTACGTGGCCCCATCCACTACACCCCACCGAACACACACGCCCCCAAAACCCTTCATGTGTGAGTGTGTGCTGTGTACAGGAGCCAGAAGGGAGAGGGGTATGGGGATATATACCGGGGGAGCTACTCTCCCCCAGAGAGGGCAGCCAGGGACTGGCTGCAATAGGCATCCCCGCTACCTGGGAGCCAACAATGGGCAGGAGGGCCTGATGTCCACCAGGCTCGGGGCCTGCAGCGACCATATTCCGGGAGCTACTGTACCCCCAGAAGGTACCCATCCCGCCCCACCCCACTCAACCCAACCCCACCCAGGAGGACCTCTACAAAAAACAAACAAACAAACCACCCGGTCACACCAGTCGCAGCAGCCCGGGCCTGAGACCCACCATCACCCAGCAACCCACCACCACTACTATGTGATAAAACTAATCAGAGGGGACCAGAGAGAATGAAATTCAGCCAATTGATGTTTTGAGGAGGCAGACATTGTTTCCATGCTAATATAATCTAAAAGAAAATTTCTAAACTGGTTAATACACAGATTGTTCTTCGCTTTCCAGTTCATGAGAATAGTTTTCTTTGCGATACATAACACTGTGACAACCATGTGTGCTGAGTTAATTTCCATGTTGATGTTGTCTAAGTCACCCAGTATGCACAGTGTGGGGCATGCAGGGATGCTACACTTTAGCCATGTTGATAGGTCCTCACAGACTTCAAGCCAGAACTTCTGGACAGGCGCAGAAAACCACAAAGCGTGTGCATAATCATCAGGTGTGTTATCTGTGCAATGTGAGCAGATGTTTGAGTGTGTTAGACCCATCCTGAACATCCTTTGTCCTGTATAGTGTGTTCTATGAAGGATTTTGTATTGTATGAGCTGTAAATTAGGATTTCGAGTCTTTATGAAGGTGTTCAAAAATATTTGTAGTTAGAAGCTATGACCAGAACTGATGGATAAATCTGCCTCCCATTTTGAGGATGGAAGAGACATTGTGTCATCTATCTTAGACAATAATTTATATATTTTTGATAGTAGTTTTGGGGTACAGCTGCTTAGAAATTCTGCTACCCTAGTCGGGGGTTGTAAGTCTGGTTGGTGGAGGCCCCCCCCCGGATGACTGAGCTTCTCACCCTATCTCTAAGGGAGAGCCCAGACACCCTGCGGAGGAAACCCATTTTGGCCGCTTGTATTCGCGATCTTGTTTTTTCGGTCACTACCCACAACTCGTGACCATAGGTGAGGATGGGAACGTAGATTGACCAGTAAGTAGAGAGCTTCGCCTTCTGGCTCAGCTCCCTCTTCACAACGACGGGTCGGTGCACAGCCTGCAACACTGCAGGCGCCGCACCGATCCGCCCGTCAATCTCCCGCTCCATTCGTCCGTCACTCGTGAACAAGACCCCGAGATACTTGAACTCCTCCTCTTGGGGAAGGATCTCATTCCCGACCCGGAGAGAGCATTCCACCCTTTTCCGGCTGAGAACCATAGTCTCGGATTTGGAGGTGCTGAATCTCATCCCAGCCGCTTCACACTCGGCTGCGAATCACTCCAGTGAGAGCTGAAGGTCACGGCCTGACGACGCTAACAGAACCACATCATCTGCAAAAAGCAGAGACCCGATTCTGAGGTCGCCAAATGGGACACCCTCAACGCCCTGGCTCCGCCTAGAAATTCTGTCCATAAAAGTTAGGAACAGAATCGGTGACAAAGGGCAGCCCTGACGGAGTCCAACTCTCACCGGAAACGTATCCGACTTACTGCCGGCAATGCGGACCAAACTCTGGCACCGGTCATACAGAGACCGAACGGCCCCTATCAAGGGGTCCGGCACTCCATATTCCCGGAGCATCCCCCACAGGACTCCACGAGGGACACGGTCGAACGCTTTCTCCAAGTCCACAAAACACATGTAGACTGGTTGGGCGAACTCCCATGCACCCTCCAGGATCCTGCCGAGGGTATAGAGCTGGTCCACTGTTCCACGGCCAGGACGAAAGCCACACTGCATCTCCTGAATCCGAGGCTCGATTATCCGACGGATCCTCCTCTCCAATACCCCCGAATAGACCTTACCAGGGAGGCTGAGGAGTGTGATACCCCTATAGTTGGAACACACCCTCCGGTCCCCCTTTTTAAAGAGGGGGACCACCACCCCAATCTGCCAGTCCAGAGGCACTGTCCCCGATGTACACGCGATACTGCAGAGGCGTGTCAGCCAAGACAGCCCTACAACATCCAGAGCCTTGAGAAACTCAGGACGGACCTCATCCACCCCCGGGGCCTTGCCACCGAGGAACTTTTTAACCACCTCGGCAACCTCAGCCCCAGAAATGGGAGGCCCCGTCTCCGAGCTCTCCGACTCTGCCTCTTCCGAGCACGTGTTGGTAGGATTGAGGAGTTCCTCGAAGTACTCCCCCCACCGACTCACAACATCCCTAGTTGAGGTCAGCAAAGCCCCGTCCGCACTGTAAAGAGTGTTGACTGTGAGCCGCTTCCCCCCCCTGAGACGCCGGATGGTGGACCAGAATCTTTTCGAGGCCGTCCGGAAATCGTTCTCCATGGTCTCACCGAACTCCTCCCAGGCCCGAGTTTTTGCCTCAGCAACCGCCGAAGCCGCGGCCCGTCTGGCCCGTCGGTACCTATCAGCTTCTTCCAGGGTCCCACTGGCCAAAAAGGCCCGATAGGACTCCTTCTTCAGCTTGACGGCTTCCCTCACCACTGGTGTCCACCAGCAGGT
The DNA here is from genome assembly GCF_036924035.1 of Leuresthes tenuis. Classification (NCBI taxonomy): domain Eukaryota; kingdom Metazoa; phylum Chordata; class Actinopteri; order Atheriniformes; family Atherinopsidae; genus Leuresthes; species Leuresthes tenuis. The sequence goes on along the minus strand of NW_027325365.1, from coordinate 32,530,357 downwards.
TCGAGGGTTGCCGCCACGACAGGCACCGACCACCTTACGGCCACAACTCCGACCAGCTGCCTCGGCAATGGAGTCACGGAACATGGCCCATTCAATGTCCCCCACCTCAAATATGGTTGAAGCTCTGCTGGAGGTGGGAGTTAAAGCTCCTTCTGACGGGGGATTCTGACAAACGCTCCCAGCAGACCCTCACAATACGTTTGGGCCTGCCAGGTCTGATCGGCATCCTCCCCCACCAGCGGAGCCAACTCACCACCAGGTGGTGATCAGTTGACAGCTCCGCCCCTCTCTTCACCCGAGTGTCCAGGAAATACGGCCGCAAGTCCGATGATACAACCACAAAGTCGATCATCGAACTGCGGCCAAGGGTGTCCTGGTGCCAAGTGCACATATGGACACCCTTATGCCTGAACATGGTGTTCGTTATGGACAGTCTATGACTGGCACAGAAGTCCAACAACATAACACCACTCTGATTCAGATCGGGGGGGCCGTTCCTCCCAATCACACCCCTCCAGGTCTCACTGTCATTGCCCACGTGAGCATTGAAGTCCCCCAGCAGAATGAGGGAGTCTCCGGTAGGAGCATTCTCCAGTGCCTCCCCCAGAGACTCCAAAAAGGGTAGGTACTCTGAACTGCTGTTTGGCGCATAGGCACAAACAACAGTCAGGACTCGTCCCCCCACCCAAGGCGGAGGGAGGCTACCCTCTCGTTCACTGGGGTAAACCCCAATGTACTGGCACACAGCCGGGGGGCAATAAGTATGCCCACACCTGCTCTGCGCCTCTCACCACGGGCAACTCCAGAGTGGAAGAGAGTCCAACCCCTCTCAAGAGTACTGGTTCCAGATCCGAAGCCGTGCATCGAGGTGAGTCCGACTATATCTAACGGTCTGATGAAGTTTCAACAATAAACAACAAACTTTGTATTATGAGAAAGAACCAGACTCATTCTTTAGGAATCCGAAAATAAGCTCTATTTTACGAGTTATGCATGAATTCGGATTCTCCTATAAAACGAATTCCTTAACTCAAACCAAGTTAAGACTGCTTTGTCCTTCATATTTATTCATGTCTAATCAAGTTTCAATGATAAACAACGTTGTACTTTGTAGAATGAGAAAGAACTTCCTCAGCAATAAGCATCTCTCGACAAATGACGAAATACAGATTTTGCTATAAAATTAATTGCTATCAGCCTGACTTAAAACTGTTTGTCTTCCTTATTTATCCACTTCAAATCAAGTTTCAACAATTAAAAAAATTTTGTAGTTTGAGAAAGAACAACTTAATCTTGAGCAATCAGTATAAAAAGAAGGTAAGCAAAGGTGCGAATGTCAAACCATACATGATCAAAACAGGGAGCGGAGGTGTTTGGCTGAGACAAGGTGTGAATGTCCACCCATAATTAATGAAAAGCGGGCAACAAGTAGGTTCGAATGCCCAACCATACATCATCAAAAGCAGGAGTGGATATGTTCGGCTACAAGAAGGTTTGAACGTCTGACCATAGTTTGTAAAAAACGGGTAAGAAAAGGTTAAAATACCCGACTGTACACAATCAGTAGCGGGTGCGGAGTTGTTCGGCTACTAAAAGGTGTGAAAGTCCGACCATGGTTTGTAAAAAGCGGGTAAGAAAAGGTGCGAATGCCCGAAAATGTATGATCAAAAGAGGGAGAGGAGGTGTTCGGCTGCAAGAAGGTGTGAATGTACACCCATAATTACTGAAAAATGGGTAAGAAAAGGTGCGAATGCCTAACTATACATAATCAAAAGCAGGAGTGGATGTGTTCGGCTCCAAGAAGGGTTGAATGTCTAACCATAGTTGTAAAAAGCAGGTAAGAAAAGGTTTGACTGCCCGAATATACACCATCAAAAGAGGGAGCGGAGGTGTTCCGCTGTAAGAAGGTGTGAATGTCCGACCATAGTTGGTAAAAAGCGGGTAAGAAAAGGTTAAAATACCCGACTGTACACAATCAATAGCGGGAGCGGAGTTGTTCGGCTACTAAAAGATGTGAAAGTCCGACTATGGTTTGTAAAAAGCGGGTAAGAAAAGGTGCTAATGCCCGACAATGTATGATCAAAAGAGGGAGTGGAGGTTTTCTGCTGTAAGAAGGTCTGAATGTCCAACTATAATTTGTAAAAACCGGGTAAGAAAAGGCTTGAAAGCCCGACTATACACCATCATAAGCGGGAGAGGAGGTGTTCAGCTGCAAGAAGGTGTGAATGTCCACCCATATTTACTGAAAAATGGGTAAGAAAAGTTGCGAATGCCCAAACATACATCATCAAAAGCAGGAGTGGATGTGTTGGGCTACAAGAAGGTTTGAAAGTCCGACCATGGTTTGTAAAAAACGGATAAGAAAAGGTGCGAATGCCCGACAACGTATGATCAAAAGAGGGAGCGGAGGTTTTTGGCTACAAGAAGGTTTGAAAGTCCGACCATAGTTTGTAAAAAGCGGGTAAGAAAAGGTTCAAATGCCTGACAATACACCATCAAAAGCGGGAGCGGAGGTGCTCCGCTGTAAGACGGTGTAAATGTCCGACCATAGTTGGTAAAAAGCGGGTAAGAAAAGGTTAAAATACCCGACTGTACACAATCAATAGCGGTAGCGGAGTTGTTCGGCTACAAGAAGGTGTGAAAGTCCAACCATGGTTTGTAAAAAGCTGCTAAGAAAAGGTTCGAATGCCCGAATATATACCATCAAAAGCGGAAGCGGAGGTGTTCGGCTGCAAGAAGGTGTGAACGTCCGACCAAAGTTTGTAAAAAGCAGTTAAGAAAAGGTTCGAATATCCAACCAAACATAATCAAAAGCGGGAGCAGAGCTGTTCGACTGCAAGTAGGTGTGAATGTCCAGCCATAATTACTCAAAAACGGGTAAGAAAAGGTAGTATTGCTAGACCATACATGATCAAAACAGGGAGCGGAGGTGGTTCAGCACCAAGGTGTGAATGTCTGACTATAGTTTGTAAAAAGCGGGTAAGATAAGGTGCGAATGCCCGACAATGTATGATCAAAAGAGGGAGCGGAGGTTTTTGGCTACAAGAAGGTTTGAATGTCCGACCATAGTTTGTAAAAAGCGGGTAAGAAAAGGTTCAAATGCCTGACTATACACCATCAAAAGCGGGAGCGGAGGTGTTCCGCTGTAAGACGGTGTAAATGTCCGACCATAGTTGATAAAAAGCGGGTAAGAAAAGGTTAAAATACCCGACTGTACACAATAAATAGGGGGAGCGGAGTTGTTCGGCTACAAGAAGGTGTGAAAGTCCAACCATGGTTTGTAAAAAGCTGGTAAGAAAAGGTTCGAATGCCCGAATATTTACCATCAAAAGCGGAAGCGGAGTTTTTCGGCTGCAAGAAGGTGTGAACGTCCGACCAAAGTTTGTAAAAAGCAGTTAAGAAAAGGTTCGAATATCCAACCAAACATAATCAAAAGCGGGAGCAGAGCTGTTCGACTGCAAGTAGGTGTGAATGTCCAGCCATAATTACTCACAAACGGGTAAGAAAAGGTAGTATTGCCAGACCATACATGATCAAAACAGGGAGCGGAGGTGGTTCAGCTGCAAGGTGTGAATGTCTGACTATAGTTTGTAAAAAGCGGGTAAGATAAGGTGCGAATGCCCGACAATGTATGATCAAAAGAGGGAGCAGAGGTTTTCGGCTGCAAGAAGGTCTGAATGTCCACTCAAAATTCCTGAAAAATGGGTAAAAAATAGGTGCGAATGCCAAACCATACATCATCAAAAGCAGGAGTGGATGTGTTCGGCTACAAGAAGATTTGAATGTCCATCAATAATTGCTTTAAAACATGAAAGAAAATTTTCGAATATCAAACCGCACATGATCATAAGCGGGAGAGGAGTTGTTCAGCTGCAAGAAGGTGTGAATGTCCACCCATAATTACTGAAAAATGGGTAAGAAAAGGTGAAAATGCCCAACCATACATCATCAATAGCAGGAGTGGATGTGTTCGGCTACAAGAAGGTTTGAATGTCCGACCATAGTTTTTAAAAAGCGGGTAAGAAAAGGTTCGAATGCCCGAACATAGACCATCAAAAGAGGGAGCGGAGGTGTTCCGCTGTAAGAAGGTGTAAATGTCCGACCATAGTTGGTAAAAAGCGGGTAAGAAAAGGTTAAAATACCCGACTGTAGACAATCAATAGCGGGAGCGGAGTTGTTTGGCTACAAGAAGGTGTGAAAGTCCGACCACGGTTTGTAAAAAGCGGGTAAGAAAAGGTTCGAATGCCCGAATATATACCATCAAAAGTGGAAGTGGATGTGTTCGGGTGCAAGAAGGTGGGAACGTCCGACCAAAGTTTGTAAAAAGCAGTCAAGAAAAGGTTCGAATATCCAACCAAACATAATCAAAAGCGGGAGCAGAGCTGTTCGACTGCAAGTAGGTGTGAATGTCAGATCATAATTTGCAAAAAGCTGATGAGAAAGGGTGAGAATGCCCGGCTATACACCATCAAATGCGGGAGCTGAAGTGTTCGGCTGTGAGTAGGTGTGAATGTCCAACCATAATTGCTGAAAAATGTGTTAGAAGAGACTAGAATGCCGGACAAGACATCATCAAATGCGGGAGCGGAGTTGTTCGGCTGTGAGTAGGTGTGAATCTCCGAGCATAGTTTGTAAAAAGGGGGTAAGAATAGGTTCGAATGCCCGAACATACACTATCAAAACAGGGAGCTGAGGTGGCTCAGCTGCAAGGTGTGAATGTCTGACTATAGTTTGTAAATAAGGTGCGAATGCCCAACAATGTATAATCAAAAGAGGGAGCGGAGGTTTTCGGCTACAAGAAGGTTTGAATGTCCGACCATAGTTTGTAAAAAGCGGGTAAGAAAAGGTTCAAGCGCCTGACTATACACCATCAAAAGCGGGAGCAGAGGAGTTCCGCTGTAAGACGGTGTGAATGTCCGACCATATTTGGTAAAAAGTGGGTAAGAAAAGGTTAAAATACCCGACTGTACACAATCAATAGCGGGAGAGGAGGTTTTCAGCTGCAAGAAGGTGTGAATGTCCACCCATAATTACTGAAAAATGGGTAAGAAAAGGTGCGAATGCCCAACCATACATTATCAAAAGCAGGTGTGAATGTCAGATCATAATTTGCAAAAAGCTGATGAGAAAGGGTGAGAATGCCCGACTATACACCATCAAATGCGGGAGCGGAGTTGTTCGGATGTGAGTAAGTGTGAATCTCCGACCATAATTGCTGAAAAAAGTGTTAGAAAAGGTAAGAATGCCGGTCCATACATCATCAAAAGCGAGAGAGGTGGTGTTCGGCTGCAAGTAGGTGTGAATGTCCAGCCATAATTACTAACAAACGGGTAAGAAAAGGTAGTATTGCCAGACCATACATGATCAAAACAGGGAGCGGAGGTGGTTCAGCTGCAAGAAGGTGTGAATGTCCGACTAAAGTTCAAATATATTAACAAAAGCGGGAGGAGAGGTCTTCGGATGAGAGTGGTTGAGAATTTCCAAAAATAATCTATAAAATGCGGTGAAAAAAAAGGTGTGATAGAACACTAAAAGGTGGAGCGGAAGTGTTCGGCTGCAAGAAGGTGTGAATGTCCTACTATATTTGGTGAAAAGCAGGTGACCTTACATCATCAAAAGCGAGATCAGAGGTGTTTGGCTGCATGAAGGCCATAGTTTGCCAAAAGCGGGTAAGCTGCGAATGACCGACTAAATATCAACAAAAGGTCTTCGGATGCAAGTGGGTGTGAATATCCCACCATACAAGTATGGTGGAGAGGAAGCTGTGAACAGCCGACCATAGTTGGCAAAAAGCGGGTGAGAAAAGGTGCGAATGTCCAACCATACATGATCAAAACAGGGAGCGGAGGTGTTTGGCTGTGACAAGGTGTGAATGTCCACCCAAAATTAATGAAAAGCGGGCAACAAGTAGGTTTGAATGCCCAACCATACATCATCAAAAGCAGGAGTGGATGTGTTCGGCTGTAAGAAGGTTTGAATGTCCGAGCATAGTTTGTAAAAAGCGGGTAAGAAAAGGTTCGAATGCCCAAACATACACCATCAAAAGAGGGAGAGGAGGTGTTCCGCTGTAAGAAGGTGTGAATGTCCGACCATAGTTGGTAAAAAACGGGTAAGAAAAGGTTAAAATACCCGACTGTACACAATCAATAGCGGGAGCGGATGTGTTTGGCTACAAGAATGTGTGACAGTCCGACCATGGTTTGTAAAAAACGGGTAAGAAAAGGTGCGAATGCCCGACAATGTATGATCAAAAGAGGGAGCGGAGGTTTTCGGCTACAAGAAGGTTTGAATGTCCGACCATAGTTAGTAAAAAGCGGGTAAGAAAAGGTTCAAATGCCTGACTATACACCATCAAAAGCGGGAGCGGAGGTGTTCCGCTGTAAGACGGTGTGAATGTCCAACCATAGTTGGTAAAAAGCGGGTAAGAAAAGGTTAAAATACCTGACTGTACACAATCAATAGCGGGAGCGGAGTTGTTCGGCTACAAGAAGGTGTGAAAGTTCAACCATGGTTTGTAAAAAGCTGCTAAGAAAAGGTTCGAATGCCCGAATATATACCATCAAAAGCGGGAGCAGAGTTGTTCGACTGCAAGTAGGTGTGAATGTCCAGCCATAATTACTCACAAACGGGTAAGGAAAGGTAGTATTGCCAGACCATACATGATCAAAACAGGGAGCTGAGGTGGTTCAGCTGCAAGGTGTGAATGTCTGACTATAGTTTGTAAAAAGCGGGTAAGACAAGGTGCGAATGCCTGACAATGTATGAGAGGGAGTGGAGGTCTTCGGCTGCAAGGTCTGAATGTCCAACCATAATTTCTAAAAACCGGGTAAGAAAAGGCTCGAAAGCCCGACTATACACAATCAAAAGCGGGAGCGGGAGGTTTTCAGCTGCAAATCCTTCACTCAAACCAAGTGAAAACTGCTTTGTCCTTCATATTTATCAATGTCTAGATCGACTTCAACAAAGAACAACATTGTACTTTGCAGTAAAGAAAGAGCAAATCAAAAGTTTTAGGAATCCGAGAATAAGCTTATTTTCATGAGTTCTGCACGATTATTGATTTTACTATAAATGAATGCCTTCACTCAAACTATGTTAAAACTGCTTTGTCCTTCATATTTATCAATGTCTAGATTGACTTCAACAAAGAACAACACTGGATTTTGCAGTAGAAGAAAGAGCAACACTGAAGGATCAGTAATCCGAGAATAAACTTATTTTCATACGTTCTGCATGATTTGGGATTTTATGTATAAAATGAATTCCTTCACTCAAACCAAGTTAAAACTGCTTTGTCCTTCATATTTATCAATGTCTAGATCGACTTCAACAAAGAACAACATTGTATTTTGCAGTAGAAGAAAAAGCAACACTGAAGGATCAGGAATCCGAGAATAAGCTTATTTTCATACGTTCTGCATGATTTGGGATTTTATGTATAAAATGAATTCCTTCACTCAAACCAAGTTAAAACTGCTTTGTCCTTCATATTTATCAATGTCTAGATCGACTTCAACAAAGAACAACATTGTATTTTGCAGTAGAAGAAATAGCAACACTGAAGGATCAGGAATCCGAAAACAAGCTTATTTTCATACTTTCTGCTTGATTTGGGATTTTGCTATCAAATTAATTCCTTCACTCAAACAAAGTGGAAACTGCTTTGTCCTTCATATTTATCAATGTCTATATCGATTTCAACAAAGAACAAGGCTGTATTTTGCAGTATAGGAAAGAGCAACACTGGAGGATCAGGAATCCGAGAATAAGCTTACTTTCATGAGTCCTGCACGATTTCGGATTTTCCTATAAAATGAATTGCTTTGCTCAAACCAAGTTAAAATTGCTTTGTCCTTCATAGTTATCCATGTCTAAAATGTATCAAGCATAAAGTTCCTCATATTACCCTGAATGACAAAGAAGCATCCCTTTGGTTGAGCAATACGTTCCTTTTGCGGAGTTATGCATGATTTCGGATTTTGCTATAAAATTCATTCCTATTGTGCACATTCTTGTAGCCAAACACATCCGCTCCCGCTATTGATTGTGTACAGTCGGGTATTTTAACCTTTTCTTACCCACTTTTTACCAACTATGGTCGGACATTCACACCGTCTTACAGCGGAACATCTCCGCTCCCGCTTTTGATGGTCTATAGTCAGGCATTTGAACTTTTTCTTACCCGCTTTTTACAAACTATGGTCGGACATTCAAACCTTCTTGTAGCCGAAAACCTTTGCTCCCTCTTTTGATTATACATTGTCGGGCATTCGCACCTTATCTTACCCGCTTTTTACAAACTATAGTCAGACAATCACACCTTGGTTCTGAACCACCTCAGCTCCCTGTTTTGATCATGTATGGTCTGGCAATACTACCTTTTCTTACCCGTTTGTGAGTAATTATGGCTGGACATTCACACCTACTTGCAGTCGAACAGCTCTGCTCCCGCTTTTGATTATGTTTGGTTGGATATTCGAACCTTTTCTTAACTGCTTTTTACAAACTTTGGTCGGACGTTCACACCTTCTTGCAGCCGAACACTTCCGCTTCCGCTTTTGATGGTATATATTCGAGCATTAGAACCTTTTCTTACCAGCTTTTTACAAACCATCGTTGGACTTTCACACCTTCTTGTAGCCGAACAACTCCGCTCCCCCTATTGATTGTGTACAGTCGGGTATTTTAACCTTTTCTTACCCGCTTTTTACCAACTATGGTCGGACATTCACACCGTCTTACAGCGGAACACCTCCGCTCCCGCTTTTGATGGTGTATAGTCAGGCGCTTGAACCTTTTCTTACCCGCTTTTTACAAACTATGGTCGGACATTCAAACCTTCTTGTAGCCAAAAACCTCCGCTCCCTCTTTTGATTATACATTGTTGGGCATTCGCACCTTATTTACAAACTATAGTCAGACATTCACACCTTGCAGCTGAGCCACCTCAGCTCCCTGTTTTGATAGTGTATGTTCGGGCATTCGAACCTATTCTTACCCCCTTTTTACAAACTATGCTCGGAGATTCACACCTACTCACAGCAGAACAACTCCGCTCCCGCATTTGATGATGTCTTGTCCGGCATTCTAGTCTCTTCTACCACATTTTTCAGCAATTATGGTTGGACATTCACACCTACTCACAGCCGAACACTTCCGCTCCCGCATTTGATGGTGTATAGCCGGGCATTCTCTCCCTTTCTCATCAGCTTTTTGCAAATTATGATCTGACATTCACACCTACTTGCAGTCGAACAGCTCTGCTCCCGCTTTTGATTATGTTTGGTTGGATATTCGAACCTTTTCTTAACTGCTTTTTACAAACTTTGGTCGGACGTTCACACCTTCTTGCAGCCGAACACATCCACTTCCACTTTTGATGGTATATATTCCCGGCATTCGAACCTTTTCTTACCCGCTTTTTACAAACCGTGGTCGGACTTTCACACCTTCTTGTAGCCAAACAACTCCGCTCCCGCTATTGATTGTGTACAGTCGGGTATTTTAACCTTTTCTTACCCGCTTTTTACCAACTATGGTCGGACATTTACACCTTCTTACAGCGGAACACCTCCGCTCCCTCTTTTGATGGTCTATGTTCGGGCATTCGAACCTTTTCTTACCCGCTTTTTACAAACTATGGTCGGACATTCAAACCTTCTTGTAGCCGAACACATCCACTCCTGCTTTTGATGATGTATGGTTGGGCATTTTCACCTTTTCTTACCCATTTTTCAGTAATTATGGGTGGACATTCACACCTTCTTGCAGCTGAACAACTCCTCTCCCGCTTATGATCATGTGCGGTTTGATATTCGAAAATTTTCTTTCATGTTTTAAAGCAATTATTGATGGACATTCAAATCTTCTTGTAGCCGAAAACATCCACTCCTGCTTTTGATGATGCATGGTTTGGCATTCGCACCCTTTTTTTACCCATTTTTCAGGAATTTTGGGTGGACATTCAGACCTTCTTGCAGCCGAAAACCTCTGCTCCCTCTTTTGATCATACATTGTCGGGCATTCGCACCTTATCTTACCCGCTTTTTACAAACTATAGTCAGACATTCACACCTTGCAGCTGAACCACCTCCGCTCCCTGTTTTGATCATGTATGGTCTGGCAATACTACCTTTTCTTACCCGTTTGTGAGTAATTATGGCTGGACATTCACACCTACTTGCAGTCGAACAGCTCTGCTCCCGCTTTTGATTATGTTTGGTTGGATATTCGAACCTTTTCTTAACTGCTTTTTACAAACTTTGGTCGGACGTTCACACCTTCTTGCAGCCGAACACCTCCGCTTCCGCTTTTGATGGTATAAATTCGGGCATTCGAACCTTTTCTTACCAGCTTTTTACAAACCATGGTTGGACTTTCACACCATCTTGTAGCCGAACAACTCCGCTCCCCCTATTGATTGTGTACAGTCGGGTATTTTAACCTTTTCTTACCCGCTTTTTACCAACTATGGTCGGACATTCACACCGTCTTGTAGCCAAAAACCTCCGCTCCCTCTTTTGATCATACATTGTCGGGCATTCGCACCTTATCTTACCCGCTTTTTACAAACTATAGTCAGACATTCACACCTTGGTGCTGAACCACCTCAGCTCCCTGTTTTGATCATGTATGGTCTGGCAATACTACCTTTTCTTACCCATTTGTGAGTAATTATGGCTGGACATTCACACCTACTTGCAGTCGAAAAGCTCTGCTCCCGCTTTTGATTATGTTTGGTTGGATATTCGAACCTTTTCTTAACTGCTTTTTACAAACTTTGGTCGGACGTTCACACCTTCTTGCAGCCAAACACCTCCGCTTCCGCTTTTGATGGTATATATTCGGGCATTCGAACCTTTTCTTAGCAGCTTTTTACAAACCATGGTTGGACTTTCACACCTTCTTGTAGCCGAACAACTCCGCTTCCGCTATTGATTGTGTACATTCGGGTATTTTAACCTTTTCTTACCCGCTTTTTACCAACTATGGTCGGACATTCACACCGTCTTACAGCGGAACACCTCCGCTCCCGCTTTTGATGGTGTATTGTCAGGCATTTGAACCTTTTCTTACCCGCTTTTTACAAACTATGGTCGGACATTCAAACCTTCTTGTAGCCAAAAACCTCCGCTCCCTCTTTTGATCATACATTGTCGGGCATTCGCACCTTTTCTTACCCGTTTTTTACAAACCATGGTCGGACTTTCAAACCTTCTTGTAGCCCAACACATCCACTCCTGCTTTTGATGATGTATGTTTGGGCATTCGCACCTTTTCTTACCCATTTTTCAGTAATTATGCGTGGACATTCACACCTTCTTGCAGCTGAACACCTCCTCTCCCGCTTATGATGGTGTATAGTCGGGCTTTCAAGCCTTTTCTTACCCGGTTTTTACAAATTATAGTTGGACATTCACACCTTCTTGCAGCTGAACAACTCCTCTCCCGCTTATGATCATGTGCGGTTTGATATTCGAAAATTTTCTTTCATGTTTTAAAGCAATTATTGATGGACATTCAAATCTTCTTGTAGCCGAACACATCCACTCCTGCTTTTGATGATGTATGGTTTGGCATTCGCACCCTTTTTTTACCCATTTTTCAGGAATTTTGGGTGGACATTCAGACCTTCTTGCAGCCGAAAACCTCCGCTCCCTCTTTTGATCATACATTGTCGGGCATTCGCACCTTATCTTACCCGCTTTATACAAACTATAGTCAGACATTCACACCTTGCAGCTGAACCACCTCCGCTCCCTGTTTTGATCATGTATGGTCTGGCAATACTACCTTTTCTTACCCGTTTGTGAGTAATTAATCCCAAAATATTCAGCATAAAATAAGTCTTTATGCTGATGATGTATTACTTTTCCTTCAGAACTCACAGACGTCTCTCAGTCACACGATCACACTCATAAATAAATTCTCAGCACTTTCTGACTACTCTATCAACTGGTCTAAGACCACAGTTCTGCCCATTAACTGTAGGGTCCATAATATACCTGCGATCACTTTACAGTCAGGAAATATTAGATATTTAGGCATAAACATTTCCTCCAGGCTCTCAGAGCTAACAAAGCTAAATTATGTGCAATTATTAAAGACATTAGAGGACGATCTCTCGTTGGAAGTCCTTACCTATATCACTTATGGGGAGAGTTACATCCATTAAAATAATGATACTACCAAAAGTTAACTATTTGTTCTCAATGATCCCCATAAAACCATCTGCTACTTGGTTTAAGTCACTAGATTCATGCATCTCCAAATTTCTGTGGAAAAACAAACCACCACGTATTAGTTTAAAAACCCTACAGAAGACCAAGGACAGTGGTGGATTAGATTTACCTCATTTTCAGCACTATTCCTTAGACAATAGGTTACAATATATATCAAAATGGTTTAAACCTTGTTGTTGTCACAGTTCCCAGAGACGTTGTAATCGTTGAGGATTCTATATTCACCCCCTCATTAGAGGCACGTAATGCAGATTGATGACACTGAATCTTCTTCTCTGTTCATTGCTGGCATCATTCCCAGCATCGTAAGTGTTCGTGGCATTGTTAGCCTCTTCTTCTGGATCTTGATATCGAGAATCCTTTTGTATTTCTGGTTTGTCAGTCCTCTGTCTTCGTTCACCGGAGTCTTTGTCTTTTTGTCCTTGAGTTTGGTGATTTTTTCTTCTTTTGATGCCTTGACACAATGTGACAGGTGATACCACGTGGGAGATCCTGTAACTTGGACTGCTGTCCCTGTGCTGCGAAATGGCTGTGCTGCTCAAATGGTCTCTCCTTCATCATGGTTACATGCTGCCATTCCGACATCTCGCCATTCCGACATGGGTCTCCAATTGTCGGAATGGCGACACTTAATTTTTTATCAAACGTCCCACCATTCCGACACTTTTTTCCTCCTATGGTCGGAATGGCGGTATGTTTTTTGTTTTTTTTAACATACCGCCATTCCGACAGTTCCTTTTAATAGCCTATTTTTTACCCAAAACATTTTGCACTAATGATATGGCGGCACAAATACGCCCTAAAGTTTGGCGCACAAGCTTTGCACATGCAGAGGCCACAGCCTCGCAAACAAACTTTAATAATCTATTATCAAAATCCCCTGAATTTCAAATATAAAAATACAGATATTAATGTAACTCTGGCGAGACTGAAACTGAAGAAATACAGAAAAAACTGCAGAAATACAGTGTCAGTGAGCTGTCACAGCAGCCAGCTGGAGCGGAGCTCTCCACAGAGCCCATGCGTCTTTTGCACGCTGTCATCATATGCAAAAGTAATAATTGCAATTACAGATATCACGGCTACTGCACAGGACACAGTTGCGAGCACTCTGCCTTGCCTTGCCAATAGGAGAAGAGAGAAATGACAGCATAGAACGTATAAAACACAACAAAATTCAGTAAAAACGTTTATTCATGTTATTCACGTGATTTATGAGTACTCACTCCAATTTTGGGAAGCGCGGATGGGCTTTGCGCATTTGGCACAAACACACAGCCGCAACGGTTGTAACTTTATACAGCCTGTTGATATCTTAAGGACCTAACTGGTCACACCTGGGAGTAAATGTCATGTAGAGATTGTTTTTACATGACATTACAGCTGAACATATAGCTTTCATCCACAAACCAACGTGGGAGAGCCCGAAGACGCATGTGCCAGACGCACATAGGCATGCGTAAAACCAATTTTGACCACTTCATACTGTTTATTTGCTTTCTTTTAGTTAACTTTCGTTTCTTTTGGATTCTTGTGCGTGTTATGGAGCCGTTTTGGTCCATGTTTGTAAGCCTTTTTTTCCTGGATTAAATTTTCGGAAGTTGAAACAAGTGGCATTGGAGTGTGTGATTGAAAACCACCGCGGACTGCTTCTCCTCCTCCAGTTGCCGAGACTTTGTGTTTTTAATAACGCTTGTCTATAAACATGTGTTAAACATATAAATTGCATGAACAGAAAGAAGGGACTCACCTGTTGAGTAACACACATTTCCTTATACGGAAAGCCTTGTCGGAATGGTGGGACATTTGAACGTCAGAATAGCGGGATGTCGCAATGGTGGGATGTCGGAATGGTGGGACGTTTGCATGTCGGAATGGTGGTATGTCGGAATGGTGGTATGTCAGAATGGTGGGATGTCGGAATAGCGGGATGTCGGAATGGCGGGATTTCGGAATGGGTGTTGCCACCCCCTTCATCATATACACAGTTATTTATACATCCCCTTCCACCATGAAGCGTTGTCCCTTTTTGTTTCTCTCTTTGTTCTTAAAATGCTGTTATGCATGTCTAAACCAATCCATTAAATTAGATCATTTTGGCAGTAAAGCGATCTACAATGTGCTTGGTCGCAAAGCTGCACATCTGTGGTAAACAGCTCTTCAGAAAGGCATTCTTCAATTGATTTCACTAATTCTATGTAATAATTTTGTGATTTCCTACAAAACTACACTTCTTCTCCCATCTGTCTGAGTATTTAATATTGTCTGGGTCCCGTTAAAACATGTATTTTTCCCATCTAATTCCTTGTTTGCTTTAAAACAAGTATTCCCCATTTTCTATCCCTTCAGTAGCCAACCAGTTTGAATGGAGTACACTGGAGCAACTTGACTGATCAGTAAAACACTGCTTTTGTTGTCACCGCAAGGCTTCCCCCGTCGGTTGTTTCACTGAGACACTACTGAGTAACTATAACTCAACACAGTTTATACACATAACATTCCTATGCATACTAACAAACAAACAAACAATTATTTATCGCAATTTTCTCATCTCTGTTTGAACGTACACCCAGGTAAATATTCCTGTAGTCTTCTCATACCGACTATGGACCCATTCATTGTTTAACTTCACTGTTTTGCAAATCCTAATTGAATATTACACATTGACATTGAACTTTACTTGATAAGCAGGTCTTCATTGCATTCAGCAGCCTATATGTGAGCATCTATGTGTAAGCTGTTCTTCTTTGCATTTATCAGCAGCAAGCAATTCTTCATTGCACATGCATATGAAAATAGTAAAACAATTCCAATGCGTTAGCGAAACCTTCTATATCAGGAGTGTCCATCATGATGCTGGGAATAAAACCTCTTTCCTAGAATAGTTCAACCTTCATTACTCAACTGATCATAACTCCGCAATGAGCACATTTCAAAGTATCATTCCTCTACATGAATTCAAAAATCTATTTGTAAATGTTTAATATTTCTTATATTTGTTGATGTCATTCTGTGTGCATGTGGCCTAAACCCAATCTCTGTGTGGCAATTTTAATTTAAACAAGTTGAACTCTGCCTCTGATCATTTAAAAAAGGTGTGTACCAATATCAACCTTTCTCAGGTAATTACTGATCCTACAAAACCAAAGAGATCCTTCAAGGTTGTCCCTGATTGGCTCAATCTTAACAAATCAAAGGTAGAAAATCCGCAGTATCTGAACTTGGTGTTAGTTATCACTGCTCAATAGCCTGTATCAGAATTGCAAAAATGAAAACATTAGGTCCACGCTTGGTATCCAGATCCTGAAACATCTCCATGAGCAGGCTTTTTTTTAACTGATCTGTTAAAATCCCAGATGAAGATCTAGCACTTGACCATTTTTGTAAATCTTCTAATTCCATAGTTGATAAAAACGCCCCTTTTAAAAAGTATAGAACTTAGAACAGGTCTATCCCTGGCTTTCGGCAGAACTGTCTTCTTTACTTTTTTTTCCCCTTGTCCTGTTCAGCATTATGTCAGAAGAATTGTAGTCTGAATACCTTTGATGCCAAACAGATTTGTTTTGCCAAGGGAAGTTTTATAAATGTAAAGCTCCCCTTGATGCCCATTTATTTATTTCTGTTTACAATATATGACATGAACTGAACTGAACCGGAAAGAAGAAGGAAAGAAGGAAAGAAGAAGAGGAAAGAAGAGGAAACAGAACAAAAATAGAAACAAAAACCAGACAACCAGCTGCTACACCTGTAAAAAACAAAACAGACAACAATCCATGGCCTATGAGGGGAATCCAGCCTTAGCGCCACCAGGAGCACCTGAAAGCAGACAAGCAGAGAAAAAACAAACACACAAACAAACAAAAACAAGCACAAGAAGCGGCAATCGCATACAACACAGCTGTGGATATAGATGACCTGAGACGACATGATAATACATCAACTGCTTAGTGACCATGCTACTGGACTAATGAATGTGTGTATGTGTGTGTGTGTGAGAACATGCAACACCCATGGCACAGGACCTACATGATAACCGTGCTTAGTTATGAGTGTATAAGCGTACAGGGCCACAATCCACAACCCCCCCCCCCCCCCAAGCAATCAGAAGCAAGCAGAGAGGGCCACAAGACCCAGGCCACCAGCAGCCCCCACAGAGCACAGAACCCAGGCAGCCCACCGCAGGGGCAACCACGCATCCACCCAGAAGACTGCAGAGGAAGCCCCGGGAAAGAGCCCCCATAAGCATAGGGCAGAGGCACTCCGGGAACCAGGGGCAACAGCCCACCGACCCTGCCAGGCCCCAGCCGCCCAGACATGGGCCGTGCACTGGACCTGGGCCCCAGGAGCCCGAGCGCCCCCAAACCCCCCGGCAGAGGCCCCACCCAATACCCAGGAGGGCCAAGCGCCCCAGACAGCCACAAAGTGGGTCAGCGCCTGCCCCAGCGCCCCTGGCCAAGTGCCCTGGGAGTCAAGACGTGCCCACAGGTGGGTGAAGTCGCGAGCAGTGGGGAGAGGCAACGCTGATGCCCCATCGGGAGAAACACAGGCAGGCCAGGCGACAGCAAGTCCCAGATCCAGGCCCAATCATTACCACACACACTTTCACGTCCCATACATCCACACATCCACACATCCTACCTCCCTCGACTCTGCTGGGGTGTAGTGCAGCGGGCACACTAGGAGGCCAGCAACCCCCCAGCCACCACAGACCCCGAACCAGCAGAACAATTAATTAATCCTCCTGGCCCCTCCTGCCCCGAGCAGACACCAGGAAGCAGGGGTGTGCGAAGAAGACCCCTCCCCTCACCCTTCTGGCTCTTCAATATTTTCTAATAGTGAGCAATTAAAATTGAGGGGCAGCCAAACTTGTAGAACTGGGAGCGCGGCACTCTGGGCCGCCTACATACCCAAAGAGCCCCGCCCACCAGATGCCACTCAGTGTAACCACCCCCCAAGACCTAATGTGTGTGTGTGAGTGTGTTTGATAAGTAGTAATGTCTAAGGTGTAATTAAAACAGGGGCAGGGAACTGCAGAGTGCAACCAAAGGGGACCACCTACGTGGCCCCATCCACTACACCCCACCGAACACACACGCCCCCAAAACCCTTCATGTGTGAGTGTGTGCTGTGTACAGGAGCCAGAAGGGAGAGGGGTATGGGGATATATACCGGGGGAGCTACTCTCCCCCAGAGAGGGCAGCCAGGGACTGGCTGCAATAGGCATCCCCGCTACCTGGGAGCCAACAATGGGCAGGAGGGCCTGATGTCCACCAGGCTCGGGGCCTGCAGCGACCATATTCCGGGAGCTACTGTACCCCCAGAAGGTACCCATCCCGCCCCACCCCACTCAACCCAACCCCACCCAGGAGGACCTCTACAAAAAACAAACAAACAAACCACCCGGTCACACCAGTCGCAGCAGCCCGGGCCTGAGACCCACCATCACCCAGCAACCCACCACCACCACTATGTGATAAAACTAATCAGAGGGGACCAGAGAGAATGAAATTCAGCCAATTGATGTTTTGAGGAGGCAGACATTGTTTCCATGCTAATATAATCTAAAAGAAAATTTCTAAACTGGTTAATACACAGATTGTTCTTCGCTTTCCAGTTCATGAGAATAGTTTTCTTTGCGATACATAACACTGTGACAACCATGTGTGCTGAGTTAATTTCCATGTTGATGTTGTCTAAGTCACCCAGTATGCACAGTGTGGGGCATGCAGGGATGCTACACTTTAGCCATGTTGATAGGTCCTCACAGACTTCAAGCCAGAACTTCTGGACAGGCGCAGAAAACCACAAAGCGTGTGCATAATCATCAGGTGTGTTATCTGTGCAATGTGAGCAGATGTTTGAGTGTGTTAGACCCATCCTGAACATCCTTTGTCCTGTATAGTGTGTTCTATGAAGGATTTTGTATTGTATGAGCTGTAAATTAGGATTTCGAGTCTTTATGAAGGTGTTCAAACATATTTGTGGTTAGAAGCTATGACCAGAACTGATGGATAAATCTGCCTCCCATTTTGAGGATGGAAGAGACATTGTGTCATCTATCTTAGACAATAATTTATATATTTTTGATAGTAGTTTTGGGGTACAGCTGCTTAGAAATTCTGCTACCCTAGTCGGGGGTTGTAAGTCTGGTTGGTGGAGGATATATCCATCCATCCATCCATCATCTGCCGCTTATCCGGGGGTCGGGTCGCGGGGGCAGCAGCTTGAGCAGAGAAACCCAGACGTCTTGTTCCCGGCCACTTCCTCCAGCTCTTCCGGGGGGACTCCGAGGCGTTCCCAGGCCAGCCGAGAGACATAGTCTCTCCAACGTGTCCTGGGTCTCCCCCGGGTATAGAGCTGGTCCACTGTTCCAAAAGCCACACTGCATCTCCTGAATCCGAGGCTCGATTATCCGACGGATCCTCCTCTCCAATACCCCCGAATAGACCTTACCAGGGAGGCTGAGGAGTGTGATATCCCTATAGTTGGAACACACCCTCCGGTCCCCCTTTTTAAAGAGGGGGACCACCACCCCAATCTGCCAGTCCAGAGGCACTGTCCCCGAGGTCCACGCGATACTGCAGAGGCGTGTCAGCCAAGACAGCCCTACAACATCCAGAGCCTTGAGAAACTCAGGACGGACGTCATCCACCCCCGGGGCCTTGCCACCGAGGAACTTTTTAACCACCTCGGCAACCTCAGCCCCAGAAATGGGAGGCCCCGTCTCCGAGCTCTCCGACTCTGCCTCTTCCGAGCACGTGTTGGTAGGATTGAGGAGTTCCTCGAAGTACTCCCCCCACCGACTCACAACATCCCTAGTTGAGGTCAGCAAAGCCCCGTCCGCACTGTAAACAGTGTTGACTGTGAGCCGCTTCCCCCCCCTGAGACGCCGGATGGTGGACCAGAATCTTTTCGAGGCCGTCCGGAAATCGTTCTCCATGGTCTCACCGAACTCCTCCCAGGCCCGAGTTTTTGCCTCAGCAACCGCCGAAGCCGCGGCCTGTCTGGCCCGTCGGTACCTATCAGCTTCTTCCAGGGTCCCACTGGCCAAAAAGGCCCGATAGGACTCCTTCTTCAGCTTGACGGCTTCCCTCACCACTGGTGTCCACCAGCAGGTTCGAGGGTTGCCGCCACGACAGGCACCGACCACCTTACAGCCACAACTCCGACCAGCTGCCTCGGCAATGGAGTCACGGAACATTCAATGTCCCCCACCTCAAATATGGTTGAAGCTCTGCCGGAGGTGGGAGTTAAAGCTCCTTCTGACGGGGGATTCTGACAAACGCTCCCAGCAGACCCTCACAATACGTTTGGGCCTGCCAGGTCTGATCGGCATCCTCCCCCACCAGCGGAGCCAACTCACCACCAGGTGGTGATCAGTTGACAGCTCCGCCCCTCTCTTCACCCGAGTGTCCAGGACATACGGCCGCAAGTCCGATGATACAACCACAAAGTCGATCATCGAACTGCGGCCAAGGGTGTCCTGGTGCCAAGTGCACATATGGACACCCTTATGCCTGAACATGGTGTTCGTTATGGACAGTCTATGACTGGCACAGAAGTCCAACAACATAACACCACTCTGATTCAGATCGGGGGGGCCGTTCCTCCCAATCACACCCCTCCAGGTCTCACTGTCATTGCCCACGTGAGCATTGAAGTCCCCCAGCAGAATGAGGGAGTCTCCGGTAGGAGCATTCTCCAGTGCCTCCCCCAGAGACTCCAAAAAGGGTAGGTACTCTGAACTGCTGTTTGGCGCATAGGCACAAACAACAGTCAGGACTCGTCCCCCCACCCAAGGCGGAGGGAGGCTACCCTCTCGTTCACTGGGGTAAACCCCAATGTACTGGCACACAGCCGGGGGGCAATAAGTATGCCCACACCTGCTCTGCGCCTCTCACCACGGGCAACTCCAGAGTGGAAGAGAGTCCAACCCCTCTCAAGAGTACTGGTTCCAGATCCCAAGCCGTGCGTCGAGGTGAGTCCGACTATATCTAACGGTCTGATGAAGTTTCAACAATAAACAACAAACTTTGTATTATGAGAAAGAACCAGACTCATTCTTTAGGAATCCGAAAATAAGCTCTATTTTACGAGTTATGCACGAATTCGGATTCTCCTATAAAACGAATTCCTTAACTCAAACCAAGTTAAGACTGCTTTGTCCTTCATATTTATTCATGTCTAATCAAGTTTCAATGATAAACAACGTTGTACTTTGTAGAATGAGAAAGAACTTCTTCAGCAATAAGCATCTCTCGACAAATGACGAAATACAGATTTTGCTATAAAATTAATTGCTATCAGCCTGACTTAAAACTGTTTGTCTTCCTTATTTATCCACTTCAAATCAAGTTTCAACAATTAAAAAAATTTTGTAGTTTGAGAAAGAACAACTTAATCTTGAGCAATCAGTATAAAAAGAAGGTAAGCAAAGGTGCGAATGTCAAACCATACATGATCAAAAGCAGGAGTGGATATGTTCGGCTACAAGAAGGTTTGAACGTCTGACCATAGTTTGTAAAAAGTGGGTAAGAAAAGGTTCGAATGCCCGAACATACACCATCAAAGGAGGGAGCGGACGTGTTCCGCTGTAAGAAGGTGTGAATGTCCGACCATAGTTGGTAAAAAACGGGTAAGAAAAGGTTAAAGTACCCGACTGTACACAATCAGTAGCGGGTGCGGAGTTGTTCGGCTACTAAAAGGTGTGAAAGTCCGACCATGGTTTGTAAAAAGCGGGTAAGAAAAGGTGCGAATGCCCGAAAATGAATGATCAAAAGAGGGAGCGGAGGTGTTCGGCTGCAAGAAGGTGTGAATGTACACCCATAATTACTGAAAAATGGGTAAGAAAAGGTGCGAATGCCTAACTATACATAATCAAAAGCAGGAGTGGATGTGTTCGGCTCCAAGAAGGGTTGAACGTCTGACCATAGTTTGTAAAAAGCAGGTAAGAAAAGGTTTGACTGCCCGAACATACACCATCAAAAGAGGGAGCGGAGGTGTTCCGCTGTAAGAAGGTGTGAATGTCCGACCATAGTTGGCAAAAAGCGGGTAAGAAAAGGTTAAAATACCCGACTGTACACAATCAATAGCGGGAGCGGAGTTGTTCGGCTACGAAAAAATGTGAAAGTCCGACTATGGTTTGTAAAAAGCGGGTAAGAAAAGGTGCTAATGCCCGACAATGTATGATCAAAAGAGGGAGTGGAGGTTTTCGGCTGTAAGAAGGTCTGAATGTCCAACTATAATTTGTAAAAACCGGGTAAGAAAAGGCTTGAAAGCCCGACTATACACCATCATAAGCGGGAGAGGAGGTGTTCAGCTGCAAGAAGGTGTGAATGTCCACCCATAATTACTGAAAAATGAGTAAGAAAAGGTGCGAATGCCCAAACATACATCATCAAAAGCAGGAGTGGATGTGTTGGGCTACAAGAAGGTTTGAAAGTCCGACCATGGTTTGTAAAAAACGGGTAAGAAAAGGTGCGAATGCCCGACAATGTATGATCAAAAGAGGGAGCGGAGGTTTTTGGCTACAAGAAGGTTTGAATGTCCGACCATAGTTTGTAAAAAGCGGGTAAGAAAAGGTTCAAATGCCTGACAATACACCATCAAAAGCGGGAGCGGAGGTGTTCCGCTGTAAGACGGTGTGAATGTCCGACCATAGTTGGTAAAAAGCGGGTAAAAAAAGGTTAAAATACCCGACTGTACACAATCAATAGCGGGAGCGGAGTTGTTCGGCTACAAGAAGGTGTGAAAGTCCAACCATGGTTTGTAAAAAGCTGCTAAGAAAAGGTTCGAATGCCCGAATATATACCATCAAAAGCGGAAGCGGAGGTGTTCGGCTGCAAGAAGGTGTGAATCTCCGAGCATAGTTTGTAAAAAGGGGGTAAGAATAGGTTCGAATGCCCGAACATACACTATCAAAACAGGGAGCTGAGGTGGCTCAGCTGCAAGGTGTGAATGTCTGACTATAGTTTGTAAATAAGGTGCGAATGCCCAACAATGTATAATCAAAAGAGGGAGCGGAGGTTTTCGGCTACAAGAAGGTTTGAATGTCCGACCATAGTTTGTAAAAAGCGGGTAAGAAAAGGTTCAAGCGCCTGACTATACACCATCAAAAGCGGGAGCAGAGGTGTTCCGCTGTAAGACGGTGTGAATGTCCGACCATATTTGGTAAAAAGTGGGTAAGAAAAGGTTAAAATACCCGACTGTACACAATCAATAGCGGGAGAGGAGGTGTTCAGCTGCAAGAAGGTGTGAATGTCCACCCATAATTACTGAAAAATGGGTAAGAAAAGGTGCGAATGCCCAACCATACATTATCAAAAGCAGGTGTGGATGTCAGATCATAATTTGCAAAAAGCTGATGAGAAAGGGTGAGAATGCCCGACTATACACCATCAAATGCGGGAGCGGAGTTGTTCGGCTGTGAGTAAGTGTGAATCTCCGACCATAATTGCTGAAAAATGTGTTAGAAAAGGTAAGAATGCCGGTCCATACATCATCAAAAGCGGGAGAGGTGGTGTTCGGCTGCAAGTAGGTGTGAATGTCCAGCCATAATTACTAACAAACGGGTAAGAAAAGGTAGTATTGCCATACCATACATGATCAAAACAGGGAGCGGAGGTGGTTAAGCTGCAAGAAGGTGTGAATGTCCGACTAAAGTTAAAATATATTAACAAAAGCGGGAGGAGAGGTCTTCGGATGAGAGTGGTTGAGAATTTACAAAAATAATCTATAAAATGCGGTGAAAAAAAAGGTGTGATAGAACACTAAAAGGTGGAGCGGAAGTGTTCGGTTGCAAGAAGGTGTGAATGTCCTACTATATTTGGTAAAAAGCAAGTGATGCAAGGTCTGAATGCCCAACCTTACACCATCAAAAGCGGGAGCGGAGGTGTTCCGCTGTAAGACAGTGTGAATGTCCAACCATAGTTGGTAAAAAGCGGGTAAGAAAAGGTTAAAATACCTGACTGTACACAATCAATAGCGGGAGCGGAGTTTTTCGGCTACAAGAAGGTGTGAAAGTTCAACCATGGTTTGTAAAAAGCTGCTAAGAAAAGGTTCGAATGCCCGAATATATACCATCAAAAGCGGAAGCGGAGGTGTTCGGCTGCAAGAAGGTGTGAACGTCCGACCAAAGTTTGCAAAAAGCAGTTAAGAAAAGGTTCGAATGCCCGAATATATACCATCAAAAGCGGGAGCAGAGCTGTTCGACAGCAAGTAGGTGTGAATGTCCAGCCATAATTACTCACAAACGGGTAAGGAAAGGTAGTATTGCCAGACCATACATGATCAAGACAGGGAGCTGAGGTGGTTCAGCTGCAAGGTGTGAATGTCTGACTATAGTTTGTAAAAAGCGGGTAAGACAAGGTGCGAATGCCCGACAATGTATGATCAAAAGAGGGAGCGGAGGTTTTCGGCTGTAAGAAGGTCTGAATGTCCAACTATAATTTGTAAAAACCGGGTAAGAAAAGGCTTGAAAGCCCGACTATACACCATCATAAGCGGGAGAGGAGGTGTTCAGCTGCAAGAAGGTGTGAATGTCCACCCATAATTACTGAAAAATGAGTAAGAAAAGGTGCGAATGCCCAAACATACATCATCAAAAGCAGGAGTGGATGTGTTGGGCTACAAGAAGGTTTGAAAGTCCGACCATGGTTTGTAAAAAACGGGTAAGAAAAGGTGCGAATGCCCGACAATGTATGATCAAAAGAGGGAGCGGAGGTTTTTGGCTACAAGAAGGTTTGAATGTCCGACCATAGTTTGTAAAAAGCGGGTAAGAAAAGGTTCAAATGCCTGACAATACACCATCAAAAGCGGGAGCGGAGGTGTTCCGCTGTAAGACGGTGTGAATGTCCGACCATAGTTGGTAAAAAGCGGGTAAAAAAAGGTTAAAATACCCGACTGTACACAATCAATAGCGGGAGCGGAGTTGTTCGGCTACAAGAAGGTGTGAAAGTCCAACCATGGTTTGTAAAAAGCTGCTAAGAAAAGGTTCGAATGCCCGAATATATACCATCAAAAGCGGAAGCGGAGGTGTTCGGCTGCAAGAAGGTGTGAATCTCCGAGCATAGTTTGTAAAAAGGGGGTAAGAATAGGTTCGAATGCCCGAACATACACTATCAAAACAGGGAGCTGAGGTGGCTCAGCTGCAAGGTGTGAATGTCTGACTATAGTTTGTAAATAAGGTGCGAATGCCCAACAATGTATAATCAAAAGAGGGAGCGGAGGTTTTCGGCTACAAGAAGGTTTGAATGTCCGACCATAGTTTGTAAAAAGCGGGTAAGAAAAGGTTCAAGCGCCTGACTATACACCATCAAAAGCGGGAGCAGAGGTGTTCCGCTGTAAGACGGTGTGAATGTCCGACCATATTTGGTAAAAAGTGGGTAAGAAAAGGTTAAAATACCCGACTGTACACAATCAATAGCGGGAGAGGAGGTGTTCAGCTGCAAGAAGGTGTGAATGTCCACCCATAATTACTGAAAAATGGGTAAGAAAAGGTGCGAATGCCCAACCATACATTATCAAAAGCAGGTGTGGATGTCAGATCATAATTTGCAAAAAGCTGATGAGAAAGGGTGAGAATGCCCGACTATACACCATCAAATGCGGGAGCGGAGTTGTTCGGCTGTGAGTAAGTGTGAATCTCCGACCATAATTGCTGAAAAATGTGTTAGAAAAGGTAAGAATGCCGGTCCATACATCATCAAAAGCGGGAGAGGTGGTGTTCGGCTGCAAGTAGGTGTGAATGTCCAGCCATAATTACTAACAAACGGGTAAGAAAAGGTAGTATTGCCATACCATACATGATCAAAACAGGGAGCGGAGGTGGTTAAGCTGCAAGAAGGTGTGAATGTCCGACTAAAGTTAAAATATATTAACAAAAGCGGGAGGAGAGGTCTTCGGATGAGAGTGGTTGAGAATTTACAAAAATAATCTATAAAATGCGGTGAAAAAAAAGGTGTGATAGAACACTAAAAGGTGGAGCGGAAGTGTTCGGTTGCAAGAAGGTGTGAATGTCCTACTATATTTGGTAAAAAGCAAGTGATGCAAGGTCTGAATGCCCAACCTTACACCATCAAAAGCGGGAGCGGAGGTGTTCCGCTGTAAGACAGTGTGAATGTCCAACCATAGTTGGTAAAAAGCGGGTAAGAAAAGGTTAAAATACCTGACTGTACACAATCAATAGCGGGAGCGGAGTTTTTCGGCTACAAGAAGGTGTGAAAGTTCAACCATGGTTTGTAAAAAGCTGCTAAGAAAAGGTTCGAATGCCCGAATATATACCATCAAAAGCGGAAGCGGAGGTGTTCGGCTGCAAGAAGGTGTGAACGTCCGACCAAAGTTTGCAAAAAGCAGTTAAGAAAAGGTTCGAATGCCCGAATATATACCATCAAAAGCGGGAGCAGAGCTGTTCGACAGCAAGTAGGTGTGAATGTCCAGCCATAATTACTCACAAACGGGTAAGGAAAGGTAGTATTGCCAGACCATACATGATCAAGACAGGGAGCTGAGGTGGTTCAGCTGCAAGGTGTGAATGTCTGACTATAGTTTGTAAAAAGCGGGTAAGACAAGGTGCGAATGCCCGACAATGTATGATCAAAAGAGGGAGCGGAGGTTTTCGGCTGTAAGAAGGTCTGAATGTCCAACTATAATTTGTAAAAACCGGGTAAGAAAAGGCTTGAAAGCCCGACTATACACCATCATAAGCGGGAGAGGAGGTGTTCAGCTGCAAGAAGGTGTGAATGTCCACCCATAATTACTGAAAAATGAGTAAGAAAAGGTGCGAATGCCCAAACATACATCATCAAAAGCAGGAGTGGATGTGTTGGGCTACAAGAAGGTTTGAAAGTCCGACCATGGTTTGTAAAAAACGGGTAAGAAAAGGTGCGAATGCCCGACAATGTATGATCAAAAGAGGGAGCGGAGGTTTTTGGCTACAAGAAGGTTTGAATGTCCGACCATAGTTTGTAAAAAGCGGGTAAGAAAAGGTTCAAATGCCTGACAATACACCATCAAAAGCGGGAGCGGAGGTGTTCCGCTGTAAGACGGTGTGAATGTCCGACCATAGTTGGTAAAAAGCGGGTAAAAAAAGGTTAAAATACCCGACTGTACACAATCAATAGCGGGAGCGGAGTTGTTCGGCTACAAGAAGGTGTGAAAGTCCAACCATGGTTTGTAAAAAGCTGCTAAGAAAAGGTTCGAATGCCCGAATATATACCATCAAAAGCGGAAGCGGAGGTGTTCGGCTGCAAGAAGGTGTGAATCTCCGAGCATAGTTTGTAAAAAGGGGGTAAGAATAGGTTCGAATGCCCGAACATACACTATCAAAACAGGGAGCTGAGGTGGCTCAGCTGCAAGGTGTGAATGTCTGACTATAGTTTGTAAATAAGGTGCGAATGCCCAACAATGTATAATCAAAAGAGGGAGCGGAGGTTTTCGGCTACAAGAAGGTTTGAATGTCCGACCATAGTTTGTAAAAAGCGGGTAAGAAAAGGTTCAAGCGCCTGACTATACACCATCAAAAGCGGGAGCAGAGGTGTTCCGCTGTAAGACGGTGTGAATGTCCGACCATATTTGGTAAAAAGTGGGTAAGAAAAGGTTAAAATACCCGACTGTACACAATCAATAGCGGGAGAGGAGGTGTTCAGCTGCAAGAAGGTGTGAATGTCCACCCATAATTACTGAAAAATGGGTAAGAAAAGGTGCGAATGCCCAACCATACATTATCAAAAGCAGGTGTGGATGTCAGATCATAATTTGCAAAAAGCTGATGAGAAAGGGTGAGAATGCCCGACTATACACCATCAAATGCGGGAGCGGAGTTGTTCGGCTGTGAGTAAGTGTGAATCTCCGACCATAATTGCTGAAAAATGTGTTAGAAAAGGTAAGAATGCCGGTCCATACATCATCAAAAGCGGGAGAGGTGGTGTTCGGCTGCAAGTAGGTGTGAATGTCCAGCCATAATTACTAACAAACGGGTAAGAAAAGGTAGTATTGCCATACCATACATGATCAAAACAGGGAGCGGAGGTGGTTAAGCTGCAAGAAGGTGTGAATGTCCGACTAAAGTTAAAATATATTAACAAAAGCGGGAGGAGAGGTCTTCGGATGAGAGTGGTTGAGAATTTACAAAAATAATCTATAAAATGCGGTGAAAAAAAAGGTGTGATAGAACACTAAAAGGTGGAGCGGAAGTGTTCGGTTGCAAGAAGGTGTGAATGTCCTACTATATTTGGTAAAAAGCAAGTGATGCAAGGTCTGAATGCCCAACCTTACACCATCAAAAGCGGGAGCGGAGGTGTTCCGCTGTAAGACAGTGTGAATGTCCAACCATAGTTGGTAAAAAGCGGGTAAGAAAAGGTTAAAATACCTGACTGTACACAATCAATAGCGGGAGCGGAGTTTTTCGGCTACAAGAAGGTGTGAAAGTTCAACCATGGTTTGTAAAAAGCTGCTAAGAAAAGGTTCGAATGCCCGAATATATACCATCAAAAGCGGAAGCGGAGGTGTTCGGCTGCAAGAAGGTGTGAACGTCCGACCAAAGTTTGCAAAAAGCAGTTAAGAAAAGGTTCGAATGCCCGAATATATACCATCAAAAGCGGGAGCAGAGCTGTTCGACAGCAAGTAGGTGTGAATGTCCAGCCATAATTACTCACAAACGGGTAAGGAAAGGTAGTATTGCCAGACCATACATGATCAAGACAGGGAGCTGAGGTGGTTCAGCTGCAAGGTGTGAATGTCTGACTATAGTTTGTAAAAAGCGGGTAAGACAAGGTGCGAATGCCCGACAATGTATGATCAAAAGAGGGAGTGGAGGTCTTCGGCTGCAAGGTCTGAATGTCCAACCATAATTTCTAAAAACCGGGTAAGAAAAGGCTCGAAAGCCCGACTATACACAATCAAAAGCGGGAGCGGGAGGTTTTCAGCTGCAAATCCTTCACTCAAACCAAGTGAAAACTGCTTTGTCCTTCATATTTATCAATGTCTAGATCGACTTCAACAAAGAACAACATTGTACTTTGCAGTAAAGAAAGAGCAAATCAAAAGTTTTAGGAATCCGAGAATAAGCTTATTTTCATGAGTTCTGCACGATTATTGATTTTACTATAAATGAATGCCTTCACTCAAACTATGTTAAAACTGCTTTGTCCTTCATATTTATCAATGTCTAGATTGACTTCAACAAAGAAAAACACTGGATTTTGCAGTAGAAGAAAGAGCAACACTGAAGGATCAGTAATCCGAGAATAAACTTATTTTCATACGTTCTGCATGATTTGGGATTTTATGTATAAAATGAATTCCTTCACTCAAACCAAGTTAAAACTGCTTTGTCCTTCATATTTATCAATGTCTAGATTGACTTCAACAAAGAACAACATTGTATTTTGCAGTAGAAGAAAAAGCAACACTGAAGGATCAGGAATCCGAGAATAAGCTTATTTTCATACGTTCTGCATGATTTGGGATTTTATGTATAAAATGAATTCCTTCACTCAAACCAAGTGAAAACTTCTTTGTCCTTCATATTTATCAATGTCTAGATTTACTTCAACAAAGAACAACATTGTATTTTTTAGTAGAAGAAATAGCAACACTGAAGGATCAGGAATCCGAAAACAAGCTTATTTTCATACGTTCTGCTTGATTTGGGATTTTGCTATAAAATTAATTCCTTCACTCAAACAAAGTGGAAACTGCTTTGTCCTTCATATTTATCAATGTCTATATCGATTTCAACAAATAACAAGGCTGTATTTTGCAGTATAGGAAAGAGCAACACTGGAGGATCAGGAATCCGAGAATAAGCTTACTTTCATGAGTCCTGCACGATTTCAGATTTTCCTATAAAATGAATTGCTTTGCTCAAACCAAGTTAAAATTGCTTTGTCCTTCATAGTTATCCATGTCTAAAATGTATCAAGCATAAAGTTCCTCATATTACCCTGAATGAGAAAGAAGCATCCCTTTGGTTGAGCAATACGTTCCTTTTGCGGAGTTATGCATGATTTCGAATTTTGCTATAAAATTCATTCCTTCACACCTTTTTTTTTCACCGCATTTTATAGGTTATGGTTGGAAATTTCAACCACTCTAATCCGAAGACCTCTCCTCCCGCTTTTGTTAATATATTTGAACTTTAGTTGGACATTCACCCCTTTTTGCAGCTAAACCACTTCCGCTCCCTGTTTTGATCATGTATGGTCTGGCAATACTACATTTTCTTACCCGTTTGTGAGTAATTATGGCTGGATATTCACACCTACTTGCAGCTGAACACAATCTCTCTCGCTTTTAATTATGTTTGGATATTCGAACCTTTTCTTTACTGCTTTTTGCCAACTTTGGTCGGACGTTCACACCTTCTTGCAGCCGAACACCTCCGCTTCCGCTTTTGATGGTATATATTCGGGCATTCGAACCTTTTCTTACCAGCTTTTTACAAACGATGGTTGGACTTTCACACCTTCTTGTAGCCGAACAACTCCGCTCCCGCTATTGATTGTGTACAGTCGGGTATTTTAACCTTTTCTTACCCGCTTTTTACCAACTATGGTCGGACATTCACACCTTCTTACAGTGGAACACCTCCGCTCCCTCTTTTGATGGTGTATGTTCGGGCAGTCAAACCTTTTCTTACCTGCTTTTTACAAACTATGGTCAGACATTCAACCCTTCTTGGAGCCGAACACATCCACTCCTGCTTTTGATTATGTATAGTTGGGCATTCGCACCTTTTCTTACCCATTTTTCATTAATTATGGGTGTACATTCACACCTTCTTGCAGCCGAACACCTCCGCTCCCTCTTTTGATCATACATTTTCGGGCATTCGCAACTTTTCTTACCCGCTTTTTACAAACCATGGTTGGACTTTCACATCTTCTTGTAGCCGAACAACTCCGCTCCCCCTATTGATTGTGTACAGTCGGGTATTTTAACCTTTTCTTACCCACTTTTTACCAACTATGGTCGGACATTCACACCTTCTTACAGCGGATCACCTCCGCTCCCTCTTTTGATGGTGTATGTTTGGGCATTCGAACCTTTTCTTACCCGCTTTTTACAAACTATGGTCAGACGTTCAAACCTTCTTGTAGCCGAACATATCCACTCCTGCTTTTGATGATGTATGGTTGGGCATTCAAACCTACTTTTTGCCCGCTTTTCATTAATTTTGGGTGGACATTCACACCTTGTCACAGCCAAACACCTCCGCTCCCTGTTTTGATCATGTATGGTTGGACATTCGCACCTTTTCTCACCCGCTTTTTGCCAACTATGGTCGGCTGTTCACAGCTTCCTCTCCACCATACTTGTATGGTGGGATGTTCACACCCAGTTGCATCCGAAGACCTCCGCCCCCACTTTTGTTGATATTTAGTTGGTCATTCGCAGCTTACCCGCTTTTGGCAAACTATGGCCTTCTTGCAGCCAAACACCTCTGATCTCGCTTTTGATAATGTAAGGTTGGGCATTCAGACCTTGCTTCACCTGCTTTTCACCAAATATAGTCGGACATTCACACCTTCTTGCAGCCGAACACTTCCGCTCCACCTTTTAGTGTTCTATCACACCTTTTTTTCACCGAATTTTATAGATTATGGTTGGAAATTCTCAACCACTCTCATCCGAAGACCTCTCCTCCCGCTTTTGTTGATATATTTGAACTTTAGTGAGACATTCACACCTTCTTGCAGCTGAACCACCTCCGCTCCCTGTTTTGATCATGTATGGTCAGGCAATACTACCTTTTCTTACCCGTTTGTGAGTAATTATGGTCGGAGATTCACACTTACTCACAGCCGAACAACTCCGCTCCCGCATTTGATGGTGTATAGTCGGGCATTCTCACCCTTTCTCATAAGCTTTTTGCAAATTATGATCTGACATTCACACCTGCTTTTGATAATGTATGGTTTGGCATTCGCACCTTTTCTTACCCATTTGTCAGGAATAATGGGTGGACATTCACACCTTCTTGCAGCTGAACACCTCCTCTCCCACTTATGATCATGTGCGGTTTGATTTTCGAAAATTTTCTTTCATGTTTTCTAGCAATTATTGATGGACATTTAGACCTTCTTGCAGCTGAACACCTCCGCTCCTGCTTTTGATCATACCTTGTTAGGCATTCGCACCATGTCTTACCCGCTTTTTACAAACTTTAGTCGAACATTTACACCTTTTTGCAGCCGAACACCACCTCTCTCGCTTTTGATGATGTATGGTCCGGCATTCTTTCCTTTTCTAACACATTTTTCAGCAATTATGGTCGGACATTCACACCTACTCAGAGCCGAACACCTCCGCTCCCGCATTTGATGGTGTATAGTCGGGCATTCTCACCCTTTCTCATCAGCTTTTTGCAAATTATGATCTGACATTCACACCTGCTTTTGATAATGTATGGTTGGGCATTCGCACCTTTTTTTACCCATTTTTCAGGAATTATGGGTGGACATTCACACCTTCTTGCAGCTGAACACCTCCTCTCCTTCTTATGATCATGTGCGGATGATATTCGAAAATTTTCTTTCATGTTTTAAAGCAATTATTGATGGACATTCAGACCTTCTTGCAGCTGAACCACTCTGCTCCCGCTTTTGATGGTGTAAAGTCGGGCTTTCGAGCCTTTCCTTCCCGGTTTTTACAAATTATGGTTGGACATTCAGACCTTCTTGCAGCCGAACACCTCTGCTCCCTCTTTTGATCATACATTGTCGGGCATTAGCACCTTTTCTTACCCGCTTTTTACAAACCATAGTCGGACTTTCACATCTTTTAGTAGCCGAACAACTCCGCTCCCGCTATTGATTGTGTACAGTCGGGTATTTTAACCTTTTCTTACCCGCTTTTTACCAACTATGGTCGGACATTCACACCTTCTTACAGCGGAACACCTCCGCTCCCTCTTTTGATGGTGTATGTTCGGGCAGTCAAACCTTTTCTTACCTGCTTTTTACAAACTATGGTCAGACATTCAACCCTTCTTGGAGCCGAACACATCCACTCCTGCTTTTGATTATGTATAGTTGGGCATTCGCACCTTTTCTTACCCATATTTCAGTAATTATGGGTGTACATTCACACCTTCTTGCAGCCAAACACCTCCGCTCCCTCTTTTGATCATACATTTTCGGGCATTCGCACCTTTTCTTACCCGCTTTTTACAAACCATGGTCGGACTTTCACACCTTTTAGTAGCCGAACAACTCCGCACCCGCTACTGATTGTGTACAGTCGGATATTTTAACCTTTTCTTACCCGTTTTTTACCAACTATGGTCGGACATTCACACCTTCTTACAGCGGAACACCTCCGCTCCCTCCTTTGATGGTGTATGTTCGGGCATTCGAACCTTTTCTTACCCGCTTTTTACAAACTATGGTCAGACGTTCAAACCTTCTTGTAGCCGAACATATCCACTCCTGCTTTTGATGATGTATGGTTGGGCATTCGAACCTACTTGTTGCCCGCTTTTGATTAATTATGGGTGGACATTCACACCTTGTCTCAGCCAAACACCTCCGCTCCCTGTTTTGATCATGTATGGTTTGACATTCGCACCTTTGCTTACCCTCTTTTTATACTGATTGCTCAAGATTAAGTTGTTCTTTCTCAAACTACAAAATTTTTTTAATTGTTGAAACTTGATTTGAAGTGGATAAATAAGGAAGACAATAAGTTTTAAGTCAGGCTGATAGCAATTAATTTTATTGCAAAATCTGTATTTCGTCATTTGTCGAGAGATGCTTATTGCTGAAGAAGTTCTTTCTCATTCTACAAAGTACAACGTTGTTTATCATTGAAACATGATTAGACATGAATAAATATGAAGGACAAAGCAGTCTTAACATGGTTTGAGTTAAGGAATTCGTTTTATAGGAGAATCCGAATTCGTGCATAACTCGTAAAATAGAGCTTATTTTCGGATTCCTGAAGAATGAGTCTGGTTCTTTCTCATAATACAAAGTTTGTTGTTTATTGTTGAAACTTCATCAGACCGTTAGATATAGTCGGACTCACCTCGACGCACGGCTTGGGATCTGGAACCAGTACTCTTGAGAGGGGTTGGACTCTCTTCCACTCTGGAGTTGCCCGTGGTGAGAGGCGCAGAGCAGGTGTGGGCATACTTATTGCCCCCCGGCTGTGTGCCAGTACATTGGGGTTTACCCCAGTGAACGAGAGGGTAGCCTCCCGCCGCCTTGGGTGGGGGGACGAGTCCTGACTGTTGTTTGTGCCTATGCGCCAAACAGCAGTTCAGAGTACCTACCCTTTTTGGAGTCTCTGGGGGAGGCACTGGAGAATGCTCCTACCGGAGACTCCCTCATTCTGCTGGGGGACTTCAATGCTCACGTGGGCAATGACAGTGAGACCTGGAGGGGTGTGATTGGGAGGAACGGCCCCCCCGATCTGAATCAGAGTGGTGTTATGTTGTTGGACTTCTGTGCCAGTCATAGACTGTCCATAACGAACACCATGTTCAGGCATAAGGGTGTCCATATGTGCACTTGGCACCAGGACACCCTTGGCCGCAGTTCGATGATCGACTTTGTGGTTGTATCATCGGACTTGCGGCCGTATGTCCTGGACACTCGGGTGAAGAGAGGGGCGGAGCTGTCAACTGATCACCACCTGGTGGTGAGTTGGCTCCGCTGGTGGGGGAGGATGCCGATCAGACCTGGCAGGCCCATACGTATTGTGAGGGTCTGCTGGGAGCGTTTGTCAGAATCCCCCGTCAGAAGGAGCTTTAACTCCCACCTCCGGCAGAGCTTCAACCATATTTGAGGTGGGGGACATTGAGTCCGAATGGGCCATGTTCCGTGACTCCATTGCCGAGGCAGCTGGTCAGAGTTGTGGCCGTAAGGTGGTCGGTGCCTGTCGTGGCGGCAACCCTCGAACCTGCTGGTGGACACCAGTGGTGAGGGAAGCCGTCAAGCTGAAGAAGGAGTCCTATCGGGCCTTTTTGGCCAGTGGGACCCTGGAAGAAGCTGATAGGTACCGACGGGCCAGACGGGCCACGGCTTCGGCGGTTGTGAGGCAAAAACTCGGGCCTGGGAGGAGTTCGGTGAGACCATGGAGAACGATTTCCGGACGGCCTCGAAAAGATTCTGGTCCACCATCCGGCGTCTCAGGGGGGGGGGGAAGCGGCTCACAGTCAACACTGTTTACAGTGGGGACGGGGCTTTGCTGACCTCAACTAGGGATGTTGTGAGTCGGTGGGGGGAGTACTTCGAGGAACTCCTCAATCCTACCAACACGTGCTCGGAAGAGGCAGAGTCGGAGAGCTCGGAGACGGGGCCTCCCATTTCTGGGGCTGAGGTTGCCGAGGTGGTTAAAAAGCTCCTCGGTGGCAAGGCCCCGGGGGTGGATGAGGTCCGTCCTGAGTTTCTCAAGGCTCTGGATGTTGTAGGGCTGTCTTGGCTGACACGCCTCTGCAGTATCGCGTAGACATCGGGGACAGTGCCTCTGGACTGGCAGATTGGGGTGGTGGTCCCCCTCTTTAAAAAGGGGGACCGGAGGGTGTGTTCCAACTATAGGGGTATCACACTCCTCAGCCTCCCTGGTAAGGTCTATTCGGGGGTATTGGAGAGGAGGATCCGTCGGATAATCGAGCCTCGGATTCAGGAGATGCAGTGTGGCTTTCGTCCTGGCCGTGGAACAGTGGACCAGCTCTATACCCTCGGCAGGATCCTGGAGGGTGCATGGGAGTTCGCCCAACCAGTCTACATGTGTTTTGTGGACTTGGAGAAAGCGTTCGACCGTGTCCCTTGTGGAGTCCTGTCGGGGGTGCTCCGGGAATATGGAGTGCCGGACCCCTTGATAGGGGCCGTTCGGTCTCTGTATGACCGGTGCCAGAGTTTGGTCCGCATTGCCGGCAGTAAGTCGGATACGTTTCCGGTGAGAGTTGGACTCCGTCAGGGCTGCCCTTTGTCACCGATTCTGTTCCTAACTTTTATGGACAGAATTTCTAGGCGGAGCCAGGGCGTTGAGGGTGTCCCATTTGGCGACCTCAGAATCGGGTCTCTGCTTTTTGCAGATGATGTGGTTCTGTTAGCGTCGTCAGGCCGTGACCTTCAGCTCTCACTGGAGTGATTCGCAGCCGAGTGTGTAGCGGCTGGGATGAGAATCAGCACCTCCAAATCCGAGACTATGGTTCTCAGCCGGAAAAGGGTGGAATGCTCTCTCCGGGTCGGGAATGAGATCCTTCCCCAAGAGGAGGAGTTCAAGTACCTCGGGGTCTTGTTCACGAGTGACGGACGAATGGAGCGGGAGATTGACGGGCGGATCGGTGCGGCGCCTGCAGTGTTGCAGGCTGTGCACCGACCCGTCGTTGTGAAGAGGGAGCTGAGCCAGAAGGCGAAGCTCTCTACTTACTGGTCAATCTACGTTCCCATCCTCACCTATGGTCACGAGTTGTGGGTAGTGACCGAAAGAACAAGATCGCGAATACAAGCGGCCGAAATGGGTTTCCTCCGCAGGGTGTCTGGGCTCTCCCTTAGAGATAGGGTGAGAAGCTCAGTCATCCGGGAGGGGCTCGGAGTAGAACCGCTGCTCCTCCGCATTGAGAGGAGTCAGATGAGGTGGCTCGGGCATCTGGTTAGGATGCCCCCTGGGCGCCTCCCTGGGGAGGTGTTCCGGGCACGTCCCACTGGGAGGAGACCCCGGGGGAGACCCAGGACACGTTGGAGAGACTATGTCTCTCGGCTGGCCTGGGAACGCCTCGGGGTCCCCCCGGAAGAGCTGGAGGAAGTGGCCGGGGACAGAGACGTCTGGGTTTCTCTGCTCAAGCTGCTGCCCCCGCGACCCGACCCCCGGATAAGCGGCAGATGATGGATGGATGGATGGATATATCCTCCACCAACCAGACTTACAACCCCCGACTAGGGTAGCAGAATTTCTAAGCATCTGTACCCCAAAACTACTATCAAAAATATATAAATTATTGTCTAAGATAGATGACACAATGTCTCTTCCATCCTCAAAATGGGAGGCAGATTTATCCATCAGTTCTGGTCATAGCTTCTAACCACAAATATGTTTGAACACCTTCATAAAGACTCGAAATCCTAATTTACAGCTCATACAATACAAGATCCTTCATAGAACACACTATACAGGACAAAGGATGTTCAGGATGGGTCTAACACACTCAAACATCTGCTCACATTGCACAGATAACACACCTGATGATTATGCACACGCTTTGTGGTTTTTCTGCGCTTGTCCAGAAGTTCTGGCTTGAAGTCTGTGAGAACCTATCAACATGGCTAAAGTGTAGCATCCCTGCATGCCCCACACTGTGCATATTGGGTGACTTAGACAACATCAACATGGAAATTAACTCAGCACACATGGTTGTCACAGTGTTATGTATCGCAAAGAAAACTATTCTCATGAACTGGAAAGCGAAGAACAATCTGTGTATTAACCAGTTTAGAAATTTTCTTTTAGATTATATTAGCATGGAAACAATGTCTGCCTCCTCAAAACATCAATTGGCTGAATTTCATTCTCTCTGGTCCCCTCTGATTAGTTTTATCACATAGTGGTGGTGGTGGGTTGCTGGGTGATGGTGGGTCTCAGGCCCGGGCTGCTGCGACTGGTGTGACCGGGTGGTTTGTTTGTTTGTTTTTTGATGTTGTTTGTTTGTTTTTTGTAGAGGTCCTCCTGGGTGGGGTTGGGTTGAGTGGGGTGGGGCGGGATGGGTACCTTCTGGGGGTACAGTAGCTCCCGGAATATGGTCGCTGCAGGCCCCGAGCCTGGTGGACATCAGGCCCTCCTGCCCATTGTTGGCTCCCAGGTAGCGGGGATGCCTATTGCAGCCAGTCCCTGGCTGCCCTCTCTGGGGGAGAGTAGCTCCCCCGTTATATATCCCCATACCCCTCTCCCTTCTGGCTCCTGTACACAGCACACACTCACATATGAAGGGTTTTGGGGGCGTGTGTGTTCGGTGGGGTGTAGTGGATGGGGCCACGTAGGTGGTCCCTTTTGGTTGCACTCTGCAGTTCCCTGCCCCTGTTTTAATTACACCTTAGACATTACTACTTATCAAACACACTCACACACACACATTAGGTCTTGGGGGGTGGTTACACTGAGTGGCATCTGGTGGGCGGGGCTCTTTGGGTATGTAGGCTGCCCAGAGTGCCGCGCTCCCAGTTCTACAAGTTTGGCTGCCCCTCAATTTTAATTGCTCACTATTAGAAAATATTGAAGAGCCAGAAGGGTGAGGGGAGGGGTCTTCTTCGCACACCCCTGCTTCCTGTTGTCTGCTCGGGGCAGGAGCGGCCAGGAGGATTAATTAATTTTTCTGCTGGTTCGGGGTCTGTGGTGGCTGGGGGGTTGCTGGCCTCCTGGTGTGCCCGCTGCACTACACCCCAGCAGAGTCGAGGGAGGTAGGATGTGTGGATGTATGGGACGTGAAAGTGTGTGTGGTAATGATTGGGCCTGGATCTGGGACTTGCTGTCGCCTGGCCTGCCTGTGTTTCTCCCGATGGGGCATCAGCGTTGCCTCTCCCCACTGCTCGCAACTTCACCCACCTGTGGGCACGTCTTGACTCCCAGGGCACTTGGCCAGGGGCGCTGGGGCAGGCGCTGACCCACTTTGTGGCTGTCTGGGGCGCTTGGCCCTCCTGGGTATTGGGTGGGGCCTCTGCCGGGGGGTTTGGGGGCGCTCGGGCTCCTGGGGCCCAGGTCCATTGCACGGCCCATGTCTGGGCGGCTGGGGCCTGGCGGGGTCGGTGGGCTGTTGCCCCTGGTTCCCGGAGTGCCTCTGCCCTATGCTTATGGGGGCTCTTTCCCGGGGCTTCCTCTGCAGTCTTCTGGGTGGATGCGTGGTTGCCCCTGCGGTGGGCTGCCTGGGTTCTGTGCTCTGTGGGGGCTGCTGGTGGCCTGGGTCTTGTGGCCCTCTCTGCCTGCTTCTGATTGCTTGGGGGGGGGCTGTGGATTGTGGCCCTGTACGCTTATACACTCATAACTAAGCACGGTTATCATGTAGGTCCTGTGCCATGGGTGTTGCATGTTCTCACACACACACACACACATTCATTAGTCCAGTAGCATGGTCACTAAGCAGTTGATGTATTATCATGTCGTCTCAGGTCATCTATATCCACAGCTGTGTTGTATGCGATTGCCGCTTCTTGTGCTTGTTTTTGTTTGTTTGTGTGTTTGTTTTTTCTCTGCTTGTCTGCTTTCAGGTGCTCCTGGTGGCGCTAAGGCTGGATTCCCCTCATAGGCCATGGATTGTTGTCTGTTTTGTTTTTTACAGGTGTAGCAGCTGGTTGTCTGGTTTTTGTTTCTATTTTTGTTCTGTTTCCTCTTCTTTCCTCTTCTTCTTTCCTTGTCCCCCGGTCCGGTTCAGTTCAGTTCAGTTCATGTCATATATTGTAAACAGAAATAAATAAATGGGCATCAAGGGGAGCTTTACATTTATAAAACTTCCCTTGGCAAAACAAATCTGTTTGGCATCAAAGGTATTCAGACTACAATTCTTCTGACATAATGCTGAACAGGACAAGGGGAAAAAAAAGTAAAGAAGACAGTTCTGCCGAAAGCCAGGGATAGACCTGTTCTAAGTTCTATACTTTTTAAAAGGGGCGTGTTTATCAACTATGGAATTAGAAGATTTACAAAAATGGTCAAGTGCTAGATCTTCATCTGGGATTTTAACAGTGTCATATAACTATTCAACAGATCAGTTAAAAAAAAAGCCTGCTCATGGAGATGTTTCAGGATCTGGATACCAAGCGTGGACCTAATGTTTTCATTTTTGCGATTCTGATACAGGCTATTGAGCAGTGATAACTAACACCAAGTTCAGATACTGCGGATTTTCTACCTTTGATTTGTTAAGATTGAGCCAATCAGGGACAACCTTGAAGGATCTCTTTGGTTTTGTAGGATCAGTAATTACCTGAGAAAGGTTGATATTGGTACACACCTTTTTTAAATGATCAGAGGCAGAGTTCAACTTGTTTAAATTAAAATTGCCACACAGAGATTGGGTTTAGGCCACATGCACACAGAATGACATCAACAAATATAAGAAATATTAAACATTTACACAGATTTTTGAATATATGTAGAGGAATGATACTTTGAAATGTGCTCATTGCGGAGTTATGATCAGTTGAGTAATGAAGGTTGGACTATTCTGGGAAAGAGGTTCTATTCCCAGCATCATGATGGACACTCCTGATATAGAAGGTTTCGCTAACGCATTGGAATTGTTTTACTATTTTCATATGCATGTGCAATGAAGAATTGCTTGCTGCTGATAAATGCAAAGAAGAACAGCTTACACATAGATGCTCACATATAGGCTGCTGAATGCAATGAAGACCTGCTTATCAAGTAAAGTTCAATGTCAATGTGTAATATTCAATTAGGATTTGCAAAACAGTGAAGTTAAACAATGAATGGGTCCATAGTCGGTATGAGAAGACTACAGGAATATTTACCTGGGTGTACGTTCAAACAGAGATGAGAAAATTGCGATAAATAATTGTTTGTTTGTTTGTTAGTATGTATAGGAATGTTATGTGTATAAACTGTGTTGAGTTATAGTTACTCAGTAGTGTCTCAGTGAAACAACCGACGGGGGAAGCCTTGCAGTGACAACAAAAGCAGTGTTTTACTGATCAGTCAAGTTGCTCCAGTGTACTCCATACAAACTGGTTGGCTACTGAAGGGATAGAAAATGGGGAATACTTGTTTTAAAGCAAACAAGGAATTAGATGGGAAAAATACATGTTTTAACGGGACCCAGACAATATTAAATACTCAGACAGATGTGGTTTTGTAGGAAATCACAAAATTATTACATAGAATTAGTGAAATCAATTGAAGAATGCCTTTCTGAAGAGCTGTTTACCACAGATGAGCAGCTTTGCGACCAAGCACATTGTAGATCGCTTTACTGCCAAAATGATCTAATTTAATGGATTGGTTTAGACATGCATAACAGCATTTTAAGAACAAAGAGAGAAACAAAAAGGGACAACGCTTCATGGTGGAAGGTGATGTATAAATAACTGTGTATATGATGAAGGGGGTGGCAACACCCATTCCGAAATCCCGCCATTCCGACATCCCGCTATTCCGACATCCCACCATTCCGACATCCCACCATTCCGACATACCACCATTCCGACATGCAAACGTC
Organism: Leuresthes tenuis; assembly: GCF_036924035.1. Taxonomy (NCBI): domain Eukaryota; kingdom Metazoa; phylum Chordata; class Actinopteri; order Atheriniformes; family Atherinopsidae; genus Leuresthes; species Leuresthes tenuis. Next base: position 32,489,944 of record NW_027325365.1, on the reverse strand, counting down.
CCACCATTCCGACATCCCACCATTGCGACATCCCGCTATTCTGACGTTCAAATGTCCCACCATTCCGACAAGGCTTTCCGTATAAGGAAATGTGTGTTACTCAACAGGTGAGTCCCTTCTTTCTGTTCATGCAATTTATATGTTTAACACATGTTTATAGACAAGCGTTATTAAAAACACAAAGTCTCAGCAACTGAAGGAGGAGAAGCAGTCCGCGGTGGTTTTCAATCACACACTCCAATGCCACTTGTTTCAACTTCCGAAAATTTAATCCAGGAAAAAAAGGCTTACAAACATGGACTAAAACGGCTCCATAACACGCACAAGAATCCAAAAGAAACAAAAGTTAACTAAAAGAAAGCAAATAAACAGTATGAAGTGGTCAAAATTGGTTTTACGCATGCCTATGTGCGTCTGGCACATGCGTCTTCGGGCTCTCCCACGTTGGTTTGTGGATGAAAGCTATATGTTCAGCTGTAATGTCATGTAAAAACAATCTCTACATGACATTTACTCCCAGGTGTGACCAGTTAGGTCCTTAAGATATCAACAGGCTGTATAAAGCTACAACCGTTGCGGCTGTGTGTTTGTGCCAAATGCGCAAAACCCATCCGCGCTTCCCAAAATTGGAGTGAGTACTCATAAATCACGTGAATAACATGAATAAACGTTTTTACTGCATTTTGTTGTGTTTTATACGTTCTATGCTGTCATTTCTCTCTTCTCCTATTGGCAAGGCAAGGCAGAGTGCTCCCAACTGTGTCCTGTGCAGTAGCCGTGATATCTGTAATTGCAATTATTACTTTTGCATATGATGACAGCGTGCAAAAGATGCATGGGCTCTGTGGAGAGCTCCGCTCCAGCTGGCTGCTGTGACAGCTCACTGACACTGTATTTCTGCTTAATCAGTTTCAGTCTCGCCAGAGTTACATTAATATCTGTATTTTTATATTTGAAATTCAGGGGATTTTGATAATAGATTATTAAAGTTTGTTTGCGAGGCTGTGGCCTCTGCATGTGCAAAGCTTGTGCGCCAAATTTTAGGGCGTATTTGCGCCGGCATATCATTAGTGCAAAATGTTTTGGGTAAAAAATAGGCTATTAAAAGGAACTGTCGGAATGGCGGTATGTTAAAAAAAACATACCGCCATTCCGACCATAGGAGGAAAAAAGTGTCGGAATGGTGGGACGTTTGATAAAAAATTAAGTGTCGCCATTCCGACAATTGGAGACCCATGTCGGAATGGCGAGATGTCGGAATGGCAGCATGTAACCATGATGAAGGAGAGCACTTACGATGCTGGGAATGATGCCAGCAATGAACAGAGAAGAAGATTCAGTGTCTTCAATCTGCATTACGTGCCTCTAATGAGGGGGTGAATATAGAATCCTCAACGATTACAACGTCTCTGGGAACTGTGACAACAACAAGATTTAAACCATTTTGATATATATTGTAACCTATTGTCTAAGGAATAGTGCTGAAAATGAGGTAAATCTAATCCACCACTGTCCTTGGTCTTCTGTAGGGTTTTTAAACTAATACGTGGTGGTTTGTTTTTCCACAGAAATTTGGAGATGCATGAATCTAGTGACTTAAACCAAGTAGCAGATGGTTTTATGGGGATCATTGAGAACAAATAGTTAACTTTTGGTAGTATCATCATTTTAATGGATGTAACTCTCCCCATAAGTGATATAGGTAAGGACTTCCAACGAGAGATCGTCCTCTACTGTCTTTAATAATTGCACATAATTTAGCTTTGTTAGCTCTGAGAGCCTGGAGGAAATGTTTATGCCTAAATATCTAATATTTCCTGACTGTAAAGTGATCGCAGGTATATTATGGACCCTACAGTTAATGGGCAGAACTGTGGTCTTAGACCAGTTGATAGAGTAGTCAGAAAGTGCTGAGAATTTATTTATGAGTGTGATCGTGTGACTGAGAGACGTCTGTGAGTTCTGAAGGAAAAGTAATACATCATCAGCATAAAGACTTATTTTATGCTCAATATTTTGGGATTAATTACTCACAAACGGGTAAGAAAAGGTAGTATTGCCAGACCATACATGATCAAAACAGGGAGCGGAGGTGGTTCAGCTGCAAGGTGTGAATGTCTGACTATAGTTTGTAAAAAGCGGGTAAGATAAGGTGCGAATGCCCGACAATGTATGATCAAAAGAGGGAGCGGAGGTTTTCGGCTGCAAGAAGGTCTGAATGTCCACCCAAAATTCCTGAAAAATGGGTAAAAAAAGGGTGCGAATGCCAAACCATACATCATCAAAAGCAGGAGTGGATGTGTTCGGCTACAAGAAGATTTGAATGTCCATCAATAATTGCTTTAAAACATGAAAGAAAATTTTCGAATATCAAACCGCACATGATCATAAGCGGGAGAGGAGTTGTTCAGCTGCAAGAAGGTGTGAATGTCCACCCATAATTACTGAAAAATGGGTAAGAAAAGGTGAAAATGCCCAACCATACATCATCAAAAGCAGGAGTGGATGTGTTCGGCTACAAGAAGGTTTGAATGTCCGACCATAGTTTGTAAAAAGCGGGTAAGAAAAGGTTCGAATGCCCGAACATAGACCATCAAAAGAGGAAGCGGGGGTGTTCCGCTGTAAGAAGGTGTAAATGTCCGACCATAGTTGGTAAAAAGCGGGTAAGAAAAGGTTAAAATACCCGACTGTACACAATCAATAGCGGGAGCGGAGTTGTTTGGCTACAAGAAGGTGTGAAAGTCCGACCACGGTTTGTAAAAAGCGGGTAAGAAAAGGTTCGAATGCCCGAATATATATACCATCAAAAGTGGAAGTGGATGTGTTTGGCTGCAAGACGGTGTGAACGTCCGACCAAAGTTTGTAAAAAGCAGTTAAGAAAAGGTTCGAATATCCAACCAAACATAATCAAAAGCGGGAGCAGAGCTGTTCGACTGCAAGTAGGTGTGAATGTCAGATCATAATTTGCAAAAAGCTGATGAGAAAGGGTGAGAATGCCCGGCTATACACCATCAAATGCGGGAGCGGAAGTGTTCGGCTGTGAGTAGGTGTGAATGTCCGACCATAATTGCTGAAAAATGTGTTAGAAGAGACTAGAATGCCGGACAAGACATCATCAAATGCGGGAGCGGAGTTGTTCGGCTGTGAGTAGGTGTGAATCTCCGAGCATAGTTTGTAAAAAGGGGGTAAGAATAGGTTGGAATGCCCGAACATACACTATCAAAACAGGGAGCTGAGGTGGCTCAGCTGCAAGGTGTGATGTCTGACTATAGTTTGTAAATAAGGTGCGAATGCCCAACAATGTATAATCAATAGAGGGAGCGGAGGTTTTCGGCTACAAGAAGGTTTGAATGTCCGATCATAGTTTGTAAAAAGCGGGTAAGAAAAGGTTCAAATGCCTGACTATACACCATCAAAAGCGGGAGCAGAGGTGTTCCGCTGTAAGACGGTGTGAATGTCCGACCATATTTGGTAAAAAGCGGGTAAGAAAAGGTTAAAATACCCGACTGTACACAATCAATAGCGGGAGCGGATGTGTTTGGCTACAAGAATGTGTGACAGTCCGACCATGGTTTGTAAAAAACGGGTAAGAAAAGGTGCGAATGCCCGACAATGTATGATCAAAAGAGGGAGCGGAGGTTTTCGGCTACAAGAAGGTTTGAATGTCCGACCATAGTTTGTAAAAAGCGGGAAAGAAAAGGTTCAAATGCCTGACTATACACCATCAAAAGCGGGAGCGGAGGTGTTCGGCTACAAGAAGGTGTGAAAGTTCAACCATGGTTTGTAAAAAGCTGCTAAGAAAAGGTTCGAATGCCCGAATATATACCATCAAAAGCGGAAGCGGAGGTGTTCGGCTGCAAGAAGGTGTGAACGTCCGACCAAAGTTTGCAAAAAGCAGTTAAGAAAAGGTTCGAATGCCCGAATATATACCATCAAAAGCGAGAGCAGAGCTGTTCGACTGCAAGTAGGTGTGAATGTCCAGCCATAATTACTCACAAACGGGTAAGAAAAGGTAGTATTGCCAGACCATACATGATCAAAACAGGGAGCGGAGGTGGTTCAGCTGCAAGAAGGTGTGAATGTCCGACTAAAGTTCAAATATATTAACAAAAGTGGGAGGAGAGGTCTTCGGATGAGAGTGGTTGAGAATTTCCAACCATAATCTATAAAATGCGGTGAAAAAAAAAGGTGTGATAGAACACTAAAAGGTGGAGCGGAAGTGTTCGGCTGCAAGAAGGTGTGAATGTCCGACTATATTTGGTGAAAAGCAGGTGAAGCAAGGTCTGAATGCCCAACCTTACATCATCAAAAGCGAGATCAGAGGTGTTTGGCTGCATGAAGGCCATAGTTTGCCAAAAGCGGGTAAGCTGCGAATGACCGACTAAATATCAACAAAAGGTCTTTGGATGCAAGTGGGTGTGAATATCCCACCATACAAGTATGGTGGAGAGGAAGCTGTGAACAGCCGACCATAGTTGGCAAAAAGCGGGTGAGAAAAGGTGCGAATGTCCAACCATACATGATCAAAACAGGGAGCGGAGGTGTTTGGCTGTGACAAGGTGTGAATGTCCACCCAAAATTAATGAAAAGCGGGTAAGAAGAGGTTCGAATGCCCAAACATACACCATCAAAAGAGGGAGCGGAGGTGTTCCGCTGTAAGAAGGTGTGAATGTCCGACCATAGTTGGTAAAAAGTGGGTAAGAAAAGGTTAAAATACCCGACTGTACACAATCAATAGCGGGAGAGGAGGTGTTTGGCTACAAGAATGTGTGACAGTCCGACCATGGTTTGTAAAAAACGGGTAAGAAAAGGTGCGAATGCCCGACAATGTATGATCAAAAGAGGGAGCGGAGGTTTTCGGCTACAAGAAGATTTGAATGTCCGACCATAGTTTGTAAAAAGCGGGTAAGAAAAGGTTCAAATGCCTGACTATACACCATCAAAAGCGGGAGCGGAGGTGTTCGGCTACAAGAAGGTGTGAAAGTTCAACCATGGTTTGTAAAAAGCTGCTAAGAAAAGGTTCGAATGCCCGAATATATACCATCAAAAGCGGAAGCGGAGGTGTTCGGCTGCAAGGTGTGAACGTCCAACCAAAGTTTGCAAAAAGCAGTTAAGAAAAGGTTCGAATGCCCGAATATATACCATCAAAAGTGGGAGCAGAGCTGTTCGACTGCAAGTAGGTGTGAATGTCCAGCCATAATTACTCACAAACGGGTAAGAAAAGGTAGTATTGCCAGACCATACATGATCAAAACAGGGAGCTGAGGTGGTTCAGCTGCAAGGTGTGAATGTCTGACTATAGTTTGTAAAAAGCGGGTAAGACAAGGTGCGAATGCCCGACAATGTATGATCAAAAGAGGGAGTGGAGGTCTTCGGCTGCAAGGTCTGAATGTCCAACCATAATTTCTAAAAACCGGGTAAGAAAAGGCTCGAAAGCCCGACTATACACAATCAAAAGCAGGAGCGGGAGGTTTTCAGCTGCAAATCCTTCACTCAAACCAAGTGAAAACTGCTTTGTCCTTCATATTTATCAATGTCTAGATCGACTTCAACAAAGAACAACATTGTACTTTGCAGTAAAGAAAGAGCAAATCAAAAGGTTTAGGAATCCGAGAATAAGCTTATTTTCATGAGTTCTGCACGATTATTGATTTTACTATAAATGAATGCCTTCACTCAAACTATGTTAAAACTGCTTTGTCCTTCATGTTTATCAATGTCTAGATTGACTTCAACAAAGAACAACACTGGATTTTGCAGTAGAAGAAAGAGCAACACTGAAGGATCAGTAATCCGAGAATAAGCTTATTTTCATACGTTCTGCATGATTTGGGATTTTATGTATAAAATGAATTCCTTCACTCAAACCAAGTTAAAACTGCTTTGTCCTTCATATTTATCAATGTCTAGATCGACTTCAACAAAGAACAACATTGTATTTTGCAGTAGAAGAAAAAGCAACACTGAAGGATCAGGAATCCGAGAATAAGCTTCTTTTCATACGTTCTGCATGATTTGGGATTTTATGTATAAAATGAATTCCTTCACTAAAACCAAGTGAAAACTGCTTTGTCCTTCATATTTATCAATGTCTAGATTTACTTCAACAAAGAACAACATTGTATTTTGCAGTAGTAGAAAGAGCAACACTGAAGGATCAGTAATCCGAGAATAAGATTATTTTCATACGTTCTGCATGATTTGGGATTTTATGTATAAAATGAATTCCTTTACTCAAACTATGTTAAAACTGCTTTGTCCTTCATATTTATCAATGTCTAGATTGACTTCAACAAAGAACAACATTGTATTTTGCAGTAGAAGAAATAGCAACACTGAAGGATCAGGAAACCGAAAACAAGCTTATTTTCATACGTTCTGCATGATTTGGGATTTTGCTATAAAATTAATTCCTTCACTCAAACTATGTTAAAACTGCTTTGTCCTTCATATTTATCAATGTCTAGATTGACTTCAACAAAGAACAACATTGTATTTTGCAGTAGAAGAAATAGCAACACTGAAGGATCAGGAATCCGAAAACAAGCTTATTTTCATACGTTCTGCATGATTTGGGATTTTGCTATAAAATTAATTCCTTCACTCAAACAAAGTGGAAACTGCTTTGTCCTTCATATTTATCAATGTCTATATCGATTTCAACAAAGAACAAGGCTGTATTTTGCAGTATAGGAAAGAGCAACACTGGAGGATCAGGAATCCGAGAATAAGCTTACTTTCATGAGTCCTGCACGATTTCGGATTTTCCTATAAAATGAATTGCTTTGCTCAAACCAAGTTAAAATTGCTTTGTCCTTCATAGTTATCCATGTCTAAAATGTATCAAGCATAAAGTTCCTCATATTACCCTGAATGAGAAAGAAGCATCCCTTTGGTTGAGCAATACGTTCCTTTTGCGGAGTTATGCATGATTTCGGATTTTGCTATAAAATTCATTCCTTCACACCTTTTTTTTTCACCGCATTTTATAGATTATGGTTGGAAATTTCAACCACTCTAATCCGAAGACCTCTCCTCCCGCTTTTGTTAATTTTTGTTCAAACTTTCAAGCAGCCGAACACCTCCGCTTCTGCTTTTGATGTTGTATATTCGGGCATACAAACCTTTTCTTACCCACTTTTTACAAACCATGGTCAGACTTTCACTCTTTGTTGCTGAACAACTCCGCTCCCTCTTTTGATTGTGTACAGTCGGGTATTTTCACCTTTTCTTACCTGCTTTTTACAAACTTTGGTCGGACATTCAAACCTTCTTGTAGCCGAACACATCCACTCCTGCTTTTGATGATGTATGGTTGGGCATTCGCACCTTTTCTTACCCATTTTTCAGTAATTATTGGTGGACATTCAGACCTTCTTGCAGCTGAACACCTCTGCTCCCTCTTTTGATCATACATTGTCGGGCATTCGCACCTTGTCTTACCCGCTTTTTACAAACTTTAGTCAGACATTCACACCTTGCAGCTGAACCACCTCCGCTCCCTGTTTTGATCATGTATGGTCTGGCAATACTACATTTTCTTACCCGTTTGTGAGTAATTATGGCTGGATATTCACACCTACTTGCAGCTGAACACAATCTCTCTCGCTTTTAATTATGTTTGGATATTCGAACCTTTTCTTTACTGCTTTTTGCCAACTTTGGTCGGACGTTCACACCTTCTTGCAGCCGAACACCTCCGCTTCCGCTTTTGATGGTATATATTCGGGCATTCGAACCTTTTCTTACCAGCTTTTTACAAACGATGGTTGGACTTTCACACCTTCTTGTAGCCGAACAACTCCGCTCCCGCTATTGATTGTGTACAGTCGGGTATTTTAACCTTTTCTTACCCGCTTTTTACCAACTATGGTCGGACATTCACACCGTCTTACAGCGGAACATCTCCGCTCCCGCTTTTGATGGTGTATAGTCAGGCATTTGAACCTTTTCTTACCCGCTTTTTACAAACTATGGTCGGACATTCAAACCTTCTTGTAGCCGAAAACCTCTGCTCCCTCTTTTGATTATACATTGTCGGGCATTCGCACCTTATCTTACCCGCTTTTTACAAACTATAGTCAGACATTCACACCTTGGTGCTGAACCACCTCAGCTCCCTGTTTTGATCATGTATGGTCTGGCAATACTACCTTTTCTTACCCGTTTGTGAGTAATTATGGCTGGACATTCACACCTACTTGCAGTAGAACAGCTCTGCTCCCGCTTTTGATTATGTTTGGTTGGATATTCGAACCTTTTCTTAACTGCTTTTTACAAACTTTGGTCGGACGTTCACACCTTCTTGCAGCCGAACACCTCCGCTTCCGCTTTTGATGGTATATATTCGGGCATTCGAACCTTTTCTTACCAGCTTTTTACAAACCATGGTTGGACTTTCACACCTTCTTGTAGCAGAACAACTCCGCTCCCCCTATTGATTGTGTACAGTTGGGTATTTTAACCTTTTCTTACCCACTTTTTACCAACTATGGTCGGACATTCACACCTTCTTACAGCGGAACACCTCCGCTCCCTCTTCTGATGGTGTATGTTTGGGCATTCGAACCTTTTCTTACCCGCTTTTTACAAACTATGCTCGGACATTCAAACCTTCTTGTAGCAAAACACATCGACTCCTTCTTTTGATGATGTAGGCTTGGGCATTCAAACCTACTTTTTGCCCGCTTTTCATTAATTTTGGGTGGACATTCACACCTTGTCACAGCCAAACACCTCCGCTCCCTGTTTTGATCATGTATGGTTGGACATTCGCACCTTGTCTCACCCGCTTTTTGCAAACTATGGTCGGCTGTTCACAGCTTCCTCTCCACCATACTTGTATGGTGGGATATTCACACCCACTTGCATCCGAAGACCTTTTGTTGATATTTAGTCGGTCATTCGCAGCTTACCCGCTTTTGGCAAACTATGGCCTTCATGCAGCCAAACACCTCTGATCTCGCTTTTGATGATGTAAGGTTGGGCATTCAGACCTTGCTTCACCTGCTTTTCACCAAATATAGTCGGACATTCACACCTTCTTGCAGCCGAACACTTCCGCTCCACCTTTTAACGTTCTATCACACCTTTTTTTTCACCGCATTTTATAGATTATGGTTGGAAATTCTCAACCACTCTCATCCGAAGACCTCTTTCCCGCTTTTGTTAATACATTTGAACTTTAGTCGGACATTCACACCTTCTTGCAGCTGAACCACCTCCGCTCCCTGTTTTGATCATGTATGGTCTGGCAATACTACCTTTTCTTACCCGTTTGTTAGTAATTATGGCTGGACATTCACACCTACTTGCAGCCGAACACCACCTCTCCCGCTTTTGATGATGTATGGACCGGCATTCTTACCTTTTCTAACACATTTTTCAGCAATTATGGTCGGACATTCACACTTACTCACAGCCGAACAACTCCGCTCCCGCATTTGATGGTGTATAGTCGGGCATTCTCACCCTTTCTCATCAGCTTTTTGCAAATTATGATCTGACATTCACAACGGCTTTTGATAATGTATGGTTGGGCATTCGCACCTTTTCTTACCCATTTTTCAGTAATTATGGGTGGACATTCACACCTTCTTGCAGCTGAACACCTCCTCTCCCGCTATTGATTGTGTACAGTCGGGTATTTTAACCTTTTCTTACCCGCTTTTTACCAAATATGGTCGGACATTCACACCGTCTTACAGCGGAACACCTCTGCTCCCGCTTTTGATGGTGTATAGTCAGGCATTTGAACCTTTTCTTACCCGCTTTTTACAAACTATGGTCGGACATTCAAACCTTCTTGTAGCCGAAAACCTCCGCTCCCTCTTTTAATTATACATTGTTGGGCATTCGCACCTTATTTACAAACTATAGTCAGACATTCACACCTTGCAGCTGAGCCACCTCAGCTCCCTGTTTTGATAGTGTATGTTCGGGCATTCAAACCTATTCTTACCCCCTTTTTACAAACTATGCTCGGAGATTCACACCTACTCACAGCCGAACAACTCCGCTCCCGCATTTGATGATGTCTTGTCCGGCATTCTAGTCACTTCTAACACATTTTTCAGCAATTATGGTCGGACATTCACACCTACTCACAGCCGAACACTTCCGCTCCCGCATTTGATGGTGTATAGCCGGGCATTCTCACCCTTTCTCATCAGCTTTTTGCAAATTATGATCTGACATTCACACCTACTCTCAGTCGAACAGCTCTGCTCCCGCTTTTGATTATGTTTGGTTGGATATTCGAACCTTTTCTTAACTGCTTTTTACAAACTTTGGTCGGACGTTCACACCTTCTTGCAGCCGAACACATCCACTTCCACTTTTGATGGTATATATTCGGGCATTCGAACCTTTTCTTACCAGCTTTTTACAAACCGTGGTCGGACTTTCACACCTTCTTGTAGCCAAACAACTCCGCTCCCACTATTGATTGTGTACAGTCGGGTATTTTAACCTTTTCTTACCCGCTTTTTACCAACTATGGTCGGACATTTACACCTTCTTACAGCGGAACACCTCCGCTCCCTCTTTTGATGGTCTATGTTCGGGCATTCGAACCTTTTCTTACCCGCTTTTTACAAACTATGGTCGGACATTCAAACCTTCTTGTAGCCGAACACATCCACTCCTGCTTTTGATGATGTATGGTTGGGCATTTTCACCTTTTATTAATTATTACTCCCCCCTGAGCTGTCACCTTATCGTGGTGGGGGAGTTTGCGTGCCCCAATGAGTCTGGGAGCTATGTTGCCCGGGGCTTTAAGCCCCTGGTAGGGTCACCCAAGGCAAACAGATCCTAGATGAGGGACCAGACAAAGAACAGCTCAAAAGACTCCTTATGATGAACAAAAAATTTGGACTTCGTGATCCCTTGCCCGGATATGGGACACCGGGGCCTCCCCTCGGAGCCAGGCCCGGGGGTGGGGCCCGGCAGCGGGCGCCTGGTGGCCGGGTCTGTGCCCATGGGGCTCGGTCGGGCATAGCCCGAAATGATTACGTGGGTCCCCCTTCCGACGGGCTCACCACCCGTGGGAGGGGCCAAGGGGGTCGGGTGCGATGTGAGCTGGGTAGCAGCCGAAGGCAGAGGCCTTGGCGGTCTGATCCTCGGCTACTGAAGCTAGCTCTTGGGACGTGGAATGTCACCTCTCTGTTGGGGAAGGAGCCGAAGCTGGTGCGCGATGCTGAGCGGTTCCGGCTAGATATAGTCGGACTCACCTCGACGCACGGCTTGGGCTCTGGAACCAGTCCTCTTGAGAGGGGTTGGACTCTCTTCCACTCTGGAGTTGCCCGTGGTGAGAGGCGCAGAGCAGGTGTGGGCATACTTATTGCCCCCCGGCTGTGTGCCAGTACATTGGGGTTTACCCCAGTGAACGAGAGGGTAGCCTCCCTCCGCCTTCGGGTGGGGGGACGAGTCCTGACTGTTGTTTGTGCCTATGCGCCAAACAGCAGTTCAGAGTACCCACCCTTTTTGGAGTCTCTGGGGGAGGCACTGGAGAATGCTCCTACCGGAGACTCCCTCGTTCTGCTGGGGGACTTCAATGCTCACGTGGGCAATGACAGTGAGACCTGGAGGGGTGTGATTGGGAGGAACGGCCCCCCCGATCTGAACCAGAGTGGTGTTATGTTGTTGGACTTCTGTGTTGGTCATGGACTGTCCATAACGAACACCATGTTCAGACATAAGGGTGTCCATATGTGCACTTGGCACCAGGACACCCTTGGCCGCAGTTCGATGATCGACTTTGTGGTTGTATCATCGGACTTGCGGCCGTATGTCCTGGACACTCGGGTGAAGAGAGGGGCGGAGCTGTCAACTGATCACCACCTGGTGGTGAGTTGGCTCCGCTGGTGGGGGAGGATGCCGATCAGACCTGGCAGGCCCAAACGTATTGTGAGGGTCTGCTGGGAGCGTTTGTCAGAATCCCCCGTCAGAAGGAGCTTTAACTCCCACCTCCGGCAGAGCTTCAACCATATCCCGGGGGAGGTGGGGGACATTGAGTCCGAATGGGCCATGTTCCGTGACTCCATTGCCAAGGCAGCTGATCGGAGTTGTGGCCGTAAGGTGGTCGGTGCCTGTCGTGGCGGCAACCCTCGAACCTGCTGGTGGACACCAGTGGTGAGGGAGGCCGTCAAGCTGAAGAAGGAGTCTTATCGGGCCTTTTTGGCCAGTGGGACCCTGGAAGCAGCTGATAGGTACCGACAGGCCAGACGGGCTGCGGCTTCGGCGGTTGCTGAGGCAAAAACTCGGGCCTGGGAGGAGTTCGTGAGACCATGGAGAACGATTTCCGGACGGCCTCGAAGAAATTCTGGTCCACCATCCGGCGTCTCAGGGGGGGGAAGCGGCTCACAGTCAACACTGTTTACAGTGGGGACGGGGCTTTGCTGACCTCAACTAGGGATGTTGTGAGTCGGTGGGGGGAGTACTTCGAGGAACTCCTCAATCCTACCAACACGTGCTCGGAAGAGGCAGAGTCGGAGAGCTCGGAGACGGGGCCTCCCATTTCTGGGGCTGAGGTTGCCGAGGTGGTCAAAAAGCTCCTCGGTGGCAAGGCCCCGGGGGTGGATGAGGTCCGTCCTGAGTTTCTCAAGGCTCTGGATGTTGTAGGGCTGTCTTGGCTGACACGCCTCTGCAGCATCGCGTGGACATCGGGGACAGTGCCTCTGGACTGGCAGATTGGGGTGGTGGTCCCCCTCTTTAAAAAGGGGGACCGGAGGGTGTGTTCCAACTATAGGGGTATCACACTCCTCAGCCTCCCTGGCAAGGTCTATTCGGGGGTATTGGAGAGGAGGATCCGTCGGATAATCGAGCCTCGGATTCAGGAGATGCAGTGTGGCTTTCGTCCTGGCCGTGGAACAGTGGACCAGCTCTATACCCTCGGCAGGATCCTGGAGGGTGCATGGGAGTTCGCCCAACCAGTCTACATGTGTTTTGTGGACTTGGAGAAAGCGTTCGACCGTGTCCCTCGTGGAGTCCTGTGGGGGGTGCTCCGGGAATATGGAGTGCCGGACCCCTTGATAGGGGCCTTTCGGTCTCTGTATGACCGGTGCCAGAGTTTGGTCCGCATTGCCGGCAGTAAGTCGGATACGTTTCCGGTGAGAGTTGGACTCCGTCAGGGCTGCCCTTTGTCACCGATTCTGTTCCTAACTTTTATGGACAGAATTTTTAGGCGCAGCCAGGGTGTTGAGGGTGTCCGATTTGGCGACCTCAGAATCGGGTCTCTGCTTTTTGCAGATGATGTGGTTCTGTTAGCGTCGTCAGGCCGTGACCTTCAGCTCTCACTGGAGCGATTCGCAGCCGAGTGTGAAGCGGCTGGGATGAGAATCAGCACCTCCAAATCCGAGACTATGGTTCTCAGCCGGAAAAGGGTGGAATGCTCTCTCCGGGTCGGGAATGAGATCCTTCCCCAAGTGGAGGAGTTCAAGTATCTCGGGGTCTTGTTCACGAGTGAGGGACGAATGGAGCGGGAGATTGACGGGCGGATCGGTGCGGCGTCTGCAGTGTTGCGGGCTCTGCACCGACCCGTCGTTGTGAAGAGGGAGCTGAGCCAGAAGGCAAAGCTCTCTACTTACTGGTCAATCTACGTTCCCATCCTCACCTATGACCACGAGTTGTGGGTAGTGACCGAAAGAACAAGATCGCGAATACAAGCGGCCAAAATGGGTTTCCTCCGCAGGGTGTCTGGGCTCTCCCTTAGAGATAGGGTGAGAAGCTCAGTCATCCGGGAGGGGCTCGGAGTAGAACCGCTGCTCCTCCGCATTGAGAGGAGTCAGATGAGGTGGCTCGGGCATCTGGTTAGGATGCCCCCTGGGCGCCTCCCTGGGGAGGTGTTCCGGGCACGTCCCACTGGGAGGAGACCCCGGGGAAGACCCAGGACACGCTGGAGTGACTATGTCTCTCGGCTGGCCTGGGAACGCCTCGGGGTCCCCCCGGAAGAGCTGGAAGAAGTGGCCGGGGACAGAGACGTCTGGGTTTCTCTGCTCAAGCTGCTGCCCCCGCGACCCGACCCCCGGATAAGCGGCAGATGATGGATGGATGGATTACCCATTTTTCAGTAATTATGGGTGGACATTCACACCTTCTTGTAGCTGAACAACTCCTCTCCGCTTATGATCATGTGCGGTTTGATATTCGAAAATTTTCTTTCATGTTTTAAAGCAATTATTGATGGACATTCAAATCTTCTTGTAGCCGAACACATCCACTCCTGCTTTTGATGATGTATGGTTTGGCATTCGCACCCTTTTTTTACCCATTTTTCAGGAATTTTGGGTGGACATTCAGACCTTCTTGCAGCCGAAAACCTCCGCTCCCTCTTTTGATCATACATTGTCGGGCATTCGCACCTTATCTTACCCGCTTTTTACAAACTATAGTCAGACATTCACACCTTGCAGCTGAACCACCTCCGCTCCCTGTTTTGATCATGTATGGTCTGGCAATACTACCTTTTCTTACCCGTTTGTGAGTAATTAATCCCAAAATATTGAGCATAAAATAAGTCTTTATGCTGATGATGTATTACTTTTCCTTCAGAACTCACAGACGTCTCTCAGTCACACGATCACACTCGTAAATAAATTCTCAGCACTTTCTGACTACTCTATCAACTGGTCTAAGACCACAGTTCTGCCCATTAACTGTAGGGTCCATAATATACCTGCGATCACTTTACAGTCAGGAAATATTAGATATTTAGGCATAAACAGCCTCCAGGCTCTCAGAGCTAACAAAGCTAAATTATGTGCAATTATTAAAGACAGTAGAGGACGATCTCTCGTTGGAAGTCCTTACCTATATCACTTATGGGGAGAGTTACATCCATTAAAATGATGATACTACCAAAAGTTAACTATTTGTTCTCAATGATCCCCATAAAACCATCTGCTACTTGGTTTAAGTCACTAGATTCATGCATCTCCAAATTTCTGTGGAAAAACAAACCACCACGTATTAGTTTAAAAACCCTACAGAAGACCAAGGACAGTGGTGGATTAGATTTACCTCATTTTCAGCACTATTCCTTAGACAATAGGTTACAATATATATCAAAATGGTTTAAACCTTGTTGTTGTCACAGTTCCCAGAGACGTTGTAATCGTTGAGGATTCTATATTCACCCCCTCATTAGAGGCACGTAATGCAGATTGATGACACTGAATCTTCTTCTCTGTTCATTGCTGGCATCATTCCCAGCATCGTAAGTGTTCGTGGCATTGTTAGCCTCTTCTTCTGGATCTTGATATCGAGAATCCTTTTGTATTTCTGGTTTGTCAGTCCTCTGTCTTCGTTCACCGGAGTCTTTGTCTTTTTGTCCTTGAGTTTGGTGATTTTTTCTTCTTTTGATGCCTTGACACAATGTGACAGGTGATACCACGTGGGAGATCCTGTAACTTGGATTGCTGTCCCTGTGCTGCGAAATGGCTGTGCTGCTCAAATGGTCTCTCCTTCATCATGGTTACATGCTGCCATTCCGACATCTCGCCATTCCGACATGGGTCTCCAATTGTCGGAATGGCGACACTTAATTTTTTATCAAACGTCCCACCATTCCGACACTTTTTTCCTCCTATGGTCGGAATGGCGGTATGTTTTTTGTTTTTTTTAACATACCGCCATTCCGACAGTTCCTTTTAATAGCCTATTTTTTACCCAAAACATTTTGCACTAATGATATGCCGGCGCAAATACACCCTAAAGTTTGGCGCACAAGCTTTGCACATGCAGAGGCCACAGCCTCGCAAACAAACTTTAATAATCTATTATCAAAATCCCCTGAATTTCAAATATAAAAATACAGATATTAATGTAACTCTGGCGAGACTGAAACTGATTAAGCAGAAATACAGTGTCAGTGAGCTGTCACAGCAGCCAGCTGGAGCGGAGCTCTCCACAGAGCCCATGCGTCTTTTGCACGCTGTCATCATATGCAAAAGTAATAATTGCAATTACAGATATCACGGCTACTGCACAGGACACAGTTGCGAGCACTCTGCCTTGCCTTGCCAATAGGAGAAGAGAGAAATGACAGCATAGAACGTATAAAACACAACAAAATTCAGTAAAAACGTTTATTCATGTTATTCACGTGATTTATGAGTACTCACTCCAATTTTGGGAAGCGCGGATGGGCTTTGCGCATTTGGCACAAACACACAGCCGCAACGGTTGAAGCTTTATACAGCCTGTTGATATCTTAAGGACCTAACTGGTCACACCTGGGAGTAAATTTAATGTAGAGATTGTTTTTACATGACATTACAGCTGAACATATAGCTTTCATCCACAAACCAACGTGGGAGAGCCCGAAGACGCATGTGCCAGACGCACATAGGCATGCGTAAAACCAATTTTGACCACTTCATACTGTTTATTTGCTTTCTTTTAGTTAACTTTCGTTTCTTTTGGATTCTTGTGCGTGTTATGGAGCCGTTTTGGTCCATGTTTGTAAGCCTTTTTTTCCTGGATTAAATTTTCGGAAGTTGAAACAAGTGGCATTGGAGTGTGTGATTGAAAACCACCGCGGACTGCTTCTCCTCCTCCAGTTGCCGAGACTTTGTGTTTTTAATAACGCTTGTCTATAAACATGTGTTAAACATATAAATTGCATGAACAGAAAGAAGGGACTCACCTGTTGAGTAACACACATTTCCTTATACGGAAAGCCTTGTCGGAATGGTGGGACATTTGAACGTCAGAATAGCGGGATGTCGCAATGGTGGGATGTCGGAATGGTGGGACGTTTGCATGTCGGAATGGTGGTATGTCAGAATGGTGGTATGTCGGAATGGTGGGATGTCGGAATAGCGGGATGTCGGAATGGCGGGATTTCGGAATGGGTGGTGCCACCCCCTTCATCATATACACAGTTATTTATACATCCCCTTCCACCATGAAGCGTTGTCCCTTTTTGTTTCTCTCTTTGTTCTTAAAATGCTGTTATGCATGTCTAAACCAATCCATTAAATTAGATCATTTTGGCAGTAAAGCGATCTACAATGTGCTTGGTCGCAAAGCTGCTCATCTGTGGTAAACAGCTCTTCAGAAAGGCATTCTTCAATTGATTTCACTAATTCTATGTAATAATTTTGTGATTTCCTACAAAACTACACTTCTTCTCCCATCTGTCTGAGTATTTAATATTGTCTGGGTCCCGTTAAAACATGTGTTTTTCCCATCTAATTCCTTGTTTGCTTTAAAACAAGTATTCCCCATTTTCTATCCCTTCAGTAGCCAACCAGTTTGTATGGAGTACACTGGAGCAACTTGACTGATCAGTAAAACACTGCTTTTGTTGTCACCGCAAGGCTTCCCCCGTCGGTTGTTTCACTGAGACTACTGAGTAACTATAACTCAACACAGTTTATACACATAACATTCCTATACATACTAACAAACAAACAAACAATTATTTATCGCAATTTTCTCATCTCTGTTTGAACGTACACCCAGGTAAATATTCCTGTAGTCTTCTCATACCGACTATGGACCCATTCATTGTTTAACTTCACTGTTTTGCAAATCCTAATTGAATATTACACATTGACATTGAACTTTACTTGATAAGCAGGTCTTCATTGCATTCAGCAGCCTATATGTGAGCATCTATGTGTAAGCTGTTCTTCTTTGCATTTATCAGCAGCAAGCAATTCTTCATTGCACATGCATATGAAAATAGTAAAACAATTCCAATGCGTTAGCGAAACCTTCTATATCAGGAGTGTCCATCATGATGCTGGGAATAGAACCTCTTTCCTAGAATAGTTCAACCTTCATTACTCAACTGATCATAACTCCGCAATGAGCACATTTCAAAGTATCATTCCTCTACATGTATTCAAAAATCTATGTGTAAATGTTTAATATTTCTTATATTTGTTGATGTCATTCTGTGTGCATGTGGCCTAAACCCAATCTCTGTGTGGCAATTTTAATTTAAACAAGTTGAACTCTGCCTCTGATCATTTAAAAAAGGTGTGTACCAATATCAACCTTTCTCAGGTAATTACTGATCCTACAAAACCAAAGAGATCCTTCAAGGTTGTCCCTGATTGGCTCAATCTTAACATATCAAAGGTAGAAAATCCGCAGTATCTGAACTTGGTGTTAGTTATCACTGCTCAATAGCCTGTATCAGAATTGCAAAAATGAAAACATTAGGTCCACGCTTGGTATCCAGATCCTGAAACATCTCCATGAGCAGGCTTTTTTTTAACTGATCTGTTGAATAGTTATATGACACTGTTAAAATCCCAGATGAAGATCTAGCACTTGACCATTTTTGTAAATCTTCTAATTCCATAGTTGATAAACACGCCCCTTTTAAAAAGTATAGAACTTAGAACAGGTCTATCCCTGGCTTTCGGCAGAACTGTCTTCTTTACTTTTTTTTCCCCTCTTCCTGTTCAGCATTATGTCAGAAGAATTGTAGTCCGAATACCTTTGATGCCAAACAGATTTGTTTTGCCAAGGGAAGTTTTATAAATGTAAAGCTCCCCTTAATGCCCATTTATTTATTTCTGTTTACAATATATGACATGAACTGAACTGAACCGGACCGGGGGACAAGGAAAGAAGAAGAGGAAAGAAGAGGAAACAGAACGAAAATAGAAACAAAAACCAGACAACCAGCTGCTACACCTGTAAAAAACAAAACAGACAACAATCCATGGCCTATGAGGGGAATCCAGCCTTAGCGCCACCAGGAGCACCTGAAAGCAGACAAGCAGAGAAAAAACAAACACACAAACAAACAAAAACAAGCACAAGAAGCGGCAATCGCATACAACACAGCTGTGGATATAGATGACCTGAGACGACATGATAATACATCAACTGCTTAGTGACCATGCTACTGGACTAATGAATGTGTGTGTGTGTGTGTGAGAACATGCAACACCCATGGCACAGGACCTACATGATAACCGTGCTTAGTTATGAGTGTATAAGCGTACAGGGCCACAATCCACAGCCCCCCCCCCAAGCAATCAGAAGCAGGCAGAGAGGGCCACAAGACCCAGGCCACCAGCAGCCCCCACAGAGCACAGAACCCAGGCAGCCCACTGCAGGGGCAACCACGCATCCACCCAGAAGACTGCAGAGGAAGCCCCCGGAAAGAGCCCCCATAAGCATAGGGCAGAGGCACTCCGGGAACCAGGGGTAACAGCCCACCGACCCCGCCAGGCCCCAGCCGCCCAGACATGGGCCGTGCACTGGACCTGGGCCCCAGGAGCCCGAGCGCCCCCAAACCCCCCGGCAGAGGCCCCACCCAATACCCAGGAGGGCCAAGCGCCCCAGACAGCCACAAAGTGGGTCAGCTCCTGCCCCAGCGCCCCTGGCCAAGTGCCCTGGGAGTCAAGACGTGCCCACAGGTGGGTGAAGTCGCGAGCAGTGGGGAGAGGCAACGCTGATGCCCCATCGGGAGAAACACAGGCAGGCCAGGCGACAGCAAGTCCCAGATCCAGGCCCAATCCATACCACACACACTTTCACGTCCCATACATCCACACATCCACACATCCTACCTCCCTCGACTCTGCTGGGGTGTAGTGCAGCGGGCACACCAGGAGGCCAGCAACCCCCCAGCCACCACAGACCCCGAACCAGCAGAACAATTAATTAATCCTCCTGGCCCCTCCTGCCCCGAGCAGACACCAGGAAGCAGGGGTGTGCGAAGAAGACCCCTCCCCTCACCCTTCTGGCTCTTCAATATTTTCTAATAGTGAGCAATTAAAATTGAGGGGCAGCCAAACTTGTAGAACTGGGAGCGCGGCACTCTGGGCAGCCTACATACCCAAAGAGCCCCGCCCACCAGATGCCACTCAGTGTAACCACCCCCCAAGACCTAATGTGTGTGTGTGAGTGTGTTTGATAAGTAGTAATGTCTAAGGTGTAATTAAAACAGGGGCAGGGAACTGCAGAGTGCAACCAAAGGGGACCACCTACGTGGCCCCATCCACTACACCCCACCGAACACACACGCCCCCAAAACCCTTCATGTGTGAGTGTGTGCTGTGTACAGGAGCCAGAAGGGAGAGGGGTATGGGGATATATACCGGGGGAGCTACTCTCCCCCAGAGAGGGCAGCCAGGGACTGGCTGCAATAGGCATCCCCGCTACCTGGGAGCCAACAATGGGCAGGAGGGCCTGATGTCCACCAGGCTCGGGGCCTGCAGCGACCATATTCCGGGAGCTACTGTACCCCCAGAAGGTACCCATCCCGCCCCACCCCACTATACCCAACCCCACCCAGGAGGACCTCTACAAAAAACAAACAAACAACATCAAAAAACAAACAAACAAACCACCCGGTCACACCAGTCGCAGCAGCCCGGGCCTGAGACCCACCATCACCCAGCAACCCACCACCACCACTATGTGATAAAACTAATCAGAGGGGACCAGAGAGAATGAAATTCAGCCAATTGATGTTTTGAGGAGGCAGACATTGTTTCCATGCTAATATAATCTAAAAGAAAATTTCTAAACTGGTTAATACACAGATTGTTCTTCGCTTTCCAGTTCATGAGAATAGTTTTCTTTGCGATACATAACACTGTGACAACCATGTGTGCTGAGTTAATTTCCATGTTGATGTTGTCTAAGTCACCCAGTATGCACAGTGTGGGGCATGCAGGGATGCTACACTTTAGCCATGTTGATAGGTCCTCACAGACTTCAAGCCAGAACTTCTGGACAGGCGCAGAAAACCACAAAGCGTGTGCATAATCATCAGGTGTGTTATCTGTGCAATGTGAGCAGATGTTTGAGTGTGTTAGACCCATCCTGAACATCCTTTGTCCTGTATAGTGTGTTCTATGAAGGATTTTGTATTGTATGAGCTGTAAATTAGGATTTCGAGTCTTTATGAAGGTGTTCAAACATATTTGTGGTTAGAAGCTATGACCAGAACTGATGGATAAATCTGCCTCCCATTTTGAGGATGGAAGAGACATTGTGTCATCTATCTTAGACAATAATTTATATATTTTTGATAGTAGTTTTGGGGTACAGATGCTTAGAAATTCTGCTACCCTAGTCGGGGGTTGTAAGTCTGGTTGGTGGAGGATATATCCATCCATCCATCCATCATCTGCCGCTTATCCGGGGGTCGGGTCGCGGGGGCAGCAGCTTGAGCAGAGAAACCCAGACGTCTCTGTCCCCGGCCACTTCCTCCAGCTCTTCCGGGGGGACCCCGAGGCGTTCCCAGGCCAGCCGAGAGACATAGTCTCTCCAACGTGTCCTGGGTCTCCCCCGGGGTCTCCTCCCAGTGGGACGTGCCCGGAACACCTCCCCAGGGAGGCGCCCAGGGGGCATCCTAACCAGATGCCCGAGCCACCTCATCTGACTCCTCTCAATGCGGAGGAGCAGCGGTTCTACTCCGAGCCCCTCCCGGATGACTGAGCTTCTCACCCTATCTCTAAGGGAGAGCCCAGACACCCTGCGGAGGAAACCCATTTCGGCCGCTTGTATTCGCGATCTTGTTCTTTCGGTCACTACCCACAACTCTTGACCATAGGTGAGGATGGGAACGTAGATTGACCAGTAAGTAGAGAGCTTCGCCTTCTGGCTCAGCTCCCTCTTCACAACGACGGGTCGGTGCAGAGCCTGCAACACTGCAGGCGCCGCACCAATCCGCCCGTCAATCTCCCGCTCCATTCGTCCGTCACTCGTGAACAAGACCCAGAGATACTTGAACTCCTCCTCTTGGGGAAGGATCTCATTCCCGACCCGGAGAGAGCATTCCACCCTTTTCCGGCTGAGAACCATAGTCTCGGATTTGGAGGTGCTGATTCTCATCCCAGCCGCTTCACACTCGGCTGCGAATCACTCCAGTGAGAGCTGAAGGTCACGGCCTGACGACGCTAACAGAACCACATCATCTGCAAAAAGCAGAGACCCGATTCTGAGGTCGCCAAATGGGACACCCTCAACGCCCTGGCTCCGCCTAGAAATTCTGTCCATAAAAGTTAGGAACAGAATCGGTGACAAAGGGCAGCCCTGACGGAGTCCAACTCTCACCGGAAACGTATCCGACTTACTGCCGGCAATGCGGACCAAACTCTGGCACCGGTCATACAGAGACCGAACGGCCCCTATCAAGGGGTCCGGCACTCCATATTCCCGGAGCACCCCCCACGAGGGACACGGTCGAACGCTTTCTCCAAGTCCACAAAACACATGTAGACTGGTTGGGCGAACTCCCATGCACCCTCCAGGATCCTGCCGAGGGTATAGAGCTGGTCCACTGTTCCACGGCCAGGACGAAAGCCACACTGCATCTCCTGAATCCGAGGCTCGATTATCCGACGGATCCTCCTCTCCAATACCCCCGAATAGACCTTACCAGGGAGGCTGAGGAGTGTGATACCCCTATAGTTGGAACACAACCTCCGGTCCCCCTTTTTAAAGAGGGGGACCACCACCCCAATCTGCCAGTCCAGAGGCACTGTCCCCGATGTCCACGCGATACTGCAGAGGCGTGTCAGCCAAGACAGCCCTACAACATCCAGAGCCTTGAGAAACTCAGGACGGACCTCATCCACCCCCGGGGCCTTGCCACCGAGGAGCTTTTTAACCACCTCGGCAACATCAGCCCCAGAAATGGGAGGCCCCGTCGCCGAGCTCTCCGACTCTGCCTCTTCCGAGCACGTGTTGGTAGAATTGAGGAGTTCCTCGAAGTACTCCCCCCACCGACTCAGAACATCCCTAGTTGAGGTCAGCAAAGCCCGTCCCCACTGTAAACAGTGTTGACTGTGAGCCGCTCCCCCCCCCCCCCCGAGACGCCGGATGGTGGACCAGAATCTTTTCGAGGCCGTCCGGAAATCGTTCTCCATGGTCTCACTGAACTCCTCCCAGGCCCGAGTTTTTGCCTCAGCAACCGCCGAAGCCGTGGCCCGTCTGGCCCGTCGGTACCTATCAGCTTCTTCCAGGGTCCCACTGGCCAAAAAGGCCCGATAGGACTCCTTCTTCAGCTTGACGGCTTCCCTCACCACTGGTGTCCACCAGCAAGTTCGAGGGTTGCCGCCACGACAGGCACCGACCACCTTACGGCCACAACTCCGACCAGCTGCCTCGGCAATGGAGTCACGGAACATGGCCCATTCGGACTCAATGTCCCCCACCTCAAATATGGTTGAAGCTCTGCCGGAGGTGGGAGTTAAAGCTCCTTCTGACGGGGGATTCTGACAAACGCTCCCAGCAGACCCTCACAATACGTTTGGGCCTGCCAGGTCTGATCGGCATCCTCCCCCACCAGCGGAGCCAACTCACCACCAGGTGGTGATCAGTTGACAGCTCCGCCCCTCTCTTCACCCGAGTGTCCAGGACATACGGCCGCAAGTCCGATGATACAACCACAAAGTCGATCATCGAACTGCGGCCAAGGGTGTCCTGGTGCCAAGTGCACATATGGACACCCTTATGCCTGAACATGGTGTTCGTTATGGACAGTCTATGACTGGCACAGAAGTCCAACAACATAACACCACTCTGATTCAGATCGGGGGGGCCGTTCCTCCCAATCACACCCCTCCAGGTCTCACTGTCATTGCCCACGTGAGCATTGAAGTCCCCCAGCAGAATGAGGGAGTCTCCGGTAGGAGCATTCTCCAGTGCCTCCCCCAGAGACTCCAAAAAGGGTAGGTACTCTGAACTGCTGTTTGGCGCATAGGCACAAACAACAGTCAGGACTCGTCCCCCCACCCAAAGGCGGAGGGAGGCTACCCTCTCGTTCACTGGGGTAAACCCCAATGTACTGGCACACAGCCAGGGGGGCAATAAGTATGCCCACACCTGCTCTGCGCCTCTCACCACGGGCAACTCCAGAGTGGAAGAGAGTCCAACCCCTCTCAAGAGTACTGGTTCCAGATCCCAAGCCATGCGTCGAGGTGAGTCCGACTATATCTAACGGTCTGATGAAGTTTCAACAATAAACAACAAACTTTGTATTATGAGAAAGAACCAGACTCATTCTTCAGGAATCCAAAAATAAGCTCTATTTTACGAGTTATGCACGAATTCGGATTCTCCTATAAAACGAATTCCTTAACTCAAACCAAGTTAAGACTGCTTTGTCCTTCATATTTATTCATGTCTAATCAAGTTTCAATGATAAACAACGTTGTACTTTGTAGAATGAGAAAGAACTTCTTCAGCAATAAGCATCTCTCGACAAATGACGAAATACAGATTTTGCTATAAAATTAATTGCTATCAGCCTGACTTAAAACTGTTTGTCTTCCTTATTTATCCACTTCAAATCAAGTTTCAACAATTAAAAAAATTTTGTAGTTTGAGAAAGAACAACTTAATCTTGAGCAATCAGTATAAAAAGAGGGTAAGCAAAGGTGCGAATGTCAAACCATACATGATCAAAACAGGGAGCGGAGGTGTTTGGCTGAGACAAGGTGTGAATGTCCACCCATAATTAATGAAAAGCGGGCAACAAGTAGGTTCGAATGCCCAACCATACATCATCAAAAGCAGGAGTGGATATGTTCGGCTACAAGAAGGTTTGAACGTCTGACCATAGTTTGTAAAAAGCGGGTAAGACAAGGTTCGAATGCCCGAACATACACCATCAAAGGAGGGAGCGGAGGTGTTCCGCTGTAAGAAGGTGTGAATGTCCGACCATAGTTGGTAAAAAACGGGTAAGAAAAGGTTAAAATACCCGACTGTACACAATCAGTAGTGGGTGCGGAGTTGTTCGGCTACTAAAAGGTGTGAAAGTCCGACCATGGTTTGTAAAAAGCGGGTAAGAAAAGGTGCGAATGCCCGAAAATGTATGATCAAAAGAGGGAGCGGAGGTGTTCGGCTGCAAGAAGGTGTGAATTTAAACCCATAATTACTGAAAAATGGGTAAGAAAAGGTGCGAATGCCCAACTATACATAATCAAAAGCAGGAGTGGATGTGTTCGGCTCCAAGAAGGGTTGAATGTCTGCCCATAGTTTGTAAAAAGCAGGTAAGAAAAGGTTTGACTGCCCGAACATACACCATCAAAAGAGGGAGCGGAGGTGTTCCGCTGTAAGAAGGTGTGAATGTCCGACCATAGTTGGTAAAAAATGGGTAAGAAAAGGTTAAAATACCCGACTGTACACAATCAATAGCGGGAGCGGATGTGTTTGGCTACAAGAATGTGTGACAGTCCGACTATAGTTTGTAAAAAACGGGTAAGAAAAGGTGCGAATGCCCGACAATGTATGATCAAAAGAGGGAGCGGAGGTTTTCGGCTACAAGAAGGTTTGAATGTCCGACCATAGTTTGTAAAAAGCGGGTAAGAAAAGGTTCAAATGCCTGACTATACACCATCAAAAGCGGGAGCGGAGGTGTTCGGCTACAAGAAGGTGTGAAAGTTCAACCATGGTTTGTAAAAAGCTGCTAAGAAAAGGTTCGAATGCCCGAATATATACCATCAAAAGCGGAAGCGGAGGTGTTCGGCTGCAAGAAGGTGTGAACGTCCGACCAAAGTTTGTAAAAAGCAGTTAAGAAAAGGTTCGAATATCCAACCAAACATAATCAAAAGCGGGAGCAGAGCTGTTCGACTGCAAGTAGGTGTGAATGTCCAGCCATAATTACTCACAAACGGGTAAGAAAAGGTAGTATTGCCAGACCATACATGATCAAAACAGGGAGCTGAGGTGGTTCAGCACCAAGGTGTGAATGTCTGACTATAGTTTGTAAAAAGCGGGTAAGATAAGGTGCGAATGCCCGACAATGTATAATCAAAAGAGGGAGCAGAGGTTTTCGGCTACAAGAAGGTTTGAATGTCCGACCATAGTTTGTAAAAAGCGGGTAAGAAAAGGTTCAAATGCCTGACTATACACCATCAAAAGCGGGAGCGGAGATGTTCCGCTGTAAGACGGTGTGAATGTCCGACCATAGTTGGTAAAAAGCGGGTAAGAAAAGGTTAAAATACCCGACTGTACACAATCAATAGCGGGAGCGGAGTTGTTCGGCTACAAGAAGGTGTGAAAGTCCAACCATCGTTTGTAAAAAGCTGGTAAGAAAAGGTTCGAATGCCCGAATATATACCATCAAAAGCGGATGCGGAGGTGTTCGGCTGCAAGAAGGTGTGAACGTCCGACCAAAGTTGGCAAAAAGCAGTAAAGAAAAGGTTAGAATATCCAAACATAATTAAAAGCGAGAGAGATTGTGTTCAGCTGCAAGTAGGTGTGAATATCCAGCCATAATTACTCACAAACGGGTAAGAAAATGTAGTATTGCCAGACCATACATGATCAAAACAGGGAGCGGAGGTGGTTTAGCTGCAAAAAGGGGTGAATGTCCAACTAAAGTTAAAATATATTAACAAAAGCGGGAGGAGAGGTCTTCGGATTAGAGTGGTTGAAATTTCCAACCATAATCTATAAAATGCGGTGAAAAAAAAAGGTGTGAAGAAATTAATTTTATAGCAAAATCCGAAATCATGCATAACTCCGCAAAAGGAACGTATTGCTCAACCAAAGGGATGATTCTTTCTCATTCAGGGTAATATGAGGAACTTTATGCTTGATACATTTTAGACATGGATAACTATGAAGGACAAAGCAATTTTAACTTGGTTTGAGCAAAAGAAATTCATTTTATAGGAAAATCCGAAATCGTGCAGGACTCATGAAAGTAAGCTTATTCTCGGATTCCTGATCCTCCAGTGTTGCTCTTTCCTATACTGCAAAATAAAGCCTTGTTCTTTGTTGAAATCGATATAGACATTGATAAATATGAAGGACAAAGCAGTTTCCACTTTGTTTGAGTGAAGGAATTAATTTTATAGCAAAATCCCAAATCAAGCAGAACGTATGAAAATAAGCTTGTTTTCGGATTCCTGATCCTTCAGTGTTGCTATTTCTTCTACTGCAAAATACAATGTTGTTCTTTGTTGAAGTCAATCTAGACATTGATAAATATGAAGGACAAAGCAGTTTTAACATAGTTTGAGTAAAGGAATTCATTTTATACATAAAATCCCAAATCAAGCAGAACGTATGAAAATAAGCTTGTTTTCGGATTACTGATCCTTCAGTGTTGCTATTTCTTCTACTCCAAAATACAATGTTGTTCTTTGTTGAAGTCAATCTAGACATTGATAAATATGAAGGACAAAGCAGTTTTAACATAGTTTGAGTAAAGGAATTCATTTTATACATAAAATCCCAAATCATGCAGAACGTATGAAAATAAGCTTATTCTCGGATTACTGATCCTTCAGTGTTGCTCTTTCTTCTACTGCATTTGCAGCTGAAAACCTCCCGCTCCCGCTTTTGATTGTGTATAGTCGGGCTTTAAAGCCTTTTCTTACCCGGTTTATAGAAATTATGGTTGGACATTCAGACCTTGCAGCCGAAGACATCCACTCCCTATTTTGATCATACATTGTCGGGCATTCGCACCTTGTCTTACCCGCTTTTTACAAACTATAGTCAGACATTCACACCTTGCAGCTGAACCACCTCACCTCAGCTCCCTGTTTTGATCATGTGTGGTCTGGCAATACTACCTTTTCTTACCCGTTTGTGAGTAATTATGGCTGGACATTCACACCTACTTGCAGTCGAACAGCTCTGCTCCCGCTTTTGGTGGTATATATTCGGGCATTCGAACCTTTTCTTAACTGCTTTTTGCAAACTTTGGTCGGACGTTCACACCTTCTTGCAGCCGAACACCTCCGCTTCCGCTTTTGATGGTATATATTCGGGCATTCGAACCTTTTCTTAGCAGCTTTTTACAAACCATGGTTGAACTTTCACACCTTCTTGTAGCCGAACACCTCCGCTCCCGCTTTTGATGGTGTATAGTCAGGCATTTGAAGCTTTTCTTACCCGCTTTTTACAAACTATGGTCGGACATTCAAACCTTCTTGTAGCCGAAAACCTCCGCTCCCTCTTTTGATCATACATTGTCGGGCATTCGCACCTTTTCTTACCCGTTTTTTACAAACTATGGTCGGACTGTCACACATTCTTGTAGCCAAACACATCCGCTCCCGCTATTGATTGTGTACAGTCGGGTATTTTAACCTTTTCTTACCCGTTTTTTACCAACTATGGTCGGACATTCACACCTTCTTACAGCGGAACACCTCCGCTCCCTCTTTTGATGGTGTATGTTTGGGCATTCGAACCTTTTCTTACCCGCTTTTTACAAACTATGCTCGGACATTCAAACCTTCTTGTAGCCGAACACATCCACTCCTGCTTTTGATGATGTATGGTTGGGCATTCAAACCTACTTGTTGCCCGCTTTTCATTAATTTTGGGTGGATATTCACACCTTGTCACAGCCAAACACCTCCGCTCCCTGTTTTGATCATGTATGGTTGGACATTCGCACCTTTTCTCACCCGCTTTTTGCCAACTATGGTCGGCTGTTCACAGCTTCCTCTCCACCATACTTGTATGGTGGGATATTCACACCCACTTGCATCCGAAGACCTTTTGTTGATATTTAGTTGGTCATTCGCAGCTTACCCGCTTTTGGCAAACTATGGCCTTCATGCAGCCAAACACCTCTGATCTCGCTTTTGATGATGTAAGGTTGGGCATTCAGACCTTGCTTCACCTGCTTTTCACCAAATATAGTCGGACATTCACACCTTCTTGCAGCCGAACACTTCCGCTCCACCTTTTAGTGTTCTATCACACCTTTTTTTTCACTGCATTTTATAGATTATGGTTGGAAATTCTCAACCACTCTCATCCGAAGACCTCTCCTCCCGCTTTTGTTAATATATTTGAACTTTAGTCGGACATTCACACCTTCTTGCAGCTGAACCACCTCCGCTCCCTGTTTTGATCATGTATGGTCTGGCTATACTACCTTTTCTTACCCGTTTGTTAGTAATTATGGCTGGACATTCACACCTACTTGCAGCCGAACACCACCTCTCCCGCTTTTGATGATGTATTGACCGGCATTCTTACCTTTTCTAACACATTTTTCAGCAATTGTGGTCGGAGATTCACACTTACTCACAGCCGAACAACTCCGCTCCCGCATTTGATGGTGTATAGTCGGGCATTCTCACCCTTTCTCATCAGCTTTTTGCAAATTATGATCTGACATTCACACCTGCTTTTGATAATGTATGGTTGGGCATTCGCACCTTTTCTTACCCATTTTTCAGTAATTATGGGTGGACATTCACACCTTCTTGCAGCTGAACACCTCCTCTCCCGCTATTGATTGTGTACAGTCGGGTATTTTAACCTTTTCTTACCCGCTTTTTACCAAATATGGTCGGACATTCACACCGTCTTACAGCGGAACACCTCTGCTCCCGCTTTTGATGGTGTATAGTCAGGCATTTGAACCTTTTCTTACCCGCTTTTTACAAACTATGGTCGGACATTCAAACCTTCTTGTAGCCGAAAACCTCCGCTCCCTCTATTGATTATACATTGTTGGGCATTCGCATCTTATTTACAAACTATAGTCAGACATTCACACCTTGCAGCTGAGCCACCTCAGCTCCCTGTTTTGATAGTGTATGTTCGGGCATTCGAACCTATTCTTACCCCCTTTTTACAAACTATGCTCGGAGATTCACACCTACTCACAGCCGAACAACTCCGCTCCCGCATTTGATGATGTCTTGTCCGGCATTCTAGTCTCTTCTAACACATTTTTCAGCAATTATGGTCGGACATTCACACCTACTCACAGCCGAACACTTCCGCTCCTGCATTTGATGGTGTATAGCCGGGCATTCTCACCCTTTCTCATCAGCTTTTTGCAAATTATGATCTGACATTCACACCTACTTGCAGTCGAACAGCTCTGCTCCCGCTTTTGATTATGTTTGGTTGGATATTCGAACCTTTTCTTAACTGCTTTTTACAAACTTTGGTCGGACGTTCACACCTTCTTGCAGCCGAACACATCCACTTCCACTTTTGATGGTATATATTCGGGCATTCGAACCTTTTCTTACCCGCTTTTTACAAACCGTGGTCGGACTTTCACACCTACTTGTAGCCAAACAACTCCGCTCCCGCTATTGATTGTGTACAGTCGGGTATTTTAACCTTTTCTTACCCGCTTTTTACCAACTATGGTCGGACATTTACACTTTCTTACAGCGGAACACCTCCGCTCCCTCTTTTGATGGTCTATGTTCGGGCATTCGAACCTTTTCTTACCCGCTTTTTAAAAACTATGGTCGGACATTCAAACCTTCTTGTAGCCGAACACATCCACTCCTGCTTTTGATGATGTATGGTTGGGCATTTTCACCTTTTCTTACCCATTTTTCAGTAATTATGGGTGGACATTCACACCTTCTTGCAGCTGAACAACTCCTCTCCCGCTTATGATCATGTGCGGTTTGATATTCGAAAATTTTCTTTCATGTTTTAAAGCAATTATTGATGGACATTCAAATCTTCTTGTAGCCGAACACATCCACTCCTGCTTTTGATGATGTATGGTTTGGCATTCGCACCCTTTTTTTACCCATTTTTCAGGAATTTTGGGTGGACATTCAGACCTTCTTGCAGCCGAAAACCTCCGCTCCCTCTTTTGATCTTACATTGTCGGGCATTCGCACCTTATCTTACCCGCTTTTTACAAACTATAGTCAGACATTCACACCTTGCAGCTGAACCACCTCCGCTCCCTGTTTTGATCATGTATGGTCTGGCAATACTACCTTTTCTTACCCGTTTGTGAGTAATTAATCCCAAAATATTGAGCATAAAATAAGTCTTTATGCTGATGATGTATTACTTTTCCTTCAGAACTCACAGACGTCTCTCAGTCACACGATCACACTCATAAATAAATTCTCAGCACTTTCTGACTACTCTATCAACTGGTCTAAGACCACAGTTCTGCCCATTAACTGTAGGGTCCATAATATACCTGCGATCACTTTACAGTCAGGAAATATTAGATATTTAGGCATAAACATTTCCTCCAGGCTCTCAGAGCTAACAAAGCTAAATTATGTGTAATTATTAAAGACAGTAGAGGACGATCTCTCGTTGGAAGTCCTTACCTATATCACTTATGGGGAGAGTTAGATCCATTAAAATGATGATACTACCAAAAGTTAACTATTTGTTCTCAATGATCCCCATAAAACCATCTGCTACTTGGTTTAAGTCACTAGATTCATGCATCTCCAAATTTCTGTGGAAAAACAAACCACCACGTATTAGTTTAAAAACCCTACAGAAGACCAAGGACAGTGGTGGATTAGATTTACCTCATTTTCAGCACTATTCCTTAGACAATAGGTTACAATATATATCAAAATGGTTTACACCTTGTTGTTGTCACAGTTCCCAGAGACGTTGTAATCGTTGAGGATTCTATATTCACCCCCTCATTAGAGGCACGTAATGCAGATTGATGACACTGAATCTTCTTCTCTGTTCATTGCTGGCATCATTCCCAGCATCGTAAGTGTTCGTGGCATTGTTAGCCTTTTCTTCTGGATCTTGATATCGAGAATCCTTTTGTATTTCTGGTTTGTCAGTCCTCTGTCTTCGTTCACCGGAGTCTTTGTCCTTTTGTCCTTCAGTTTGGTGATTTTTTCTTCTTTTGATGCCTTGACACAATGTGACAGGTGATACCACGTGGGAGATCCTGTAACTTGGATTGCTGTCCCTGTGCTGCGAAATGGCTGTGCTGCTCAAATGGTCTCTCCTTCATCATGGTTACATGCTGCCATTCCGACATCTCGCCATTCCGACATGGGTCTCCAATTGTCGGAATGGCGACACTTAATTTTTTATCAAACGTCCCACCATTCCGACACTTTTTTCCTCCTATGGTCGGAATGGCGGTATGTTTTTTGTTTTTTTTAACATACCGCCATTCCGACAGTTCCTTTTAATAGCCTATTTTTTACCCAAAACATTTTGCACTAATGATATGCCGGCGCAAATACGCCCTAAAGTTTGGCGCACAAGCTTTGCACATGCAGAGGCCACAGCCTCGCAAACAAACTTTAATAATCTATTATCAAAATCCCCTGAATTTCAAATATAAAAATACAGATATTAATATAACTCTGGCGAGACTGAAACTGATTAAGCAGAAATACAGTGTCAGTGAGGTGTCACAGCAGCCAGCTGGAGCGGAGCTCTCCACAGAGCCCATGCGTCTTTTGCACGCTGTCATCATATGCAAAAGTAATAATTGCAATTACAGATATCACGGCTACTGCACAGGACACAGTTGCGAGCACTCTGCCTTGCCTTGCCAATAGGAGAAGAGAGAAATGACAGCATAGAACGTATAAAACACAACAAAATTCAGTAAAAACGTTTATTCATGTTATTCACGTGATTTATGAGTACTCACTCCAATTTTGGGAAGCGCGGATGGGCTTTGCGCATTTGGCACAAACACACAGCCGCAACGGTTGTAGCTTTATACAGCCTGTTGATATCTTAAGGACCTAACTGGTCACACCTGGGAGTAAATTTCATGTAGAGATTGTTTTTACATGACATTACAGCTGAACATATAGCTTTCATCCACAAACCAACGTGGGAGAGCCCGAAGACGCATGTGCCAGACGCACATAGGCATGCGTAAAACCAATTTTGACCACTTCATACTGTTTATTTGCTTTCTTTTAGTTAACTTTCGTTTCTTTTGGATTCTTGTGCGTGTTATGGAGCCGTTTTGGTCCATGTTTGTAAGCCTTTTTTTCCTGGATTAAATTTTCGGAAGTTGAAACAAGTGGCATTGGAGTGTGTGATTGAAAACCACCGCGGACTGCTTCTCCTCCTCCAGTTGCCGAGACTTTGTGTTTTTAATAACGCTTGTCTATAAACATGTGTTAAACATATAAATTGCATGAACAGAAAGAAGGGACTCACCTGTTGAGTAACACACATTTCCTTATACGGAAAGCCTTGTCGGAATGGTGGGACATTTGAACGTCAGAATAGCGGGATGTCGCAATGGTGGGATGTCGGAATGGTGGGACGTTTGCATGTCGGAATGGTGGTATGTCGGAATGGTGGTATGTCGGAATGGTGGGATGTCGGAATAGCGGGATGTCGGAATGGCGGGATTTCGGAATGGGTGTTGCCACCCCCTTCATCATATACACAGTTATTTATACATCCCCTTCCACCATGAAGCGTTGTCCCTTTTTGTTTCTCTCTTTGTTCTTAAAATGCTGTTATGCATGTCTAAACAAATCCATTAAATTAGATCATTTTGGCAGTAAAGCGATCTACAATGTGCTTGGTCGCAAAGCTGCTCATCTGTGGTAAACAGCTCTTCAGAAAGGCATTCTTCAATTGATTTCACGAATTCTATGTAATAATTTTGTGATTTCCTACAAAACTACACTTCTTCTCCCATCTGTCTGAGTATTTAATATTGTCTGGGTCCCATTAAAACATGTATTTTTCCCATCTAATTCCTTTTTTGCTTTAAAACAAGTATTCCCCATTTTCTATCCCTTCAGTAGCCAACCAGTTTGTATGGAGTACACTGGAGCAACTTGACTGATCAGTAAAACACTGCTTTTGTAGTCACCGCAAGGCTTCCCCCGTCGGTTGTTTCACTGAGACTACTGTGTAACTATAACTCAACACAGTTTATACACATAACATTCCTATACATACTAACAAACAAACAAACAATTATTTATCACAATTTTCTCATCTCTGTTTGAACGTACACCCAGGTAAATATTCCTGTAGTCTTCTCATACCGACTATGGACCCATTCATTGTTTAACTTCACTGTTTTGCAAATCCTAATTGAATATTACACATTGACATTGAACTTTACTTGATAAGCAGGTCTTCATTGCATTCAGCAGCCTATATGTGAGCATCTATGTGTAAGCTGTTCTTCTTTGCATTTATCAGCAGCAAGCAATTCTTCATTGCACATGCATATGAAAATAGTAAAACAATTCCAATGCGTTAGCGAAACCTTCTATATCAGGAGTGTCCATCATGATGCTGGGAATAGAACCTCTTTCCTAGAATAGTTCAACCTTCATTACTCAACTGATCATAACTCCGCAATGAGCACATTTCAAAGTATCATTCCTCTACATGTATTCAAAAATCTATGTGTAAATGTTTAATATTTCTTATATTTGTTGATGTCATTCTGTGTGCATGTGGCCTAAACCCAATCTCTGTGTGGCAATTTTAATTTAAACAAGTTGAACTCTGCCTCTGATCATTTAAAAAAGGTGTGTACCAATATCAACCTTTCTCAGGTAATTACTGATCCTACAAAACCAAAGAGATCCTTCAAGGTTGTCCCTGATTGGCTCAATCTTAACATATCAAAGGTAGAAAATCCGCAGTATCTGAACTTGGTGTTAGTTATCACTGCTCAATAGCCTGTATCAGAATTGCAAAAATGAAAACATTAGGTCCACGCTTGGTATCCAGATCCTGAAACATCTCCATGAGCAGGCTTTTTTTCAACTGATCTGTTGAATAGTTATATGACACTGTTAAAATCCCAGATGAAGATCTAGCACTTGACCATTTTTGTAAATCTTCTAATTCCATAGTTGATAAACACGCCCCTTTTAAAAAGTATAGAACTTAGAACAGGTCTATCCCTGGCTTTCGGCAGAACTGTCTTCTTTACTTTTTTTTCCCCTCTTCCTGTTCAGCATTATGTCAGAAGAATTGTAGTCTGAATACCTTTGATGCCAAACAGATTTGTTTTGCCAAGGGAAGTTTTATAAATGTAAAGCTCCCCTTAATGCCCATTTATTTATTTCTGTTTACAATATATGACATGAACTGAACTGAACCGGACCGGGGGACAAGGAAAGAAGAAGAGGAAAGAAGAGGAAACAGAACAAAAATAGAAACAAAAACCAGACAACCAGCTGCTACACCTGTAAAAAACAAAACAGACAACAATCCATGGCCTATGAGGGGAATCCAGCCTTAGCGCCACCAGGAGCACCTGAAAGCAGACAAGCAGAGAAAAAACAAACACACAAACAAACAAAAACAAGCACAAGAAGCGGCAATCGCATACAACACAGCTGTGGATATAGATGACCTGAGACGACATGATAATACATCAACTGCTTAGTGACCATGCTACTGGACTAATGAATGTGTGTGTGTGTGTGTGAGAACATGCAACACCCATGGCACAGGACCTACATGATAACCGTGCTTAGTTATGAGTGTATAAGCGTACAGGGCCACAATCCACAGCCCCCCGCCCAAGCAATCAGAAGCAGGCAGAGAGGGCCACAAGACCCAGGCCACCAGCAGCCCCCACAGAGCACAGAACCCAGGAAGCCCACTGCAGGGGCAACCACGCATCCACCCAGAAGACTGCAGAGGAAGCCCCCGGAAAGAGCCCCCATAAGCATAGGGCAGAGGCACTCCGGGAACCAGGGGTAACAGCCCACCGACCCCGCCAGGCCCCAGCCGCCCAGACATGGGCCGTGCACTGGACCTGGGCCCCAGGAGCCCGAGCGCCCCCAAACCCCCCGGCAGAGGCCCCACCCAATACCCAGGAGGGCCAAGCGCCCCAGACAGCCACAAAGTGGGTCAGCGCCTGCCCCAGCGCCCCTGGCCAAGTGCCCTGGGAGTCAAGACGTGCCCACAGGTGGGTGAAGTCGCGAGCAGTGGGGAGAGGCAACGCTGATGCCCCATCGGGAGAAACACAGGCAGGCCAGGCGACAGCAAGTCCCAGATCCAGGCCCAATCATTACCACACACACTTTCACGTCCCATACATCCACACATCCACACATCCTACCTCCCTCGACTCTGCTGGGGTGTAGTGCAGCGGGCACACCAGGAGGCCAGCAACCCCCCAGCCACCACAGACCCCGAACCAGCAGAACAATTAATTAATCCTCCTGGCCCCTCCTGCCCCGAGCAGACACCAGGAAGCAGGGGTGTGCGAAGAAGACCCCTCCCCTCACCCTTCTGGCTCTTCAATATTTTCTAATAATGGGCAATTAAAATTGAGGGGCAGCCAAACTTGTAGAACTGGGAGCGCGGCACTCTGGGCAGCCTACATACCCAAAGAGCCCCGCCCACCAGATGCCACTCAGTGTAACCACCCCCCAAGACCTAATGTGTGTGTGTGAGTGTGTTTGATAAGTAGTAATGTCTAAGGTGTAATTAAAACAGGGGCAGGGAACTGCAGAGTGCAACCAAAGGGGACCACCTACGTGGCCCCATCCACTACACGCCACCGAACACACACGCCCCCAAAACCCTTCATGTGTGAGTGTGTGCTGTGTACAGGAGCCAGAAGGGAGAGGGGTATGGGGATATATACCGGGGGAGCTACTCTCCCCCAGAGAGGGCAGCCAGTTGACTGGCTGCAATAGGCATCCCCGCTACCTGGGAGCCAACAATGGGCAGGAGGGCCTGATGTCCACCAGGCTCGGGGCCTGCAGCGACCATATTCCGGGAGCTACTGTACCCCCAGAAGGTACCCATCCCGCCCCACCCCACTCAACCCAACCCCACCCAGGAGGACCTCTACAAAAAACAAACAAACAACATCAAAAAACAAACAAACAAACCACCCGGTCACACCAGTCGCAGCAGCCCGGGCCTGAGACCCACCATCACCCAGCAACCCACCACCACCACTATGTGATAAAACTAATCAGAGGGGACCAGAGAGAATGAAATTCAGCCAATTGATGTTTTGAGGAGGCAGACATTGTTTCCATGCTAATATAATCTAAAAGAAAATTTCTAAACTGGTTAATACACAGATTGTTCTTCGCTTTCCAGTTCATGAGAATAGTTTTCTTTGCGATACATAACACTGTGACAACCATGTGTGCTGAGTTAATTTCCATGTTGATGTTGTCTAAGTCACCCAGTATGCACAGTGTGGGGCATGCAGGGATGCTACACTTTAGCCATGTTGATAGGTCCTCACAGACTTCAAGCCAGAACTTCTGGACAGGCGCAGAAAACCACAAAGCGTGTGCATAATCATCAGGTGTGTTATCTGTGCAATGTGAGCAGATGTTTGAGTGTGTTAGACCCATCCTGAACATCCTTTGTCCTGTATAGTGTGTTCTATGAAGGATTTTGTATTGTATGAGCTGTAAATTAGGATTTCGAGTCTTTATGAAGGTGTTCAAACATATTTGTGGTTAGAAGCTATGACCAGAACTGATGGATAAATCTGCCTCCCATTTCGAGGATGGAAGAGACATTGTGTCATCTATCTTAGACAATAATTTATATATTTTTGATAGTAGTTTTGGGGTACAGATGCTTAGAAATTCTGCTACCCTAGTCGGGGGTTGTAAGTCTGGTTGGTGGAGGATATATCCATCCATCCATCCATCATCTGCCGCTTATCCGGGGGTCGGGTCGCGGGGGCAGCAGCTTGAGCAGAGAAACCCAGACGTCTCTGTCCCCGGCCACTTCCTCCAGCTCTTCCGGGGGGACCCCGAGGCGTTCCCAGGCCAGCCGAGAGACATAGTCTCTCCAACGTGTCCTGGGTCTCCTCCCAGTGGGACGTGCCCGGAACACCTCCCCAGGGAGGCGCCCAGGGGGCATCCTAACCAGATGCCCGAGCCACCTCATCTGACTCCTCTCAATGCGGAGGAGCAGCGGTTCTACTCCGAGCCCCTCCCGGATGACTGAGCTTCTCACCCTATCTCTAAGGGAGAGCCCAGACACCCTGCGGAGGAAACCCATTTCGGCCGCTTTTATTCGCGATCTTGTTCTTTCGGTCACTACCCACAACTCTTGACCATAGGTGAGGATGGGAACGTAGATTGACCAGTAAGTAGAGAGCTTCGCCTTCTGGCTCAGCTCCCTCTTCACAACGACGGGTCGGTGCAGAGCCTGCAACACTGCAGGCGCCGCACCAATCCGCCCGTCAATCTCCCGCTCCATTCGTCCGTCACTCGTGAACAAGACCCCGAGATACTTGAACTCCTCCTCTTGGGGAAGGATCTCATTCCCGACCCGGAGAGAGCATTCCACCCTTTTCCGGCTGAGAACCATAGTCTCGGATTTGGAGGTGCTGATTCTCATCCCAGCCGCTTCACACTCGGCTGCGAATCACTCCAGTGAGAGCTGAAGGTCACGGCCTGACGACGCTAACAGAACCACATCATCTGCAAAAAGCAGAGACCCGATTCTGAGGTCGCCAAATGGGACACCCTCAACGCCCTGGCTCCGCCTAGAAATTCTGTCCATAAAAGTTAGGAACAGAATCGGTGACAAAGGGCAGCCCTGACGGAGTCCAACTCTCACCGGAAACGTATCCGACTTACTGCCGGCAATGCGGACCAAACTCTGGCACCGGTCATACAGAGACCGAACGGCCCCTATCAAGGGGTCCGGCACTCCATATTCCCGGAGCACCCCCCACGAGGGACACGGTCGAACGCTTTCTCCAAGTCCACAAAACACATGTAGACTGGTTGGGCGAACTCCCATGCACCCTCCAGGATCCTGCCGAGGGTATAGAGCTGGTCCACTGTTCCACGGCCAGGACGAAAGCCACACTGCATCTCCTGAATCCGAGGCTCGATTATCCGACGGATCCTCCTCTCCAATACCCCCGAATAGACCTTACCAGGGAGGCTGAGGAGTGTGATACCCCTATAGTTGGAACACACCCTCCGGTCCCCCTTTTTAAAGAGGGGGACCACCACCCCAATCTGCCAGTCCAGAGGCACTGTCCCCGATGTACACGCGATACTGCAGAGGCGTGTCAGCCAAGACAGCCCTACAACATCCAGAGCCTTGAGAAACTCAGGACGGACCTCATCCACCCCCGGGGCCTTGCCACCGAGGAGCTTTTTAACCAGCTCGGCAACCTCAGCCCCAGAAATGGGAGGCCCCGTCTCCGAGCTCTCCGACTCTGCCTCTTCCGAGCACGTGTTGGTAGGATTGAGGAGTTCCTCGAAGTACTCCCCCCACCGACTCACAACATCCCTAGTTGAGGTCAGCAAAGCCCGTCCCCACTGTAAACAGTGTTGACTGTGAGCCGCTCCCCCCCCCCCGAGACGCCGGATGGTGGACCAGAATCTTTTCGAGGCCGTCCGGAAATCGTTCTCCATGGTCTCACCGAACTCCTCCCAGGCCCGAGTTTTTGCCTCAGCAACCGCCGAAGCCGTGGCCCGTCTGGCCCGTCGGTACCTATCAGCTTCTTCCAGGGTCCCACTGGCCAAAAAGGCCCGATAGGACTCCTTCTTCAGCTTGACGGCTTCCCTCACCACTGGTGTCCACCAGCAGGTTCGAGTTTCCGCCACGACAGGCACCGACCACCTTACGGCCACAACTCCGACCAGCTGCCTCGGCAATGGAGTCACGGAACATGGCCCATTCGGACTCAATGTCCCCCACCTCAAATATGGTTGAAGCTCTGCCGGAGGTGGGAGTTAAAGCTCCTTCTGACGGGGGATTCTGACAAACGCTCCCAGCAGACCCTCACAATACGTTTGGGCCTGCCAGGTCTGATCGGCATCCTCCCCCACCAGCGGAGCCAACTCACCACCAGGTGGTGATCAGTTGACAGCTCCGCCCCTCTCTTCACCCGAGTGTCCAGGACATACGGCCGCAAGTCCGATGATACAACCACAAAGTCGATCATCGAACTGCGGCCAAGGGTGTCCTGGTGCCAAGTGCACATATGGACACCCTTATGCCTGAACATGGTGTTCGTTATGGACAGTCTATGACTGGCACAGAAGTCCAACAACATAACACCACTCTGATTCAGATCGGGGGGGCCGTTCCTCCCAATCACACCCCTCCAGGTCTCACTGTCATTGCCCACGTGAGCATTGAAGTCCCCCAGCAGAATGAGGGAGTCTCCGGTAGGAGCATTCTCCAGTGCCTCCCCCAGAGACTCCAAAAAGGGTAGGTACTCTGAACTGCTGTTTGGCGCATAGGCACAAACAACAGTCAGGACTCGTCCCCCCACCCAAAGGCGGAGGGAGGCTACCCTCTCGTTCACTGGGGTAAACCCCAATGTACTGGCACACAGCCGGGGGGCAATAAGTATGCCCACACCTGCTCTGCGCCTCTCACCACGGGCAACTCCAGAGTGGAAGAGAGTCCAACCCCTCTCAAGAGTACTGGTTCCAGATCCCAAGCCGTGCGTCGAGGTGAGTCCGACTATATCTAACGGTCTGATGAAGTTTCAACAATAAACAACAAACTTTGTATTATGAGAAAGAACCAGACTCATTCTTCAGGAATCCGAAAATAAGCTCTATTTTACGAGTTATGCACGAATTCGGATTCTCCTATAAAACGAATTCCTTAACTCAAACCAAGTTAAGACTGCTTTGTCCTTCATATTTATTCATGTCTAATCAAGTTTCAATGATAAACAACGTTGTACTTTGTAGAATGAGAAAGAACTTCTTCAGCAATAAGCATCTCTCGACAAATGACGAAATACAGATTTTGCTATAAAATTAATTGCTATCAGCCTGACTTAAAACTGTTTGTCTTCCTTATTTATCCACTTCAAATCAAGTTTCAACAATTAAAAAATTTTTGTAGTTTGAGAAAGAACAACTTAATCTTGAGCAATCAGTATAAAAAGAGGGTAAGCAAAGGTGCGAATGTCAAACCATACATGATCAAAACAGGGAGCGGAGGTGTTTGGCTGAGACAAGGTGTTAATGTCCACCCATAATTAATGAAAAGCGGGCAACAAGTAGGTTTGAATGCCCAACCATACATCATCAAAAGCAGGAGTGGATATGTTCGGCTACAAGAAGGTTTGAACGTCTGACCATAGTTTGTAAAAAGCGGGTAAGACAAGGTTCGAATGCCCGAACATACACCATCAAAGGAGGGAGCGGAGGTGTTCCGCTGTAAGAAGGTGTGAATGTCCGACCATAGTTGGTAAAAAACGGGTAAGAAAAGGTTAAAATACCCGACTGTACACAATCAGTAGCGGGTGCGGAGTTGTTCGGCTACTAAAAGGTGTGAAAGTCCGACCATGGTTTGTAAAAAGCGGGTAAGAAAAGGTGCGAATGCCCGAAAATGTATGATCAAAAGAGGGAGCGGAGGTGTTCGGCTGCAAGAAGGTGTGAATGTAAACCCATAATTACTGAAAAATGGGTAAGAAAAGGTGCGAATGCCCAACTATACATAATCAAAAGCAGGAGTGGATGTGTTCGGCTCCAAGAAGGGTTGAATGTCTGACCATAGTTTGTAAAAAGCAGGTAAGAAAAGGTTTGACTGCCCGAACATACACCATCAAAAGAGGGAGCGGAGGTGTTCTGCTGTAAGAAGGTGTGAATGTCCGACCATAGTTGGTAAAAAGCGGGTAAGAAAAGGTTAAAATACCCGACTGTACACAATCAATAGCGGGAGCGGAGTTGTTTGGCTACTAAAAGATGTGAAAGTCCGACTATGGTTTGTAAAAAGCGGGTAAGAAAAGGTGCTAATGCCCGACAATGTATGATCAAAAGAGGGAGCGGAGGTGTTCGGCTGCAAGAAGGTCTG
The DNA here is from genome assembly GCF_036924035.1 of Leuresthes tenuis. NCBI lineage: Eukaryota > Metazoa > Chordata > Actinopteri > Atheriniformes > Atherinopsidae > Leuresthes > Leuresthes tenuis. The sequence continues at coordinate 32,448,499 of NW_027325365.1, read as the reverse complement.
AATGTCCCACCATAATTTGTAAAAACCGGGAAGGAAAGGCTTGAAAGCCCGACTATACACCATCAAAAGCGGGAGCAGAGTGGTTCAGCTGCAAGAAGGTCTGAATGTCCATCAATAATTGCTTTAAAACATGAAAGAAAATTTTCGAATATCATCCGCACATGATCATAAGAAGGAGAGGAGGTGTTCAGCTGCAAGAAGGTGTGAATGTCCACCCATAATTCCTGAAAAATGGGTAAAAAAAGGTGCGAATGCCCAACCATACATTATCAAAAGCAGGTGTGAATGTCAGATCATAATTTGCAAAAAGCTGATGAGATAGGGTGAGAATGCCCGACTATACACCATCAAATGCGGGAGCGGAGGTGTTCGGCTCTGAGTAGGTGTGAATGTCCGACCATAATTGCTGAAAAATGTGTTAGAAAAGGAAAGAATGCCGGACCATACATCATCAAAAGCTAGAGAGGTGGTGTTCGGCTGCAAAAAGGTGTAAATGTTCGACTAAAGTTTGTAAAAAGCGGGTAAGACATGGTGCGAATGCCTGACAAGGTATGATCAAAAGCAGGAGCGGAGGTGTTCAGCTGCAAGAAGGTCTAAATGTCCATAAATAATTGCTAGAAAACATGAAAGAAAATTTTCGAAAATCAAACCGCAAATGATCATAAGTGGGAGAGGAGGTGTTCAGCTGCAAGAAGGTGTGAATGTCCACCCATTATTCCTGACAAATGGGTAAAAAAAAGGTGCGAATGCCCAACCATACATCATCAAAAGCAGGAGTGGATGTGTTCGGCTACAAGAAGGTGTGAACGTCCAACCAAAGTTTGTAAAAAGCAGTTAAGAAAAGGTTTGAATATCCAACCAAACATAATCAAAAGCGGGAGCATACCTTTTCGACTGCAAGTAGGTGTGAATGTCAGATCATAATTTGTAAAAAGCTGATGAGAAAGGGTGAGAATGTCCGACTGCACACCATCAAATGCGGGAGCGGAGTTGTTCGGCTGTGAGTAGGTGTGAATCTCCGACCGTAATTTCTGAAAAATGTGTTAGAAAAGGTAAGAATGCCGGTCCATACATCATCAAAAGCGAGAGAGGTGGTGTTCGGCTGCAAGTAGGTGTGAATGTCCAGCCATAATTACTCACAAACGGGTAAGAAAAGGTAGTATTGCCAGACCATACATGATCAAAACAGGGAGCGGAGGTGGTTCAGCTGCAAGAAGGTGTGAATGTCCGACTAAAGTTCAAATATATTAACAAAAGCGGGAGGAGAGGTCTTCGGATGAGAGTGGTTGAGAATTTCCAACCATAATCTATAAAATTCGGTGAAAAAAAGGTGTGATAGAACACTAAAAGGTGGAGCGGAAGTATTCGGCTGCAAGAAGGTGTGAATGTCCTACTATATTTGATGAAAAGCAGGTGAAGCAAGGTCTTAATGCCCAACCTTACATTATCAAAAGCGAGATCAGAGGTGTTTGGCTGCAAGAAGGCCATAGTTTGCCAAAAGCGGGTAAGCTGCGAATGACCAACTAAATATCAACAAAAGTGGGGGCGGAGGTCTTCGGATGCAACTGGGTGTGAACATCCCACCATACAAGTATGGTGGAGAGGAAGCTGTGAACAGCCGACCATAGTTTGCAAAAAGCGGGTGAGAAAAGGTGCGAATGTCCAACCATACATGATCAAAACAGGGAGCGGAGGTGTTTGGCTGTGACAAGGTGTGAATGTCCACCCAAAATTAATGAAAAGCGGGTAAAAAGTAGGTTTGAATGCCCAAGCATACATCATTAAAAGAAGGAGTGGATGTGTTCGGCTACAAGAAGGTTTGAATGTCCGAGCATAGTTTGTAAAAAGCGGGTAAGAAAAGGTTCGAATGCCCAAACATACACCATCAAAAGAGGGAGCGGAGGTGTTCCGCTGTAAGAAGGTGTGAATGTCCGACCATAGTTGGTAAAAAGTGGGTAAGAAAAGGTTAAAATACCCGACTGTACACAATCAATAGTGGGAGCGGAGTTGTTTGGCTACAAGAATGTGTGAAAGTACGACCATGGTTTGTAAAAAACGGGTAAGAAAAGGTGCGAATGCCCGACAATGTATGATCAAAAGAGGGAGCGGAGGTTTTTGGCTACAAGAAGGTTTGAATGTCCGACCATAGTTTGTAAAAAGCGGGTAAGAAAAGGTTCAAAGGCCTGACTATACACCATCAAAAGCGGGAGCGGAGGTGTTCCGCTGTAAGACGGTGTGAATGTCCGACCATAGTTGGTTAAAAGCGGGTAAGAAAAGGTTAAAATACCCGACTGTACACAATCAATAGGGGGAGCGGAGTTGTTTGGCTACAAGAAGGTGTGAAAGTCCAACCATGGTTTGTAAAAAGCTGGTAAGAAAAGGTTCGAATGCCCGAATATATACCATCAAAAGCGGAAGCGGAAGTGTTCGGCTGCAAGAAGGTGTGAACGTCCGACCAAAGTTTGTAAAAAGCAGTTAAGAAAAGGTTCGAATATCCAACCAAACATAATCAAAAGCGGGAGCAGAGCTGTTCGACTGCAAGTAGGTGTGAATGTCCAGCCATAATTACTCACAAAGGGGTAAGAAAAGGTAGTATTGCCAGACCATACATGATCAAAACAGGGAGCTGAGGTGGTTCAGCTGCAAGGTGTGAATGTCTGACTATAGTTTGTAAAAAGCGGGTAAGATAAGGTGCGAATGCCCGACAATGTATAATCAAAAGAGGGAGCAGAGGTTTTCGGCTACAAGAAGGTTTGAATGTCCGACCATAGTTTCTAAAAAGTGGGTAAGAAAAGGTTCAAATGCCTGACTATACACCATCAAAAGCGGGAGCGGAGATGTTCCGCTGTAAGACGGTGTGAATGTCCGACCATAGTTGGTAAAAAGCGGGTAAGAAAAGGTTAAAATACCCGACTGTACACAATCAATAGCGGGAGCGGAGTTGTTCGGCTACAAGAAGGTGTGAAAATCCAACCATCGTTTGTAAAAAGCTGGTAAGAAAAGGTTCGAATGCCCGAATATATACCATCAAAAGCGGAAGCGGAGGTGTTCGGCTGCAAGAAGGTGTGAACGTCCGACCAAAGTAGGCAAAAAGCAGTAAAGAAAAGTTTCGAATATCCAAACATAATTAAAAGCGAGAGAGATTGTGTTCAGCTGCAAGTAGGTGTGAATATCCAGCCATAATTACTCACAAACGGGTAAGAAAATGTAGTATTGCCAGACCATACAAGATCAAAACAGGGAGCGGAGGTGGTTTAGCTGCAAAAAGGGGTGAATGTCCAACTAAAGTTCAAATATATTAACAAAAGCGGGAGGAGAGGTCTTCGGATTAGAGTGGTTGAAATTTCCAACCATAATCTATAAAATGCGGTGAAAAAAAAAAGTGTGAAGGAATGAATTTTATAGCAAAATCCGAAATCATGCATAACTCCGCAAAAGGAACGTATTGCTCAACCAAAGGGATGCTTCTTTCTCATTCAGGGTAATATGAGGAACTTTATGCTTGATACATTTTAGACATGGATAACTATGAAGGACAAAGCAATTTTAACTTGGTTTGAGCAAAGCAATTCATTTTATAGGAAAATCCGAAATCGTGCAGGACTCATGAAAGTAAGCTTATTCTCGGATTCCTGATCCTCCAGTGTTGCTCTTTCCTATACTGCAAAATACAGCCTTGTTCTTTGTTGAAATCGATATAGACATTGATAAATATGAAGGACAAAGCAGTTTCCACTTTGTTTGAGTGAAGGAATTAATTTTATAGCAAAATCCCAAATCATGCAGAACGTATGAAAATAAGCTTGTTTTCGGATTCCTGATCCTTCAGTGTTGCTATTTCTTCTACTGCAAAATACAATGTTGTTCTTTGTTGAAGTAAATCTAGACATTGATAAATATGAAGGACAAAGCAGTTTTCACTTGGTTTGAGTGAAGGAATTCATTTTATACATAAAATCCCAAATCATGCAGAACGTATGAAAAGAAGCTTATTCTCGGATTCCTGATCCTTCAGTGTTGCTTTTTCTTCTACTGCAAAATACAATGTTGTTCTTTGTTGAAGTCGATCTAGACATTGATAAATATGGACAAAGCAGTTTTAACTTGGTTTGAGTGAAGGAATTCATTTTATACATAAAATCCCAAATCATGCAGAACGTATGAAAATAAGCTTATTCTCGGATTACTGATCCTTCAGTGTTGCTCTTTCTTCTACTGCAAAATCCAGTGTTGTTCTTTGTTGAAGTCAATCTAGACATTGATAAACATGAAGGACAAAGCAGTTTTAACATAGTTTGAGTGAAGGCATTCATTTATAGTAAAATCAATAATCGTGCAGAACTCATGAAAATAAGCTTATTCTCGGATTCCTAAAACTTTTGATTTGTTCTTTCTTTACTGCAAAGTACAATGTTGTTCTTTGTTGAAGTCGATCTAGACATTGATAAATATGAAGGACAAAGCAGTTTTCACTTGGTTTGAGTGAAGGATTTGCAGCTGAAAACCTCCCGCTCCTGCTTTTGATTGTGTATAGTCGGGCTTTCGAGCCTTTTCTTACCCGGTGTTTAGAAATTATGGTTGGACATTCAGACCTTGCAGCCGAAGACCTCCACTCCCTCTTTTGATCATACATTGTCGGGCATTCGCACCTTGTCTTACCCGCTTTTTACAAACTATAGTCAGACATTCACACCTTGCAGCTGAACCACCTCAGCTCCCTGTTTTGATCATGTATGGTCTGGCAATACTACCTTTTCTTACCCGTTTGTGAGTAATTATGGCTGGACATTCACACCTACTTGCAGTCGAACAGCTCTGCTCCCACTTTTGATGGTATATATTCGGGCATTCGAACCTTTTCTTAACTGCTTTTTGCAAACTTTGGTTGGACGTTCACACCTTGCAGCCGAACACCTCCGCTTCCGCTTTTGATGGTATATATTCGGGCATTCGAACCTTTTCTTAGCAGCTTTTTACAAACCATGGTTGAACTTTCACACCTTCTTGTAGCCGAACACCTCCGCTCCCGCTTTTGATGGTGTATAGTCAGGCATTTGAACCTTTTCTTACCCGCTTTTTACAAACTATGGTCGGACATTCAAATCTTCTTGTAGCCGAAAACCTCCGCTCCCTCTTTTGATCATACATTGTCGGGCATTCGCACCTTTTCTTACCCGTTTTTTACAAACCATGGTCGGACTGTCACACATTCTTGTAGCCAAACACCTCCTCTCCCGCTATTGATTGTGTACAGTCGGGCATTCGAACCTCTTCTTACCCGCTTTTTACAAACTATGCTCGGACATTCAAACCTTCTTGTAGCAAAACACATCCACTGCTGCTTTTGATGATGTATGGTTGGGCATTCAAACCTACTTGTTGCCCGCTTTTCATTAATTTTGGGTGGACATTCACACCTTGTCACAGCCAAACACCTCCGCTCCCTGTTTTGATCATGTATGGTTGGACATTCGCACCTTTTCTCACCCGCTTTTTGCCAACTATGGTCGGCTGTTCACAGCTTCGTCTCCACCATACTTGTATGGTGGGATATTCACACCCACTTGCATCCGAAGACCTTTTGTTGATATTTAGTCGGTCATTCGCAGCTTACCCGCTTTTGGCAAACTATGGCCTTCATGCAGCCAAACACCTCTGATCTCGCTTTTGATGATGTAAGGTTGGGCATTCAGACCTTGCTTCACCTGCTTTTCACCAAATATAGTCGGACATTCACACCTTCTTGCAGCCGAACACTTCCGCTCCACCTTTTAGTGTTCTATCACACCTTTTTTTTCACCGCATTTTATAGATTATGGTTGGAAATTCTCAACCACTCTCATCCGAAGACCTCTCCTCCCACTTTTGTTAATATATTTGAACTTTAGTCGGACATTCACACCTTCTTGCAGCTGAACCACCTCCGCTCCCGCTATTGATTGTGTACAGTCGGGTATTTTAACCTTTTCTTACCCGCTTTTTACCAAATATGGTCGGACATTCACACCGTCTTACAGCGGAACACCTCTGCTCCCGCTTTTGATGGTGTATAGTCAGGCATTTGAACCTTTTCTTACCCGCTTTTTACAAACTATGATCGGACATTCAAACCTTCTTGTAGCCGAAAACCTCCGCTCCCTTTATTGATTATACATTGTTGGGCATTCGCACCTTATTTACAAACTATAGTCAGACATTCACACCTTGCAGCTGAGCCACCTCAGCTCCCTGTTTTGATAGTGTATGTTCGGGCATTCGAACCTATTCTTACCCCCTTTTTACAAACTATGCTCGGAGATTCACACCTACTCACAGCCGAACACTTCCGCTCCCACATTTGATGGTGTATAGCCGGGCATTCTCACCCTTTCTCATCAGCTTTTTGCAAATTATGATCTGACATTCACACCTACTTGCAGTCGAACAGCTCTGCTCCCGCTTTTGATTATGTTTGGTTGGATATTCGAACCTTTTCTTAACTGCTTTTTACAAACTTTGGTCGGACGTTCACACCTTCTTGCAGCCGAACACTTCCACTTCCACTTTTGATGGTATATATTCGGGCATTCGAACCTACTTCTTACCCGCTTTTTACAAACCGTGGTCGGACTTTCACACCTTCTTGTAGCCAAACAACTCCGCTCCCGCTATTGATTGTGTACAGTCGGGTATTTTAACCTTTTCTTACCCGCTTTTTACCAACTATGGTCGGACATTTACACCTTCTTACAGCGGAACACCTCCGCTCCCTCTTTTGATGGTCTATGTTCGGGAATTCGAACCTTTTCTTACCCGCTTTTTACAAACTATGGTCGGACATTCAAACTTTCTTGTAGCCGAACACATCCACTCCTGCTTTTGATGATGTATGGTTGGGCATTTTCACCTTTTCTTACCCATTTTTCAGTAATTATGGGTGGACATTCACACCTTCTTGCAGCTGAACAACCCCTCTCCTGCTTTTGATGATGTATGGTAACCTTTTCTTACCCGCTTTTTACAAACTATGGTCGGACATTCAAACCTTCTTGTAGCCAAAACCCTCCGCTCCCTCTTTTGATCTTACATTGTCGGGCATTCGCACCTTATCTTACCCGCTTTTTACAAACTATAGTCAGACATTCACACCTTGCAGCTGAACCACCTCCGCTCCCTGTTTTGATCATGTATGGTCTGGCAATACTACCTTTTCTTACCCGTTTGTGAGTAATTAATCCCAAAATATTGAGCATAAAATAAGTCTTTATGCTGATGATGTATTACTTTTCCTGTAGGGTCCAGAATATACCTGCGATCACTTTACAGTCAGGAAATATTAGATATTTAGGCATAAACATTTCCTCCAGGCTCTCAGAGCTAACAAAGCTAAATTATGTGCAATTATTAAAGACAGTAGAGGACGATCTCTCGTTGGAAGTCCTTACCTATATCACTTATGGGGAGAATTACATCCATTAAAATGATGATACTACCAAAAGTTAACTATTTGTTCTCAATGATCCCCATAAAACCATCTGCTACTTGGTTTAAGTCGCTAGATTCATGCATCTCCAAATTTCTGTGGAAAAACAAACCACCACGTATTAGTTTAAAAACCCTACAGAAGACCAAGGACAGTGGTGGATTAGATTTACCTCATTTTCAGCACTATTCCTTAGACAATAGGTTACAATATATATCAAAATGGTTTAAACCTTGTTGTTGTCACAGTTCCCAGAGACGTTGTAATCGTTGAGGATTCTATATTCACCCCCTCATTAGAGGCACGTAATGCAGATTGATGACACTGAATCTTCTTCTCTGTTCATTGCTGGCATCATTCCCAGCATCGTAAGTGTTCGTGGCATTGTTAGCCTCTTCTTCTGGATCTTGATATCGAGAATCCTTTTGTATTTCTGGTTTGTCAGTCCTCTGTCTTCGTTCACCGGAGTCTTTGTCTTTTTGTCCTTGAGTTTGGTGATTTTTTCTTCTTTTGATGCCTTGACACAATGTGACAGGTGATACCACGTGGGAGATCCTGTAACTTGGATTGCTGTCCCTGTGCTGCGAAATGGCTGTGCTGCTCAAATGGTCTCTCCTTCATCATGGTTACATGCTGCCATTCCGACATCTCGCCATTCCGACATGGGTCTCCAATTGTCGGAATGGTGACACTTAATTTTTTATCAAACGTCCCACCATTCCGACACTTTTTTCCTCCTATGGTCGGAATGGCGGTATGTTTTTTGTTTTTTTTAACATACCGCCATTCCGACAGTTCCTTTTAATAGCCTATTTTTTACCCAAAACATTTTGCACTAATGATATGCCGGCGCAAATACACCCTAAAGTTTGGCGCACAAGCTTTGCACATGCAGAGGCCACAGCCTCGCAAACAAACTTTAATAATCTATTATCAAAATCCCCTGAATTTCAAATATAAAAATACAGATATTAATGTAACTCTGGCGAGACTGAAACTGATTAAGCAGAAATACAGTGTCAGTGAGCTGTCACAGCAGCCAGCTGGAGCGGAGCTCTCCACAGAGCCCATGCGTCTTTTGCACGCTGTCATCATATGCAAAAGTAATAATTGCAATTACAGATATCACGGCTACTGCACAGGACACAGTTGCGAGCACTCTGCCTTGCCTTGCCAATAGGAGAAGATAGAAATGACAGCATAGAACGTATAAAACACAAAAAAATGCAGTAAAAACGTTTATTCATGTTATTCACGTGATTTATGAGTACTCACTCCAATTTTGGGAAGCGCGGATGGGTTTTGCGCATTTGGCACAAACACACAGCCGCAACGGTTGTAGCTTTATACAGCCTGTTGATATCTTAAGGACCTAACTGGTCACACCTGGGACTAAATGTCATGTAGAGATTGTTTTTACATGACATTACAGCTGAACATATAGCTTTCATCCACAAACCAACGTGGGAGAGCCCGAAGACGCATGTGCCAGACGCACATAGGCATGCGTAAAACCAATTTTGACCACTTCATACTGTTTATTTGCTTTCTTTTAGTTAACTTTCGTTTCTTTTGGATTCTTGTGCGTGTTATGGAGCCGTTTTGGTCCATGTTTGTAAGCCTTTTTTTCCTGGATTAAATTTTCGGAAGTTGAAACAAGTGGCATTGGAGTGTGTGATTGAAAACCACCGCGGACTGCTTCTCCTCCTCCAGTTGCCGAGACTTTGTGTTTTTAATAACGCTTGTCTATAAACATGTTAAACATATAAATTGCATGAACAGAAAGAAGGGACTCACCTGTTGAGTAACACACATTTCCTTATACGGAAAGCCTTGTCGGAATGGTGGGACATTTGAACGTCAGAATAGCGGGATGTCGCAATGGTGGGATGTCGGAATGGTGGGACGTTTGCATGTCGGAATGGTGGTATGTCGGAATGGTGGTATGTCGGAATGGTGGGATGTCGGAATAGCGGGATGTCGGAATGGCGGGATTTCGGAATGGGTGTTGCCACCCCCTTCATCATATACACAGTTATTTATACATCACCTTCCACCATGAAGCGTTGTCCCTTTTTGTTTCTCTCTTTGTTCTTAAAATGCTGTTATGAATGTCTAAACCAATCCATTAAATTAGATCATTTTGGCAGTAAAGCGATCTACAATGTGCTTGGTCGCAAAGCTGCTCATCTGTGGTAAACAGCTCTTCAGAAAGGCATTCTTCAATTGATTTCACTAATTCTATGTAATAATTTTGTGATTTCCTACAAAACTACACTTCTTCTCCCATCTGTCTGAGTATTTAATATTGTCTGGGTCCCGTTAAAACATGTATTTTTCCCATCTAATTCCTTGTTTGCTTTAAAACAAGTATTCCCCATTTTCTATCCCTTCAGTAGCCAACCAGTTTGTATGGAGTACACTGGAGCAACTTGACTGATCAGTAAAACACTGCTTTTGTTGTCACCGCAAGGCTTCCCCCGTCGGTTGTTTCACTGAGACACTACTGAGTAACTATAACTCAACACAGTTTATACACATAACATTCATATACATACTAACAAACAAACAAACAATTAATTATCGCAATTTTCTCATCTCTGTTTGAACGTACACCCAGGTAAATATTCCTGTAGTCTTCTCATACCGACTATGGACCCATTCATTGTTTAACTTCACTGTTTTGCAAATCCTAATTGAATATTACACATTGACATTGAACTTTACTTGATAAGCAGGTCTTCATTGCATTCAGCAGCCTATATGTGAGCATCTATGTGTAAGCTGTTCTTCTTTGCATTTATCAGCAGCAAGCAATTCTTCATTGCACATGCATATGAAAATAGTAAAACAATTCCAATGCGTTAGCGAAACCTTCTATATCAGGAGTGTCCATCATGATGCTGGGAATAGAACCTCTTTCCCAGAATAGTTCAACCTTCATTACTCAACTGATCATAACTCCGCAATGAGCACATTTCAAAGTATCATTCCTCTACATATATTCAAAAATCTATGTGTAAATGTTTAATATTTCTTATATTTGTTGATGTCATTCTGTGTGCATGTGGCCTAAACCCAATCTCTGTGTGGCAATTTTAATTTAAACAAGTTGAACTCTGCCTCTGATCATTTAAAAAAGGTGTGTACCAATATCAACCTTTCTCAGGTAATTACTGATCCTACAAAACCAAAGAGATCCTTCAAGGTTGTCCCTGATTGGCTCAATCTTAACAAATCAAAGGTAGAAAATCCGCAGTATCTGAACTTGGTGTTAGTTATCACTGCTCAATAGCCTGTATCAGAATTGCAAAAATGAAAACATTAGGTCCACGCTTGGTATCCAGATCCTGAAACATTTCCATGAGCAGGCTTTTTTTTAACCGATCTGTTGAACACTGTTAAAATCCCAGATGAAGATCTAGCACTTGACCATTTTTGTAAATCTTCTAATTCCATAGTTGATAAACACGCCCCTTTTAAAAAGTATAGAACTTAGAACAGGTCTATCCCTGGCTTTCGGCAGAACTGTCTTCTTTACTTTTTTTTCCCCTTGTCCTGTTCAGCATTATGTCAGAAGAATTGTAGTCTGAATACCTTTGATGCCAAACAGATTTGTTTTGCCAAGGGAAGTTTTATAAATGTAAAGCTCCCCTTGATGCCCATTTATTTATTTCTGTTTACAATATATGACATGAACTGAACTGAACCGGACCGGGGGACAAGGAAAGAAGAAGAGGAAAGACGAGGAAACAGAAAAAAAATAGAAACAAAAACCAGACAACCAGCTGCTACACCTGTAAAAAACAAAACAGACAACAATCCATGGCCTATGAGGGGAATCCAGCCTTAGCGCCAAGAGGAGCACCTGAAAGCAGACAAGCAGAGAAAAAACAAACACACAAACAAACAAAAACAAGCACAAGAAGCGGCAATCGCATACAACACAGCTGTGGATATAGATGACCTGAGACGACATGATAATACATCAACTGCTTAGTGACCATGCTACTGGACTAATGAATGTGTGTGTGTGTGTGTGAGAACATGCAACACCCATGGCACAGGACCTACATGATAACCGTGCTTAGTTATGAGTGTATAAGCGTACAGGGCCACAATCCACAGCCCCCCCCCAAGCAATCAGAAGCAGGCAGAGAGGGCCACAAGACCCAGGCCACCAGCAGCCCCCACAGAGCACAGAACCCAGGCAGCCCACCGCAGGGGCAACCACGCATCCACCCAGAAGACTGCAGAGGAAGCCCCCGGAAAGAGCCCCCATAAGCATAGGGCAGAGGCACTCCGGGAACCAGGGGCAACAGCCCACCGACCCCGCCAGGCCCCAGCCGCCCAGACATGGGCCGTGCACTGGACCTGGGCCCCAGGAGCCCGAGCGCCCCCAAACCCCCCGGCAGAGGCCCCACCCAATACCCAGGAGGGCCAAGCGCCCCAGACAGCCACAAAGTGGGTCAGCGCCTGCCCCAGCGCCCCTGGCCAAGTGCCCTGGGAGTCAAGACGTGCCCACAGGTGGGTGAAGTCGCGAGCAGTGGGGAGAGGCAACGCTGATGCCCCATCGGGAGAAACACAGGCAGGCCAGGCGACAGCAAGTCCCAGATCCAGGCCCAATCATTACCACACACACTTTCACGTCCCATACATCCACACATCCACACATCCTACCTCCCTCGACTCTGCTGGGGTGTAGTGCAGCGGGCACACCAGGAGGCCAGCAACCCCCCAGCCACCACAGACCCCGAACCAGCAGAACAATTAATTAATCCTCCTGGCCCCTCCTGCCCCGAGCAGACACCAGGAAGCAGGGGTGTGCGAAGAAGACCCCTCCCCTCACCCTTCTGGCTCTTCAATATTTTCTAATAGTGAGCAATTAAAATTGAGGGGCAGCCAAACTTGTAGAACTGGGAGCGCGGCACTCTGGGCAGCCTACATACCCAAAGAGCCCCGCCCACCAGATGCCACTCAGTGTAACCACCCCCCAAGACCTAATGTGTGTGTGTGAGAGTGTTTGATAAGTAGTAATGTCTAAGGTGTAATTAAAACAGGGGCAGGGAACTGCAGAGTGCAACCAAAGGGGACCACCTACGTGGCCCCATCCACTACACCCCACCGAACACACACGCCCCCAAAACCCTTCATGTGTGAGTGTGTGCTGTGTACAGGAGCCAGAAGGGAGAGGGGTATGGGGATATATACCGGGGGAGCTACTCTCCCCCAGAGAGGGCAGCCAGGGACTGGCTGCAATAGGCATCCCCGCTACCTGGGAGCCAACAATGGGCAGGAGGGCCTGATGTCCACCAGGCTCGGGGCCTGCAGCGACCATATTCCGGGAGCTACTGTACCCCCAGAAGGTACCCATCCCGCCCCACCCCACTCAACCCAACCCCACCCCGGAGGACCTCTACAAAAAACAAACAAACAAACCACCCGGTCACACCAGTCGCAGCAGCCCGGGCCTGAGACCCACCATCACCCAGCAACCCACCACCACCACTATGTGATAAAACTAATCAGAGGGGACCAGAGAGAATGAAATTCAGCCAATTGATGTTTTGAGGAGGCAGACATTGTTTCCATGCTAATATAATCTAAAAGAACATTTCTAAACTGGTTAATACACAGATTGTTCTTCGCTTTCCAGTTCATGAGAATAGTTTTCTTTGCGATACATAACACTGTGACAACCATGTGTGCTGAGTTAATTTCCATGTTGATGTTGTCTAAGTCACCCAGTATGCACAGTGTGGGGCATGCAGGGATGCTACACTTTAGCCATGTTGATAGGTCCTCACAGACTTCAAGCCAGAACTTCTGGACAGGCGCAGAAAACCACAAAGCGTGTGCATAATCATCAGGTGTGTTATCTGTGCAATGTGAGCAGATGTTTGAGTGTGTTAGACCCATCCTGAACATCCTTTGTCCTTTATAGTGTGTTCTATGAAGGATTTTGTATTGTATGAGCTGTAAATTAGGATTTCGAGTCTTTATGAAGGTGTTCAAACATATTTGTGGTTAGAAGCTATGACCAGAACTGATGGATAAATCTGCCTCCCATTTTGAGGATAGAAGAGACATTGTGTCATCTATCTTAGACAATAATTTATATATTTTTGATAGTAGTTTTGGGGTACAGCTGCTTATAAATTCTGCTACCCTAGTCGGGGGTTGTAAGTCTGGTTGGTGGAGGATATATCCATCCATCCATCCATCATCTGCCGCTTATCCGGGGGTCGGGTCGCGGGGGCAGCAGCTTGAGCAGAGAAACCCAGACGTCTCTGTCCCCGGCCACTTCCTCCAGCTCTTCCGGGGGGACCCCGAGGCGTTCCCAGGCCAGCCGAGAGACATAGTCTCTCCAACGTGTCCTGGGTCTCCCCCGGGGTCTCCTCCCAGTGGGACGTGCCCGGAACACCTCCCCAGGGAGGCGCCCAGGGGGCATCCTAACCAGATGCCCGAGCCACCTCATCTGACTCCTCTCAATGCGGAGGAGCAGCGGTTCTACTCCGAGCCCCTCCCGGATGACTGAGCTTCTCACCCTATCTCTAAGGGAGAGCCCAGACACCCTGCGGAGGAAACCCATTTCGGCCGCTTGTATTCGCGATCTTGTTCTTTCGGTCACTACCCACAACTTGTGACCATAGGTGAGGATGGGAACGTAGATTGACCAGTAAGTAGAGAGCTTCGCCTTCTGGCTCAGCTCCCTCTTCACAACGACGGGTCGGTGCAGAGCCTGCAACACTGCAGGTGCCGCACCAATCCGCCCGTCAATCTCCCGCTCCATTCGTCCGTCACTCGTGAACAAGACCCCGAGATACTTGAACTCCTCCTCTTGGGGAAGGATCTCATTCCCGACCCGGAGAGAGCATTCCACCCTTTTCCGGCTGAGAACCATAGTCTCGGATTTGGAGGTGCTGATTCTCATCCCAGCCGCTTCACACTCGGCTGCGAATCACTCCAGTGAGAGCTGAAGGTCACGGCCTGACGACGCTAACAGAACCACATCATCTGCAAAAAGCAGAGACCCGATTCTGAGGTCGCCAAATGGGACACCCTCAACGCCCTGGCTCCGCCTAGTAATTCTCTCCATAAAAGTTAGGAACAGAATCGGTGACAAAGGGCAGCCCTGACGGAGTCCAACTCTCACCGGAAACGTATCCGACTTACTGCCGGCAATGCGGACCAAACTCTGGCACCGGTCATACAGAGACCGAACGGCCCCTATCAAGGGGTCCGGCACTCAATATTCCCGGAGCACCCTCCACAGGACTCCACGAGGGACACGGTCGAACGCTTTCTCCAAGTCCACAAAACACATGTAGACTGGTTGGGCGAACTCCCATGCACCCTCCAGGATCCTGCCGAGGGTATAGAGCTGGTCCACTGTTCCACGGCCAGGACGAAAGCCACACTGCATCTCCTGAATCCGAGGCTCGATTATCCGACGGATCCTCCTCTCCAATACCCCCGAATAGACCTTACCAGGGAGGCTGAGGAGTGTGATACCCCTATAGTTGGAACACACCCTCCGGTCCCCCTTTTTAAAGAGGGGGACCACCACCCCAATCTGCCAGTCCAGAGGCACTGTCCCCGATGTCCAAGCGATACTGCAGAGGCGTGTCAGCCAAGACAGCCCTACAACATCCAGAGCCTTGAGAAACTCAGGACGGACCTCATCCACCCCCGGGTCCTTGCCACCGAGGAACTTTTTAACCACCTCGGCAACCTCAGCCCCAGAAATGGGAGGCCCCGTCTCCGAGCTCTCCGACTCTGCCTCTTCCGAGCACGTGTTGGTAGGATTGAGGAGTTCCTCGAAGTACTCCCCCCACCGACTCACAACATCCCTAGTTGAGGTCAGCAAAGCCCCGTCCGCACTGTAAACAGTGTTGACTGTGAGCCGCTTCCCCCCCCTGAGACGCCGGATGGTGGACCAGAGTCTTTTCGAGGCCGTCCGGAAATCGTTCTCCATGGTCTCACCGAACTCCTCCCAGGCCCGAGTTTTTGCCTCAGCAACCGCCGAAGCCGTGACCCGTCTGGCCCGTCGGTACCTATCAGCTTCTTCCAGGGTCCCACTGGCCAAAAAGGCCCGATAGGACTCCTTCTTCAGCTTGACGGCTTCCCTCACCACTGGTGTCCACCAGCAGGTTCGAGGGTTGCCGCCACGACAGGCACCGACCACCTTACGGCCACAACTCCGACCAGCTGCCTCGGCAATGGAGTCACGGAACATGGCCCATTCAATGTCCCCCACCTCAAATATGGTTGAAGCTCTGCCGGAGGTGGGAGTTAAAGCTCCTTCTGACGGGGAATTCTGACAAACGCTCCCAGCAGACCCTCACAATACGTTTGGGCCTGCCAGGTCTGATCGGCATCCTCCCCCACCAGCGGAGCCAACTCACCACCAGGTGGTGATCAGTTGACAGCTCCGCCCCTCTCTTCACCCGAGTGTCCAGGATATACGGCCGCAAGTCCGATGATACAACCACAAAGTCGATCATCGAACTGCGGCCAAGGGTGTCCTGGTGCCAAGTGCACATATGGACACCCTTATGCCTGAACATGGTGTTCGTTATGGACAGTCTATGACTGGCACAGAAGTCCAACAACATAACACCACTCTGATTCAGATCGGGGGGGCCGTTCCTCCCAATCACACCCCTCCAGGTCTCACTGTCATTGCCCACGTGAGCATTGAAGTCCCCCAGCAGAATGAGGGAGTCTCCGGTAGGAGCATTCTCCAGTGCCTCCCCCAGAGACTCCAAAAAGGGTAGGTACTCTGAACTGCTGTTTGGCGCATAGGCACAAACAACAGTCAGGACCCAAGGCGGAGGGAGGCTACCCTCTCGTTCACTGGGGTAAACCCCAATGTACTGGCACACAGCCGGGGGGCAATAAGTATGCCCACACCTGCTCTGCGCCTCTCACCACGGGCAACTCCAGAGTGGAAGAGAGTCCAACCCCTCTCAAGAGTACTGGTTCCAGATCCCAAGCCGTGCGTCGAGGTGAGTCCGACTATATCTAACGGTCTGATGAAGTTTCAACAATAAACAACAAACTTTGTATTATGAGAAAGAACCAGACTCATTCTTTAGGAATCCGAAAATAAGCTCTATTTTACGAGTTATGCACGAATTCGGATTCTCCTATAAAACGAATTCCTTAACTCAAACCAAGTTAAGACTGCTTTGTCCTTCATATTTATTCATGTCTAATCAAGTTTCAATGATAAACAACGTTGTACTTTGTAGAATGAGAAAGAACTTCTTCAGCAATAAGCATCTCTCGACAAATGACGAAATACAGATTTTGCTATAAAATTAATTGCTATCAGCCTGACTTAAAACTGTTTGTCTTCCTTATTTATCCACTTCAAATCAAGTTTCAACAATTAAAAAAATTTTGTAGTTTGAGAAAGAACAACTTAATCTTGAGCAATCAGTATAAAAAGAAGGTAAGCAAAGGTGCGAATGTCAAACCATACATGATCAAAACAGGGAGCGGAGGTGTTTGGCTGAGACAAGGTGTGAATGTCCACCCATAATTAATGAAAAGCGGGCAACAAGTAGGTTCGAATGCCCAACCATACATCATCAAAAGCAGTAGTGGATATGTTCGGCTACAAGAAGGTTTGAACGTCTGACCATAGTTTGTAAAAAGCGGGTAAGAAAAGGTTCGAATGCCCGAACATACACCATCAAAGGAGGGAGCGGAGGTGTTCCGCTGTAAGAAGGTGTGAATGTCCGACCATAGTTGGTAAAAATGGGATAAGAAAAGGTTAAAATACCCGACTGTACACAATCAGTAGCGGGTGCGGAGTTGTTCGGCTACTAAAAGGTGTGAAAGTCCGACCATGGTTTGTAAAAAGCGGGTAAGAAAAGGTGCGAATGCCCGAAAATGTATGATCAAAAGAGGGAGCGGAGGTGTTCGGCTGCAAGAAGGTGTGAATGTACTCCCATAATTACTGAAAAATGGGTAAGAAAAGGTGCGAATGCCCAACTATACATAATCAAAAGCAGGAGTGGATGTGTTCGGCTCCAAGAAGGGTTGAATGTCTGACCATAGTTTGTAAAAAGCAGGTAAGAAAAGGGTTGACTTCCCGAACATACACCATCAAAAGAGGGAGCGGAGGTGTTCCGCTGTAAGAATGTGTGAATGTCCGACCATAGTTGGTAAAAAGCGGGTAAGAAAAGGTTCAAATACCCGACTGTACACAATCAATAGCGGGAGCGGAGTTGTTCGGCTACTAAAAGATGTGAAAGTCCGACTATGGTTTGTAAAAAGCGGGTAAGAAAAGGTGCTAATGCCCGACAATGTATGATCAAAAGAGGGAGCGGAGGTGTTCGGCTTTAAGAAGGTCTGAATGTCCAACCATAATTTGTAAAAACCGGGAAGAAAAGGCTCGAAAGCCCAACTATACACCATCAAAAGTGGGAGCGGAGGTGTTATGCTGCAAGAAGGTCTGAATGTCCATCAATAATTGCGTTATATCATGAAAGAAAATGTTCGAATATCAAACCGCACATGATCATAAGAGAGGAGGTGTTCAGCTGTAAGAAGGTGTGAATGTCCCTCCATAATTCCTGAAAAATGGGTAGAAAAAGGTGCGAATGCCCAACCATACATTATCAAAAGCAGGTGTGAATGTCAGATCATAATTTGCAAAAAGCTGATGAGAAAGGATGAGAATGCCCGACTATACAACATCAAATGCGTTAGCGGATGTGCTCGGCTCTGAGTAGGTGTGAATGTCCGCTCATAATTGCTGAAAAATGTGTTAGAAAAGGTAAGAATGCCGGACCATACATCATCAAAAGCGGTAGAGGTGGTGTTCGGCTGCAAAAAGGTGTGAATGTTCGACTAAAGTTTGTAAAAAGCGGGTAAGACAAGGTGCGAATGCTTGACAATGTATGATCAAAAGCAGGAGCGGAGGTGTTCAGCTGCAAGAAGGTCTAAATGTCCATCAATAATTGCTAGAAAACATGAAAGAAAATTTTCGAAAATCAAACCGCACATGATCATAAGTGGCAGAGGAGGTGTTCAGCTGCAAGAAGGTGTGAATGTCCACCAATAATTACTGAAAAATGGTTAAGAAAAGGTGCAAATGCCCAACCATACATCATCAAAATCAGGAGTGGATATGTTCGGCTACAAGAAGGTTTGAATGTCCAACCATAGTTTGTAAAAGGCGGGTAAGAAAAGCTTCGAATGCCTTAACATACACCATCAAAAGAGGGAGCGGAGGTGTTCCGCTGTAAGAAGGTGTGAATGTCCTACCATAGTTGGTAAAAAGCGGGTAAGAAGAGGTGAAAATACCCGAGTGTACACAATCAAAAGAGGGAGCGGAGTTGTTCAGCTACAAGAAGGTGTGAAAGTCTGACCATGGTTTGTAAAAAGCGGGTAAGAAAATGTTCGTATGCCCGAATATACACCATCAAAAGCGGAAGCGGAGGTGTTTGGCTGCAAGTAGGTGTGAATGTCCGACTATATTTGGTGAAAAGCAGGTGAAGCAAGGTCTGAATGCCCAACCTTACATCATCAAAAGCGAGATCAGAGGTGTTTGGCTGCAAGAAGGCCATAGTTTGCCAAAAGCGGGTAAGGTGCGAATGACCGACTAAATATCAACAAAAGTGGGGACGGAGGTCTTCGGATGCAAGTGGGTGTGAATATCCCACCATACTTATATGAGAGGAAGCTGTGAATGGCCGACCATAGTTTGCAAAACGCGGGTGAGAAAAGGTGCAAATGTCCAACCCTACATGATCAAAACAAGGAGCGGAGGTGTTTGGCTGCGACAAGGTGTGAATATCCGACCATAGTTTGTAAAAAGCGGGTAAGAAAAGGTTTGAATGCCCGAACATACACCATCAAAGGAGGGAGCGGAGGTCTTCCGCTGTAAGACGGTGTGAATGTCCGACCATAGATGGTAAAAAGCGGGTAAGAAAAGGTTAAAATACCCGACTGTACACAATCAATAGCGGGAGCGGGGTGTTTCGGCTACAAGAAGGTGTGAACGTCCGACCAAAGTTTGTAAAAAGCAGTTAAGAAAAGGTTAGATCGCCTTCAACAAAGAACACCATTGGACTTTGCAGTAGAAGAAGTTGAAATCGATCTCAATATTGATAAATATGAAGGACAAAGCAGTTTCCACTTGGTTTGAGTGAAGAAATGAATTTTATAGCAAAATCCGAAATCATGCAGAACGTATGAAAAGAAGCTTATTCTCGGATTCCTGATCCTTCAGTGTTAGTCTTTCTTCTACTGCAAAATCCAATGTTGTTCTTTGTTGAAGTCGATCTAGACATTGATAAATATGAAGGACAAAGCAGTTTTAACATAGTTTGAGTGAAGGAATTCATTTTATACATGAAATCCCAAATCATGCACAACGTATGAAAAGAAGCTTATTCTCGGATTCCTGAACCTTCAGTGTTGCTCTTTCTTCTACTGCAAAATACAATGTTGTTCTTTGTTGAAGTCGATCTAGACATTGATAAATATGAAGTTAAAAGTAGTTTTAACATAGTTTGAGTGAAGAAATCCATTTTATAGTAAAATCCGAAATCGTGCAGAACTCATGAAAATAAGCTTATTCTCGGATTCCTACAACTTTTGATTTGCTCTTTCTTTTACTGCAAAGTACAACGTTGTTTTTTTTTTGTTTAAATCTATCTAGACATTGATAAATTTGAACGTAAAAGCCGTTTTAACATAGTTTGAGTGAAGGAATTAATTTTATAGATAAAATCCCAAATCATGCAGAACTCCTCATAAGGGGCTTATGGCTTAATCACAAGTGTGGTTCTTTCTCATCCAGGGTAATATGAGGAAGTTTCTGATTGAAATATATGTAGAAATGGGTACATATGAAGGACAAAGCAGTTTTAACATAGTTTGAGTGAAGGAATTCATTTTAAAACAAAATCCCAACAATTGAAGAACTCATGAAAAGCTTATTCTTGGATTCCTGAAACTTTAGATTTGCTCTTCCTTTTACTGCAAAGTACAACGTTGTTTTTTGTTGAAATCTATCTAGACATTGATAAATACCGGCCGAACATCTCTGCTGCCGCTTTTGACATTTTATGGTTTGGCATTCTTACCTTTTCTTACCCGCTTTTTACAAATTTTGATCTGACATTCACACCTACTTGCAGTCGAACACCTTCTCTCCCGCTTATGATCATGAGCGGTTTGACATTCGAAAATTTTCTTTCATGTTTTCTAGCAATTACTGATGGACATTCAGACCTTCTTGCAGCCGAACACCTCCGCTCCCACTTTTGATGGTGTATATTCGGGCATACAAAACTTTTCTTACCCGCTTTTTACAAACCATGGTTGGACATTCACACTTTGTTGCTGAACTACTCCGCTCCCTCTTTTGATTGTATACAGTCGGGTATTTTCACCTTTTCTTACCAGCTTTTACCAACTACGGTCGGACATTCACACCTTCTTACAGCGGAACACCTCCGCTCCCTCTTTTGATGGTGTATGTTCAGGCATTCGAACCTTTTCTTACCCGCCTTTTACAAACTATAGTCGGACATTCAAACCTTCTTGTATCCAAACATATCCCCTCCTGATTTTGATGATGTATGGTTGGGCTTTCGCACCTTTTCTTAACCATTTTTCAGTAATTATTGGTGGACATTCAGACCTTCTTGCAGCTGAACACCTCCGCTCCCGCTTTTGATGGTGTATAGTCGGGATTTCGAGCCTTTTCTTCCCTGGTTTTTACAAATTATGGTTGGACATTCAGACCTTGCAGCCGAAAACCTATGCTCCCTCTTTTGATCATACATTGTCAGGCATTCGCACCTTGTCTTACCCGCTTTTTACAAACTTTAGTCAGACATTCACACCTTGCAGCTGAACCACCTCCGCTCCCTGTTTTGATCATGTATGGTCTGGCAATACTACGTTTTCTTACCCGTTTGTGAGTAATTATGGCTTGACAGTCACACCTACTTGCAGCCAAACACCACTTCTCCCGCTTTTGATGATGTATGGTCCGGCATTCTAGTCTTTTCCAACACATTTTTCAGAAATTATGGGTGGACATTAACACCTGCTTAAAGCTGAATAACTCCTCTCCCGCTTATGATCATATGCAGTTTGACATTCGAAAATTTCCTTTCATGTTTTTTAGCAATTATTGATGGACATTCAGACCTTCTTGCAGCTGATCACCTCCACTCCCGCTTTTGATCGTGTATAGTCGGGCTTTCGAGTCTTTTCTTCCCCGGTTGTTACATATTATGGTTGGACATTCAGACCTTTTTGCAGCCGAAAACCTCCTCTCCCTCTTTTGATCATACAATGTCGGGCATTCACACCTTTTCTTACCCGCTTTTTACAAACCATGGTCGGACTTTCACACCTTTTAGTAGCCGAACAACTCCGCCCCCGCTATTGATTGTGTAAAGTCGGGTATTTTAACCTTTTCTTACCTGCTTTTTAAAAACTATGGTCGGACATTCACACCTTCTTACAGCGGAACACCTCCGCTCCCTCTTTTGATGGTGTATGTTCGGGCTTTCGAACCTATTCTTACCCCCTTTTTACAAACCATTCTCGGAGATTCACACCTACTCACAGACGAACAACTCCGCTCCCGCATTTGATGGTGTATAGTCGGGCATTCTCACCCTTTCTCATCAGCTTTTTTAAAATTATGATCTGACATTCACACCTACTTGCAGTCGAACAGCTCTGGTCCCGCTTTTGATTATGTTTGGTTAGATATTCGAAACTTTTCTTAACTGCTTTTTACAAACTTTGGTCGGACGTTCACACTTTCTTGCAGCCGAACACCTCCGCTTCCGCTTTTGATGGTGTATATTTGGGCATACAAACGTTTTCTTACCCGCTTTTTATAAACTTTAGTGGGACATTCACACCTTCTTGCAGCTGAACCACCTCCGTTCCCTGTTTTGATCATGTATGGTCTGGCAATACTGCCTTTTCTTACCCGTTTGTGAGTAATTATGGCTGGACATTCACACCTACTCACAGCCGAACAGTACCGCTCCCGCATTTGATGGTGTATAGTCGGGCATTCTCACCCTTTCTCATCAGCTTTTTGCAAATAATGATCTGATATTCACACCTACTTGCAGCCGAACACCACCTCTCTCGCTTTTGATGATGTATGGACCGGCATTCTTACCTTTTCTAACACATTTTTCAGAAATTATGGTTGGAGTTTCACACCTACTCACAGCCGAACAACTCCGCTCCCGCATTTGATGGTGTATAGTCGGGAATTCTCACCCTTTCTAATCAGCTTGCAAATTATGATCTGACATTCACACCTACTTGCAGTCGAACAGCTCTTCTCCTGCTTTTGATTATGTTTGGTTGGATATTCAAACCTTTTCTTATCTGCTTTTTACTAACTTTGGACGGATGTTCACGTCTTCTTGAAGCCGAACACCTCCGCTTCCGCTTTTTATGGTGTATATTCAGGCATACGAACCTTTTCTTACCCGCTTTTTACAAACCATGCTCGGACATTCACACTTTGTTGCTGAACTACTCCGCTCCCTCTTTTTATTGAGTACAGTTGGGTATTTTCACCTCTTCTTACCAGCTTTTTACCAACTATGGTCGGACATTCCCACTTTCTTACAGCGGAGCACCTCCGCTCCCTCTTTTGATGGTGTATGTTCGGGCATTCAAACCTTTTCTTACCCGCCTTTTACAAACTATGGTCGGACATTCAAACCTTCTTGTAGCCGAACACATCCGCTCCTGCTTTTGATGATGTATGGTTGGCTATTCGCACCTTTTCTTAACCATTTTTCAGTAATTATAGTTGGACATTCAGACCTTCTTGCAGCTGAACACTTCCGCTCCCGCTTTTGATAGTGTATAGTCAGGCTTTCGAGCCTTTTTGTCCCCGGTTTTTAAGAATTATGGTTGGACATTCAGACCTTACAGCTGAAAACCTCCGCTCCCTCTTTTGATCATACATTGTCGGGCATTCGCACCTTGTCTTACCCGCTTTTTATAAACTTTAGTCGGACATTCACACCTTCTTGCAGCTGAACCACCTCCGCTCCCTGTTTTGATGGTGTATAGTCGGGCATTCTCACCCTTTCTCATTAGCTTTTTGCAAATTAAGATCTGACATTCACACCTACTTGCAGTCGAACAGCTCTGCTCCCGCTTTTGATTATGTTTGGTTCGATATTCGAACCTTTTCTTAACTGCTTTTTACAAAACATGGTCGGACTTTCACACCTTCCTGTAGCTGAACAACTCCGCTCCCTCTTTTGATTGTGTACAGTCGGGAATTTTAACCTTTTCTTACCCACTTTTTACCAACTATGGTCGGACATTCACACCTTATTCCAGCGGAACACCTCCGCTCCCTCTTTTGATGGTGTATGTTCGAGCATTCGAGGCTTTTCTTACCCGCCTTTTAGAAACTATAGTCGGACATTCAAACCTTCTTGTAGCCAAACACATCCCCTCCTGCTTTTGATGATGTATGGTTGGGCATTCGCACCTTTTCTTAACCATTTTTCAGTAATTATTGGTGGACATTCACACCTTCTTGCAGCTGAACACCTCCGCTCTTCCTTTTGATGGTGTATAGTCGGGCTTTCGAGCCTTTTCTTCCCCGGTTTTTACAAATTATGGTTGGACATTCAGACCTTACAGCCGAAAACCTCCGCTCCCTTTTTGATCATACATTGTCGGGCATTCGCACCTTGTCTTACCCGCTTTTTATAAACTTTAGTCGGACATTCACACCTTCTTGCAGCTGAACCACCTCCGCTCCCTGTTTTGATTAGTATGGTCTGGCAATACTACCTTTTCTTACGCGTTTGTGAGTAATTATGGTTAGACATTCACACCTACTCAAAGCCGAAGAACTCCACTCCCGCATTTGATGGTCTATAGTCGGGCATTCTCATCCTTTCTCATCAGCTTTTTTGCAAATTATGATCTGACATTCACACCTACTTGCAGTCGAACAGCTCTGCTCCCGCTTTTGATTATGTTTGGTTGAATATTCGAACCTTTTCTTAACTGCTTTTTACAAACTTTGGTCGGATTTTCACGTCTTCTTGAAGCCGAACACCTCCGCTTCCGCTTTTGATGGTTTATATTCGGGCATACGAACCTTT
Organism: Leuresthes tenuis; assembly: GCF_036924035.1. Lineage (NCBI taxonomy): Eukaryota > Metazoa > Chordata > Actinopteri > Atheriniformes > Atherinopsidae > Leuresthes > Leuresthes tenuis. The sequence goes on along the minus strand of NW_027325365.1, from coordinate 32,423,887 downwards.
TCTTACCCGCTTTTTACAAACCATGGTCGGATTTTCACACCTTCTTGTAGCTGAACTACTCCGCTCCCTCTTTTGATTGTGTACAGTCGGGAATTTTAACCTTTTCTTACCCACTTTTTACCAACTATGGTCGGACATTCACACCTTCTTACAGCGGAACACCTCCGCTCCCTCTTTTGATGGTGTATGTTCGAGCATTCGAAGCTTTTCTTACCTGCCTTTTAGAAACTATAGTCGGACATTCTTGCAGCCGAAAACCTCTGCTCCCTCTTTTGATCATACATTGTCGGGCATTCGCACCTTTTCTTACCCGCTTTTTACAAGCCATGGTCGGACTTTCACACCTTTTAGTAGCCGAACAACTCCGCTCCCGTTATTGATTGTGTACAGTTGGGTATTTTAACCTTTTCTTACCCGCTTTTTATCAACTATGGTCGGACATTCACACCTTCTTACAGCGGAACACCTCCGCTCCCTCTTTTGATGGTGTGTGTTCGGGCATTCGAACCTTTTCTTTCCTGCTTTTTACAAACTATGGTCAGACATTCACACCTTCTTGTAGCCGAACACATCCACTGCTGCTTTTGATGATGTATGGTTGGGCATTCGAACCTACTTGTTTCCCGCTTTTCATTAATTATGGGTGGACATTCACACCTTGTCGCAGCCAAACACCTACGCTAACTGTTTTGATCATGTATGGTTTGACATTCGCACCTTTTCTCACCCGCTTTTTACTATGGTTGGCCATTCACAGCTTCCTCTCCACCATACTTGTATGGTGGGATATTCACACCCACTTGCATCCGAAGACCTCCGCCCCCACTTTTGTTGATATTTAGTCGGTCATTCGCACCTTACCCGCTTTTGGCAAACTATGGCCTTCTTGCAGCCAAACACCTCTGATCTCCCTTTTGATGATGTAAGGTTGGGCATTCAGACCTTGCTTCACCTGCTTTTCATCAAATATAGTCGGACATTCACACCTTCTTGCAGCGGAACACTTCCGCTCCACCTTTTAGTGTTCTATGGGGTATTCACACCTTTTTTTCACCGTATTTTATAGATTATGGTTGGAAATTCTCACCCACTCTCATCCGAACACCTCTCCTCCCGCGTTTGTTAATATATAGTCGGGCATTCGAACCTTTTCTTACCCGCTTTTTACAAATTATGGTCGAACATTCACACCTACTTGCAGCCGAATACTTCCGCTCCACCTTTTAGTGATGTATGGTTGGCATTTGCATCTTTTCTTACCCTCTTTTTATACTGATTGCTGAAGATTAAGTTGTTCTTTCTCAAACTACAAAATTTTTTTAATTGTTGAAACAATAAGGAGGACAAACAGTTTTAAGTCAGGCTGATAGAAGGAATTAATTTTATAGCAAAATCTGTATTTCATCATATGTCGAGAGTTGCTTATTGCTGAAGAAGTTCTTTCTCATTCTACAAAGTGCAACGTTGTTTATCGTTGAAACTTGATTAGACATGAATAAATATGAAGGACAAAGCAGTCTTAACTTGGTTTGAGTTAAGGAATTCGTTTTATATGGAGAATCTGAATTTGTGCATAACTCGTAAAATAGAGCTTATTTTCGGATTCCTGAAGAATGAGTCTGGTTCTTTCTCATAATACAAAGAAGTGAAGAAATAAGGACAAACCGTTTTAAGTCAGTTTGATAGAAGGATTTCATTTTATAGCAAAATCTGTATTCCTTCATATCTCCTCGAGAGAAGCTTATTGCTAAAAATTAGGTCTGGTTCTTTTTCATACTTCAAAATACAGTGTTGTTTATTGTTTAAACTAGACTAGAAGTAGATAAATATGAAGGACAAAGCAGTTTGAACTTGGTTTGAGAGAAGGAATTAATTTTATTGCAAAATCCAAATTCATGCATAACTCGTCAAATAGATAATGATGTGTCGTTCGTGAGCGATTCGTTCGATATGAACTAATTTTTTATATGACTCGGGAGTAACGAGTTGTCTCAGTGAGTGATTCGTTCATTTTCATGCAGTACCCTTACTCACCACATGGCAGGCGGCAGCTTCATAAGCTCAGTCAGCAGGACAGGAAACAGTATTGATTCGTTCACGACTCAACTCCTCGGGTGACGGGTCCTCGCACAGGAAACAGTATTGATTCGTTCATGACTCAACTCCTCGGCTGACGGGTCCTCGCACAGGAAACAGTATTGATTCGTTTACGACTAAACTCCTTGGGTCTTCGTTCATTTCTCACGTTTCAAATTCTACGTTTCATTTGACAGGCTGAAGAGCAGTAGGCACAACAGTTTGTCCACAAACCGGATAATTAATATCATAGACTATTCTAGCATCAACAACTTGGAAACCACAATCGACTCTCTAGATGCAGAAAAAGCATTTGATCGAGTGAACTGGAAATTTTTATTCGCAGCATTAAACAAATTCGGGTTTGGGTCACACTTCATCAACTGGATAAGGATATTATATAGCTCCCCAAATGCAAGTGTCAGGACAAATGATCAAACTTCTCCAAGCTTCAGTCTGCAGAGAGGTACAAGACAGGGTTGCCCACTTTCTCCCTCACTTTTTGCTATTTTCATCAAACCTTTAGCAGCTTCTATCAGACAAGATAGAAATATTAAAGGCATCCAATCCCAAAATATTAAGCATAAAATAAGTCTTTATGCTGATGATGTATTACTTTTCCTTCAGAACTCACAGACGTCTCTCACTCACACGATCACACTCATAAATAAATTCTCAGCACTTTCTGACTACTCTATCAACTGGTCTAAGACCACAGTTCTGCCCATTAACTGCAGGGTCCAGAATATACCTGCGATCACTTTACAGTCAGGAAATATTAGATATTTAGGCATAAACATTTCCTCCAGGCTCTCAGAGTTAACAAAGCTAAATTATGTGCAATTATTAAAGACTTATTAAAGAAAGTAGAGGACGATCTCTCTCGTTGGACGTCCTTACCTATATCACTTATGGGGAGAGTTACAACCATTAAAATGATGATACTACCAAAAGTTAACTATTTGTTCTCAATGATCCCCATAAAACCATCTGCTACTTGGTTTAAGTCACTAGATTCATGCATCTCCAAATTTCTGTGGAAAAACAAACCACCACGTATTAGTTTAAAAACCCTACAGAAGACCAAGGACTGTGGTGGATTAGATTTACCTCATTTTCAGCACTATTCCTTAGCCAATAGGTTACAGTATATATCAAAATGGTTTAAACCTAGCCCAATAGATGAACCATGGATAAATATAGAACAAGCATTGTGTGATAATCTGGAAATCTCTGACCTGCCACTTATTAGTCAAAACGTAAAAAATCACAAATGTTTCAAAAGCATTAACATCATCACCTCTCTGAGAGCCTGGTGGGAATTTCTTAAAATAACAAAGTCCTCACTTGTCCCGTGTAAGCTTACACCCATCTGGAACAATCCTCACATACTGCAAAACAAAAAAATGCTAAACTTTACTCTGTGGAAGATCAAAGGAATCAAACATCTGGAACATATAATCCAAAATGGAAATTTTTATTTCATTTGATGAGCTCATATCACAACATGAGATAAGCAGCAATAATTTCCTAGAATATCAACAACTTAAGTCTATAATAACAAAGAAATATATCCTCCACCAACGAGACTTACAACTCCCGATTAGGGTAGCAGAATTTCTAAGCATCTGCACCCCAAAACTACTATCAAAAATATATAAATTATTGTCTAAGATAGATGACACAATGTCTCTTCCATCCTCAAAATGGGAGGCAGATTTATCCATCAGTTCTAGTCATAGCTTCTGGCCACAAATATGTTTGAACACCTTCAGAATGACTCGAAATCCTAATTTACAGCTCATACAATACAAAATCCTTCATAGAACACACTATACAGGACAAAGGATGTTCAGGATGGGTCTAACACACTCAAACATCTGATCACATTGCACAGATAACACACCTGATGATTATGCACACGCTTTGTGGTTTTGTGCGCCTGTCCAGAAGTTCTGGCTTGAAGTCTGTGAGGACCTATCAACATGGCTAAAGTGTAGCATCCCTGCATGCCCCACACTGTGCATACTGGGTGACTTAGACAACATAAACATGGAAATGAACTCAGCACACATGGTTCTCACAGTGTTATGTATCGCAAAGAAAACTATTCTCATGAACTGGAAAGCAAAGAACAATCTCTGTATTAACCAGTTTAGAAATTTTCTTTTAGATTATATTAGCATGGAAACAATGTCTGCCTCCTCAAAACATCAATTGGCTGAATTTCATTCTCTCTGGTCCCCTCTGATTAGTTTTATCACATAGTGGTGGTGGTGGGTTGCTGGGTGATGGTGGGTCTCAGGCCTGGGCTGCTGCGACTGGTGTGACCGGGTGGTTTGTTTGTTTGTTTTTTGTTGTTGTTTGTTTGTTTTTTGTAGAGGTCCTCCAGGGTGGGGTTGGGTTGAGTAGGGTGGGGCGGGATGGGTACCTTCTGGGGGTAGAGTAGCTCCCGGAATATGGTCGCTGCAGGCCCCGAGCCTGGTGGACATCAGGCCCTCCTGCCCTGTGTTGGCTCCCAGGTAGCGGGGATGCCTATTGCAGCCAGTCCCTGGCTGCCCTCTCTGAGGGAGAGTAGCTCCCCCGGTGTATATCCCCATACCCCTCTCCCTTCTGGCTCCTGTACACAGCACACACTCACACATGAAGGGTTTTGGGGGCGTGTGTGTTCGGTGGTGTGTAGTGGATGGGGCCACGTAGGTGGTGCCCTTTTGTTGCACTTTGCAGTTCCCCGCCCCTGTGTTAGACATTACTACTTATCAAACACACTCACACACACACATTAGGTCTTGGGGGGTGGTTACACTGAGTGGCATCTGGTGGGCGGGGCTCTTTGGGTATGTAGGCTGCCCAGAGGGCTGCGCTCCCAGTTCTATAAGTTTGGCTGCCCCTCAATTTTAATTGCTCACTATTAGAAAATATTGAAGAGCCAGAAGGGTGGGGGGAGGGGTCTTCTTCGCACACCCCTGCTTCCTTGTTGCTGCTCGGGGAGGGAGGGGCCAGGAGGATTAATTAATTGTTCTGCTGGTTCGGGGTCTGTGGTGGCTGGGGGGCTGCTGGCCCCCTGGTGTGCCCGCTGCACTACACCCCAGTGGAGTCGAGGGAGGGAGGATGTGTGGATGTGTGGTAATGATTGGGCCTGGATCTGGGACTTGCTGTTGCCTGGCCTGCCTGTGCTTCTCCCGATGGGGGGGCAGCGTTGCCTCACCCCGCTGCTCGCGACTTCACCCACCTGTGGGCACGTCTTGACTCCCAGGGCACTTGGCCAGGGGCGCTGGGGCAGGCGCGGACCCACTGTGTGGCTGTCTGGGGCGCTTGGCCCTCCTGGGTATTGGGTGGGGCCTCTGCCGGGGGGTTTGGGGGCGCTCGGGCTCCTGGGGCCCGGGTCCAGTGCACGGCCCATGTCTGGGCGGCTGGGGTCTGGCGGGGTCGGTGGGCTGTTGCCCCTGGCTCCCGGAGGGCTTCTGCCCTATGCTTATGGGGGCTCTTTCCGGGGGCTTCCTCTGCAGTCTTCTGGGTGGATGCGTGGTTGCCCCTGCGGTGGGCTTCCTGGGTTCTGTGCTCTGTGGGGGCTGCTGGTGGCCTGGGTCTTGTGGCCCTCTCTGTCTGCTTCTGATTGCTTGGGGGGGCTGTGGATTGTGGCCCTGTACGCTTATACACTCATAACTAAGCACGGTTATCATGTAGGTCCTGTGCCATGGGTGTTGCATGTTCTCACACACACACACACACATTCATTAGTCCAGTAGCATGGTCACTAAGCAGTTGTGTGTCATGTCGTCTCAGGTCATCTATATCCATAGCTGTGTTGTATGCGATTGCCACTTCTTGTGCTTGTTTTTCTTTGTTTGTGTGTTTGTTTTTTCTCTGCTTGTCTGCTTTCAGGTGCTCCTGGTGGCGCTAAGGCTGTCCTCAGAGGCCATGGATTGCTGTCTGTTTTGTTTTTTACAGGTGTAGCAGCTGGTTGTCTGGTTTTTGTTTCTATTTTTGTTCTGTTTCCTCTTCTTTCCTCTTCTTCTTTCCTTGTCCCCCGGTCCGGTTAATTTCTATTACATGTCATATATTGTAAACAGAAATAAATAAATGGGCATCAAAGGGAGCTTTACATTTATAAAACTTCCCTTGGCAAAGCAAATCATTTTGGCATCAAAGGTATTCAGACTACAATTCTGCTGCCATAATGCTGAACAGGACAAGGGGAAAAAAAAAAAAAAAAGTAAAGAATACAGTTCTGCCGAAAGCCAGGGACTAGACCTGTTCTAAGTTCTATACTTTTTAAAAGGGGTGTGTTTATCAACTATGGAATTAGAAGATTTACAAAAATGGTCAAGTGCTAGATCTTCATCTGGGATTTTAACAGTGTCATGAGTATAACTATTCAACAGATCAGTTTAAAAAAAAGCCTGCTCATGGAGATGTTTCAGGATCTGGATACCAAGCGTGGACCTAATGTTTTCATTTTTGCAATTCTGATACAGGCTATTGAGCAGTGATAACTAACACCAAGTTCAGACACTGCGGATTTTCTACCTTTGATTTGTTAAGATTGAGCCAATCAGGCTTGAAGGATCTCTTAAGTTTGGTTTTGTAGGATCAGTAATTACCTGAGAAAGGTTGATATCGGTACACACCTTTTTTTAAATGATCAGAGGCAGAGTTCAACTTGTTTAAATTAAAATTGCCACACAGAGATTGGGTTTAGGCCACATGCACACAGAATGACATCAACAAATATAAGAAATATTAAACATTTACACATAGATTTTTGAATACATGTAGAGGAATGATACTTTGAAATGTGCTCATTGCGGAGTTATGATCAGTTGAGTAAGAAGGTTGAACTATTCTGGGAAAGAGGTTCTATTCCCAGCATCATGATGGACACTCCTGATATAGAAGGTTTCGCTAACGCATTGGAATTGTTTTACTATTTTCATGTGCATGTGCAATGAAGAATTGCTTGCTGGTGATAAATGCAAAGAAGAACAGCTTACACATAGATGCTCACATATAGGCTGCTGAATGCAATGAAGACCTGCTTATCCAGTAAAGTTCAATGTCAATGTGTAATATTCAATTAAAATTTGCAAAACAGTGAAGTTAAACAATGAATGGGTCCATAGTCGGTATGAGAAGACTACAGGAATATTTACCTGGGTGTACGTTCAAACAGAGATGAGAAAATTGCGATAAATAATTGCTTGTTTGTTTGTTAGTATGTATATGAATGTTATGTGTATAAACTGTGTTGAGTTATAGTTACTCAGTAGTGTCTCAGTGAAACAACCGACGGGGGAAGCCTTGCGGTGACAACAAAAGCAGTGTTTTACTGATCAGTCAAGTTGCTCCAGTGTACTCCATACAAACTGGTTGGCTACTGAAGGGATAGAAAATGGGGAATACTTGTTTTAAAGCAAACAAGGAATTAGATGGGAAAAATACATGTTTTAACGGGACCCAGACAATATTAAATACTCAGACAGATGGGAGAAGAAGTGTAGTTTTGTATGAAATCACAAAATTATTACATAAAATTAGTGAAATCAATTGAAGAATGCCTTTCTGAAGAGCTGTTTACCACAGATGAGCAGCTCTGCGACCAAGCACATTGTAGATCGCTTTACTGCCAAAATGATCTAATTTAATGGATTGGTTTAGACATGCATAACAGCATTTTAAGAACAAAGAGAGAAACAAAAAGAGACAACGCTTCATGGTGGAAGGTGATGTATAAATAACTGTGTATATGATGAAGGAGAGACCATTTGAGCAGCACAGCCATTTCGCAGCACAGGGACAGCAGTCCAAGTTAAAGGATCTCCCACGTGGTATCACCTGTCACACTGTGTCAAGGCATCAAAAGAAGAAAAAATCACCAAACTCAAGGACAAAGACACGAAGACTCCGGTGAACGAAGAGAGAGGACTGACAAATCAGAAATACAAAAGGATGCTGTAGCCTATTGGCTAAGGAATAGTGCTGAAAATTAGGTAAATCTAATCCACCACTGTCCTTGGTCTTCTGTAGGATTTTTAAACTAATATGTGGTGGTTTGTTTTTCCACAGAAATTTGGAGATGCATGAATCTAGTGACTTAAACCAAGTAGCAGATGGTTTTATGGGGATCGTTGAGAACAAATAGTTAACTTTTGGTAGTATCATCATTTTAATGGTTGTAACTCTCCCCATAAGTGATATAGGTAAGGACTTCCAACGAGAGAGATCGTCCTCTACTCTCTTTAATAATTGCACATAATTTAGCTTTGTTAGCTCTGAGAGCCTGGAGGAAATGTTTATGCCTAAATATCTAATATTTCCTGACTGTAAAGTGATCGCAGGTATATTCTGGACCCTACAGTTAATGGGCAGAACTGTGGTCTTAGACCAGTTGATAGAGTAGTCAGAAAGTGCTGAGAATTTATTTATGAGTGTGATTGTGTGAGTGAGAGACGTCTGTGAGTTCTGAAGGAAAAGTAATACATCATCAGCATAAAGACTTATTTTATGCTCAATACTTTGGGATTGGATGTCTTTGATATTTCTATCTTGTCTGATAGAAGCTGCTAAAGGTTTGATGAAAATAGCAAAAAGTGAGGGAGAAAGTGGGCAACCCTGTCTTATACCTCTCTGCAGACTGAAGCTTGGAGAAGTTTGATCATTTGTCCTGACACTTGCATTTGGGGAGCTATATAATATCCTTATCCGGTTGATGAAGTGTGACCCAAACCCAAATTTGTTTAATGCTGCGAATAAAAATTTCCAGTTCACTCCATCAAATGCTTTTTCTGCATCTAGAGAGTCGATTGTGGTTTCCAAGTTGTTGATGGTAGAATAGTCTATGAGATTAATGATCCGGTTTGTGAACGAACTGTTGTGCCTACTGCTCCTCAGCCTGTCAAATGAAACGTAGAATTTGAAACGTGACAAATGAACGAAGACCCAAGGAGTTGAGTCGTAAACAAATCAATACTTTTTCCTGTGCGAGGACCTGTCAGCCGAGGAGTTGAGTCATGAACGAATCAATACTGTTTCCTGTGCGAGGACCCGTCACCCGAGGAGTTGAGTCGTGAACGAATCAATACTGTTCCCTGTCCTGCTGACTGAGCTTATGAAGCTGCCGCCTGCCATGTGGTGAGTAAGGGTACTGCATGAAAATGAACGAATCACTCACTGAGACAACTCGTTACTCCCGAGTCATATAAAAAAATAGTTCATATCGAACGAATCGCTCACGAACGACACATCACTATCTATTTGACGAGTTATGCATGAATTCGGATTTTGCAATAAAATTAATTCCTTCTCTCAAACCAAGTTCAAACTGCTTTGTCCTTCATATTTATCTACTTCTAATCTAGTTTCAACAATAAACAACACTGTATTTTGTAGTATGAAAAAGAACCAGACCTAATTTTCAGCAATAAGTTTCTCTCGAGGAGATATGAAAGAATACAGATTTTGCTATAAAATGAAATCCTTCTATTAAACTTACTTAAAACGGTTTGTCCTTATTTCTTCACTTCTGATGAAGTTTCAACAATAAACAACAAACTTTGTATTATGAGAAAGAACCAGACTCATTCTTCAGGAATCCGAAAATAAGCTCTATTTTACAAGTTATGCACGAATTCGGATTCTCCTATAAAACGAATTCCTTAACTCAAACCAAGTTAAGACTGCTTTGTCCTTCATATTTATTCATATCTAATCAAGTTTCAACGATAAACAACGTTGTACTTTGTAGAATGAGAAAGAACTTCTTCAGCAATAAGCATCTCTCGACATATGACGAAATACAGATTTTGCTATAAAATTAATTCCTTCTATCAGCCTGACTTAAAACTGTTTGTCCTCCTTACTTATCCACTTCAAATCAAGTTTCAACAATTAAAAAAATTTTGTAGTTTGAGAAAGAACAACTTAATCTTCAGCAATCAGTATAAAAAGAGGGTAAGAAAAGATGCAAATGCCAACCATACATCACTAAAAGGTGGAGCGGAAGTATTCGGCTGCAAGTAGGTGTGAATGTTCGACCATAATTTGTAAAAAGCGGGTAAGAAAAGGTTCGAATGCCCGACTATATATTAACAAAAGCGGGAACAGAGGTGTTCGGATGAGAGTGGGTGAGAATTTCCAACCATAATCTATAAAATACGGTGAAAAAAAGGTGTGAATACCCCATAGAACACTAAAAGGTGAAGCGGAAGTGTTCGGCTGCAAGAAGGTGTGAATGTCCGACTATATTTGGTGAAAAGCAGGTGAAGCAAGGTCTGAGTGCCCAACCTTACATCATCAAAAGCGAGATCAGAGGTGTTTGGCTGCAAGAAGGCCATAGTTTGCCAAAAGCGGGTAAGGTGCGAAAGACCGATTATACACCATCAACAAAAGTGGGGGCGGAGGTGTTCAGCTGCAAGAAGGTCTGAATGTCCAACAATAATTGCTAGAAAACATGAAAGAGAATTTTCGAATATCATCCGCACATGATCATAAGAAGGAGAGGAGGTGTTCAGCTGCAAGAAGGTGTGAATGTCCACCCATAATTCCTGAAAAATGGGTAAAAAAAGGTGCGAATGCCCAACCATACATTATCAAAAGCAGGTGTGAATGTCAGATCATAATTTGCAAAAAGCTGATGAGATAGGGTGAGAATGCCCGACTATACACCATCAAATGCGGGAGCGGAGGTGTTCGGCTCTGAGTAGGTGTGAATGTCCGACCATAATTGCTGAAAAATGTGTTAGAAAAGGAAAGAATGCCGGACCATACATCATCAAAAGCGAGAGAGGTGGTGTTCGGCTGCAAAAAGGTGTAAATGTTCGACTAAAGTTTGTAAAAAGCGGGTAAGACATGGTGCGAATGCCTGACAAGGTATGATCAAAAGCAGGAGCGGAGGTGTTCAGCTGCAAGAAGGTCTAAATGTCCATCAATAATTGCTAGAAAACATGAAAGAAAATTTTCGAAAATCAAACCGCACATGATCATAAGTGGGAGAGGAGGTGTTCAGCTGCAAGAAGGTGTGAATGTCCACCCATTATTCCTGACAAATGGGTAAAAAAAAAGGTGCGAATGCCCAACCATACATCATCAAAAGCAGGAGTGGATGTGTTCGGCTACAAGAAGGTGTGAACGTCCAACCAAAGTTTGTAAAAAGCAGTTAAGAAAAGGTTTGAATATCCAACCAAACATAATCAAAAGCGGGAGCATAGCTTTTCGACTGCAAGTAGGTGTGAATGTCAGATCATAATTTGTAAAAAGCTGATGAGAAAGGGTGAGAATGTCCGACTGCACACCATCAAATGCGGGAGCGGAGTTGTTCGGCTGTGAGTAGGTGTGAATCTCCGACTGTAATTTCTGAAAAATGTGTTAGAAAAGGTAAGAATGCCGGTCCATACATCATCAAAAGCGAGAGAGGTGATGTTCGGCTGCAAGTAGGTGTGAATGTCCAGCCATAATTACTCACAAACGGGTAAGAAAAGGTAGTATTGCCAGACCATACATGATCAAAACAGGGAGCGGAGGTGGTTCAGCTGCAAGAAGGTGTGAATGTCCAACTAAAGTTCAAATATATTAACAAAAGCGGGAGGAGAGGTCTTCGGATGAGAGTGGTTGAGAATTTCCAACCATAATCTATAAAATTCGGTGAAAAAAAGGTGTGATAGAACACTAAAAGGTGGAGCGGAAGTGTTCGGCTGCAAGAAGGTGTGAATGTCCGACTATATTTGGTGAAAAGCAGATGAAGCAAGGTCTGAATGCCCAACCTTACATTATCAAAAGCGAGATCAGAGGTGTTCGGCTGCAAAAAGGCCATAGTTTGCCAAAAGCGGGTAAGCTGCGAATGACCAACTAAATATCAACAAAAGTGGGGGGTGGAGGTCTTCGGATGCAACTGGGTGTGAACATCCCACCATACAAGTATGGTGGAGAGGAAGCTGTGAACAGCCGACCATAGTTGGCAAAAAGCGGGTGAGAAAAGGTGCGAATGTCAAACCATACATGATCAAAACAGGGAGCGGAGGTGTTTGGCTGTGACAAGGTGTGAATATCCACCCAAAATTAATAAAAAGCGGGCAACAAGTAGGTTTGAATGCCCAACCATACATCATCAAAAGCAGGAGTGGATGTGTTCGGCTACAAGAAGGTTTGAATGTCCGAGCATAGTTTGTAAAAAGCGGGTAAGAAAAGGTTCGAATGCCCAAACATACACCATCAAAAGAGGGAGCGGAGGTGTTCCGCTGTAAGAAGGTGTGAATGTCCGACCATAGTTGGTAAAAAACGGGTAAGAAAAGGTTAAAATACCCGACTATACACAATCAATAGCGGGAGCGGATGTGTTTGGCTACAAGAATGTGTGACAGTCCGACCATGGTTTGTAAAAAACGGGTAAGAAAAGGTGCGAATGCCCGACAATGTATGATCAAAAGAGGGAGCGGAGGTTTTCGGCTACAAGAAGGTTTGAATGTCCGACTATAGTTTGTAAAAAGCGGGTAAGAAAAGGTTAAAATACCCGACTGTACACAATCAATAGCGGGAGCGGAGTTGTTTGGCTACAAGAAGGTGTGAAAGTCCGACCACGGTTTGTAAAAAGCGGGTAAGAAAAGGTTCGAATGCCCGAATATATACCATCAAAAGTGGAAGTGGATGTGTTCGGCTGCAAGAAGGTGTGAACGTCCGACCAAAGTTTGTAAAAAGCAGTTCAGAAAAGGTTCGAATATCCAACCAAACATATTCAAAAGCGGGAGCAGAGCTGTTCGACTGCAAGTAGGTGTGAATGTCAGATCATAATTTGCAAAAAGCTGATGAGAAAGGGTGAGAATGCCCGGCTATACACCATCAAATGCGGGAGCGGAAGTGTTCGGCTGTGAGTAGGTGTGAATGTCCGACCATAATTGCTGAAAAATGTGTTAGAAGAGACTAGAATGCCGGACAAGACATCATCAAATGCGGGAGCGGAGTTGTTCGGCTGTGAGTAGGTGTTAGTAGCATAGTTTGTAAAAAGGGGGTAAGAATAGGTTCGAATGCCCGAACATACACTATCAAAACAGGGAGCTGAGGTGGCTCAGCTGCAAGGTGTGAATGTCTGACTATAGTTTGTAAATAAGGTGCGAATGCCCAACAATGTATAATCAAAAGAGGGAGCGGAGGTTTTTGGCTACAAGAAGGTTTGAATGTCCGACCATAGTTTGTAAAAAGCGAGTAAGAAAAGGTTCAAGCGCCTGACTATACACCATCAAAAGCGGGAGCAGAGGTGTTCCGCTTTAAGACGGTGTGAATGTCCGACCATATTTGGTAAAAAGCGGGTAAGAAAAGGTTAAAATACCCGACTGTACACAATCAATAGCGGGAGAGGAGGTGTTCAGCTGCAAGAAGGTGTGAATGTCCACCCATAATTACTGAAAAATGGGTAAGAAAAGGTGCGAATGCCCAACCATACATTATCAAAAGCAGGTGTGAATGTCAGATCATAATTTGCAAAAAGCTGATGAGAAAGGGTGAGAATGCCCGACTATACACCATCAAATGCGGGAGCGGAGTTGTTCGGCTGTGAGTAAGTGTGAATCTCCGACCATAATTGCTGAAAAATGTGTTAGAAAAGGTAAGAATGCCGGTCCATACATCATCAAAAGTGGGAGAGGTGGTGTTCGGCTGCAAGTAGGTGTGAATGTCCAGCCATAATTACTAACAAACGGGTAAGAAAAGGTAGTATTGCCATACCATACATGATCAAAACAGGGAGCGGAGGTGGTTCAGCTGCAAGAAGGTGTGAATGTCCGACTAAAGTTCAAATATATTAACAAAAGCGGGAGGAGAGGTCTTCGGATGAGAGTGGTTGAGAATTTCCAACCATAATCTATAAAATGCGGTGAAAAAAAAGGTGTGATAGAACACTAAAAGGTGGAGCGGAAGTGTTCGGCTGCAAGAAGGTGTGAATGTCCTACTATATTTGGTGAAAAGCAGATGAAGCAAGGTCTGAATGCCCAACCTTACATCATCAAAAGCGAGATCAGAGGTGTTTGGCTGAATGAAGGCCATAGTTTGCCAAAAGCGGGTAAGCTGCGAATGACCGACTAAATATCAACAAAAGGTCTTCGGATGCAAGTGGGTGTGAATATCCCACCATACAAGTATGGTGGAGAGGAAGCTGTGAACAGCCGACCATAGTTGGCAAAAAGCGGGTGAGAAAAGGTGCGAATGTCCAACCATACATGATCAAAACAGGGAGCGGAGGTGTTTGGCTGAATGAAGGCCATAGTTTGCCAAAAGCGGGTAAGCTGCGAATGACCAACTAAATATCAACAAAAGGTCTTCGGATGCAAGTGGGTGTGAATATCCCACCATACAAGTATGGTGGAGAGGAAGCTGTGAACAGCCGACCATAGTTGGCAAAAAGCGGGTGAGAAAAGGTGCGAATGTCCAACCATACATGATCAAAACAGGGAGCGGAGGTGTTTGGCTGTGACAAGGTGTGAATATCCACCCAAAATTAATGAAAAGCGGGCAACAAGTAGGTTTGAATGCCCAACCATACATCATCAAAAGCAGGAGTGGATGTGTTCGGCTACAAGAAGGTTTGAATGTCCGAGCATAGTTTGTAAAAAGCGGGTAAGAAAAGGTTCGAATGCCCAAACATACACCATCAAAAGAGGGAGCGGAGGTGTTCCGCTGTAAGAAGGTGTGAATGTCAGACCATAGTTGGTAAAAAGTGCGTAAGAAAAGGTTAAAATACCCGACTGTACACAATCAATAGCGGGAGCGGATGTGTTTGGCTACAAGAATGTGTGAAAGTCCGACCATGGTTTGTAAAAAATGGGTAAGAAAAGGTGCGAATGCCCGACAATGTATGATCAAAAGAGGGAGTGGAGGTTTTTGGCTACAAGAAGGTTTGAATGTCTGACCATAGTTTGTAAAATGCGGGTAAGAAAAGGTTCAAATGCCTGACTATACACCATCAAAAGCGGGAGCGGAGGTGTTCCGCTGTAAGACGGTGTGAATGTCCGACCATAGTTGGTAAAAAGCGGGTAAGAAAAGGTTAAAATACCCAACTGTACACAATCAATAGCGGGAGCGGAGTTGTTCGGCTACAAGAAGTTGTGAAAGTCCAACCATGGTTTGAAAAAAGCTGCTAAGAAAAGGTTCGAATGCCCGAATATATACCATCAAAAGCGGAAGCGGAGGTGTTCGGCTGCAAGAAGGTGTGAATATCAGACCATAGTTGGTAAAAAGTGCGTAAGAAAAGGTTAAAATACCCGACTGTACACAATCAATAGCAGGAGCGGATGTGTTTGGCTACAAGAATGTGTGAAAGTCCGACCATGGTTTGTAAAAAACGGGTAAGAAAAGGTGCGAATGCCCGACAATGTATGATCAAAAGAGGGAGCGGAGGTTTTTTGCTACAAGGTTTGAATGTCCGACCATAGTTTGTAAAAAGCGGGTAAGAAAAGGTTCAAATGCCTGACTATACACCATCAAAAGCGGGAGCGGAGGTGTTCCGCTGTAAGACGGTGTGAATGTCCGACCATAGTTGGTAAAAAGCGGGTAAGAAAAGGTTAAAATAACCCAACTGTACACAATCAATAGCGGGAGCGGAGTTGTTCGGCTACAAGAAGTTGTGAAAGTCCAACCATGGTTTGTAAAAAGCTGCTAAGAAAAGGTTCGAATGCCCGAATATATACCATCAAAGGCGGAAGCGGAGGTGTTCGGCTGCAAGAAGGTGTGAACGTCCGACCAAAGTTTGTAAAAAGCAGTTAAGAAAAGGTTCGAATATCCAACCAAACATAATCAAAAGCGGGAGCAGAGCTGTTTGAATGCAAGTAGGTGTGAATGTCCAGCCATAATTACTCACAAACGGGTAAGAAAAGGTAGTATTGCCAGACCATACATGATCAAAACAGGGAGCTGAGGTGGTTCAGCACCAAGGTGTGAATGTCTGACTACAGTTTGTAAAAAGCGGGTAAGATAAGGTGCGAATGCCCGACAATGTATAATCAAAAGAGGGAGCAGAGGTTTTCGGCTACAAGAAGGTTTGAATGTCCGACCATACAAGTATGGTGGAGAGGAAGCTGTGAACAGCCGACCATAGTTGGCAAAAAGCGGGTGAGAAAAGGTGCGAATGTCCAACCATACATGATCAAAACAGGGAGCGGAGGTGTTTGGCTGAATGAAGGCCATAGTTTGCCAAAAGCGGGTAAGCTGCGAATGACCGACTAAATATCAACAAAAGGTCTTCGGATGCAAGTGGGTGTGAATATCCCACCATACAAGTATGGTGGAGAGGAAGCTGTGAACAGCCGACCATAGTTGGCAAAAAGCGGGTGAGAAAAGGTGCGAATGTCCAACCATACATGATCAAAACAGGGAGCGGAGGTGTTTGGCTGAATGAAGGCCATAGTTTGCCAAAAGCGGGTAAGCTGCGAATGACCAACTAAATATCAACAAAAGGTCTTCGGATGCAAGTGGGTGTGAATATCCCACCATGCAAGTATGGTGGAGAGGAAGCTGTGAACAGCCGACCATAGTTGGCAAAAAGCGGGTGAGAAAAGGTGCGAATGTCCAACCATACATGATCAAAACAGGGAGCGGAGGTGTTTGGCTGTGACATGGTGTGAATATCCACCCAAAATTAATGAAAAGCGGGCAACAAGTAGGTTTGAATGCCCAACCATACATCATCAAAAGCAGGAGTGGATGTGTTCGGCTACAAGAAGGTTTGAATGTCCGAGCATAGTTTGTAAAAAGCGGGTAAGAAAAGGTTCGAATGCCCAAACATACACCATCAAAAGAGGGAGCGGAGGTGTTCCGCTGTAAGAAGGTGTGAATGTCAGACCATAGTTGGTAAAAAGTGCGTAAGAAAAGGTTAAAATACCCGACTGTACACAATCAATAGCGGGAGCGGATGTGTTTGGCTACAAGAATGTGTGAAAGTCCGACCATGGTTTGTAAAAAACGGGTAAGAAAAGGTGCGAATGCCCGACAATGTATGATCAAAAGAGGGAGTGGAGGTTTTTGGCTACAAGAAGGTTTTAATGTCTGACCATAGTTTGTAAAATGCGGGTAAGAAAAGGTTCAAATGCCTGACTATACACCATCAAAAGCGGGAGCGGAGGTGTTCCGCTGTAAGACGGTGTGAATGTCCGACCATAGTTGGTAAAAAGCGGGTAAGAAAAGGTTAAAATACCCAACTGTACACAATCAATAGCGGGAGCGGAGTTGTTCGGCTACAAGAAGTTGTGAAAGTCCAACCATGGTTTGAAAAAAGCTGCTAAGAAAAGGTTCGAATGCCCGAATATATACCATCAAAAGCGGAAGCGGAGGTGTTCGGCTGCAAGAAGGTGTGAATATCAGACCATAGTTGGTAAAAAGTGCATAAGAAAAGGTTAAAATACCCGACTGTACACAATCAATAGCAGGAGCGGATGTGTTTGGCTACAAGAATGTGTGAAAGTCCGACCATGGTTTGTAAAAAACGGGTAAGAAAAGGTGCGAATGCCCGACAATGTATGATCAAAAGAGGGAGCGGAGGTTTTTTGCTACAAGAAGGTTTGAATGTCCGACCATAGTTTGTAAAAAGGGGGTAAGAAAAGGTTCAAATGCCTGACTATACACCATCAAAAGCGGGAGCGGAGGTGTTCCGCTGTAAGACGGTGTGAATGTCCGACCATAGTTGGTAAAAAGCGGGTAAGAAAAGGTTAAAATAACCCAACTGTACACAATCAATAGCGCGAGCGGAGTTGTTCGGCTACAAGAAGTTGTGAAAGTCCAACCATGGTTTGTAAAAAGCTGCTAAGAAAAGGTTCGAATGCCCGAATATATACCATCAAAGGCGGAAGCGGAGGTGTTCGGCTGCAAGAAGGTGTGAACGTCCGACCAAAGTTTGTAAAAAGCAGTTAAGAAAAGGTTCGAATATCCAACCAAACATAATCAAAAGCGGGAGCAGAGCTGTTCGAATGCAAGTAGGTGTGAATGTCCAGCCATAATTACTCACAAACGGGTAAGAAAAGGTAGTATTGCCAGACCATACATGATCAAAACAGGGAGCTGAGGTGGTTCAGCACCAAGGTGTGAATGTCTGACTACAGTTTGTAAAAAGCGGGTAAGATAAGGTGCGAATGCCCGACAATGTATAATCAAAAGAGGGAGCAGAGGTTTTCGGCTACAAGAAGGTTTGAATGTCCGACCATAGTTTGTAAAAAGCGGGTAAGAAAAGGTTCAAATGCCTGACTATACACCATCAAAAGCGCGGAGCGGAGGTGTTCCGCTGTAAGACGGTGTGAATGTCCGACCATAGTTGGTAAAAAGCGGGTAAGAAAAGGTTAAAATACCCGACTGTACACAATCAATAGCGGGAGCGGAGTTGTTCGGCTACAAGAAGGTGTGAAAGTCCAACCATGGTTTGTAAAAAGCTGGTAAGAAAAGGTTCGAATGCCCGACAATGTATGATCAAAAGAGGGAGCGGAGGTGTTCGGCTGCAAGAAGGTCTGAATGTCCAACCATAATTACTCACAAACGGGTAAGAAAAGGTAGTATTGCCAGACCATACATGATCAAAACAGGGAGCGGAGGTGGTTCAGCTGCAAGAAGGTGTGAATGTCCGACTAAAGTTCAAATATATTAACAAAAGCGGGAGGAGAGGTCTTCGGATGAGAGTGGTTGAGAATTTCCAACCATAATCTATAAAATTCGGTGAAAAAAAGGTGTGATAGAACACTAAAAGGTGGAGCGGAAGTATTCGGCTGCAAGAAAGTGTGAATGTCCTACTATATTTGATGAAAAGCAGGTGAAGCAAGGTCTTAATGCCCAACCTTACATTATCAAAAGCGAGATCAGAGGTGTTTGGCTGCAAGAAGGCCATAGTTTGCCAAAAGCGGGTAAGCTGCGAATGACCAACTAAATATCAACAAAAGTGGGGGCGGAGGTCTTCGGATGCAACTGGGTGTGAACATCCCACCATACAAGTATGGTGGAGAGGAAGCTGTGAACAGCCGACCATAGTTTGCAAAAAGCGGGTGAGAAAAGGTGCGAATGTCCAACCATACATGATCAAAACAGGGAGCGGAGGTGTTTGGCTGTGACAAGGTGTGAATGTCCACCCAAAATTAATGAAAAGCGGGTAAAAAGTAGGTTTGAATGCCCAAGCATACATCATTAAAAGAAGGAGTGGATGTGTTCGGCTACAAGAAGGTTTGAATGTCCGAGCATAGTTTGTAAAAAGCGGGTAAGAAAAGGTTCGAATGCCCAAACATACACCATCAAAAGAGGGAGCGGAGGTGTTCCGCTGTAAGAAGGTGTGAATGTCCGACCATAGTTGGTAAAAAGTGGGTAAGAAAAGGTTAAAATACCCGACTGTACACAATCAATAGCGGGAGCGGAGTTGTTTGGCTACAAGAATGTGTGAAAGTCCGACCATGGTTTGTAAAAAACGGGTAAGAAAAGGTGCGAATGCCCGACAATGTATGATCAAAAGAGGGAGCGGAGGTTTTTGGCTACAAGAAGGTTTGAATGTCCGACCATAGTTTGTAAAAAGCGGGTAAGAAAAGGTTCAAAGGCCTGACTATACACCATCAAAAGCGGGAGCGGAGGTGTTCCGCTGTAAGACGGTGTGAATGTCCGACCATAGTTGGTAAAAAGCGGGTAAGAAAAGGTTAAAATACCCGACTGTACACAATCAATAGGGGGAGCGGAGTTGTTTGGCTACAAGAAGGTGTGAAAGTCCAACCATGGTTTGTAAAAAGCTGGTAAGAAAAGGTTCGAATGCCCGAATATATACCATCAAAAGCGGAAGCGGAAGTGTTCGGCTGCAAGAAGGTGTGAACGTCCGACCAAAGTTTGTAAAAAGCAGTTAAGAAAAGGTTCGAATATCCAACCAAACATAATCAAAAGCGGGAGCAGAGCTGTTCGACTGCAAGTAGGTGTGAATGTCCAGCCATATTTACTCACAAAGGGGTAAGAAAAGGTAGTATTGCCAGACCATACATGATCAAAACAGGGAGCTGAGGTGGTTCAGCTGCAAGGTGTGAATGTCTGACTATGGTTTGTAAAAAGCGGGTAAGATAAGGTGCGAATGCCCAACAATGTATAATCAAAAGAGGGAGCAGAGGTTTTCGGCTACAAGAAGGTTTGAATGTCCGACAATAGTTTCTAAAAAGCGGGTAAGAAAAGGTTCAAATGCCTGACTATACACCATCAAAAGCGGGAGCGGAGATGTTCCGCTGTAAGACGGTGTGAATGTCCGACCATAGTTGGTAAAAAGCGGGTAAGAAAAGGTTAAAATACCCGACTGTACACAATCAATAGCGGGAGCGGAGTTGTTCGGCTACAAGAAGGTGTGAAAGTCCAACCATCGTTTGTAAAAAGCTGGTAAGAAAAGGTTCGAATGCCCGAATATATACCATCAAAAGCGGAAGCGGAGGTGTTCGGCTGCAAGAAGGTGTGAACGTCCGACCAAAGTAGGCAAAAAGCAGTAAAGAAAAGTTTCGAATATCCAAACATAATTAAAAGCGAGAGAGATTGTGTTCAGCTGCAAGTAGGTGTGAATATCCAGCCATAATTACTCACAAACGGGTAAGAAAATGTAGTATTGCCAGACCATGTCCAACTAAAGTTCAAATATATTAACAAAAGCGGGAGGAGAGGTCTTCGGATTAGAGTGGTTGAAATTTCCAACCATAATCTATAAAATGCGGTGAAAAAAAAAGGTGTGAAGGAATGAATTTTATAGCAAAATCCGAAATCATGCATAACTCCGCAAAAGGAACGTATTGCTCAACCAAAGGGATGCTTCTTTCTCATTCAGGGTAATATGAGGAACTTTATGCTTGATTCATTTTAGACATGGATAACTATGAAGGACAAAGCAATTTTAACTTGGTTTGAGCAAAGCAATTCATTTTATAGGAAAATCCGAAATCGTGCAGGACTCATGAAAGTAAGCTTATTCTCGGATTCCTGATCCTCCAGTGTTGCTCTTTCCTATACTGCAAAATACAGCCTTGTTCTTTGTTGAAATCGATATAGACATTGATAAATATGAAGGACAAAGCAGTTTCCACTTTGTTTGAGTGAAGGAATTAATTTTATAGCAAAATCCCAAATCAAGCAGAACGTATGAAAATAAGCGTGTTTTCGGATTCCTGATCCTTCAGTGTTGCTATTTCTTCTACTGCAAAATACAATGTTGTTCTTTGTTGAAGTCAATCTAGACATTGATAAATATGAAGGACAAAGCAGTTTTAACATAGTTTGAGTAAAGGAATTCATTTTATACATAAAATCCCAAATCATGCAGAACGTATGAAAATAAGCTTATTCTCGGATTCCTGTTCCTTCAAGTGTTGCTCTTTCTACTACTGCAAAATACAACGTTGTTCTTTGTTGAAGTAAATCTAGACATTGATAAATATGAAGGACAAAGCAGTTTTCACTTGGTTTGAGTGAAGGAATTCATTTTATACATAAAATCCCAAATCATGCAGAACGTATGAAAAGAAGCTTATTCTCGGATTCCTGATCCTTCAGTGTTGCTTTTTCTTCTACTGCAAAATACAATGTTGTTCTTTGTTGAAGTCGATCTAGACATTGATAAATATGAAGGACAAAGCAGTTTTAACTTGGTTTGAGTGAAGGAATTCATTTTATACATAAAATCCCAAATCATGCAGAACGTATGAAAATAAGCTTATTCTCGGATTACTGATCCTTCAGTGTTGCTCTTTCTTCTACTGCAAAATCCAGTGTTGTTCTTTGTTGAAGTCAATCTAGACATTGATAAATATGAAGGACAAAGCAGTTTTAACATAGTTTGAGTGAAGGCATTCATTTATAGTAAAATCAATAATCGTGCAGAACTCATGAAAATAAGCTTATTCTCGGATTCCTAAAACTTTTGATTTGCTCTTTCTTTACTGCAAAGTACAATGTTGTTTTTTGTTGAAGTCGATCTAGACATTGATAAATATGAAGGACAAAGCAGTTTTCACTTGGTTTGAGTGAAGGATTTGCAGCTGAAAACCTCCCGCTCCCGCTTTTGATTGTGTATAGTCGGGCTTTCGAGCCTTTTCTTACCCGGTTTTTAGAAATTATGGTTAGACATTCAGACCTTGCAGCCGAAGACCTCCACTCCCTCTTTTGATCATACATTGTCGGGTATTCACACCTTGTCTTACCCGCTTTTTACAAACTATAGTCAGACATTCACACCTTGCAGCTGAACCACCTCAGCTCCCTGTTTTGATCATGTATGGTCTGGCAATACTACCTTTTCTTACCCGTTTGTGAGTAATTATGGCTGGACATTAACACCTACTTGCAGTCGAACAGCTCTGCTGCCGCTTTTGATGGTATATATTCGGGCATTCGAACCTTTTCTTAACTGCTTTTTGCAAACTTTGGTCGGACGTTCACACCTTCTTGCAGCCGAACACCTCCGCTTCCGCTTTTGATGGTATATATTCGGGCATTCGAACCTTTTCTTAGCAGCTTTTTACAAACCATGGTTGAACTTTCACACCTTCTTGTAGCCGAACACCTCCGCTCCCGCTTTTGATGGTGTATAGTCAGGCATTTGAACCTTTTCTTACCCGCTTTTTACAAACTATGGTCGGACATTCAAACCTTCTTGTAGCCGAAAACCTCCGCTCCCTCTTTTGATCATACATTGTCGGGCATTCGCACCTTTTCTTACCCGTTTTTTACAAACCATGGTCGGACTGTCACACATTCTTGTAGCCAAACACATCCGCTCCCGCTATTGATTGTGTACAGTCGGGTATTTTAACCTTTTCTTACCCGTTTTTTACCAACTATGGTCGGACATTCACACCTTCTTACAGCGGAACACCTCCGCTCCCTCTTTTGATGGTGTATGTTTGGGCATTCGAACCTTTTCTTATCCGCTTTTTACAAACTATGCTCGGACATTCAAACCTTCTTGTAGCCGAACACATCCACTCCTGCTGTTGATGATGTATGGACCGGCATTCTTACCTTTTCTAACACATTTTTCAGCAATTATGGTCGGAGATTCACACTTACTCACAGCCGAACAACTCCGCTCCCGCATTTGATGGTGTATAGTCGGGCATTCTCACCCTTTCTCATCAGCTTTTTGCAAATTATGATCTGACATTCACACCTGCTTTTGATAATGTATGGTTTGGCATTTGCACCTTTTCTTACCCATTTTTCAGTAATTATGGGTGGACATTCACACCTTCTTTCAGCTGAACACCTCCTCTCCTTCTTATGATCATGTGCAGATGATATTCGAAAATTTTCTTTCATGTTTTAAAGCAATTATTGATGGACACTCAGACCTTCTTGCAGCTGAACACCTCCTCTCCCGCTATTGATTGTGTACAGTCGGGTATTTTAACCTTTTCTTACCCGCTTTTTACAAACTATGGTCGGACATTCAAACCTTCTTGTAGCCGAAAACCTCCGCTCCCTCTTTTGATTATACATTGTTGGGCATTCGCACCTTATTTACAAACTATAGTCAGACATTCACACCTTGCAGCTGAGCCACCTCAGCTCCCTGTTTTGATAGTGTATGTTCGGGCATTCGAACCTATTCTTACCCCCTTTTTACAAACTATGCTCGGAGATTCACACCTACTCACAGCCGAACAACTCCGCTCCCGCATTTGATAATGTCTTGTCCGGCATTCTAGTCTCTTCTAACACATTTTTCAGCAATTATGGTTGGACATTCACACCTACTCACAGCCTAACACTTCCGCTCCCACATTTGATGGTGTATAGCCGGGGCATTTTCACCCTTTCTCATCAGCTTTTTGCAAATTATGATCTGACATTCACACCTACTTGCAGTCGAACAGCTCTGCTCCCGCTTTTGATTATGTTTGGTTGGATATTCGAACCTTTTCTTAACTGCTTTTTACAAACTTTGGTCGGACGTTCACACCTTCTTGCAGCCGAACACATCCACTTCCACTTTTGATGGTATATATTCGGGCATTCGAACCTTTTCTTACCCGCTTTTTACAAACCGTGGTCGGACTTTCACACCTTCTTGTAGCCAAACAACTCCGCTCCCGCTATTGATTGTGTACAGTCGGGTATTTTAACCTTTTCTTACCCGCTTTTTACCAACTATGGTCGGACATTTACACCTTCTTACAGCGGAACACCTCCGCTCCCTCTTTTGATGGTCTATGTTCGGGCATTCAAACCTTTTCTTACCCGCTTTTTACAAACTATGGTCGGACATTCAAACTTTCTTGTAGCCGAACACATCCACTCCTGCTTTTGATGATGTATGGTTGGGCATTTTCACCTTTTCTTACCCATTTTTCAGTAATTATGGGTGGACATTCACACCTTCTTGCAGCTGAAAAACTCCTCTCCCGCTTATGATCATGTGCGGTTTGATATTTGAAAATTTTCTTTCATGTTTTAAAGCAATTATTGATGGACATTCAAATCTTCTTGTAGCCGAACACATCCACTCCTGCTTTTGATGATGTATGGTAAGCTTTTCTTACCCGCTTTTTACAAACTATGGTCGGACATTCAAACCTTCTTGTAGCCAAAACCCTCCGCTCCCTCTTTTGATCATACATTGTTGGGCATTCGCACCTTATCTTACCCGCTTTTTACAAACTATAGTCAGACATTCATACCTTGCAGCTGAACCACCTCCGCTCCCTGTTTTGATCATGTATGGTCTGGCAATACTACCTTTTCTTACCCGTTTGTGAGTAATTAATCCCAAAATATTGAGCATAAAATAAGTCTTTATGCTGATGATGTATTACTTTTCCTTCAGAACTCACAGACGTCTCTCAGTCACACGATCACACTCATAAATAAATTCTCAGCACTTTCTGACTACTCTATCAACTGGTCTAAGACCACAGTTCTGCCCATTAACTGTAGGGTCCATAATATACCTGCGATCACTTTACAGTCAGGAAATATTAGATATTTAGGCATAAACATTTCCTCCAGGCTCTCAGAGCTAACAAAGCTAAATTATGTGCAATTATTAAAGACAGTAGAGGACGATCTCTCGTTGGAAGTCCTTACCTATATCACTTATGGGGAGAGTTACATCCATTAAAATGATGATACTACCAAAAGTTAACTATTTGTTCTCAATGATCCCCATAAAACCATCTGCTACTTGGTTTAAGTCACTAGATTCATGCATCTCCAAATTTCTGTGGAAAAACAAACCACCACGTATTAGTTTAAAAACCCTACAGAAGACCAAGGACAGTGGTGGATTAGATTTACCTCATTTTCAGCACTATTCCTTAGACAATAGGTTACAATATATATCAAAATGGTTTAAACCTTGTTGTTGTCACAGTTCCCAGAGACGTTGTAATCGTTGAGGATTCTATATTCACCCCCTCATTAGAGGCACGTAATGCAGATTGATGACACTGAATCTTCTTCTCTGTTCATTGCTGGCATCATTCCCAGCATCGTAAGTGTTCGTGGCATTGTTAGCCTCTTCTTCTGGATCTTGATATCGAGAATCCTTTTGTATTTCTGGTTTGTCAGTCCTCTGTCTTCGTTCACCGGAGTCTTTGTCTTTTTGTCCTTGAGTTTGGTGATTTTTTCTTCTTTTGATGCCTTGACACAATGTGACAGGTGATGCCACGTGGGAGATCCTGTAACTTGGATTGCTGTCCCTGTGCTGCGAAATGGCTGTGCTGCTCAAATGGTCTCTCCTTCATCATGGTTACATGCTGCCATTCCGACATCTCGCCATTCCGACATGGGTCTCCAATTGTCGGAATGGCGACACTTAATTTTTTATCAAACGTCCCACCATTCCGACACTTTTTTCCTCCTATGGTCGGAATGGCGGTATGTTTTTTGTTTTTTTTGACATACCGCCGTTCCGACAGTTCCTTTTAATAGCCTATTTTTTACCCAAAACATTTTGCACTAATGATATGCCGGCGCAAATACGCCCTAAAGTTTGGCGCACAAGCTTTGCACATGCAGAGGCCACAGCCTCGCAAACAAACTTTAATAATCTATTATCAAAATCCCCTGAATTTCAAATATAAAAATACAGATATTAATATAACTCTGGCGAGACTGAAACTGATTAAGCAGAAATACAGTGTCAGTGAGCTGTCACAGCAGCCAGCTGGAGCGGAGCTCTCCACAGAGCCCATGCGTCTTTTGCACGCTGTCATCATATAGAAAAGTAATAATTGCAATTACAGATATCACGGCTACTGCACAGGACACAGTTGCGAGCACTCTGCCTTGCCTTGCCAATACAAGAAGATAGAAATGACAGCATAGAACGTATAAAACACAACAAAATGCAGTAAAAACGTTTATTCATGTTATTCACGTGATTTATGAGTACTCACTCCAATTTTGGGAAGCGCGGATGGGTTTTGCGCATTTGGCACAAACACACAGCCGCAACGGTTGTAGCTTTATACAGCCTGTTTATATCTTAAGGACCTAACTGGTCACACCTGGGACTAAATGTCATGTAGAGATTGTTTTTACATGACATTACAGCTGAACATATAGCTTTCATCCACAAACCAACGTGGGAGAGCCCGAAGACGCATGTGCCAGACGCACATAGGCATGCGTAAAACCAATTTTGACCACTTCATACTGTTTATTTGCTTTCTTTTAGTTAACTTTCGTTTCTTTTGGATTCTTGTGCGTGTTATGGAGCCGTTTTGGTCCATGTTTGTAAGCCTTTTTTTCCTGGATTAAATTTTCGGAAGTTGAAACAAGTGGCATTGGAGTGTGTGATTGAAAACCACCGCGGACTGCTTCTCCTCCTCCAGTTGCCGAGACTTTGTGTTTTTAATAACGCTTGTCTATAAACATGTTAAACATATAAATTGCATGAACAGAAAGAAGGGACTCACCTGTTGAGTAACACACATTTCCTTATACGGAAAGCCTTGTCGGAATGGTGGGACATTTGAACGTCAGAATAGCGGGATGTCGCAATGGTGGGATGTCGGAATGGTGGGACGTTTGCATGTCGGAATGGTGGTATGTCGGAATGGTGGTATGTCGGAATGGTGGGATGTCGGAATAGCGGGATGTCGGAATGGCGGGATTTCGGAATGGGTGTTGCCACCCCCTTCATCATATACACAGTTATTTATACATCACCTTCCACCATGAAGCGTTGTCCCTTTTTGTTTCTCTCTTTGTTCTTAAAATGCTGTTATGCATGTCTAAACCAATCCATTAAATTAGATCATTTTGGCAGTAAAGCGATCTACAATGTGCTTGGTCGCAAAGCTGCTCATCTGTGGTAAACAGCTCTTCAGAAAGGCATTCTTCAATTGATTTCACTAATTCTATGTAATAATTTTGTGATTTCCTACAAAACTACACTTCTTCTCCCATCTGTCTGAGTATTTAATATTGTCTGGGTCCCGTTAAAACATGTATTTTTCCCATCTAATTCCTTGTTTGCTTTAAAACAAGTATTCCCCATTTTCTATCCCTTCAGTAGCCAACCAGTTTGTATGGAGTACACTGGAGCAACTTGACTGATCAGTAAAACACTGCTTTTGTTGTCACCGCAAGGCTTCCCCCGTCGGTTGTTTCACTGAGACACTACTGAGTAACTATAACTCAACACAGTTTATACACATAACATTCATATACATACTAACAAACAAACAAACAATTATTTATCGCAATTTTCTCATCTCTGTTTGAACGTACACCCAGGTAAATATTCCTGTAGTCTTCTCATACCGACTATGGACCCATTCATTGTTTAACTTCACTGTTTTGCAAATCCTAATTGAATATTACACATTGACATTGAACTTTACTTGATAAGCAGGTCTTCATTGCATTCAGCAGCCTATATGTGAGCATCTATGTGTAAGCTGTTCTTCTTTGCATTTATCAGCAGCAAGCAATTCTTCATTGCACATGCATATGAAAATAGTAAAACAATTCCAATGCGTTAGCGAAACCTTCTATATCAGGAGTGTCCATCATGATGCTGGGAATAGAACCTCTTTCCCAGAATAGTTCAACCTTCATTACTCAACTGATCATAACTCCGCAATGAGCACATTTCAAAGTATCATTCCTCTACATATATTCAAAAATCTATGTGTAAATGTTTAATATTTCTTATATTTGTTGATGTCATTCTGTGTGCATGTGGCCTAAACCCAATCTCTGTGGCAATTTTAATTTAAACAAGTTGAACTCTGCCTCTGATCATTTAAAAAAGGTGTGTACCAATATCAACCTTTCTCAGGTAATTACTGATCCTACAAAACCAAAGAGATCCTTCAAGGTTGTCCCTGATTGGCTCAATCTTAACAAATCAAAGGTAGAAAATCCGCAGTATCTGAACTTGGTGTTAGTTATCACTGCTCAATAGCCTGTATCAGAATTGCAAAAATGAAAACATTAGGTCCACGCTTGGTATCCAGATCCTGAAACATCTCCATGAGCAGGCTTTTTTTTAACTGATCTGTTGAATAGTTATATGACACTGTTAAAATCCCAGATGAAGATCTAGCACTTGACCATTTTTGTAAATCTTCTAATTCCATAGTTGATAAACACGCCCCTTTTAAAAAGTATAGAACTTAGAACAGGTCTATCCCTGGCTTTCGGCAGAACTGTCTTCTTTACTTTTTTTTCCCCTTGTCCTGTTCAGCATTATGTCAGAAGAATTGTAGTCTGAATACCTATGATGCCAAACAGATTTGTTTTGCCAAGGGAAGTTTTATAAATGTAAAGCTCCCCTTGATGCCCATTTATTTATTTCTTTTTACAATATATGACATGAACTGAACTGAACCGGACCGGGGGACAAGGAAAGAAGAAGAGGAAAGAAGAGGAAACAGAAAAAAAATAGAAACAAAAACCAGACAACCAGCTGCTACACCTGTAAAAAACAAAACAGACAACAATCCATGGCCTATGAGGGGAATCCAGCCTTAGCGCCAAGAGGAGCACCTGAAAGCAGACAAGCAGAGAAAAAACAAACACACAAACAAACAAAAACAAGCACAAGAAGCGGCAATCGCATACAACACAGCTGTGGATATAGATGACCTGAGACGACATGATAATACATCAACTGCTTAGTGACCATGCTACTGGACTAATGAATGTGTGTGTGTGTGTGTGTGTGTGAGAACATGCAACACCCATGGCACAGGACCTACATGATAACCGTGCTTAGTTATGAGTGTATAAGCGTACAGGGCCACAATCCACAGCCCCCCAAACAATCAGAAGCAGGCAGAGAGGGCCACAAGACCCAGGCCACCAGCAGCCCCCACAGAGCACAGAACCCAGGTAGCCCACCGCAGGGGCAACCACGCATCCACCCAGAAGACTGCAGAGGAAGCCCCCGGAAAGAGCCCCCATAAGCATAGGGCAGAGGCACTCCGGGAACCAGGGGCAACAGCCCACCGACCCCGCCAGGCCCCAGCCGCCCAGACATGGGCCGTGCACTGGACCTGGGCCCCAGGAGCCCGAGCGCCCCCAAACCCCCCGGCAGAGGCCCCACCCAATACCCAGGAGGGCCAAGCGCCCCAGACAGCCACAAAGTGGGTCAGCGCCTGCCCCAGCGCCCCTGGCCAAGTGCCCTGGGAGTCAAGACGTGCCCACAGGTGGGTGAAGTCGCGAGCAGTGGGGAGAGGCAACGCTGATGCCCCATCGGGAGAAACACAGGCAGGCCAGGCGACAGCAAGTCCCAGATCCAGGCCCAATCATTACCACACACACTTTCATGTCCCATACATCCACACATCCACACATCCTACCTCCCTCGACTCTGCTGGGGTGTAGTGCAGCGGGCACACCAGGAGGCCAGCAACCCCCCAGCCACCACAGACCCCGAACCAGCAGAACAATTAATTAATCCTCCTGGCCCCTCCTGCCCCGAGCAGACACCAGGAAGCAGGGGTGTGCGAAGAAGACCCCTCCCCTCACCCTTCTGGCTCTTCAATATTTTCTAATAGTGAGCAATTAAAATTGAGGGGCAGCCAAACTTGTAGAACTGGGAGCGCGGCACTCTGGGCAGCCTACATACCCAAAGAGCCCCGCCCACCAGATGCCACTCAGTGTAACCACCCCCCAAGACCTAATGTGTGTGTGTGAGTGTGTTTGATAAGTACTAATGTCTAAGGTGTAATTAAAACAGGGGCAGGGAACTGCAGAGTGCAACCAAAGGGGACCACCTACGTGGCCCCATCCACTACACCCCACCGAACACACACGCCCCCAAAACCCTTCATGTGTGAGTGTGTGCTGTGTACAGGAGCCAGAAGGGAGAGGGGTATGGGGATATACTATACTACTACTCTCTACTACTACTACTGCTACTCTCCCCCAGAGAGGGCAGCCAGGGACTGGCTGCAATAGGCATCCCCGCTACCTGGGAGCCAGCAATGGGCAGGAGGGCCTGATGTCCACCAGGCTCGGGGCCTGCAGCGACCATATTCCGGGAGCTACTGTACCCCCAGAAGGTACCCATCCCGCCCCACCCCACTCAACCCAACCCCACCCCGGAGGACCTCTACAAAAAACAAACAAACAAACCACCCGGTCACACCAGTCGCAGCAGCCCGGGCCTGAGACCCACCATCACCCAGCAACCCACCACCACCACTATGTGATAAAACTAATCAGAGGGGACCAGAGAGAATGAAATTCAGCCAATTGATGTTTTGAGGAGGCAGACATTGTTTCCATGCTAATATAATCTAAAAGAACATTTCTAAACTGGTTAATACACAGATTGTTCTTCGCTTTCCAGTTCATGAGAATAGTTTTCTTTGCGATACATAACACTGTGACAACCATGTGTGCTGAGTTAATTTCCATGTTGATGTTGTCTAAGTCACCCAGTATGCACAGTGTGGGGCATGCAGGGATGCTACACTTTAGCCATGTTGATAGGTCCTCACAGACTTCAAGCCAGAACTTCTGGACAGGCGCAGAAAACCACAAAGCGTGTACATAATCATCAGGTGTGTTATCTGTGCAATGTGAGCAGATGTTTGAGTGTGTTAGACCCATCCTGAACATCCTTTGTCCTGCATAGTGTGTTCTATGAAGGATTTTGTATTGTATGAGCTGTAAATTAGAATTTCGAGTCTTTATGAAGGTGTTCAAACATATTTGTGGTTAGAAGCTATGACCAGAACTGATGGATAAATCTGCCTCCCATTTTGAGGATGGAAGAGACATTGTGTCATCTATCTTAGACAATAATTTATATATTTTTGATAGTAGTTTTGGGGTACAGATGCTTAGAAATTCTGCTACCCTAGTCGGGGGTTGTAAGTCTGGTTGGTGGAGGATATATCCATCCATCCATCTATCATCTGCCGCTTATCCGGGGGTCGGGTCGCGGGGGCAGCAGCTTGAGCAGAGAAACCCAGACGTCTCTGTCCCCGGCCACTTCCTCCAGCTCTTCCGGGGGGACCCCGAGGCGTTCCCAGGCCAGCCGAGAGACATAGTCTCTCCAACGTGTCCTGGGTCTCCCCCGGGGTCTCCTCCCAGTGGGACGTGCCCGGAACACCTCCCCAGGGAGGCGCCCAGGGGGCATCCTAACCAGATGCCCGAGCCACCTCATCTGACTCCTCTCAATGCGGAGGAGCAGCGGTTCTACTCCGAGCCCCTCCCGGATGACTGAGCTTCTCACCCTATCTCTAAGGGAGAGCCCAGACACCCTGCGGAGGAAACCCATTTCGGCCGCTTGTATTCGCGATCTTGTTCTTTCGGTCACTAACCACAACTCGTGACCATAGGTGAGGATGGGAACGTAGATTGACCAGTAAGTAGAGGCACCGGTCATACAGAGACCGAACGGCCCCTATCAAGGGGTCCGGCACTCCATATTCCCGGAGCACCCCCCACAGGACTCCACGAGGGACACGGTCGAACGCTTTCTCCAAGTCCACAAAACACATGTAGACTGGTTGGGCGAACTCCCATGCACCCTCCAGGATCCTGCCGAGGGTATAGAGCTGGTCCACTGTTCCACGGCCAGGACGAAAGCCACACTGCATCTCCTGAATCCGAGGCTCGATTATCCGACGGATCCTCCTCTCCAATACCCCCGAATAGACCTTACCAGGGAGGCTGAGGAGTGTGATACCCCTATAGTTGGAACACACCCTCCGGTCCCCCTTTTTAAAGAGGGGGACCACCACCCCAATCTGCCAGTCCAGAGGCACTGTCCCCGATGTCCACGCGATACTGCAGAGGCGTGTCAGCCAAGACAGCCCTACAACATCCAGAGCCTTGAGAAACTCAGGACGGACCTCATCCACCCCCGGGGCCTTGCCACCGAGGAACTTTTTAACCACCTCGGCAACCTCAGCCCCAGAAATGGGAGGCCCCGTCTCCGAGCTCTCCGACTCTGCCTCTTCCGAGCACGTGTTGGTAGGATTGAGGAGTTCCTCGAAGTACTCCCCCCACCGACTCACAACATCCCTAGTTGAGGTCAGCAAAGCCCCGTCCGCACTGTAAACAGTGTTGACTGTGAGCCGCTTCCCCCCCCTGAGATGCCGGATGGTGGACCAGAATCTTTTCGAGGCCGTCCGGAAATCGTTCTCCATGGTCTCACCGAACTCCTCCCAGGCCCGAGTTTTTGCCTCAGCAACCGCCGAAGCCGTGGCCCGTCTGGCCCGTCGGTACCTATCAGCTTCTTCCAGGGTCCCACTGGCCAAAAAGGCCCGATAGGACTCCTTCTTCAGCTTGACGGCTTCCCTCACCACTGGTGTCCACCAGCAGGTTCGAGGGTTGCCGCCACGACAGGCACCGACCACCTTACGGCCACAACTCCGACCAGCTGCCTCGGCAATGGAGTCACGGAACATGGCCCATTCAATGTCCCCCACCTCAAATATGGTTGAAGCTCTGCCGGAGGTGGGAGTTAAAGCTCCTTCTGACGGGGGATTCTGACAAACGCTCCCAGCAGACCCTCACAATACGTTTGGGCCTGCCAGGTCTGATCGGCATCCTCCCCCACCAGCGGAGCCAACTCACCACCAGGTGGTGATCAGTTGACAGCTCCGCCCCTCTCTTCACCCGAGTGTCCAGGACATACGGCCGCAAGTCCGATGATACAACCACAAAGTCGATCATCGAACTGCGGCCAAGGGTGTCCTGGTGCCAAGTGCACATATGGACACCCTTATGCCTGAACATGGTGTTCGTTATGGACAGTCTATGACTGGCACAGAAGTCCAACAACATAACACCACTCTGATTCAGATCGGGGGGGCCGTTCCTCTCAATCACACCCCTCCAGGTCTCACTGTCATTGCCCACGTGAGCATTGAAGTCCCCCAGCAGAATGAGGGAGTCTCCGGTAGGAGCATTCTCCAGTGCCTCCCCCAGAGACTCCAAAAAGAGTAGGTACTCTGAACTGCTGTTTGGCGCATAGGCACAAACAACAGTCAGGACTCGTCCCCCCACCCAAGGCGGAGGGAGGCTACCCTCTCGTTCACTGGGGTAAACCCCAATGTACTGGCACACAGCCGGGGGGGCAATAAGTATGCCCACACCTGCTCTGCGCCTCTCACCACGGGCAACTCCAGAGTGGAAGAGAGTCCAACCCCTCTCAAGAGTACTGGTTCCAGATCCCAAGCCGTGCGTCGAGGTGAGTCCGACTATATCTAACGGTCTGATGAAGTTTCAACAATAAACAACAAACTTTGTATTATGAGAAAGAACCAGACTCATTCTTTAGGAATCCGAAAATAAGCTCTATTTTACGAGTTATGCACGAATTCGGATTCTCCTATAAAACGAATTCCTTAACTCAAACCAAGTTAAGACTGCTTTGTCCTTCATATTTATTCATGTCTAATCAAGTTTCAATGATAAACAACGTTGTACTTTGTAGAATGAGAAAGAACTTCTTCAGCAATAAGCATCTCTCGACAAATGACGAAATACAGATTTTGCTATAAAATTAATTGCTATCAGCCTGACTTAAAACTGTTTGTCTTCCTTATTTATCCACTTCAAATCAAGTTTCAACAATTAAAAAATTTTTGTAGTTTGAGAAAGAACAACTTAATCTTGAGCA
Source organism: Leuresthes tenuis (assembly GCF_036924035.1). Taxonomy (NCBI): domain Eukaryota; kingdom Metazoa; phylum Chordata; class Actinopteri; order Atheriniformes; family Atherinopsidae; genus Leuresthes; species Leuresthes tenuis. Next base: position 32,389,758 of record NW_027325365.1, on the reverse strand, counting down.
ATCAGTATAAAAAGAAGGTAAGCAAAGGTGCGAATGTCAAACCATACATGATCAAAACAGGGAGCGGAGGTGTTTGGCTGAGACAAGGTGTGAATGTCCACCCATAATTAATGAAAAGCGGGCAACAAGTAGGTTCGAATGCCCAACCATACATCATCAAAAGCAAGAGTGGATATGTTCAGCTACAAGAAGGTTTGAACGTCTGACCATAGTTTGTAAAAAGCGGGTAAGAAAAGGTTCGAATGCCCGAACATACACCATCAAAGGAGGGAGCGGAGGTGTTCCGCTGTAAGAAGGTGTGAATGTCCGACCATAGTTGGTAAAAAACGGGTAAGAAAAGGTTAAAATACCCGACTGTACACAATCAGTAGCGGGTGCGGAGTTGTTCGGCTACTAAAAGGTGTGAAAGTCCAACCATGGTTTGTAAAAAGCGGGTAAGAAAAGGTGCGAATGCCCGAAAATGTATGATCAAAAGAGGGAGCGGAGGTGTTCGGCTGCAAGAAGGTGTGAATGTACACCCATAATTACTGAAAAATGGGTAAGAAAAGGTGCGAATGCCCAACTATACATAATCAAAAGCAGGAGTGGATGTGTTCGGCTCCAAGAAGGGTTGAATGTCTGACCATAGTTTGTAAAAAGCAGGTAAGAAAAGGTTTGACTGCCCGAACATACACCATCAAAAGAGGGAGCGGAGGTGTTCCGCTGTAAGAAGGTGTGAATGTCCGACCATAGTTGGTAAAAAGCGGGTAAGAAAAGGTTAAAATACCCGACTGTACACAATCAATAGCGGGAGCGGAGTTGTTCGGCTACTAAAAGATGTGAAAGTCCGACTATGGTTTGTAAAAAGCGGGTAAGAAAAGGTGCTAATGCCCGACAATGTATGATCAAAAGAGGGAGTGGAGGTTTTCGGCTGTAAGAAGGTCTGAATGTCCAACTATAATTTGTAAAAACCGGGTAAGAAAAGGCTTGAAAGCCCGACTATACACCATCATAAGCGGGAGAGGAGGTGTTCAGCTGTAAGAAGGTGTGAATGTCCACCCATAATTACTGAAAAATGGGTAAGAAAAGGTGCGAATGCCCAAACATACATCATCAAAAGCAGGAGTGGATGTGTTGGGCTACAAGAAGGTTTGAAAGTCCGACCATGGTTTGTAAAAAACGGGTAAGAAAAGGTGCGAATGCCCGACAATGTATATTCAAAAGAGGGAGCGGAGGTTTTTGGCTACAAGAAGGTTTGAATGTCCGACCATAGTTTGTAAAAAGCGGGTAAGAAAAGGTTAAAATACCCGACTGTACACAATCAATAGCGGGAGCGGAGTTGTTCGGCTACAAGAAGGTGTGAAAGTCCAACCATGGTTTGTAAAAAGCTGCTAAGAAAAGGTTCGAATGCCCGAATATATACCATCAAAAGCGGAAGCGGAGGTGTTCGGCTGCAAGAAGGTGTGAACGTCCGACCAAAGTTTGTAAAAAGCAGTTAAGAAAAGGTTCGAATATCCAACCAAACATAATCAAAAGCGGGAGCAGAGCTGTTCGACTGCAAGTAGGTGTGAATGTCCAGCCATAATTACTCACAAACGGGTAAAAAAAGGTAGTATTGCCAGACCATACATGATCAAAAGAGGGAGCTGAGGTGGTTCAGCACCAAGGTGTGAATGTCTGACTATAGTTTGTAAAAAGCGGGTAAGCTGCGAATGACCGACTAAATATCAACAAAAGGTCTTTGGATGCAAGTGGGTGTGATTATCCCACCATACAAGTATGGTGGAGAGGAAGCTGTGAACAGCCGACCATAGTTTGCAAAAAGCGGGTGAGACAAGGTGCGAATGTCCAACCATACATGATCAAAACAGGGAGCGGAGGTGTTTGGCTGTGACAAGGTGTGAATGTCCACCCAAAATTAATGAAAAGCGGGCAAAAAGTAGGTTTGAATGCCCAAGCATACATCATCAAAAGAAGGAGTGGATGTGTTCGGCTACAAGAAGGTTTGAATGTCCGAGCATAGTTTGTAAAAAGCGGGTAAGAAAAGGTTCGAATGCCCAAACAAACACCATCAAAAGAGGGAGCGGAGGTGTTTGGCTGTGACAAGGTGTGAATGTCCACCCAAAATTAATGAAAAGCGGGCAAAAAGTAGGTTTGAATGCCCAAGCATACATCATCAAAAGAAGGAGTGGATGTGTTCGGCTACAAGAAGGTTTGAATGTCCGAGCATAGTTTGTAAAAAGCGGGTAAGAAAAGGTTCGAATGCCCAAACAAACACCATCAAAAGAGGGAGCGGAGGTGTTCCGCTGTAAGAAGGTGTGAATGTCCGACCATAGTTGGTAAAAAGTGGGTAAGAAAAGGTTAAAATACCCGACTGTACACAATCAATAGGGGGAGCGGAGTTGTTCGGCTACAAGAAGTTGTGAAAGTCCAACCATGGTTTGTAAAAAGCGGGTAAGAAAAGGTGCGAATGCCCGAAAATGTATGATCAAAAGAGGGAGCGGAGGTGTTCGGCTGCAAGAAGGTGTGAATGTACACCCATAATTACTGAAAAATGGGTAAGAAAAGGTGCGAATGCCCAACTATACATAATCAAAAGCAGGAGTGGATGTGTTCGGCTCCAAGAAGGGTTGAATGTCTGACCATAGTTTGTAAAAAGCAGGTAAGAAAAGGTTTGACTGCCCGAACATACACCATCAAAAGAGGGAGTGGAGGTGTTCTGCTGTAAGAAGGTGTGAATGTCCACCCATAATTCCTGAAAAATGGGTAAAAAAAGGTGCGAATGCCCAACCATACATTATCAAAAGCAGGTGTGAATGTCAGATCATAATTTGCAAAAAGCTGATGAGAAAGGGTGAGAATGCCCGACTATACACCATCAAATGCGGGAGCGGAGGTGTTCGGCTCTGAGTAGGTGTGAATGTCCGACCATAATTGCTGAAAAATGTGTTAGAAAAGGAAAGAATGCCGGACCATACATCATCAAAAGCGAGAGAGGTGGTGTTCGGCTGCAAAAAGGTGTAAATGTTCGACTAAAGTTTGTAAAAAGCGGGTAAGACATGGTGCGAATGCCTGACAAGGTATGATCAAAAGCAGGAGCGGAGGTGTTCAGCTGCAAGAAGGTCTAAATGTCCATCAATAATTGCTAGAAAACATGAAAGAAAATTTTCGAAAATCAAACCGCACATGATCATAAGTGGGAGAGGAGGTGTTCAGCTGCAAGAAGGTGTGAATGTCCACCCATTATTCCTGACAAATGGGTAAGAAAAGGTGCGAATGCCAAACCATACATTATCAAAAGCAGGTGTGAATGTCAGATCATAATTTGCAAAAAGCTGATGAGAAAGGGTGAGAATGTCCGACTGCACACCATCAAATGCGGGAGCGGAGTTGTTCGGCTGTGAGTAGGTGTGAATCTCCGACCGTAATTTCTGAAAAATGTGTTAGAAAAGGTAAGAATGCCGGTCCATACATCATCAAAAGCAAGAGAGGTGGTGTTCGGCTGCAAGTAGGTGTGAATGTCCAGCCATAATTACTCACAAACGGGTAAGAAAAGGTAGTATTGCCAGACCATACATGATCAAAACAGGGAGCGGAGGTGGTTCAGCTGCAAGAAGGTGTGAATGTCTCACTAAAGTTCAAATATATTAACAAAAGCGGGAGGAGAGGTCTTCGGATGAGAGTGGTTGAGAATTTCCAACCATAATCTATAAAATTCGGTGAAAAAAAGGTGTGATAGAACACTAAAAGGTGGAGCGGAAGTGTTCGGCTGCAAGAAGGTGTGAATGTCCTACTATATTTGGTGAAAAGCAGGTGAAGCAAGGTCTGAATGCCCAACCTTACATTATCAAAAGCGAGATCAGAGGTGTTTGGCTGCAAGAAGGCCATAGTTTGCCAAAAGCGGGTAAGCTGCGAATGACCAACTAAATATCAACAAAAGTGGGGGCGGAGGTCTTCGGATGCAACTGGGTGTGAACATCCCACCATACAAGTATGGTGGAGAGGAAGCTGTGAACAGCCGACCATAGTTTGCAAAAAGCGGGTGAGAAAAGGTGCGAATGTGCAACCATACATGATCAAAACAGGGAGCGGAGGTGTTTGGCTGTGACAAGGTGTGAATGTCCACCCAAAATTAATGAAAAGCGGGCAAAAAGTAGGTTTGAATGCCCAACCATACATCATCAAAAGCAGGAGTGGATATGTTCGGCTACAAGAAGGTTTGAACGTCTGACCATAGTTTGTAAAAAGCGGGTAAGAAAAGGTTCGAATGCCCAAACATACACCATCAAAAGAGGGAGCGGAGGTGTTCCGCTGTAAGAAGGTTTGAATGTCCGACCATAGTTGGTAAAAAGTGGGTAAGAAAAGGTTAAAATATCCGACTGTACACAATCAATAGGGGGAGCGTAGTTGTTCGGCTACAAGAAGTTGTGAAAGTCCAACCATGGTTTGTAAAAAGCGGGTAAGAAAAGGTGCGAATGCCCGAAAATGTATGATCAAAAGAGGGAGCGGAGGTGTTCGGCTGCAAGAAGGTGTGAATGTACACCCATAATTACTGAAAAATGGGTAAGAAAAGGTGCGAATGCCCAACTATACATAATCAAAAGCAGGAGTGGATGTGTTCGGCTCCAAGAAGGGTTGAATGTCTGACCATAGTTTGTAAAAAGCAGGTAAGAAAAGGTTTGACTGCCCGAACATACACCATCAAAAGAGGGAGTGGAGGTGTTCCGCTGTAAGAAGGTGTGAATGTCCGACCATAGTTGGTAAAAAGCGGGTAAGAAAAGGTTAAAATACCCGACTGTACACAATCAATAGCGGGAGCGGAGTTGTTCGGCTACAAGAAGGTGTGAAAGTCCAACCATCGTTTGTCAAAAGCTGGTAAGAAAAGGTTCGAATGCCCGAATATATACCATCAAAAGCGGAAGCGGAAGTGTTCGGCTGCAAGAAGGTGTGAACGTCCGACCAAAGTTGGCAAAAAGCAGTAAAGAAAAGGTTTGAAAATCCAAACATAATTAAAAGCGAGAGAGATTGTGTTCAGCTGCAAGTAGGTGTGAATATCCAGCCATAATTACTCACAAACGGGTAAGAAAATGTAGTATTGCCAGACCATACATGATCAAAACAGGGAGCGGAGGTGGTTTAGCTGCAAAAAGGGGTGAATGTCCAAATAAAGTTCAAATATATTAACAAAAGCGGGAGGAGAGGTCTTCGGATTAGAGTGGTTGAAATTTCCAACCATAATCTATAAAATGCGGTGAAAAAAAAAAGGTGTGAAGGAATGAATTTTATAGCAAAATCCGAAATCATGCATAACTCCGCAAAAGGAACGTATTGCTCAACCTAAGGGATGCTTCTTTCTCATTTAGGGTAATATGAGGAACTTTATGCTTGATACATTTTAGACACGGATAACTATGAAGGACAAAGCAATTTTAACTTGGTTTGAGCAAAGCAATTCATTTTATAGGAAAATCCGAAATCGTGCAGGACTCATGAAAGTAAGCTTATTCTCGGATTCCTGATCCTCCAGTGTTGCTCTTTCCTATACTGCAAAATACAGCCTTGTTCTTTGTTGAAATCGATATAGACATTGATAAATATGAAGGACAAAGCAGTTTCCACTTTGTTTGAGTGTAGGAAATAATTTTATAGCAAAATCCCAAATCAAGCAGAACGTATGAAAATAAGCGTGTTTTCGGATTCCTGATCCTTCAGTGTTGCTATTTCTTCTACTCCAAAATACAATGTTGTTCTTTGTTGAAGTCAATCTAGACATTGATAAATATGAAGGACAAAGCAGTTTTAACATAGTTTGAGTAAAGGAATTCATTTTATACATAAAATCCCAAATCATGCAGAACGTATGAAAATAAGCTTATTCTCGGATTCCTGTTCCTTCAAGTGTTGCTCTTTCTACTACTGCAAAATACAATGTTGTTCTTTGTTGAAGTAAATCTAGACATTGATAAATATGAAGGACAAAGCAGTTTTCACTTGGTTTGAGTGAAGGAATTCATTTTATACATAAAATCCCAAATCATTCAAAACGTATGAAAAGAAGCTTATTCTCGGATTCCTGATCCTTCAGTGTTGCTTTTTCTTCTACTGCAAAATACAATGTTGTTCTTTGTTGAAGTCGATCTAGACATTGATAAATATGAAGGACAAAGCAGTTTTAACTTGGTTTGAGTGAAGGAATTCATTTTATACATAAAATCCCAAATCATGCAGAACGTATGAAAATAAGCTTATTCTCGGATTACTGATCCTTCAGTGATGCTCTTTCTTCTACTGCAAAATCCAGTGTTGTTCTTTGTTGAAGTCAATCTAGACATTGATAAATATGAAGGACAAAGCAGTTTTCACTTGGTTTGAGTGAAGGATTTGCAGCTGAAAACCTCCGGCTCCCGCTTTTGATTGTGTATAGTCGGGCTTTCGAGCCTTTTCTTACCCGGTTTTTAGAAATTATGGTTAGACATTCAGACCTTGCAGCCGAAGACCTCCACTCCCTCTTTTGATCATACATTGTCGGGCATTCGCACCTTGTCTTACCCGCTTTTTACAAACTATAGTCAGACATTCACATCTTGCAGCTGAACCACCTCAGCTCCCTGTTTTGATCATGTATGGTCTGGCAATACTACCTTTTCTTACCCGTTTGTGAGTAATTATGGCTGGACATTCACACCTACTTGCAGTCGAACAGCTCTGCTCTCGCTTTTGATGGTATATATTCGGGCATTCGAACCTTTTCTTAACTGCTTTTTGCAAACTTTGGTCGGACGTTCACACCTTCTTGCAGCCGAACACCTCCGCTTCCGCTTTTGATGGTATATATTCGGGCATTCGAACCTTTTCTTAGCAGCTTTTTACAAACCATGGTTGAACTTTCACACCTTCTTGTAGCCGAACACCTCCGCTCCCGCTTTTGATGGTGTATAGTCAGGCATTTGAACCTTTTCTTTCCCGCTTTTTACAAACTATGGTCGGACATTCAAACCTTCTTGTAGCCGAAAACCTCCGCTCCCTCTTTTGATCATACATTGTCGGGCATTCGCACCTTTTCTTACCCGTTTTTTACAAACCATGGTCGGACTGTCACACATTCTTGTAGCCAAACACATCCGCTCCCGCTATTGATTGTGTACAGTCGGGTATTTTAACCTTTTCTTACCCGTTTTTTACCAACTATGGTCGGACATTCACACCTTACAGCGGAACACCTCCGCTCCCTCTTTTGATGTTGTATGTTTGGGCATTCGAACCTTTTCTTACCCGCTTTTTACAAACTATGCTCGGACATTCAAACCTTCTTGTAGCCGAACACATCCACTCCTGCTTTTGATGATGTATGGTTGGGCATTCAAACCTACTTGTTGCCCGCTTTTCATTAATTTTTGTGGACATTCACACCTTGTCACAGCCAAACACCTCCGCTCCCTGTTTTGATCATGTATGGTTGGACATTCGCTCCTTTTCTCACCCGTTTTTTGCCAACTATGGTCGGCTGTTCACAGCTTCCTCTCCACCATACTTGGTGGGATATTCACACCCACTTGCATCCGAAGACCTTTTGTTGATATTTAGTCGGTCATTCGCAGCTTACCCGCTTTTGGCAAACTATGGCCTTCATGCAGCCAAACACCTCTGATCTCGCTTTTGATGATGTAAGGTTGGGCATTCAGACCTTGCTTCACCTGCTTTTCACCAAATATAGTCGGACATTCACACCTTCTTGCAGCCGAACACTTCCGCTCCACCTTTTAGTGTTCTATCACACCTTTTTTTTCACCGCATTTTATAGATTATGGTTGGAAATTCTCAACCACTCTCATCCGAAGACCTCTCCTCCCGCTTTTGTTAATATATTTGAACTTTAGTCGGACATTCACACCTTCTTGCAGCTGAACCACCTCCGCTCCCTCTTTTGATCATGTATGGTCTGGCAATACTACCTTTTCTTACCCGTTTGTTTGTAATTATGGCTGGACATTCACACCTACTTGCAGCCGAACACCACCTCTCCCGCTTTTGATGATGTATGGACGGGCATTCTTACCTTTTCTAACACATTTTTCAGCAATTATGGTCGGAGATTCACACTTACTCACAGCCGAACAACTCCGCTCCCGCATTTGATGGTGTATAGTCGGGCATTCTCACCCTTTCTCATCAGCTTTTTGCAAATTATGATCTGACATTCACACCTGCTTTTGATAATGTATGGTTTGGCATTCGCACCTTTTCTTACCCATTTTTCAGTAATTATGGGTGGACATTCACACCTTCTTGCAGCTGAACACCTCCTCTCCCGCTATTGATTGTGTACAGTCGGGTATTTTAACCTTTTCTTACCCGCTTTTTACCAAATATGGTCGGACATTCACACCGTCTTACAGCGGAACACCTCTGCTCCCGCTTTTGATGGTGTATAGTCAGGCATTTGAACCTTTTCTTACCCGCTTTTTACAAACTATGGTCGGACATTCAAACCTTCTTGTAGCCGAAAACCTCCGCTCCCTCTTTTGATTATACATTGTTGGGCATTCGCACCTTATTTACAAACTATAGTCAGACATTCACACCTTGCAGCTGAGCCACCTCAGCTCCCTGTTTTGATAGTGTATGTTCGGGCATTCGAACCTATTCTTACCCCCTTTTTACAAACTATGCTCGGAGATTCACACCTACTCACAGCCAAACAACTCCGCTCCCGCTATTGATTGTGTACAGTTGGGTATTTTAACCTTTTCTTACCCGCTTTTTACCAACTATGGTCGGACATTTACACCTTCTTACAGCGGAACACCTCCGCTCCCTCTTTTGATGGTCTATGTTCGGGCATTCGAACCTTTTCTTACCCGCTTTTTACAAACTATGGTCGGACATTCAAACTTTCTTGTAGCCGAACACATCCACTCCTGCTTTTGATGATGTATGGTTGGGCATTTTCACCTTTTCTTACCCATTTTTCAGTAATTATGGGTGGACATTCACACCTTCTTGCAGCTGAACAACTCCTCTCCCGCTTATGATCATGTGCGGTTTGATATTTGAAAATTTTCTTTCATGTTTTAAAGCAATTATTGATGGACATTCAAATCTTCTTGTAGCCGAACACATCCACTCCTGCTTTTGATGATGTATGGTAAGCTTTTCTTACCCGCTTTTTACAAACTATGGTCGGACATTCAAACCTTCTTGTAGCCAAAACCCTCCGCTCCCTCTTTTGATCATACATTGTTGGGCATTCGCACCTTATCTTACCCGCTTTTTACAAACTATAGTCAGACATTCATACCTTGCAGCTGAACCACCTCCGCTCCCTGTTTTGATCATGTATGGTCTGGCAATACTACCTTTTCTTACCCGTTTGTGAGTAATTAATCCCAAAATATTGAGCATAAAATAAGTCTTTATGCTGATGATGTATTACTTTTCCTTCAGAACTCACAGACGTCTCTCAGTCACACGATCACACTCATAAATAAATTCTCAGCACTTTCTGACTACTCTATCAACTGGTCTAAGACCACAGTTCTGCCCATTAACTGTAGGGTCCATAATATACCTGCGATCACTTTACAGTCAGGAAATATTAGATATTTAGGCATAAACATTTCCTCCAGGCTCTCAGAGCTAACAAAGCTAAATTATGTGCAATTATTAAAGACAGTAGAGGACGATCTCTCGTTGGAAGTCCTTACCTATATCACTTATGGGGAGAGTTACATCCATTAAAATGATGATACTACCAAAAGTTAACTATTTGTTCTCAATGATCCCCATAAAACCATCTGCTACTTGGTTTAAGTCACTAGATTCATGCATCTCCAAATTTCTGTGGAAAAACAAACCACCACGTATTAGTTTAAAAACCCTACAGAAGACCAAGGACAGTGGTGGATTAGATTTACCTCATTTTCAGCACTATTCCTTAGACAATAGGTTACAATATATATCAAAATGGTTTAAACCTTGTTGTTGTCACAGTTCCCAGAGACGTTGTAATCGTTGAGGATTCTATATTCACCCCCTCATTAGAGGCACGTAATGCAGATTGATGACACTGAATCTTCTTCTCTGTTCATTGCTGGCATCATTCCCAGCATCGTAAGTGTTCGTGGCATTGTTAGCCTCTTCTTCTGGATCTTGATATCGAGAATCCTTTTGTATTTCTGGTTTGTCAGTCCTCTGTCTTCGTTCACCGGAGTCTTTGTCTTTTTGTCCTTGAGTTTGGTGATTTTTTCTTCTTTTGATGCCTTGACACAATGTGACAGGTGATACCACGTGGGAGATCCTGTAACTTGGATTGCTGTCCCTGTGCTGCGAAATGGCTGTGCTGCTCAAATGGTCTCTCCTTCATCATGGTTACATGCTGCCATTCCGACATCTCGCCATTCCGACATGGGTCTCCAATTGTCGGAATGGCGACACTTAATTTTTTATCAAACGTCCCACCATTCCGACACTTTTTTCCTCCTATGGTCGGAATGGCGGTATGTTTTTTGTTTTTTTTAACATACCGCCATTCCGACAGTTCATTTTAATAGCCTATTTTTTACCCAAAACATTTTGCACTAATGATATGCCGGCGCAAATACGCCCTAAAGTTTGGCGCACAAGCTTTGCACATGCAGAGGCCACAGCCTCGCAAACAAACTTTAATAATCTATTATCAAAATCCCCTGAATTTCAAATATAAAAATACAGATATTAATATAACTCTGGCGAGACTGAAACTGATTAAGCAGAAATACAGTGTCAGTGAGCTGTCACAGCAGCCAGCTGGAGCGGAGCTCTCCACAGAGCCCATGCGTCTTTTGCACGCTGTCATCATATGCAAAAGTAATAATTGCAATTACAGATATCACGGCTACTGCACAGGACACAGTTGCGAGCACTCTGCCTTGCCTTGCCAATAGAAGAAGATAGAAATGACAGCATAGAACGTATAAAACACAACAAAATGCAGTAAAAACGTTTATTCATGTTATTCACGTGATTTATGAGTACTCACTCCAATTTTGGGAAGCGCGGATGGGTTTTGCGCATTTGGCACAAACACACAGCCGCAACGGTTGTAGCTTTATACAGCCTGTTGATATCTTAAGGACCTAACTGGTCACACCTGGGACTAAATGTCATGTAGAGATTGTTTTTACATGACATTACAGCTGAACATATAGCTTTCATCCACAAACCAACGTGGGAGAGCCCGAAGACGCATGTGCCAGACGCACATAGGCATGCGTAAAACCAATTTTGACCACTTCATACTGTTTATTTGCTTTCTTTTAGTTAACTTTCGTTTCTTTTGGATTCTTGTGCGTGTTATGGAGCCGTTTTGGTCCATGTTTGTAAGCCTTTTTTTCCTGGATTAAATTTTCGGAAGTTGAAACAAGTGGCATTGGAGTGTGTGATTGAAAACCACCGCGGACTGCTTCTCCTCCTCCAGTTGCCGAGACTTTGTGTTTTTAATAACGCTTGTCTATAAACATGTTAAACATATAAATTGCATGAACAGAAAGAAGGGACTCACCTGTTGAGTAACACACATTTCCTTATACGGAAAGCCTTGTCGGAATGGTGGGACATTTGAACGTCAGAATAGCGGGATGTCGCAATGGTGGGATGTCGGAATGGTGGGACGTTTGCATGTCGGAATGGTGGTATGTCGGAATGGTGGGATGTCGGAATAGCGGGATGTCGGAATGGCGGGATTTCGGAATGGGTGTTGCCACCCCCTTCATCATATACACAGTTATTTATACATCACCTTCCACCATGAAGCGTTGTCCCTTTTTGTTTCTCTCTTTGTTCTTAAAATGCTGTTATGCATGTCTAAACCAATCCATTAAATTAGATCATTTTGGCAGTAAAGCGATCTACAATGTGCTTGGTCGCAAAGCTGCTCATCTGTGGTAAACAGCTCTTCAGAAAGGCATTCTTCAATTGATTTCACTAATTCTATGTAATAATTTTGTGATTTCCTACAAAACTACACTTCTTCTCCCATCTGTCTGAGTATTTAATATTATCTGGGTCCCGTTAAAACATGTATTTTTCCCATCTAATTCCTTGTTTGCTTTAAAACAAGTATTCCCCATTTTCTATCCCTTCAGTAGCCAACCAGTTTGTATGGAGTACACTGGAGCAACTTGACTGATCAGTAAAACACTGCTTTTGTTGTCACCGCAAGGCTTCCCCCGTCGGTTGTTTCACTGAGACACTACTGAGTAACTATAACTCAACACAGTTTATACACATAACATTCATATACATACTAACAAACAAACAAACAATTATTTATCGCAATTTTCTCATCTCTGTTTGAACGTACACCCAGGTAAATATTCCTGTAGTCTTCTCATACCGACTATGGACCCATTCATTGTTTAACTTCACTGTTTTGCAAATCCTAATTGAATATTACACATTGACATTGAACTTTACTTGATAAGCAGGTCTTCATTGCATTCAGCAGCCTATATGTGAGCATCTATGTGTAAGCTGTTCTTCTTTGCATTTATCAGCAGCAAGCAATTCTTCATTGCACATGCATATGAAAATAGTAAAACAATTCCAATGCGTTAGCGAAACCTTCTATATCAGGAGTGTCCATCATGATGCTGGGAATAGAACCTCTTTCCCAGAATAGTTCAACCTTCATTACTCAACTGATCATAACTCCGCAATGAGCACATTTCAAAGTATCATTCCTCTACATATATTCAAAAATCTATGTGTAAATGTTTAATATTTCTTATATTTGTTGATGTCATTCTGTGTGCATGTGGCCTAAACCCAATCTCTGTGTGGCAATTTTAATTTAAACAAGTTGAACTCTGCCTCTGATCATTTAAAAAAGGTGTGTACCAATATCAACCTTTCTCAGGTAATTACTGATCCTACAAAACCAAAGAGATCCTTCAAGGTTGTCCCTGATTGTCTCAATCTTAACAAATCAAAGGTAGAAAATCCGCAGTATCTGAACTTGGTGTTAGTTATCACTGCTCAATAGCCTGTATCAGAATTGCAAAAATGAAAACATTAGGTCCACGCTTGGTATCCAGATCCTGAAACATCTCCATGAGCAGGCTTTTTTTATAACTGATCTGTTGAATAGTTATATGACACTGTTAAAATCCCAGATGAAGATCTAGCACTTGACCATTTTTGTAAATCTTCTAATTCCATAGTTGATAAACACGCCCCTTTTAAAAAGTATAGAACTTAGAACAGGTCTATCCCTGGCTTTCGGCAGAACTGTCTTCTTTACTTTTTTTTCCCCTTGTCCTGTTCAGCATTATGTCAGAAGAATTGTAGTCTGAATACCTATGATGCCAAACAGATTTGTTTTGCCAAGGGAAGTTTTATAAATGTAAAGCTCCCCTTGATGCCCATTTATTTATTTCTTTTTACAATATATGACATGAACTGAACTGAACCGGACCGGGGGACAAGGAAAGAAGAAGAGGAAAGAAGAGGAAACAGAAAAAAATAGAAACAAAAACCAGACAACCAGCTGCTACACCTGTAAAAAACAAAACAGACAACAATCCATGGCCTATGAGGGGAATCCAGCCTTAGCGCCAAGAGGAGCACCTGAAAGCAGACAAGCAGAGAAAAAACAAACACACAAACAAACAAAAACAAGCACAAGAAGCGGCAATCGCATACAACACAGCTGTGGATATAGATGACCTGAGACGACATGATAATACATCAACTGCTTAGTGACCATGCTACTGGACTAATGAATGTGTGTGTGTGTGTGTGTGTGTGTGTGTGTGTGTGTGTGTGAGAACATGCAACACCCATGGCACAGGACCTACATGATAACCGTGCTTAGTTATGAGTGTATAAGCGTACAGGGCCACAATCCACAGCCCCCCAAACAATCAGAAGCAGGCAGAGAGGGCCACAAGACCCAGGCCACCAGCAGCCCCCACAGAGCACAGAACCCAGGTAGCCCACCGCAGGGGCAACCACGCATCCACCCAGAAGACTGCAGAGGAAGCCCCCGGAAAGAGCCCCCATAAGCATAGGGCAGAGGCACTCCGGGAACCAGGGGCAACAGCCCACCGACCCCGCCAGGCCCCAGCCGCCCAGACATGGGCCGTGCACTGGACCTGGGCCCCAGGAGCCCGAGCGCCCCCAAACCCCCCGGCAGAGGCCCCACCCAATACCCAGGAGGGCCAAGCGCCCCAGACAGCCACAAAGTGGGTCAGAGCCTACCCCAGCGCCCCTGGCCAAGTGCTCTGGGAGTCAAGACGTGCCCACAGGTGGGTGAAGTCGCGAGCAGTGGGGAGAGGCAACGCTGATGCCCCATCGGGAGAAACACAGGCAGGCCAGGCGACAGCAAGTCCCAGATCCAGGCCCAATCATTACCACACACACTTTCACGTCCCATACATCCACACATCCACACATCCTACCTCCCTCGACTCTGCTGGGGTGTAGTGCAGCGGGCACACCAGGAGGCCAGCAACCCCCCAGCCACCACAGACCCCGAACCAGCAGAACAATTAATTAATCCTCCTGGCCCCTCCTGCCCCGAGCAGACACCAGGAAGCAGGGGTGTGCGAAGAAGACCCCTCCCCTCACCCTTCTGGCTCTTCAATATTTTCTAATAGTGAGCAATTAAAATTGAGGGGCAGCCAAACTTGTAGAACTGGGAGCGCGGCACTCTGGGCAGCCTACATACCCAAAGAGCCCCGCCCACCAGATGCCACTCAGTGTAACCACCCCCCAAGACCTAATGTGTGTGTGTGAGTGTGTTTGATAAGTACTAATGTCTAAGGTGTAATTAAAACAGGGGCAGGGAACTGCAGAGTGCAACCAAAGGGGACCACCTACGTGGCCCCATCCACTACACCCCACCGAACACACACGCCCCCAAAACCCTTCATGTGTGAGTGTGTGCTGTGTACAGGAGCCAGAAGGGAGAGGGGTATGGGGATATATACCGGGGGAGCTACTCTCCCCCAGAGAGGGCAGCCAGGGACTGGCTGCAATAGGCATCCCCGCTACCTGGGAGCCAGCAATGGGCAGGAGGGCCTGATGTCCACCAGGCTCGGGGCCTGCAGCGACCATATTCCGGGAGCTACTGTACCCCCAGAAGGTACCCATCCCGCCCCACCCCACTCAACCCAACCCCACCCCGGAGGACCTCTACAAAAAACAAACAAACAAACCACCCGGTCACACCAGTCGCAGCAGCCCGGGCCTGAGACCCACCATCACCCAGCAACCCACCACCACCACTATGTGATAAAACTAATCAGAGGGGACCAGAGAGAATGAAATTCAGCCAATTGATGTTTTGAGGAGGCAGACATTGTTTCCATGCTAATATAATCTAAAAGAAAATTTCTAAACTGGTTAATACACAGATTGTTCTTCGCTTTCCAGTTCATGAGAATAGTTTTCTTTGCGATACATAACACTGTGACAACCATGTGTGCTGAGTTAATTTCCATGTTGATGTTGTCTAAGTCACCCAGTATGCACAGTGTGGGGCATGCAGGGATGCTACACTTTAGCCATGTTGATAGGTCCTCACAGACTTCAAGCCAGAACTTCTGGACAGGCGCAGAAAACCACAAAGCGTGTACATAATCATCAGGTGTGTTATCTGTGCAATGTGAGCAGATGTTTGAGTGTGTTAGACCCATCCTGAACATCCTTTGTCCTGTATAGTGTGTTCTATGAAGGATTTTGTATTGTATGAGCTGTAAATTAGGATTTCGAGTCTTTATGAAGGTGTTCAAACATATTTGTGGTTAGAAGCTATGACCAGAACTGATGGATAAATCTGCCTCCCATTTTGAGGATGGAAGAGACATTGTGTCATCTATCTTAGACAATAATTTATATATTTTTGATAGTAGTTTTGGGGTACAGATGCTTAGAAATTCTGCTACCCTAGTCGGGGGTTGTAAGTCTGGTTGGTGGAGGATATATCCATCCATCCATCCATCATCTGCCGCTTATCCGGGGGTCGGGTCGCGGGGGCAGCAGCTTGAGCAGAGAAACCCAGACGTCTCTGTCCCCGGCCACTTCCTCCAGCTCTTCCGGGGGGACCCCGAGGCGTTCCCAGGCCAGCCGAGAGACATAGTCTCTCCAACGTGTCCTGGGTCTCCCCCGGGGTCTCCTCCCAGTGGGACGTGCCCGGAACACCTCCCCAGGGAGGCGCCCAGGGGGCATCCTAACCAGATGCCCGAGCCACCTCATCTGACTCCTCTCAATGCGGAGGAGCAGCGGTTCTACTCCGAGCCCCTCCCGGATGACTGAGCTTCTCACCCTATCTCTAAGGGAGAGCCCAGACACCCTGCGGAGGAAACCCATTTCGGCCGCTTGTATTCGCGATCTTGTTCTTTCGGTCACTAACCACAACTCGTGACCATAGGTGAGGATGGGAACGTAGATTGACCAGTAAGTAGAGGCACCGGTCATACAGAGACCGAACGGCCCCTATCAAGGGGTCCGACACTCCATATTCCTGGAGCACCCCCCACAGGACTCCACGAGGGACACGGTCGAACGCTTTCTCCAAGTCCACAAAACACATGTAGACTGGTTGGGCGAACTCCCATGCACCCTCCAGGATCCTGCCGAGGGTATAGAGCTGGTCCACTGTTCCACGGCCAGGACGAAAGCCACACTGCATCTCCTGAATCCGAGGCTCGATTATCCGACGGATCCTCCTCTCCAATACCCCCGAATAGACCTTACCAGGGAGGCTGAGGAGTGTGATACCCCTATAGTTGGAACACACCCTCCGGTCCCCCTTTTTAAAGAGGGGGACCACCACCCCAATCTGCCAGTCCAGAGGCACTGTCCCCGATGTCCACGCGATACTGCAGAGGCGTGTCAGCCAAGACAGCCCTACAACATCCAGAGCCTTGAGAAACTCAGGACGGACCTCATCCACCCCCGGGGCCTTGCCACCGAGGAACTTTTTAACCACCTCGGCAACCTCAGCCCCAGAAATGGGAGGCCCCGTCTCCGAGCTCTCCGACTCTGCCTCTTCCGAGCACGTGTTGGTAGGATTGAGGAGTTCCTCGAAGTACTCCCCCCACCGACTCACAACATCCCTAGTTGAGGTCAGCAAAGCCCCGTCCGCACTGTAAACAGTGTTGACTGTGAGCCGCTTCCCCCCCCTGAGACGCCGGATGGTGGACCAGAATCTTTTCGAGGCCGTCCGGAAATCGTTCTCCATGGTCTCACCGAACTCCTCCCAGGCCCGAGTTTTTGCCTCAGCAACCGCCGAAGCCGTGGCCCGTCTGGCCCGTCGGTACCTATCAGCTTCTTCCAGGGTCCCACTGGCCAAAAAGGCCCGATAGGACTCCTTCTTCAGCTTGACGGCTTCCCTCACCACTGGTGTCCACCAGCAGGTTCGAGGGTTGCCGCCACGACAGGCACCGACCACCTTACGGCCACAACTCCGACCAGCTGCCTCGGCAATGGAGTCACGGAACATGGCCCATTCAATGTCCCCCACCTCAAATATGGTTGAAGCTCTGCCGGAGGTGGGAGTTAAAGCTCCTTCTGACGGGGGATTCTGACAAACGCTCCCAGCAGACCCTCACAATACGTTTGGGCCTGCCAGGTCTGATCGGCATCCTCCCCCACCAGCGGAGCCAACTCACCACCAGGTGGTGATCAGTTGACAGCTCCGCCCCTCTCTTCACCCGAGTGTCCAGGACATACGGCCGCAAGTCCGATGATACAACCACAAAGTCGATCATCGAACTGCGGCCAAGGGTGTCCTGGTGCCAAGTGCACATATGGACACCCTTATGCCTGAACATGGTGTTCGTTATGGACAGTCTATGACTGGCACAGAAGTCCAACAACATAACACCACTCTGATTCAGATCGGGGGGGCCGTTCCTCTCAATCACACCCCTCCAGGTCTCACTGTCATTGCCCACGTGAGCATTGAAGTCCCCCAGCAGAATGAGGGAGTCTCCGGTAGGAGCATTCTCCAGTGCCTCCCCCAGAGACTCCAAAAAGAGTAGGTACTCTGAACTGCTGTTTGGCGCATAGGCACAAACAACAGTCAGGACTCGTCCCCCCACCCAAGGCGGAGGGAGGCTACCCTCTCGTTCACTGGGGTAAACCCCAATGTACTGGCACACAGCCGGGGGGGCAATAAGTATGCCCACACCTGCTCTGCGCCTCTCACCACGGGCAACTCCAGAGTGGAAGAGAGTCCAATCCCTCTCAAGAGTACTGGTTCCAGATCCCAAGCCGTGCGTCGAGGTGAGTCCGACTATATCTAACGGTCTGATGAAGTTTCAACAATAAACAACAAACTTTGTATTATGAGAAAGAACCAGACTCATTCTTTAGGAATCCGAAAATAAGCTCTATTTTACGAGTTATGCACGAATTCGGATTCTCCTATAAAACGAATTCCTTAACTCAAACCAAGTTAAGACTGCTTTGTCCTTCATATTTATTCATGTCTAATCAAGTTTCAATGATAAACAACGTTGTACTTTGTAGAATGAGAAAGAACTTCTTCAGCAATAAGCATCTCTCGACAAATGACGAAATACAGATTTTGCTATAAAATTAATTGCTATCAGCCTGACTTAAAACTGTTTGTCTTCCTTATTTATCCACTTCAAATCAAGTTTCAACAATTAAAAAATTTTTGTAGTTTGAGAAAGAACAACTTAATCTTGAGCAATCAGTATAAAAAGAAGGTAAGCAAAGGTGCGAATGTCAAACCATACATGATCAAAACAGGGAGCGGAGGTGTTTGGCTGAGACAAGGTGTGAATGTCCACCCATAATTAATGAAAAGCGGGCAACAAGTAGGTTCGAATGCCCAACCATACATCATCAAAAGCAAGAGTGGATATGTTCAGCTACAAGAAGGTTTGAACGTCTGACCATAGTTTGTAAAAAGCGGGTAAGAAAAGGTTCGAATGCCCGAACATACACCATCAAAGGAGGGAGCGGAGGTGTTCCGCTGTAAGAAGGTGTGAATGTCCGACCATAGTTGGTAAAAAACGGGTAAGAAAAGGTTAAAATACCCGACTGTACACAATCAGTAGCGGGTGCGGAGTTGTTCGGCTACTAAAAGGTGTGAAAGTCCAACCATGGTTTGTAAAAAGCGGGTAAGAAAAGGTGCGAATGCCCGAAAATGTATGATCAAAAGAGGGAGCGGAGGTGTTCGGCTGCAAGAAGGTGTGAATGTACACCCATAATTACTGAAAAATGGGTAAGAAAAGGTGCGAATGCCCAACTATACATAATCAAAAGCAGGAGTGGATGTGTTCGGCTCCAAGAAGGGTTGAATGTCTGACCATAGTTTGTAAAAAGCAGGTAAGAAAAGGTTTGACTGCCCGAACATACACCATCAAAAGAGGGAGCGGAGGTGTTCCGCTGTAAGAAGGTGTGAATGTCCGACCATAGTTGGTAAAAAGCGGGTAAGAAAAGGTTAAAATACCCGACTGTACACAATCAATAGCGGGAGCGGAGTTGTTCGGCTACTAAAAGATGTGAAAGTCCGACTATGGTTTGTAAAAAGCGGGTAAGAAAAGGTGCTAATGCCCGACAATGTATGATCAAAAGAGGGAGTGGAGGTTTTCGGCTGTAAGAAGGTCTGAATGTCCAACTATAATTTGTAAAAACCGGGTAAGAAAAGGCTTGAAAGCCCGACTATACACCATCATAAGCGGGAGAGGAGGTGTTTGGCTGTAAGAAGGTGTGAATGTCCACCCATAATTACTGAAAAATGGGTAAGAAAAGGTGCGAATGCCCAAACATACATCATCAAAAGCAGGAGTGGATGTGTTGGGCTACAAGAAGGTTTGAAAGTCCGACCATGGTTTGTAAAAAACGGGTAAGAAAAGGTGCGAATGCCCGACAATGTATATTCAAAAGAGGGAGCGGAGGTTTTTGGCTACAAGAAGGTTTGAATGTCCGACCATAGTTTGTAAAAAGCGGGTAAGAAAAGGTTAAAATACCCGACTGTACACAATCAATAGCGGGAGCGGAGTTGTTCGGCTACAAGAAGGTGTGAAAGTCCAACCATGGTTTGTAAAAAGCTGCTAAGAAAAGGTTCGAATGCCCGAATATATACCATCAAAAGCGGAAGCGGAGGTGTTCGGCTGCAAGAAGGTGTGAACGTCCGACCAAAGTTTGTAAAAAGCAGTTAAGAAAAGGTTCGAATATCCAACCAAACATAATCAAAAGCGGGAGCAGAGCTGTTCGACTGCAAGTAGGTGTGAATGTCCAGCCATAATTACTCACAAACGGGTAAAAAAAGGTAGTATTGCCAGACCATACATGATCAAAACAGGGAGCTGAGGTGGTTCAGCACCAAGGTGTGAATGTCTGACTATAGTTTGTAAAAAGCGGGTAAGCTGCGAATGACCGACTAAATATCAACAAAAGGTCTTCGGATGCAAGTGGGTGTGAATATCCCACCATACAAGTATGGTGGAGAGGAAGCTGTGAACAGCCGACCATAGTTTGCAAAAAGCGGGTGAGACAAGGTGCGAATGTCCAACCATACATGATCAAAACAGGGAGCGGAGGTGTTTGGCTGTGACAAGGTGTGAATGTCCACCCAAAATTAATGAAAAGCGGGCAAAAAGTAGGTTTGAATGCCCAAGCATACATCATCAAAAGAAGGAGTGGATGTGTTCGGCTACAAGAAGGTTTGAATGTCCGAGCATAGTTTGTAAAAAGCGGGTAAGAAAAGGTTCGAATGCCCAAACAAACACCATCAAAAGAGGGAGCGGAGGTGTTTGGCTTTGACAAGGTGTGAATGTCCACCCAAAATTAATGAAAAGCGGGCAAAAAGTAGGTTTGAATGCCCAAGCATACATCATCAAAAGAAGGAGTGGATGTGTTCGGCTACAAGAAGGTTTGAATGTCCGAGCATAGTTTGTAAAAAGCGGGTAAGAAAAGGTTCGAATGCCCAAACAAACACCATCAAAAGAGGGAGCGGAGGTGTTCCGCTGTAAGAAGGTGTGAATGTCCGACCATAGTTGGTAAAAAGTGGGTAAGAAAAGGTTAAAATACCCGACTGTACACAATCAATAGGGGGAGCGGAGTTGTTCGGCTACAAGAAGTTGTGAAAGTCCAACCATGGTTTGTAAAAAGCGGGTAAGAAAAGGTGCGAATGCCCGAAAATGTATGATCAAAAGAGGGAGCGGAGGTGTTCGGCTGCAAGAAGGTGTGAATGTACATCCATAATTACTGAAAAATGGGTAAGAAAAGGTGCGAATGCCCAACTATACATAATCAAAAGCAGGAGTGGATGTGTTCGGCTCCAAGAAGGGTTGAATGTCTGACCATAGTTTGTAAAAAGCAGGTAAGATAAGGTTTGACTGCCCGAACATACACCATCAAAAGAGGGAGTGGAGGTGTTCCGCTGTAAGAAGGTGTGAATGTCCGACCATAGTTGGTAAAAAGCGGGTAAGAAAAGGTTAAAATACCCGACTGTACACAATCAATAGCGGGAGCGGACTTGTTCGGCTACAAGAAGGTGTGAAAGTCCAACCATCGTTTGTCAAAAGCTGGTAAGAAAAGGTTCGAATGCCCGAATATATACCATCAAAAGCGGAAGCGGAGGTGTTCGGCTGCAAGAAGGTGTGAACGTCCGACCAAAGTTGGCAAAAAGCAGTAAAGAAAAGGTTCGAATATCCAAACATAATTAAAAGCGAGAGAGATTGTGTTCAGCTGCAAGTAGGTGTGAATATCCAGCCATAATTACTCACAAACGGGTAAGAAAATGTAGTATTGCCAGACCATACATGATCAAAACAGGGAGCGGAGGTGGTTTAGCTGCAAAAAGGGGTGAATGTCCAACTAAAGTTCAAATATATTAACAAAAGCGGGAGGAGAGGTCTTCGGATTAGAGTGGTTGAAATTTCCAACGATAATCTATAAAATGCGGTGAAAAAAAAAGGTGTGAAGGAATGAATTTTATAGCAAAATCCGAAATCATGCATAACTCCGCAAAAGGAACGTATTGCTCAACCAAAGGGATGCTTCTTTCTCATTCAGGGTAATATGAGGAACTTTATGCTTGATACATTTTAGACACGGATAACTATGAAGGACAAAGCAATTTTAACTTGGTTTGAGCAAAGCAATTCATTTTATAGGAAAATCCGAAATCGTGCAGGACTCATGAAAGTAAGCTTATTCTCGGATTCCTGATCCTCCAGTGTTGCTCTTTCCTATACTGCAAAATACAGCCTTGTTCTTTGTTGAAATCGATATAGACATTGATAAATATGAAGGACAAAGCAGTTTCCACTTTGTTTGAGTGAAGGAAATAATTTTATAGCAAAATCCCAAATCAAGCAGAACGTATGAAAATAAGCGTGTTTTCGGATTCCTGATCCTTCAGTGTTGCTATTTCTTCTACTGCAAAATACAATGTTGTTCTTTGTTGAAGTCAATCTAGACATTGATAAATATGAAGGACAAAGCAGTTTTAACATAGTTTGAGTAAAGGAATTCATTTTATAAATAAAATCCCAAATCATGCAGAACGTATGAAAATAAGCTTATTCTCGGATTCCTGTTCCTTCAAGTGTTGCTCTTTCTACTACTGCAAAATACAATGTTGTTCTTTGTTGAAGTAAATCTAGACATTGATAAATATGAAGGACAAAGCAGTTTTAACTTGGTTTGAGTGAAGGAATTCATTTTATACATAAAATCCCAAATCATGCAGAACGTATGAAAATAAGCTTATTCTCGGATTACTGATCCTTCAGTGATGCTCTTTCTTCTACTGCAAAATCCAGTGTTGTTCTTTGTTGAAGTCAATCTAGACATTGATAAATATGAAGGACAAAGCAGTTTTCACTTGGTTTGAGTGAAGGATTTGCAGCTGAAAACCTCCCGCTCCCGCTTTTGATTGTGTATAGTCGGGCTTTCGAGCCTTTTCTTACCCGGTTTTTAGAAATTATGGTTAGACATTCAGACCTTGCAGCCGAAGACCTCCACTCCCTCTTTTGATCATACATTGTCGGGCATTCGCACCTTGTCTTACCCGCTTTTTACAAACTATAGTCAGACATTCACATCTTGCAGCTGAACCACCTCAGCTCCCTGTTTTGATCATGTATGGTCTGGCAATACTACCTTTTCTTACCCGTTTGTGAGTAATTATGGCTGGACATTCACACCTACTTGCAGTCGAACAGCTCTGCTCTCGCTTTTGATGGTATATATTCGGGCATTCGAACCTTTTCTTAACTGCTTTTTGCAAACTTTGGTCGGACGTTCACACCTTCTTGCAGCCGAACACCTCCGCTTCCGCTTTTGATGGTATATATTCGGGCATTCGAACCTTTTCTTAGCAGCTTTTTACAAACCATGGTTGAACTTTCACACCTTCTTGTAGCCGAACACCTCCACTCCCGCTTTTGATGGTGTATAGTCGGGTATTTTAACCTTTTCTTTCCCGCTTTTTACAAACTATGGTCGGACATTCAAACCTTCTTGTAGCCAAACACATCCGCTCCCGCTATTGATTGTGTACAGTCGGGTATTTTAACCTTTTCTTACCCGCTTTTTACAAACTATGCTCGGACATTCAAACCTTCTTGTAGCCGAACACATCCACTCCTGCTTTTGATGATGTATGGTTGGGCATTCAAACCTACTTGTTGCCCGCTTTTCATTAATTTTTGTGGACATTCACACCTTGTCACAGCCAAACACCTCCGCTCCCTGTTTTGATCATGTATGGTTGGACATTCGCTCCTTTTCTCACCCGTTTTTTGCCAACTATGGTCGGCTGTTCACAGCTTCCTCTCCACCATACTTGGTGGGATATTCACACCCACTTGCATCCGAAGACCTTTTGTTGATATTTAGTCGGTCATTCGCAGCTTACCCGCTTTTGGCAAACTATGATCTCGCTTTTGATGATGTAAGGTTGGGCATTCAGACCTTGCTTCACCTGCTTTTCACCAAATATAGTCGGACATTCACACCTTCTTGCAGCCGAACACTTCCGCTCCACCTTTTAGTGTTCTATCACACCTTTTTTTTCACCGCATTTTATAGATTATGGTTGGAAATTCTCAACCACTCTCATCCGAAGACCTCTCCTCCCGCTTTTGTTAATATATTTGAACTTTAGTCGGACATTCACACCTTCTTGCAGCTGAACCACCTCCGCTCCCTGTTTTGATCATGTATGGTCTGGCAATACTACCTTTTCTTACCCGTTTGTTAGTAATTATGGCTGGACATTCACACCTACTTGCAGCCGAACACCACCTCTCCCGCTTTTGATGATGTATGGACGGGCATTCTTACCTTTTCTAACACATTTTTCAGCAATTATGGTCGGAGATTCACACTTACTCACAGCCGAACAACTCCGCTCCCGCATTTGATGGTGTATAGTCGGGCATTCTCACCCTTTCTCATCAGCTTTTTGCAAATTATGATCTGACATTCACACCTGCTTTTGATAATGTATGGTTTGGCATTCGCACCTTTTCTTACCCATTTTTCAGTAATTATGGGTGGACATTCACACCTTCTTGCAGCTGAACACCTCCTCTCCCGCTATTGATTGTGTACAGTCGGGTATTTTAACCTTTTCTTACCCGCTTTTTACCAAATATGGTCGGACATTCACACCGTCTTACAGCGGAACACCTCTGCTCCCGCTTTTGATGGTGTATAGTCAGGCATTTGAACCTTTTCTTACCCGCTTTTTACAAACTATGGTCGGACATTCAAACCTTCTTGTAGCCGAAAACCTCCGCTCCCTCTTTTGATTATACATTGTTGGGCATTCGCACCTTATTTACAAACTATAGTCAGACATTCACACCTTGCAGCTGAGCCACCTCAGCTCCCTGTTTTGATAGTGTATGTTCGGGCATTCGAACCTATTCTTACCCCCTTTTTACAAACTATGCTCGGAGATTCACACCTACTCACAGCCGAACAACTCCGCTCCCGCATTTGATAATGTCTTGTCCGGCATTCTAGTCTCTTCTAACACATTTTTCAGCAATTATGGTTGGACATTCACACCTACTCACAGCCTAACACTTCCGCTCCCACATTTGATGGTGTATAGCCGGGCATTTTCACCCTTTCTCATCAGCTTTTTGCAAATTATGATCTGACATTCACACCTACTTGCAGTCGAACAGCTCTGCTCCCGCTTTTGATTATGTTTGGTTGGATATTCGAACCTTTTCTTAACTGCTTTTTACAAACTTTGGTCGGACGTTCACACCTTCTTGCAGCCGAACACATCCACTTCCACTTTTGATGGTATATATTCGGGCATTCGAACCTTTTCTTACCCGCTTTTTACAAACCGTGGTCGGACTTTCACACCTTCTTGTAGCCAAACAACTCCGCTCCCGCTATTGATTGTGTACAGTCGGGTATTTTAACCTTTTCTTACCCGCTTTTTACCAACTATGGTCGGACATTTACACCTTCTTACAGCGGAACACCTCCGCTCCCTCTTTTGATGGTCTATGTTCGGGCATTCGAACCTTTTCTTACCCGCTTTTTACAAACTATGGTCGGACATTCAAACTTTCTTGTAGCCGAACACATCCACTCCTGCTTTTGATGATGTATGGTTGGGCATTTTCACCTTTTCTTACCCATTTTTCAGTAATTATGGGTGGACATTCACACCTTCTTGCAGCTGAAAAACTCCTCTCCCGCTTATGATCATGTGCGGTTTGATATTTGAAAATTTTCTTTCATGTTTTAAAGCAATTATTGATGGACATTCAAATCTTCTTGTAGCCGAACACATCCACTCCTGCTTTTGATGATGTATGGTAAGCTTTTCTTACCCGCTTTTTACAAACTATGGTCGGACATTCAAACCTTCTTGTAGCCAAAACCCTCCGCTCCCTCTTTTGATCATACATTGTTGGGCATTCGCACCTTATCTTACCCGCTTTTTACAAACTATAGTCAGACATTCATACCTTGCAGCTGAACCACCTCCGCTCCCTGTTTTGATCATGTATGGTCTGGCAATACTACCTTTTCTTACCCGTTTGTGAGTAATTAATCCCAAAATATTGAGCATAAAATAAGTCTTTATGCTGATGATGTATTACCTTTCCTTCAGAACTCACAGACGTCTCTCAGTCACACGATCACACTCATAAATAAATTCTCAGCACTTTCTGACTACTCTATCAACTGGTCTAAGACCACAGTTCTGCCCATTAACTGTAGGGTCCATAATATACCTGCGATCACTTTACAGTCAGGAAATATTAGATATTTAGGCATAAACATTTCCTCCAGGCTCTCAGAGCTAACAAAGCTAAATTATGTGCAATTATTAAAGACAGTAGAGGACGATCTCTCGTTGGAAGTCCTTACCTATATCACTTATGGGGAGAGTTACATCCATTAAAATGATGATACTACCAAAAGTTAACTATTTGTTCTCAATGATCCCCATAAAACCATCTGCTACTTGGTTTAAGTCACTAGATTCATGCATCTCCAAATTTCTGTGGAAAAACAAACCACCACGTATTAGTTTAAAAACCCTACAGAAGACCAAGGACAGTGGTGGATTAGATTTACCTCATTTTCAGCACTATTCCTTAGACAATAGGTTACAATATATATCAAAATGGTTTAAACCTTGTTGTTGTCACAGTTCCCAGAGACGTTGTAATCGTTGAGGATTCTATATTCACCCCCTCATTAGAGGCACGTAATGCAGATTGATGACACTGAATCTTCTTCTCTGTTCATTGCTGGCATCATTCCCAGCATCGTAAGTGTTCGTGGCATTGTTAGCCTCTTCTTCTGGATCTTGATATCGAGAATCCTTTTGTATTTCTGGTTTGTCAGTCCTCTGTCTTCGTTCACCGGAGTCTTTGTCTTTTTGTCCTTGAGTTTGGTGATTTTTTCTTCTTTTGATGCCTTGACACAATGTGACAGGTGATACCACGTGGGAGATCCTGTAACTTGGATTGCTGTCCCTGTGCTGCGAAATGGCTGTGCTGCTCAAATGGTCTCTCCTTCATCATGGTTACATGCTGCCATTCCGACATCTCGCCATTCCGACATGGGTCTCCAATTGTCGGAATGGCGACACTTAATTTTTTATCAAACGTCCCACCATTCCAACACTTTTTTCCTCCTATGGTCGGAATGGCGGTATGTTTTTTGTTTTTTTTAACATACCGCCGTTCCGACAGTTCCTTTTAATAGCCTATTTTTTACCCAAAACATTTTGCACTAATGATATGCCGGCGCAAATACGCCCTAAAGTTTGGCGCACAAGCTTTGCACATGCAGAGGCCACAGCCTCGCAAACAAACTTTAATAATCTATTATCAAAATCCCCTGAATTTCAAATATAAAAATACAGATATTAATATAACTCTGGCGAGACTGAAACTGATTAAGCAGAAATACAGTGTCAGTGAGCTGTCACAGCAGCCAGCTGGAGCGGAGCTCTCCACAGAGCCCATGCGTCTTTTGCACGCTGTCATCATATAGAAAAGTAATAATTGCAATTACAGATATCACGGCTACTGCACAGGACACAGTTGCGAGCACTCTGCCTTGCCTTGCCAATACAAGAAGATAGAAATGACAGCATAGAACGTATAAAACACAACAAAATGCAGTAAAAACGTTTATTCATGTTATTCACGTGATTTATGAGTACTCACTCCAATTTTGGGAAGCGCGGATGGGTTTTGCGCATTTGGCACAAACACACAGCCGCAACGGTTGTAGCTTTATACAGCCTGTTGATATCTTAAGGACCTAACTGGTCACACCTGGGACTAAATGTCATGTAGAGATTGTTTTTACATGACATTACAGCTGAACATATAGCTTTCATCCACAAACCAACGTGGGAGAGCCCGAAGACGCATGTGCCAGACGCACATAGGCATGCGTAAAACCAATTTTGACCACTTCATACTGTTTATTTGCTTTCTTTTAGTTAACTTTCGTTTCTTTTGGATTCTTGTGCGTGTTATGGAGCCGTTTTGGTCCATGTTTGTAAGCCTTTTTTTCCTGGATTAAATTTTCGGAAGTTGAAACAAGTGGCATTGGAGTGTGTGATTGAAAACCACCGCGGACTGCTTCTCCTCCTCCAGTTGCCGAGACTTTGTGTTTTTAATAACGCTTGTCTATAAACATGTTAAACATATAAATTGCATGAACAGAAAGAAGGGACTCACCTGTTGAGTAACACACATTTCCTTATACGGAAAGCCTTGTCGGAATGGTGGGACATTTGAACGTCAGAATAGCGGGATGTCGCAATGGTGGGATGTCGGAATGGTTGGACGTTTGCATGTCGGAATGGTGGTATGTCGGAATGGTGGTATGTCGGAATGGTGGGATGTCGGAATAGCGGGATGTCGGAATGGCGGGATTTCGGAATGGGTGTTGCCACCCCCTTCATCATATACACAGTTATTTATACATCACCTTCCACCATGAAGCGTTGTCCCTTTTTGTTTCTCTCTTTGTTCTTAAAATGCTGTTATGCATGTCTAAACCAATCCATTAAATTAGATCATTTTGGCAGTAAAGCGATCTACAATGTGCTTGGTCGCAAAGCTGCTCATCTGTGGTAAACAGCTCTTCAGAAAGGCATTCTTCAATTGATTTCACTAATTCTATGTAATAATTTTGTGATTTCCTACAAAACTACACTTCTTCTCCCATCTGTCTGAGTATTTAATATTGTCTGGGTCCCGTTAAAACATGTATTTTTCCCATCTAATTCCTTGTTTGCTTTAAAACAAGTATTCCCCATTTTCTATCCCTTCAGTAGCCAACCAGTTTGTATGGAGTACACTGGAGCAACTTGACTGATCAGTAAAACACTGCTTTTGTTGTCACCGCAAGGCTTCCCCCGTCGGTTGTTTCACTGAGACACTACTGAGTAACTATAACTCAACACAGTTTATACACATAACATTCATATACATACTAACAAACAAACAAACAATTATTTATCGCAATTTTCTCATCTCTGTTTGAACGTACACCCAGGTAAATATTCCTGTAGTCTTCTCATACCGACTATGGACCCATTCATTGTTTAACTTCACTGTTTTGCAAATCCTAATTGAATATTACACATTGACATTGAACTTTACTTGATAAGCAGGTCTTCATTGCATTCAGCAGCCTATATGTGAGCATCTATGTGTAAGCTGTTCTTCTTTGCATTTATCAGCAGCAAGCAATTCTTCATTGCACATGCATATGAAAATAGTAAAACAATTCCAATGCGTTAGCGAAACCTTCTATATCAGGAGTGTCCATCATGATGCTGGGAATAGAACCTCTTTCCCAGAATAGTTCAACCTTCATTACTCAACTGATCATAACTCCGCAATGAGCACATTTCAAAGTATCATTCCTCTACATATATTCAAAAATCTATGTGTAAATGTTTAATATTTCTTATATTTGTTGATGTCATTCTGTGTGCATGTGGCCTAAACCCAATCTCTGTGTGGCAATTTTAATTTAAACAAGTTGAACTCTGCCTCTGATCATTTAAAAAAGGTGTGTACCAATATCAACCTTTCTCAGGTAATTACTGATCCTACAAAACCAAAGAGATCCTTCAAGGTTGTCCCTGATTGGCTCAATCTTAACAAATCAAAGGTAGAAAATCCGCAGTATCTGAACTTGGTGTTAGTTATCACTGCTCAATAGCCTGTATCAGAATTGCAAAAATGAAAACATTAGGTCCACGCTTGGTATCCAGATCCTGAAACATCTCCATGAGCAGGCTTTTTTTTAACTGATCTGTTGAATAGTTATATGACACTGTTAAAATCCCAGATGAAGATCTAGCACTTGACCATTTTTGTAAATCTTCTAATTCCATAGTTGATAAACACGCCCCTTTTAAAAAGTATAGAACTTAGAACAGGTCTATCCCTGGCTTTCGGCAGAACTGTCTTCTTTACTTTTTTTTCCCCTTGTCCTGTTCAGCATTATGTCAGAAGAATTGTAGTCTGAATACCTATGATGCCAAACAGATTTGTTTTGCCAAGGGAAGTTTTATAAATGTAAAGCTCCCCTTGATGCCCATTTATTTATTTCTTTTTACAATATATGACATGAACTGAACTGTACCGGACCGGGGGACAAGGAAAGAAGAAGAGGAAAGAAGAGGAAACAGAAAAAAAATAGAAACAAAAACCAGACAACCAGCTGCTACACCTGTAAAAAACAAAACAGACAACAATCCATGGCCTATGAGGGGAATCCAGCCTTAGCGCCAAGAGGAGCACCTGAAAGCAGACAAGCAGAGAAAAAACAAACACACAAACAAACAAAAACAAGCACAAGAAGCGGCAATCGCATACAACACAGCTGTGGATATAGATGACCTGAGACGACATGATAATACATCAACTGCTTAGTGACCATGCTACTGGACTAATGAATGTGTGTGTGTGTGTGTGTGTGTGAGAACATGCAACACCCATGGCACAGGACCTACATGATAACCGTGCTTAGTTATGAGTGTATAAGCGTACAGGGCCACAATCCACAGCCCCCCAAACAATCAGAAGCAGGCAGAGAGGGCCACAAGACCCAGGCCACCAGCAGCCCCCACAGAGCACAGAACCCAGGTAGCCCACCGCAGGGGCAACCACGCATCCACCCAGAAGACTGCAGAGGAAGCCCCCGGAAAGAGCCCCCATAAGCATAGGGCAGAGGCACTCCGGGAACCAGGGGCAACAGCCCACCGACCCCGCCAGGCCCCAGCCGCCCAGACATGGGCCGTGCACTGGACCTGGGCCCCAGGAGCCCGAGCGCCCCCAAACCCCCCGGCAGAGGCCCCACCCAATACCCAGGAGGGCCAAGCGCCCCAGACAGCCACAAAGTGGGTCAGCGCCTGCCCCAGCGCCCCTGGCCAAGTGCCCTGGGAGTCAAGACGTGCCCACAGGTGGGTGAAGTCGCGAGCAGTGGGGAGAGGCAACGCTGATGCCCCATCGGGAGAAACACAGGCAGGCCAGGCGACAGCAAGTCCCAGATCCAGGCCCAATCATTACCACACACACTTTCATGTCCCATACATCCACACATCCACACATCCTACCTCCCTCGACTCTGCTGGGGTGTAGTGCAGCGGGCACACCAGGAGGCCAGCAACCCCCCAGCCACCACAGACCCCGAACCAGCAGAACAATTAATTAATCCTCCTGGCCCCTCCTGCCCCGAGCAGACACCAGGAAGCAGGGGTGTGCGAAGAAGACCCCTCCCCTCACCCTTCTGGCTCTTCAATATTTTCTAATAGTGAGCAATTAAAATTGAGGGGCAGCCAAACTTGTAGAACTGGGAGCGCGGCACTCTGGGCAGCCTACATACCCAAAGAGCCCCGCCCACCAGATGCCACTTAGTGTAACCACCCCCCAAGACCTAATGTGTGTGTGTGAGTGTGTTTGATAAGTACTAATGTCTAAGGTGTAATTAAAACAGGGGCAGGGAACTGCAGAGTGCAACCAAAGGGGACCACCTACGTGGCCCCATCCACTACACCCCACCGAACACACACGCCCCCAAAACCCTTCATGTGTGAGTGTGTGCTGTGTACAGGAGCCAGAAGGGAGAGGGGTATGGGGATATACTATACTACTACTCTCTACTACTACTACTGCTACTCTCCCCCAGAGAGGGCAGCCAGGGACTGGCTGCAATAGGCATCCCCGCTACCTGGGAGCCAGCAATGGGCAGGAGGGCCTGATGTCCACCAGGCTCGGGGCCTGCAGCGACCATATTCCGGGAGCTACTGTACCCCCAGAAGGTACCCATCCCGCCCCACCCCACTCAACCAAACCCCACCCCGGAGGACCTCTACAAAAAACAAACAAACAAACCACCCGGTCACACCAGTCGCAGCAGCCCGGGCCTGAGACCCACCATCACCCAGCAACCCACCACCACCACTATGTGATAAAACTAATCAGAGGGGACCAGAGAGAATGAAATTCAGCCAATTGATGTTTTGAGGAGGCAGACATTGTTTCCATGCTAATATAATCTAAAAGAAAATTTCTAAACTGGTTAATACACAGATTGTTCTTCGCTTTCCAGTTCATGAGAATAGTTTTCTTTGCGATACATAACACTGTGACAACCATGTGTGCTGAGTTAATTTCCATGTTGATGTTGTCTAAGTCACCCAGTATGCACAGTGTGGGGCATGCAGGGATGCTACACTTTAGCCATGTTGATAGGTCCTCACAGACTTCAAGCCAGAACTTCTGGACAGGCGCAGAAAACCACAAAGCGTGTACATAATCATCAGGTGTGTTATCTGTGCAATGTGAGCAGATGTTTGAGTGTGTTAGACCCATCCTGAACATCCTTTGTCCTGTATAGTGTGTTCTATGAAGGATTTTGTATTGTATGAGCTGTAAATTAGGATTTCGAGTCTTTATGAAGGTGTTCAAACATATTTGTGGTTAGAAGCTATGACCAGAACTGATGGATAAATCTGCCTCCCATTTTGAGGATGGAAGAGACATTGTGTCATCTATCTTAGACAATAATTTATATATTTTTGATAGTAGTTTTGGGGTACAGATGCTTAGAAATTCTGCTACCCTAGTCGGGGGTTGTAAGTCTGGTTGGTGGAGGATATATCCATCCATCCATCCATCCATCATCTGCCGCTTATCCGGGGGTCGGGTCGCGGGGGCAGCAGCTTGAGCAGAGAAACCCAGACGTCTCTGTCCCCGGCCACTTCCTCCAGCTCTTCCGGGGGGACCCCGAGGCGTTCCCAGGCCAGCCGAGAGACATAGTCTCTCCAACGTGTCCTGGGTCTCCCCCGGGGTCTCCTCCCAGTGGGACGTGCCCGGAACACCTCCCCAGGGAGGCGCCCAGGGGGCATCCTAACCAGATGCCCGAGCCACCTCATCTGACTCCTCTCAATGCGGAGGAGCAGCGGTTCTACTCCGAGCCCCTCCCGGATGACTGAGCTTCTCACCCTATCTCTAAGGGAGAGCCCAGACACCCTGCGGAGGAAACCCATTTCGGCCGCTTGTATTCGCGATCTTGTTCTTTCGGTCTCTACCCACAACTCGTGACCATAGGTGAGGATGGGAACGTAGATTGACCAGTAAGTAGAGGCACCGGTCATACAGAGACCGAACGGCCCCTATCAAGGGGTCCGGCACTCCATATTCCCGGAGCACCCCCCACAGGACTCCACGAGGGACACGGTCGAACGCTTTCTCCAAGTCCACAAAACACATGTAGACTGGTTGGGCGAACTCCCATGCACCCTCCAGGATCCTGCCGAGGGTATAGAGCTGGTCCACTGTTCCACGGTCAGGACGAAAGCCACACCGCATCTCCTGAATCCGAGGCTCGATTATCCGACGGATCCTCCTCTCCAATACCCCCGAATAGACCTTACCAGGGAGGCTGAGGAGTGTGATACCCCTATAGTTGGAACACACCCTCCGGTCCCCCTTTTTAAAGAGGGGGACCACCACCCCAATCTGCCAGTCCAGAGGCACTGTCCCCGATGTCCACGCGATACTGCAGAGGCGTGTCAGCCAAGACAGCCCTACAACATCCAGAGCCTTGAGAAACTCAGGACGGACCTCATCCACCCCCGGGGCCTTGCCACCGAGGAACTTTTTAACCACCTCGGCAACCTCAGCCCCAGAAATGGGAGGCCCCGTCTCCGAGCTCTCCGACTCTGCCTCTTCCGAGCACGTGTTGGTAGGATTGAGGAGTTCCTCGAAGTACTCCCCCCACCGACTCACAACATCCCTAGTTGAGGTCAGCAAAGCCCCGTCCGCACTGTAAACAGTGTTGACTGTGAGCCGCTTCCCCCCCCTGAGATGCCGGATGGTGGACCAGAATCTTTTCGAGGCCGTCCGGAAATCGTTCTCCATGGTCTCACCGAACTCCTCCCAGGCCCGAGTTTTTGCCTCAGCAACCGCCGAAGCCGTGGCCCGTCTGGCCCGTCGGTACCTATCAGCTTCTTCCAGGGTCCCACTGGCCAAAAAGGCCCGATAGGACTCCTTCTTCAGCTTGACGGCTTCCCTCACCACTGGTGTCCACCAGCAGGTTCGAGGGTTGCCGCCACGACAGGCACCGACCACCTTACGGCCACAACTCCGACCAGCTGCCTCGGCAATGGAGTCACGGAACATGGCCCATTCAATGTCCCCCACCTCAAATATGGTTGAAGCTCTGCCGGAGGTGGGAGTTAAAGCTCCTTCTGACGGGGGATTCTGACAAACGCTCCCAGCAGACCCTCACAATACGTTTGGGCCTGCCAGGTCTGATCGGCATCCTCCCCCACCAGCGGAGCCAACTCACCACCAGGTGGTGATCAGTTGACAGCTCCGCCCCTCTCTTCACCCGAGTGTCCAGGACATACGGCCGCAAGTCCGATGATACAACCACAAAGTCGATCATCGAACTGCGGCCAAGGGTGTCCTGGTGCCAAGTGCACATATGGACACCCTTATGCCTGAACATGGTGTTCGTTATGGACAGTCTATGACTGGCACAGAAGTCCAACAACATAACACCACTCTGATTCAGATCGGGGGGGCCGTTCCTCCCAATCACACCCCTCCAGGTCTCACTGTCATTGCCCACGTGAGCATTGAAGTCCCCCAGCAGAATGAGGGAGTCTCCGGTAGGAGTATTCTCCAGTGCCTCCCCCAGAGACTCCAAAAAGAGTAGGTACTCTGAACTGCTGTTTGGCGCATAGGCACAAACAACAGTCAGGACTCGTCCCCCCACCCAAGGCGGAGGGAGGCTACCCTCTCGTTCACTGGGGTAAACCCCAATGTACTGGCACACAGCCGGGGGGGCAATAAGTATGCCCACACCTGCTCTGCGCCTCTCACCACGGGCAACTCCAGAGTGGAAGAGAGTCCAACCCCTCTCAAGAGTACTGGTTCCAGATCCCAAGCCGTGCGTCGAGGTGAGTCCGACTATATCTAACGGTCTGATGAAGTTTCAACAATAAACAACAAACTTTGTATTATGAGAAAGAACCAGACTCATTCTTTAGGAATCCGAAAATAAGCTCTATTTTACGAGTTATGCACGAATTCGGATTCTCCTATAAAACGAATTCCTTAACTCAAACCAAGTTAAGACTGCTTTGTCCTTCATATTTATTCATGTCTAATCAAGTTTCAATGATAAACAACGTTGTACTTTGTAGAATGAGAAAGAACTTCTTCAGCAATAAGCATCTCTCGACAAATGACGAAATACAGATTTTGCTATAAAATTAATTGCTATCAGCCTGACTTAAAACTGTTTGTCTTCCTTATTTATCCACTTCAAATCAAGTTTCAACAATTAAAAAATTTTTGTAGTTTGAGAAAGAACAACTTAATCTTGAGCAATCAGTATAAAA
This sequence comes from Leuresthes tenuis, assembly GCF_036924035.1. Taxonomy (NCBI): domain Eukaryota; kingdom Metazoa; phylum Chordata; class Actinopteri; order Atheriniformes; family Atherinopsidae; genus Leuresthes; species Leuresthes tenuis. The sequence continues at coordinate 32,354,369 of NW_027325365.1, read as the reverse complement.
AGAAGGTAAGCAAAGGTGCGAATGTCAAACCATACATGATCAAAACAGGGAGCGGAGGTGTTTGGCTGAGACAAGGTGTGAATGTCCACCCATAATTAATGAAAAGCGGGCAACAAGTAGGTTCGAATGCCCAACCATACATCATCAAAAGCAAGAGTGGATATGTTCAGCTACAAGAAGGTTTGAACGTCTGACCATAGTTTGTAAAAAGCGGGTAAGAAAAGGTTCGAATGCCCGAACATACACCATCAAAGGAGGGAGCGGAGGTGTTTCGCTGTAAGAAGGTGTGAATGTCCGACCATAGTTGGTAAAAAACGGGTAAGAAAAGGTTAAAATACCCGACTGTACACAATCAGTAGCGGGTGCGGAGTTGTTCGGCTACTAAAAGGTGTGAAAGTCCAACCATGGTTTGTAAAAAGCGGGTAAGAAAAGGTGCGAATGCCCGAAAATGTATGATCAAAAGAGGGAGCGGAGGTGTTTGGCTGCAAGAAGGTGTGAATGTACACCCATAATTACTGAAAAATGGGTAAGAAAAGGTGCGAATGCCCAAATATACATAATCAAAAGCAGGAGTGGATGTGTTCGGCTCCAAGAAGGGTTGAACGTCTGACCATAGTTTGTAAAAAGCAGGTAAGAAAAGGTTTGACTGCCCGAACATACACCATCAAAAGAGGGAGCGGAGGTGTTCCGCTGTAAGAAGGTGTGAATGTCCGACCATAGTTGGTAAAAAGCGGGTAAGAAAAGGTTAAAATACCCGACTGTACACAATCAATAGCGGGAGCGGAGTTGTTCGGCTACTAAAAGATGTGAAAGTCCGACTATGGTTTGTAAAAAGCGGGTAAGAAAAGGTGCTAATGCCCGACAATGTATGATCAAAAGAGGGAGCAGAGGTGTTCGGCTGCAAGAAGGTCTGAATGTCCAACCATAATTTGTATAAACCGGGAAGGAAAGTTTCGAAAGCCCGACTATACACCATCAAAAGCGGGAGCAGAGTGGTTCAGCTGCAAGAAGGTCTGAATGTCCATCAATAATTGCTTTAAAACATGAAAGAAAATTTTCGAATATCATCCGCACATGATCATAAGAAGGAGAGGAGGTGTTCAGCTGCAAGAAGGTGTGAATGTCCACCCATAATTCCTGAAAAATGGGTAAAAAAAGGTGCGAATGCCCAACCATACATTATCAAAAGCAGGTGTGAATGTCAGATCATAATTTGCAAAAAGCTGATGAGAAAGGGTGAGAATGCCCGACTATACACCATCAAATGCGGGAGCGGAGGTGTTCGGCTCTGAGTAGGTGTGAATGTCCGACCATAATTGCTGAAAAATGTGTTAGAAAAGGAAAGAATGCCGGACCATACATCATCAAAAGCGAGAGAGGTGGTGTTCGGCTGCAAAAAGGTGTAAATGTTCGACTAAAGTTTGTAAAAAGCGGGTAAGACATGGTGCGAATGCCTGACAAGGTATGATCAAAAGCAGGAGCGGAGGTGTTCAGCTGCAAGAAGGTCTAAATGTCCATCAATAATTGCTAGAAAACATGAAAGAAAATTTTCGAAAATCAAACCGCACATGATCATAAGTGGGAGAGGAGGTGTTCAGCTGCAAGAAGGTGTGAATGTCCACCCATTATTCCTGACAAATGGGTAAGAAAAGGTGCGAATGCCAAACCATACATTATCAAAAGCAGGTGTGAATGTCAGATCATAATTTGCAAAAAGCTGATGAGAAAGGGTGAGAATGTCCGACTGCACACCATCAAATGCGGGAGCGGAGTTGTTCGGCTGTGAGTAGGTGTGAATCTCCGACCGTAATTTCTGAAAAATGTGTTAGAAAAGGTAAGAATGCCGGTCCATACATCATCAAAAGCGAGAGAGGTGGTGTTCGGCTGCAAGTAGGTGTGAATGTCCAGCCATAATTACTCACAAACGGGTAAGAAAAGGTAGTATTGCCAGACCATACATGATCAAAACAGGGAGCGGAGGTGGTTCAGCTGCAAGAAGGTGTGAATGTCTCACTAAAGTTCAAATATATTAACAAAAGCGGGAGGAGAGGTCTTCGGATGAGAGTGGTTGAGAATTTCCAACCATAATCTATAAAATTCGGTGAAAAAAAGGTGTGATAGAACACTAAAAGGTGGAGCGGAAGTGTTCGGCTGCAAGAAGGTGTGAATGTCCGACTATATTTGGTGAAAAGCAGGTGAAGCAAGGTCTGAATGCCCAACCTTACATTATCAAAAGCGAGATCAGAGGTGTTTGGCTGCAAGAAGGCCATAGTTTGCCAAAAGCGGGTAAGCTGCGAATGACCAACTAAATATCAACAAAAGTGGGGGCGGAGGTCTTCGGATGCAACTGGGTGTGAACATCCCACCATACAAGTATGGTGGAGAGGAAGCTGTGAACAGCCGACCATAGTTTGCAAAAAGCGGGTGAGAAAAGGTGCGAATGTGCAACCATACATGATCAAAACAGGGAGCGGAGGTGTTTGGCTGTGACAAGGTGTGAATGTCCACCCAAAATTAATGAAAAGCGGGCAAAAGGTAGGTTTGAATGCCCAACCATACATCATCAAAAGCAGGAGTGGATATGTTCGGCTACAAGAAGGTTTGAACGTCTGACCATAGTTTGTAAAAAGCGGGTAAGAAAAGGTTCGAATGCCCAAACATACACCATCAAAAGAGGGAGCGGAGGTGTTCCGCTGTAAGAAGGTGTGAATGTCCGACCATAGTTGGTAAAAAGTGGGTAAGAAAAGGTTAAAATACCCGACTGTACACAATCAATAGGGGGAGCGTAGTTGTTCGGCTACAAGAAGTTGTGAAAGTCCAACCATGGTTTGTAAAAAGCGGGTAAGAAAAGGTGCGAATGCCCGAAAATGTATGATCAAAAGAGGGAGCGGAGGTGTTCGGCTGCAAGAAGGTGTGAATGTACACCCATAATTACTGAAAAATGGGTAAGAAAAGGTGCGAATGCCCAACTATACATAATCAAAAGCAGGAGTGGATGTGTTCGGCTCCAAGAAGGGTTGAATGTCTGACCATAGTTTGTAAAAAGCAGGTAAGAAAAGGTTTGACTGCCCGAACATACACCATCAAAAGAGGGAGTGGAGGTGTTCCGCTGTAAGAAGGTGTGAATGTCCGACCATAGTTGGTAAAAAGCGGGTAAGAAAAGGTTAAAATACCCGACTGTACACAATCAATAGCGGGAGCGGAGTTGTTCGGCTACAAGAAGGTGTGAAAGTCCAACCATCGTTTGTCAAAAGCTGGTAAGAAAAGGTTCGAATGCCCGAATATATACCATCAAAAGCGGAAGCGGAGGTGTTCGGCTGCAAGAAGGTGTGAACGTCCGACCAAAGTTGGCAAAAAGCAGTAAAGAAAGGTTCAAATATCCAAACATAATTAAAAGCGAGAGAGAAATTTTGTTCAGCTGCAAGTAGGTGTGAATATCCAGCCATAATTACTCACAAACGGGTAAGAAAATGTAGTATTGCCAGACCATACATGATCAAAACAGGGAGCGGAGGTGGTTTAGCTGCAAAAAGGGGTGAATGTCCAACTAAAGTTCAAATATATTAACAAAAGTGGGAGGAGAGGTCTTCGGATTAGAGTGGTTAAAATTTCCAACCATAATCTATAAAATGCGGTGAAAAAAAAAAGGTGTGAAGGAATGAATTTTATAGCAAAATCCGAAATCATGCATAACTCCGCAAAAGGAACGTATTGCTCAACCAAAGGGATGCTTCTTTCTCATTCAGGGTAATATGAGGAACTTTATGCTTGATACATTTTAGACATGAAGGACAAAGCAATTTTAACTTGGTTTGAGCAAAGCAATTCATTTTATAGGAAAATCCGAAATCGTGCAGGACTCATGAAAGTAAGCTTATTCTCGGATTCCTGATCCTCCTCTTTCCTATACTGCAAAATACAGCCTTGTTCTTTGTTGAAATCGATATAGACATTGATAAATATGAAGGACAAAGCAGTTTCCACTTTGTTTGAGTGAAGGAAATAATTTTATAGCAAAATCCCAAATCAAGCAGAACGTATGAAAATAAGCGTGTTTTCGGATTCCTGATCCTTCAGTGTTGCTATTTCTTCTACTGCAAAATACAATGTTGTTCTTTGTTGAAGTCGATCTAGACATTGATAAATATGAAGGACAAAGTAGTTTTAACATAGTTTGAGTAAAGGAATTCATTTTATACATAAAATCCCAAATCATGCAGAACGTATGAAAATAAGCTTATTCTCGGATTCCTGTTCCTTCAAGTGTTGCTCTTTCTACTACTGCAAAATACAATGTTGTTCTTTGTTGAAGTAAATCTAGACATTGATAAATATGAAGGACAAAGCAGTTTTCACTTGGTTTGAGTGAAGGAATTCATTTTATACATAAAATCCCAAATCATTCAAAACGTATGAAAAGAAGCTTATTCTCGGATTCCTGATCCTTCAGTGTTGCTTTTTCTTCTACTGCAAAATACAATGTTGTTCTTTGTTGAAGTCGATCTAGACATTGATAAATATGAAGGACAAAGCAGTTTTAACTTGGTTTGAGTGAAGGAATTCATTTTATACATAAAATCCCAAATCATTCAAAACGTATGAAAAGAAGCTTATTCTCGGATTCCTGATCCTTCAGTGTTGCTTTTTCTTCTACTGCAAAATACAATGTTGTTCTTTGTTGAAGTCGATCTAGACATTGATAAATATGAAGGACAAAGCAGTTTTAACTTGGTTTGAGTGAAGGAATTCATTTTATACATAAAATCCCAAATCATGCAGAACGTATGAAAATAAGCTTATTCTCGGATTACTGATCCTTCAGTGATGCTCTTTCTTCTACTGCAAAATCCAGTGTTGTTCTTTGTTGAAGTCAATCTAGACAATGATAAATATGAAGGACAAAGCAGTTTTCACTTGGTTTGAGTGAAGGATTTGCAGCTGAAAACCTCCCGCTCCCGCTTTTGATTGTGTATAGTCGCGCTTTCGAGCCTTTTCTTACCCGGTTTTTAGAAATTATGGTTAGACATTCAGACCTTGCAGCCGAAGACCTCCACTCCCTCTTTTGATCATACATTGTCGGGCATTCGCACCTTGTCTTACCCGCTTTTTACAAACTATAGTCAGACATTCACATCTTGCAGCTGAACCACCTCAGCTCCCTGTTTTGATCATGTATGGTCTGGCAATACTACCTTTTCTTACCCGTTTGTGAGTAATTATGGCTGGACATTCACACCTACTTGCAGTCGAACAGCTCTGCTCTCGCTTTTGATGGTATATATTCGGGCATTCGAACCTTTTCTTAGCAGCTTTTTACAAACCATGGTTGAACTTTCACACCTTCTTGTAGCCGAACACCTCCGCTCCCGCTTTTGATGGTGTATAGTCAGGCATTTGAACCTTTTCTTTCCCGCTTTTTACAAACTATGGTCGGACATTCAAACCTTCTTGTAGCCGAAAACCTCCGCTCCCTCTTTTGATCATACATTGTCGGGCATTCGCACCTTTTCTTACCCGTTTTTTACAAACCATGGTCGGACTGTCACACATTCTTGTAGCCGAACACCTCCGCTCCCGCTATTGATTGTGTACAGTCGGGTATTTTAACCTTTTCTTACCCGTTTTTTACCAACTATGGTCGGACATTCACACCGTCTTACAGCGGAACACCTCCGCTCCCTCTTTTGATGTTGTATGTTTGGGCATTCGAACCTTTTCTTACCCGCTTTTTACAAACTATGCTCGGACATTCAAACCTTCTTGTAGCCGAACACATCCACTCCTGCTTTTGATGATGTATGGTTGGGCATTCAAACCTACTTGTTGCCCGCTTTTCATTAATTTTTGTGGACATTCACACCTTGTCACAGCCAAACACCTCCGCTCCCTGTTTTGATCATGTATGGTTGGACATTCGCTCCTTTTCTCACCCGTTTTTTGCCAACTATGGTCGGCTGTTCACAGCTTCCTCTCCACCATACTTGGTGGGATATTCACACCCACTTGCATCCGAAGACCTTTTGTTGATATTTAGTTGGTCATTCGCAGCTTACCCGCTTTTGGCAAACTATGGCCTTCATGCAGCCAAACACCTCTGATCTCGCTTTTGATGATGTAAGGTTGGGCATTCAGACCTTGCTTCACCTGCTTTTCACCAAATATAGTCGGACATTCACACCTTCTTGCAGCCGAACACTTCCGCTCCACCTTTTAGTGTTCTATCACACCTTTTTTTTCACCGCATTTTATAGATTATGGTTGGAAATTCTCAACCACTCTCATCCGAAGACCTCTCCTCCCGCTTTTGTTAATATATTTGAACTTTAGTCGGACATTCACACCTTCTTGCAGCTGAACCACCTCCGCTCCCTGTTTTGATCATGTATGGTCTGGCAATACTACCTTTTCTTACCCGTTTGTTAGTAATTATGGCTGGACATTCACACCTACTTGCAGCCGAACACCACCTCTCCCGCTTTTGATGATGTATGGACGGGCATTCTTACCTTTTCTAACACATTTTTCAGCAATTATGGTCGGAGATTCACACTTACTCACAGCCGAACAACTCCGCTCCCGCATTTGATGGTGTATAGTCGGGCATTCTCACCCTTTCTCATCAGCTTTTTGCAAATTATGATCTGACATTCACACCTGCTTTTGATAATGTATGGTTTGGCATTCGCACCTTTTCTTACCCATTTTTCAGTAATTATGGGTGGACATTCACACCTTCTTGCAGCTGAACACCTCCTCTCCCGCTATTGATTGTGTACAGTCGGGTATTTTAACCTTTTCTTACCCGCTTTTTACCAAATATGGTCGGACATTCACACCGTCTTACAGCGGAACACCTCTGCTCCCGCTTTTGATGGTGTATAGTCAGGCATTTGAACCTTTTCTTACCCGCTTTTTACAAACTATGGTCGGACATTCAAACCTTCTTGTAGCCGAAAACCTCCGCTCCCTCTTTTGATTATACATTGTTGGGCATTCGCACCTTATTTACAAACTATAGTCAGACATTCACACCTTGCAGCTGAGCCACCTCAGCTCCCTGTTTTGATAGTGTATGTTCGGGCATTCGAACCTATTCTTACCCCCTTTTTACAAACTATGCTCGGAGATTCACACCTACTCACAGCCGAACAACTCCGCTCCCGCATTTGATAATGTCTTGTCCAGCATTCTAGTCTCTTCTAACACATTTTTCAGCAATTATGGTTGGACATTCACACCTACTCACAGCCGAACACTTCCGCTCCCACATTTGATGGTGTATAGCCGGGCATTCTCAACCTTTCTCATCAGCTTTTTGCAAATTATGACCTGACATTCACACCTACTTGCAGTCGAACAGCTCTGCTCCCGCTTTTGATTATGTTTGGTTGGATATTCGAACCTTTTCTTAACTGCTTTTTACAAACTTTGGTCGGACGTTCACACCTTCTTGCAGCCGAACACATCCACTTTCACTTTTGATGGTATATATTCGGGCATTCGAACCTTTTCTTACCCGCTTTTTACAAACCGTGGTCGGACTTTCACACCTTCTTGTAGCCAAACAACTCCGCTCCCGCTATTGATTGTGTACAGTCGGGTATTTTAACCTTTTCTTACCCGCTTTTTACCAACTATGGTCGGACATTTACACCTTCTTACAGCGGAACACCTCCGCTCCCTCTTTTGATGGTCTATGTTCGGGCATTCGAACCTTTTCTTACCCGCTTTTTACAAACTATGGTCGGACATTCAAACTTTCTTGTAGCCGAACACATCCACTCCTGCTTTTGATGATGTATGGTTGGGCATTTTCACCTTTTCTTACCCATTTTTCAGTAATTATGGGTGGACATTCACACCTTCTTGCAGCTGAACAACTCCTCTCCCGCTTATGATCATGTACGGTTTGATATTTGAAAATTTTCTTTCATGTTTTAAAGCAATTATTGATGGACATTCAAATCTTCTTGTAGCCGAACACATCCACTCCTGCTTTTGATGATGTATGGTAAGCTTTTCTTACCCGCTTTTTACAAACTATGGTCGGACATTCAAACCTTCTTGTAGCCAAAACCCTCCGCTCCCTCTTTTGATCATACATTGTTGGGCATTCGCACCTTATCTTACCCGCTTTTTACAAACTATAGTCAGACATTCATACCTTGCAGCTGAACCACCTCCTCTCCCTGTTTTGATCATGTATGGTCTGGCAATACTACCTTTTCTTACCCGTTTGTGAGTAATTAATCCCAAAATATTGAGCATAAAATAAGTCTTTATGCTGATGATGTATTACTTTTCCTTCAGAACTCACAGACGTCTCTCAGTCACACGATCACACTCATAAATAAATTCTCAGCACTTTCTGACTACTCTATCAACTGGTCTAAGACCACAGTTCTGCCCATTAACTGTAGGGTCCATAATATACCTGCGATCACTTTACAGTCAGGAAATATTAGATATTTAGGCATAAACATTTCCTCCAGGCTCTCAGAGCTAACAAAGCTAAATTATGTGCAATTATTAAAGACAGTAGAGGACGATCTCTCGTTGGAAGTCCTTACCTATATCACTTATGGGGAGAGTTACATCCATTAAAATGATGATACTACCAAAAGTTAACTATTTGTTCTCAATGATCCCCATAAAACCATCTGCTACTTGGTTTAAGTCACTAGATTCATGCATCTCCAAATTTCTGTGGAAAAACAAACCACCACGTATTAGTTTAAAAACCCTACAGAAGACCAAGGACAGTGGTGGATTAGATTTACCTCATTTTCAGCACTATTCCTTAGACAATAGGTTACAATATATATCAAAATGGTTTAAACCTTGTTGTTGTCACAGTTCCCAGAGACGTTGTAATCGTTGAGGATTCTATATTCACCCCCTCATTAGAGGCACGTAATGCAGATTGATGACACTGAATCTTCTTCTCTGTTCATTGCTGGCATCATTCCCAGCATCGTAAGTGTTCGTGGCATTGTTAGCCTCTTCTTCTGGATCTTGATATCGAGAATCCTTTTGTATTTCTGGTTTGTCAGTCCTCTGTCTTCGTTCACTGGAGTCTTTGTCTTTTTGTCCTTGAGTTTGGTGATTTTTTCTTCTTTTGATGCCTTGACACAATGTGACAGGTGATACCACGTGGGAGATCCTGTAACTTGGATTGCTGTCCCTGTGCTGCGAAATGGCTGTGCTGCTCAAATGGTCTCTCCTTCATCATGGTTACATGCTGCCATTCCGACATCTCGCCATTCCGACATGGGTCTCCAATTGTCGGAATGGCGACACTTAATTTTTTATCAAACGTCCCACCATTCCGACACTTTTTTCCTCCTATGGTCGGAATGGCGGTATGTTTTTTGTTTTTTTTAACATACCGCCATTCCGACAGTTCCTTTTAATAGCCTATTTTTTACCCAAAACATTTTGCACTAATGATATGCCGGCGCAAATACGCCCTAAAGTTTGGCGCACAAGCTTTGCACATGCAGAGGCCACAGCCTCGCAAACAAACTTTAATAATCTATTATCAAAATCCCCTGAATTTCAAATATAAAAATACAGATATTAATATAACTCTGGCGAGACTGAAACTGATTAAGCAGAAATACAGTGTCAGTGAGCTGTCACAGCAGCCAGCTGGAGCGGAGCTCTCCACAGAGCCCATGCGTCTTTTGCACGCTGTCATCATATGCAAAAGTAATAATTGCAATTACAGATATCACGGCTACTGCACAGGACACAGTTGCGAGCACTCTGCCTTGCCTTGCCAATACAAGAAGATAGAAATGACAGCATAGAACGTATAAAACACAACAAAATGCAGTAAAAACGTTTATTCATGTTATTCACGTGATTTATGAGTACTCACTCCAATTTTGGGAAGCGCGGATGGGTTTTGCGCATTTGGCACAAACACACAGCCGCAACGGTTGTAGCTTTATACAGCCTGTTGATATCTTAAGGACCTAACTGGTCACACCTGGGACTAAATGTCATGTAGAGATTGTTTTTACATGACATTACAGCTGAACATATAGCTTTCATCCACAAACCAACGTGGGAGAGCCCGAAGACGCATGTGCCAGACGCACATAGGCATGCGTAAAACCAATTTTGACCACTTCATACTGTTTATTTGCTTTCTTTTAGTTAACTTTCGTTTCTTTTGGATTCTTGTGCGTGTTATGGAGCCGTTTTGGTCCATGTTTGTAAGCCTTTTTTTCCTGGATTAAATTTTCGGAAGTTGAAACAAGTGGCATTGGAGTGTGTGATTGAAAACCACCGCGGACTGCTTCTCCTCCTCCAGTTGCCGAGACTTTGTGTTTTTAATAACGCTTGTCTATAAACATGTTAAACATATAAATTGCATGAACAGAAAGAAGGGACTCACCTGTTGAGTAACACACATTTCCTTATACGGAAAGCCTTGTCGGAATGGTGGGACATTTGAACGTCAGAATAGCGGGATGTCGCAATGGTGGGATGTCGGAATGGTGGGACGTTTGCATGTCGGAATGGTGGTATGTCGGAATGGTGGTATGTCGGAATGGTGGGATGTCGGAATAGCGGGATGTCGGAATGGCGGGATTTCGGAATGGGTGTTGCCACCCCCTTCATCATATACACAGTTATTTATACATCACCTTCCACCATGAAGCGTTGTCCCTTTTTGTTTCTCTCTTTGTTCTTAAAATGCTGTTATGCATGTCTAAACCAATCCATTAAATTAGATCATTTTGGCAGTAAAGCGATCTATAATGTGCTTGGTCGCAAAGCTGCTCATCTGTGGTAAACAGCTCTTCAGAAAGGCATTCTTCAATTGATTTCACTAATTCTATGTAATAATTTTGTGATTTCCTACAAAACTACACTTCTTCTCCCATCTGTCTGAGTATTTAATATTGTCTGGGTCCCGTTAAAACATGTATTTTTCCCATCTAATTCCTTGTTTGCTTTAAAACAAGTATTCCCCATTTTCTATCCCTTCAGTAGCCAACCAGTTTGTATGGAGTACACTGGAGCAACTTGACTGATCAGTAAAACACTGCTTTTGTTGTCACCGCAAGGCTTCCCCCGTCGGTTGTTTCACTGAGACACTACTGAGTAACTATAACTCAACACAGTTTATACACATAACATTCATATACATACTAACAAACAAACAAACAATTATTTATCGCAATTTTCTCATCTCTGTTTGAACGTACACCCAGGTAAATATTCCTGTAGTCTTCTCATACCGACTATGGACCCATTCATTGTTTAACTTCACTGTTTTGCAAATCCTAATTGAATATTACACATTGACATTGAACTTTACTTGATAAGCAGGTCTTCATTGCATTCAGCAGCCTATATGTGAGCATCTATGTGTAAGCTGTTCTTCTTTGCATTTATCAGCAGCAAGCAATTCTTCATTGCACATGCATATGAAAATAGTAAAACAATTCCAATGCGTTAGCGAAACCTTCTATATCAGGAGTGTCCATCATGATGCTGGGAATAGAACCTCTTTCCCAGAATAGTTCAACCTTCATTACTCAACTGATCATAACTCCGCAATGAGCACATTTCAAAGTATCATTCCTCTACATATATTCAAAAATCTATGTGTAAATGTTTAATATTTCTTATATTTGTTGATGTCATTCTGTGTGCATGTGGCCTAAACCCAATCTCTGTGTGGCAATTTTAATTTAAACAAGTTGAACTCTGCCTCTGATCATTTAAAAAAGGTGTGTACCAATATCAACCTTTCTCAGGTAATTACTGATCCTACAAAACCAAAGAGATCCTTCAAGGTTGTCCCTGATTGGCTCAATCTTAACAAATCAAAGGTAGAAAATCCGCAGTATCTGAACTTGGTGTTAGTTATCACTGCTCAATAGCCTGTATCAGAATTGCAAAAATGAAAACATTAGGTCCACGCTTGGTATCCAGATCCTGAAACATCTCCATGAGCAGGCTTTTTTTTAACTGATCTGTTGAATAGTTATATGACACTGTTAAAATCCCAGATGAAGATCTAGCACTTGACCATTTTTGTAAATCTTCTAATTCCATAGTTGATAAACACGCCCCTTTTAAAAAGTATAGAACTTAGAACAGGTCTATCCCTGGCTTTCGGCAGAACTGTCTTCTTTACTTTTTTTTCCCCTTGTCCTGTTCAGCATTATGTCAGAAGAATTGTAGTCTGAATACCTATGATGCCAAACAGATTTGTTTTGCCAAGGGAAGTTTTATAAATGTAAAGCTCCCCTTGATGCCCATTTATTTATTTCTTTTTACAATATATGACATGAACTGAACTGAACCGGACCGGGGGACAAGGAAAGAAGAAGAGGAAAGAAGAGGAAACAGAAAAAAAATAGAAACAAAAACCAGACAACCAGCTGCTACACCTGTAAAAAACAAAACAGACAACAATCCATGGCCTATGAGGGGAATCCAGCCTTAGCGCCAAGAGGAGCACCTGAAAGCAGACAAGCAGAGAAAAAACAAACACACAAACAAACAAAAACAAGCACAAGAAGCGGCAATCGCATACAACACAGCTGTGGATATAGATGACCTGAGACGACATGATAATACATCAACTGCTTAGTGACCATGCTACTGGACTAATGAATGTGTGTGTGTGTGTGTGAGAACATGCAACACCCATGGCACAGGACCTACATGATAACCGTGCTTAGTTATGAGTGTATAAGCGTACAGGGCCACAATCCACAGCCCCCCAAACAATCAGAAGCAGGCAGAGAGGGCCACAAGACCCAGGCCACCAGCAGCCCCCACAGAGCACAGAACCCAGGTAGCCCACCGCAGGGGCAACCACGCATCCACCCAGAAGACTGCAGAGGAAGCCCCCGGAAAGAGCCCCCATAAGCATAGGGCAGAGGCACTCCGGGAACCAGGGGCAACAGCCCACCGACCCCGCCAGGCCCCAGCCGCCCAGACATGGGCCGTGCACTGGACCTGGGCCCCAGGAGCCCGAGCGCCCCCAAACCCCCCGGCAGAGGCCCCACCCAATACCCAGGAGGGCCAAGCGCCCCAGACAGCCACAAAGTGGGTCAGCGCCTGCCCCAGCGCCCCTGGCCAAGTGCCCTGGGAGTCAAGACGTGCCCACAGGTGGGTGAAGTCGCGAGCAGTGGGGAGAGGCAACGCTGATGCCCCATCGGGAGAAACACAGGCAGGCCAGGCGACAGCAAGTCCCAGATCCAGGCCCAATCATTACCACACACACTTTCACGTCCCATACATCCACACATCCACACATCCTACCTCCCTCGACTCTGCTGGGGTGTAGTGCAGCGGGCACACCAGGAGGCCAGCAACCCCCCAGCCACCACAGACCCCGAACCAGCAGAACAATTAATTAATCCTCCTGGCCCCTCCTGCCCCGAGCAGACACCAGGAAGCAGGGGTGTGCGAAGAAGACCCCTCCCCTCACCCTTCTGGCTCTTCAATATTTTCTAATAGTGAGCAATTAAAATTGAGGGGCAGCCAAACTTGTAGAACTGGGAGCGCGGCACTCTGGGCAGCCTACATACCCAAAGAGCCCCGCCCACCAGATGCCACTCAGTGTAACCACCCCCCAAGACCTAATGTGTGTGTGTGAGTGTGTTTGATAAGTACTAATGTCTAAGGTGTAATTAAAACAGGGGCAGGGAACTGCAGAGTGCAACCAAAGGGGACCACCTACGTGGCCCCATCCACTACACCCCACCGAACACACACGCCCCCAAAACCCTTCATGTGTGAGTGTGTGCTGTGTACAGGAGCCAGAAGGGAGAGGGGTATGGGGATATATACCGGGGGAGCTACTCTCCCCCAGAGAGGGCAGCCAGGGACTGGCTGCAATAGGCATCCCCGCTACCTGGGAGCCAGCAATGGGCAGGAGGGCCTGATGTCCACCAGGCTCGGGGCCTGCAGCGACCATATTCCGGGAGCTACTGTACCCCCAGAAGGTACCCATCCCGCCCCACCCCACTCAACCCAACCCCACCCCGGAGGACCTCTACAAAAAACAAACAAACAAACCACCCGGTCACACCAGTCGCAGCAGCCCGGGCCTGAGACCCACCATCACCCAGCAACCCACCACCACCACTATGTGATAAAACTAATCAGAGGGGACCAGAGAGAATGAAATTCAGCCAATTGATGTTTTGAGGAGGCAGACATTGTTTCCATGCTAATATAATCTAAAAGAAAATTTCTAAACTGGTTAATACACAGATTGTTCTTCGCTTTCCAGTTCATGAGAATAGTTTTCTTTGCGATACATAACACTGTGACAACCATGTGTGCTGAGTTAATTTCCATGTTGATGTTGTCTAAGTCACCCAGTATGCACAGTGTGGGGCATGCAGGGATGCTACACTTTAGCCATGTTGATAGGTCCTCACAGACTTCAAGCCAGAACTTCTGGACAGGCGCAGAAAACCACAAAGCGTGTACATAATCATCAGGTGTGTTATCTGTGCAATGTGAGCAGATGTTTGAGTGTGTTAGACCCATCCTGAACATCCTTTGTCCTGTATAGTGTGTTCTATGAAGGATTTTGTATTGTATGAGCTGTAAATTAGGATTTCGAGTCTTTATGAAGGTGTTCAAACATATTTGTGGTTAGAAGCTATGACCAGAACTGATGGATAAATCTGCCTCCCATTTTGAGGATGGAAGAGACATTGTGTCATCTATCTTAGACAATAATTTATATGTTTTTGATAGTAGTTTTGGGGTACAGATGCTTAGAAATTCTGCTACCCTAGTCGGGGGTTGTAAGTCTGGTTGGTGGAGGATATATCCATCCATCCATCCATCATCTGCCGCTTATCCGGGGGTCGGGTCGCGGGGGCAGCAGCTTGAGCAGAGAAACCCAGACGTCTCTGTCCCCGGCCACTTCCTCCAGCTCTTCCGGGGGGACCCCGAGGCGTTCCCAGGCCAGCCGAGAGACATAGTCTCTCCAACGTGTCCTGGGTCTCCCCCGGGGTCTCCTCCCAGTGGGACGTGCCCGGAACACCTCCCCAGGGAGGCGCCCAGGGGGCATCCTAACCAGATGCCCGAGCCACCTCATCTGACTCCTCTCAATGCGGAGGAGCAGCGGTTCTACTCCGAGCCCCTCCCGGATGACTGAGCTTCTCACCCTATCTCTAAGGGAGAGCCCAGACACCCTGCGGAGGAAACCCATTTCGGCCGCTTGTATTCGCGATCTTGTTCTTTCGGTCACTACCCACAACTCGTGACCATAGGTGAGGATGGGAACGTAGATTGACCAGTAAGTAGAGGCACCGGTCATACAGAGACCGAACGGCCCCTATCAAGGGGTCCGGCACTCCATATTCCCGGAGCACCCCCCACAGGACTCCACGAGGGACACGGTCGAACGCTTTCTCCAAGTCCACAAAACACATGTAGACTGGTTGGGCGAACTCCCATGCACCCTCCAGGATCCTGCCGAGGGTATAGAGCTGGTCCACTGTTCCACGGCCAGGACGAAAGCCACACTGCATCTCCTGAATCCGAGGCTCGATTATCCGACGGATCCTCCTCTCCAATACCCCCGAATAGACCTTACCAGGGAGGCTGAGGAGTGTGATACCCCTATAGTTGGAACACACCCTCCGGTCCCCCTTTTTAAAGAGGGGGACCACCACCCCAATCTGCCAGTCCAGAGGCACTGTCCCCGATGTCCACGCGATACTGCAGAGGCGTGTCAGCCAAGACAGCCCTACAACATCCAGAGCCTTGAGAAACTCAGGACGGACCTCATCCACCCCCGGGGCCTTGCCACCGAGGAACTTTTTAACCACCTCGGCAACCTCAGCCCCAGAAATGGGAGGCCCCGTCTCCGAGCTCTCCGACTCTGCCTCTTCCGAGCACGTGTTGGTAGGATTGAGGAGTTCCTCGAAGTACTCCCCCCACCGACTCACAACATCCCTAGTTGAGGTCAGCAAAGCCCCGTCCGCACTGTAAACAGTGTTGACTGTGAGCCGCTTCCCCCCCCTGAGATGCCGGATGGTGGACCAGAATCTTTTCGAGGCCGTCCGGAAATCGTTCTCCATGGTCTCACCGAACTCCTCCCAGGCCCGAGTTTTTGCCTCAGCAACCGCCGAAGCCGTGGCCCGTCTGGCCCGTCGGTACCTATCAGCTTCTTCCAGGGTCCCACTGGCCAAAAAGGCCCGATAGGACTCCTTCTTCAGCTTGACGGCTTCCCTCACCACTGGTGTCCACCAGCAGGTTCGAGGGTTGCCGCCACGACAGGCACCGACCACCTTACGGCCACAACTCCGACCAGCTGCCTCGGCAATGGAGTCACGGAACATGGCCCATTCAATGTCCCCCACCTCAAATATGGTTGAAGCTCTGCCGGAGGTGGGAGTTAAAGCTCCTTCTGACTGGGGATTCTGACAAACGCTCCCAGCAGACCCTCACAATACGTTTGGGCCTGCCAGGTCTGATCGGCATCCTCCCCCACCAGCGGAGCCAACTCACCACCAGGTGGTGATCAGTTGACAGCTCCGCCCCTCTCTTCACCCGAGTGTCCAGGACATACGGCCGCAAGTCCGATGATACAACCACAAAGTCGATCATCGAACTGCGGCCAAGGGTGTCCTGGTGCCAAGTGCACATATGGACACCCTTATGCCTGAACATGGTGTTCGTTATGGACAGTCTATGACTGGCACAGAAGTCCAACAACATAACACCACTCTGATTCAGATCGGGGGGGCCGTTCCTCCCAATCACACCCCTCCAGGTCTCACTGTCATTGCCCACGTGAGCATTGAAGTCCCCCAGCAGAATGAGGGAGTCTCCGGTAGGAGCATTCTCCAGTGCCTCCCCCAGAGACTCCAAAAAGAGTAGGTACTCTGAACTGCTGTTTGGCGCATAGGCACAAACAACAGTCAGGACTCGTCCCCCCACCCAAGGCGGAGGGAGGCTACCCTCTCGTTCACTGGGGTAAACCCCAATGTACTGGCACACAGCCGGGGGGCAATAAGTATGCCCACACCTGCTCTGCGCCTCTCACCACGGGCAACTCCAGAGTGGAAGAGAGTCCAACCCCTCTCAAGAGTACTGGTTCCAGATCCCAAGCCGTGCGTCGAGGTGAGTCCGACTATATCTAACGGTCTGATGAAGTTTCAACAATAAACAACAAACTTTGTATTATGAGAAAGAACCAGACTCATTCTTTAGGAATCCGAAAATAAGCTCTATTTTACGAGTTATGCACGAATTCGGATTCTCCTATAAAACGAATTCCTTAACTCAAACCAAGTTAAGACTGCTTTGTCCTTCATATTTATTCATGTCTAATCAAGTTTCAATGATAAACAACGTTGTACTTTGTAGAATGAGAAAGAACTTCTTCAGCAATAAGCATCTCTCGACAAATGACGAAATACAGATTTTGCTATAAAATTAATTGCTATCAGCCTGACTTAAAACTGTTTGTCTTCCTTATTTATCCACTTCAAATCAAGTTTCAACAATTAAAATTTTTTTGTAGTTTGAGAAAGAACAACTTAATCTTGAGCAATCAGTATAAAAAGAAGGTAAGCAAAGGTGCGAATGTCAAACCATACATGATCAAAACAGGGAGCGGAGGTGTTTGGCTGAGACAAGGTGTGAATGTCCACCCATAATTAATGAAAAGCGGGCAACAAGTAGGTTCGAATGCCCAACCATACATCATCAAAAGCAAGAGTGGATATGTTCAGCTACAAGAAGGTTTGAACGTCTGACCATAGTTTGTAAAAAGCGGGTAAGAAAAGGTTCGAATGCCCGAACATACACCATCAAAGGAGGGAGCGGAGGTGTTCCGCTGTAAGAAGGTGTGAATGTCCGACCATAGTTGGTAAAAAACGGGTAAGAAAAGGTTAAAATACCCGACTGTACACAATCAGTAGCGGGTGCGGAGTTGTTCGGCTACTAAAAGGTGTGAAAGTCCCACCATGGTTTGTAAAAAGCGGGTAAGAAAAGGTGCGAATGCCCGAAAATGTATGATCAAAAGAGGGAGCGGAGGTGTTCGGCTGCAAGAAGGTGTGAATGTACACCCATAATTACTGAAAAATGGGTAAGAAAAGGTGCGAATGCCCAACTATACATAATCAAAAGCAGGAGTGGATGTGTTCGGCTCCAAGAAGGGTTGAATGTCCGACTATGGTTTGTAAAAAGCGGGTAAGAAAAGGTGCTAATGCCCGACAATACACCATCATAAGCGGGAGAGGAGGTGTTCAGCTGTAAGAAGGTGTGAATGTCCACCCATAATTACTGAAAAATGGGTAAGAAAAGGTGCGAATGCCCAAACATACATCATCAAAAGCAGGAGTGGATGTGTTGGGCTACAAGAAGGTTTGAAAGTCCGACCATGGTTTGTAAAAAACGGGTAAGAAAAGGTGCGAATGCCCGACAATGTATATTCAAAAGAGGGAGCGGAGGTTTTTGGCTACAAGAAGGTTTGAATGTCCGACCATAGTTTGTAAAAAGCGGGTAAGAAAAGGTTCAAATGCCTGACAATACACCATCAAAAGCGTGAGCGGAGGTGTTCCGCTGTAAGAAGGTGTGAATGTCCGACCATAGTTGGTAAAAAGCGGGTAAGAAAAGGTTAAAATACCCGACTGTACACAATCAATAGCGGGAGCGGAGTTGTTCGGCTACAAGAAGGTGTGAAAGTCCAACCATGGTTTGTAAAAAGCTGCTAAGAAAAGGTTCGAATGCCCGAATATATACCATCAAAAGCGGAAGCGGAGGTGTTCGGCTGCAAGAAGGTGTGAACGTCCGACCATAGTTGGTAAAAAGCGGGTACGAAAAGGTTAAAATACCCGACTGTACACAATCAATAGCGGGAGCGGAGTTGTTCGGCTACAAGAAGGTGTGAAAGTCCAACCATCGTTTGTCAAAAGCTGGTAAGAAAAGGTTCGAATGTCCGAATATATACCATCAAAAGCGGAAGCGGAGGTGTTCGGCTGCAAGAAGGTGTGAACGTCCGACCAAAGTTGGCAAAAAGCAGTAAAGAAAGGTTCGAATATCCAAACATAATTAAAAGCGAGAGAGATTGTGTTCAGCTGCAAGTAGGTGTGAATATCCAGCCATAATTACTCACAAACGGGTAAGAAAATGTAGTATTGCCAGACCATACATGATCAAAACAGGGAGCGGAGGTGGTTTAGCTGCAAAAAGGGGTGAATGTCCAACTAAAGTTCAAATATATTAACAAAAGTGGGAGGAGAGGTCTTCGGATTAGAGTGGTTGAAATTTCCAACCATAATCTATAAAATGCGGTGAAAAAAAAAAGGTGTGAAGGAATGAATTTTATAGCAAAATCCGAAATCATGCATAACTCCGCAAAAGGAACGTATTGCTCAACCTAAGGGATGCTTCTTTCTCATTCAGGGTAATATGAGGAACTTTATGCTTGATACATTTTAGACACGGATAACTATGAAGGACAAAGCAATTTTAACTTGGTTTGAGCAAAGCAATTCATTTTATAGGAAAATCCGAAATCGTGCAGGACTCATGAAAGTAAGCTTATTCTCGGATTCCTGATCCTCCTCTTTCCTATACTCTTTCCTATACTGCAAAACACAGCCTTGTTCTTTGTTGAAATCGATATAGACATTGATAAATATGAAGGACAAAGCAGTTTCCACTTTGTTTGAGTGAAGGAAATAATTTTATAGCAAAATCCCAAATCAAGCAGAACGTATGAAAATAAGCGTGTTTTCGGATTCCTGATCCTTCAGTGTTGCTATTTCTTCTACTGCAAAATACAATGTTGTTCTTTGTTGAAGTCAATCTAGACATTGATAAATATGAAGGACAAAGTAGTTTTAACATAGTTTGAGTAAAGGAATTCATTTTATACATAAAATCCCAAATCATGCAGAACGTATGAAAATAAGCTTATTCTCGGATTCCTGTTCCTTCAAGTGTTGCTCTTTCTACTACTGCAAAATACAATGTTGTTCTTTGTTGAAGTAAATCTAGACATTGATAAATATGAAGGACAAAGCAGTTTTCACTTGGTTTGAGTGAAGGAATTCATTTTATACATAAAATCCCAAATCATTCAAAACGTATGAAAAGAAGCTTATTCTCGGATTCCTGATCCTTCAGTGTTGCTTTTTCTTCTACTGCAAAATACAATGTTGTTCTTTGTTGAAGTCGATCTAGACATTGATAAATATGAAGGACAAAGCAGTTTTAACTTGGTTTGAGTGAAGGAATTCATTTTATACATAAAATCCCAAATCATGCAGAACGTATGAAAATAAGCTTATTCTCGGATTACTGATCCTTCAGTGATGCTCTTTCTTCTACTGCAAAATCCAGTGTTGTTCTTTGTTGAAGTCAATCTAGACATTGATAAATATGAAGGACAAAGCAGTTTTCACTTGGTTTGAGTGAAGGATTTGCAGCTGAAAACCTCCCGCTCCCGCTTTTGATTGTGTATAGTCGCGCTTTCGAGCCTTTTCTTACCCGGTTTTTAGAAATTATGGTTAGACATTCAGACCTTGCAGCCGAAGACCTCCACTCCCTCTTTTGATCATACATTGTCGGGCATTCGCACCTTGTCTTACCCGCTTTTTACAAACTATAGTCAGACATTCACATCTTGCAGCTGAACCACCTCAGCTCCCTGTTTTGATCATGTATGGTCTGGCAATACTACCTTTTCTTACCCGTTTGTGAGTAATTATGGCTGGACATTCACACCTACTTGCAGTCGAACAGCTCTGCTCTCGCTTTTGATGGTATATATTCGGGCATTCGAACCTTTTCTTAACTGCTTTTTGCAAACTTTGGTCGGACGTTCACACCTTCTTGCAGCCGAACACCTCCGCTTCCTATTTTGATGGTATATATTCGGGCATTCGAACCTTTTCTTAGCAGCTTTTTACAAACCATGGTTGAACTTTCACACCTTCTTGTAGCCGAACACCTCCGCTCCCGCTTTTGATGGTGTATAGTCAGGCATTTGAACCTTTTCTTTCCCGCTTTTTACAAACTATGGTCGGACATTCAAACCTTCTTGTAGCCGAAAACCTCCGCTCCCTCTTTTGATCATACATTGTCGGGCATTCGCACCTTTTCTTACCCGTTTTTTACAAACCATGGTCGGACTGTCACACATTCTTGTAGCCAAACACATCCGCTCCCGCTATTGATTGTGTACAGTCGGGTATTTTAACCTTTCCTTACCCGTTTTTTACCAACTATGGTCGGACATTCACACCTTCTTACAGCGGAACACCTCCGCTCCCTCTTTTGATGTTGTATGTTTGGGCATTCGAACCTTTTCTTACCCGCTTTTTACAAACTATGCTCGGACATTCAAACCTTCTTGTAGCCGAACACATCCACTCCTGCTTTTGATGATGTATGGTTGGGCATTCAAACCTACTTGTTGCCCGCTTTTCATTAATTTTTGTGGACATTCACACCTTGTCACAGCCAAACACCTCCGCTCCCTGTTTTGATCATGTATGGTTGGACATTCGCTCCTTTTCTCACCCGTTTTTTGCCAACTATGGTCGGCTGTTCACAGCTTCCTCTCCACCATACTTGGTGGGATATTCACACCCACTTGCATCCGAAGACCTTTTGTTGATATTTAGTTGGTCATTCGCAGCTTACCCGCTTTTGGCAAACTATGGCCTTCATGCAGCCAAACACCTCTGATCTCGCTTTTGATGATGTAAGGTTGGGCATTCAGACCTTGCTTCACCTGCTTTTCACCAAATATAGTCGGACATTCACACCTTCTTGCAGCCGAACACTTCCGCTCCACCTTTTAGTGTTCTATCACACCTTTTTTTTCACCGCATTTTATAGATTATGGTTGGAAATTCTCAACCACTCTCATCCGAAGACCTCTCCTCCCGCTTTTGTTAATATATTTGAACTTTAGTCGGACATTCACACCTTCTTGCAGCTGAACCACCTCCGCTCCCTGTTTTGATCATGTATGGTCTGGCAATACTACCTTTTCTTACCCGTTTGTTAGTAATTATGGCTGGACATTCACACCTACTTGCAGCCGAACACCACCTCTCCCGCTTTTGATGATGTATGGACGGGCATTCTTACCTTTTCTAACACATTTTTCAGCAATTATGGTCGGAGATTCACACTTACTCACAGCCGAACAACTCCGCTCCCGCATTTGATGGTGTATAGTCGGGCATTCTCACCCTTTCTCATCAGCTTTTTGCAAATTATGATCTGACATTCACACCTGCTTTTGATAATGTATGGTTTGGCATTCGCACCTTTTCTTACCCATTTTTCAGTAATTATGGGTGGACATTCACACCTTCTTGCAGCTGAACACCTCCTCTCCCGCTATTGATTGTGTACAGTCGGGTATTTTAACCTTTTCTTACCCGCTTTTTACCAAATATGGTCGGACATTCACACCGTCTTACAGCGGAACACCTCTGCTCCCGCTTTTGATGGTGTATAGTCAGGCATTTAAACCTTTTCTTACCCGCTTTTTACAAACTATGGTCGGACATTCAAACCTTCTTGTAGCCGAAAACCTCCGCTCCCTCTTTTGATTATACATTGTTGGGCATTCGCACCTTATTTACAAACTATAGTCAGACATTCACACCTTGCAGCTGAGCCACCTCAGCTCCCTGTTTTGATAGTGTATGTTCGGGCATTCGAACCTATTCTTACCCCCTTTTTACAAACTATGCTCGGAGATTCACACCTACTCACAGCCGAACAACTCCGCTCCCGCATTTGATAATGTCTTGTCCGGCATTCTAGTCTCTTCTAACACATTTTTCAGCAATTATGGTTGGACATTCACACCTACTCACAGCCGAACACTTCCGCTCCCACATTTGATGGTGTATAGCCGGGCATTCTCACCCTTTCTCATCAGCTTTTTGCAAATTATGATCTGACATTCACACCTACTTGCAGTCGAACAGCTCTGCTCCCGCTTTTGATTATGTTTGGTTGGATATTCGAACCTTTTCTTAACTGCTTTTTACAAACTTTGGTCGGACGTTCACACCTTCTTGCAGCCGAACACATCCACTTCCACTTTTGATGGTATATATTCGGGCATTCGAACCTTTTCTTACCCGCTTTTTACAAACCGTGGTCGGACTTTCACACCTTCTTGTAGCCAAACAACTCCGCTCCCGCTATTGATTGTGTACAGTCGGGTATTTTAACCTTTTCTTACCCGCTTTTTACCAACTATGGTCGGACATTTACACCTTCTTACAGCGGAACACCTCCGCTCCCTCTTTTGATGGTCTATGTTCGGGCATTCGAACCTTTTCTTACCCACTTTTTACAAACTATGGTCGGACATTCAAACTTTCTTGTAGCCGAACACATCCACTCCTGCTTTTGATGATGTATGGTTGGGCATTTTCACCTTTTCTTACCCATTTTTCAGTAATTATGGGTGGACATTCACACCTTCTTGCAGCTGAACAACTCCTCTCCCGCTTATGATCATGTACGGTTTGATATTTGAAAATTTTCTTTCATGTTTTAAAGCAATTATTGATGGACATTCAAATCTTCTTGTAGCCGAACACATCCACTCCTGCTTTTGATGATGTATGGTAAGCTTTTCTTACCCGCTTTTTACAAACTATGGTCGGACATTCAAACCTTCTTGTAGCCAAAACCCTCCGCTCCCTCTTTTGATCATACATTGTTGGGCATTCGCACCTTATCTTACCCGCTTTTTACAAACTATAGTCAGACATTCATACCTTGCAGCTGAACCACCTCCGCTCCCTGTTTTGATCATGTATGGTCTGGCAATACTACCTTTTCTTACCCGTTTGTGAGTAATTAATCCCAAAATATTGAGCATAAAATAAGTCTTTATGCTGATGATGTATTACTTTTCCTTCAGAACTCACAGACGTCTCTCAGTCACACGATCACACTCATAAATAAATTCTCAGCACTTTCTGACTACTCTATCAACTGGTCTAAGACCACAGTTCTGCCCATTAACTGTAGGGTCCATAATATACCTGCGATCACTTTACAGTCAGGAAATATTAGATATTTAGGCATAAACATTTCCTCCAGGCTCTCAGAGCTAACAAAGCTAAATTATGTGCAATTATTAAAGACAGTAGAGGACGATCTCTCGTTGGAAGTCCTTACCTATATCACTTATGGGGAGAGTTACATCCATTAAAATGATGATACTACCAAAAGTTAACTATTTGTTCTCAATGATCCCCATAAAACCATCTGCTACTTGGTTTAAGTCACTAGATTCATGCATCTCCAAATTTCTGTGGAAAAACAAACCACCACGTATTAGTTTAAAAACCCTACAGAAGACCAAGGACAGTGGTGGATTAGATTTACCTCATTTTCAGCACTATTCCTTAGACAATAGGTTACAATATATATCAAAATGGTTTAAACCTTGTTGTTGTCACAGTTCCCAGAGACGTTGTAATCGTTGAGGATTCTATATTCACCCCCTCATTAGAGGCACGTAATGCAGATTGATGACACTGAATCTTCTTCTCTGTTCATTGCTGGCATCATTCCCAGCATCGTAAGTGTTCGTGGCATTGTTAGCCTCTTCTTCTGGATCTTGATATCGAGAATCCTTTTGTATTTCTGGTTTGTCAGTCCTCTGTCTTCGTTCACCGGAGTCTTTGTCTTTTTGTCCTTGAGTTTGGTGATTTTTTCTTCTTTTGATGCCTTGACACAATGTGACAGGTGATACCACGTGGGAGATCCTGTAACTTGGATTGCTGTCCCTGTGCTGCGAAATGGCTGTGCTGCTCAAATGGTCTCTCCTTCATCATGGTTACATGCTGCCATTCCGACATCTCGCCATTCCGACATGGGTCTCCAATTGTCGGAATGGCGACACTTAATTTTTTTTTAACATACCGCCATTCCGACAGTTCCTTTTAATAGCCTATTTTTTACCCAAAACATTTTGCACTAATGATATGCCGGCGCAAATACGCCCTAAAGTTTGGCGCACAAGCTTTGCACATGCAGAGGCCACAGCCTCGCAAACAAACTTTAATAATCTATTATCAAAATCCCCTGAATTTCAAATATAAAAATACAGATATTAATATAACTCTGGCGAGACTGAAACTGATTAAGCAGAAATACAGTGTCAGTGAGCTGTCACAGCAGCCAGCTGGAGCGGAGCTCTCCACAGAGCCCATGCGTCTTTTGCACGCTGTCATCATATGCAAAAGTAATAATTGCAATTACAGATATCACGGCTACTGCACAGGACACAGTTGCGAGCACTCTGCCTTGCCTTGCCAATACAAGAAGATAGAAATGACAGCATAGAACGTATAAAACACAACAAAATGCAGTAAAAACGTTTATTCATGTTATTCACGTGATTTATGAGTACTCACTCCAATTTTGGGAAGCGCGGATGGGTTTTGCGCATTTGGCACAAACACACAGCCGCAACGGTTGTAGCTTTATACAGCCTGTTGATATCTTAAGGACCTAACTGGTCACACCTGGGACTAAATGTCATGTAGAGATTGTTTTTACATGACATTACAGCTGAACATATAGCTTTCATCCACAAACCAACGTGGGAGAGCCCGAAGACGCATGTGCCAGACGCACATAGGCATGCGTAAAACCAATTTTGACCACTTCATACTGTTTATTTGCTTTCTTTTAGTTAACTTTCGTTTCTTTTGGATTCTTGTGCGTGTTATGGAGCCGTTTTGGTCCATGTTTGTAAGCCTTTTTTTCCTGGATTAAATTTTCGGAAGTTGAAACAAGTGGCATTGGAGTGTGTGATTGAAAACCACCGCGGACTGCTTCTCCTCCTCCAGTTGCCGAGACTTTGTGTTTTTAATAACGCTTGTCTATAAACATGTTAAACATATAAATTGCATGAACAGAAAGAAGGGACTCACCTGTTGAGTAACACACATTTCCTTATACGGAAAGCCTTGTCGGAATGGTGGGACATTTGAACGTCAGAATAGCGGGATGTCGCAATGGTGGGATGTCGGAATGGTGGGACGTTTGCATGTCGGAATGGTGGTATGTCGGAATGGTGGTATGTCGGAATGGTGGGATGTCGGAATAGCGGGATGTCGGAATGGCGGGATTTCGGAATGGGTGTTGCCACCCCCTTCATCATATACACAGTTATTTATACATCACCTTCCACCATGAAGCGTTGTCCCTTTTTGTTTCTCTCTTTGTTCTTAAAATGCTGTTATGCATGTCTAAACCAATCCATTAAATTAGATCATTTTGGCAGTAAAGCGATCTACAATGTGCTTGGTCGCAAAGCTGCTCATCTGTGGTAAACAGCTCTTCAGAAAGGCATTCTTCAATTGATTTCACTAATTCTATGTAATAATTTTGTGATTTCCTACAAAACTACACTTCTTCTCCCATCTGTCTGAGTATTTAATATTGTCTGGGTCCCGTTAAAACATGTATTTTTCCCATCTAATTCCTTGTTTGCTTTAAAACAAGTATTCCCCATTTTCTATCCCTTCAGTAGCCAACCAGTTTGTATGGAGTACACTGGAGCAACTTGACTGATCAGTAAAACACTGCTTTTGTTGTCACCGCAAGGCTTCCCCCGTCGGTTGTTTCACTGAGACACTACTGAGTAACTATAACTCAACACAGTTTATACACATAACATTCATATACATACTAACAAACAAACAAACAATTATTTATCGCAATTTTCTCATCTCTGTTTGAACGTACACCCAGGTAAATATTCCTGTAGTCTTCTCATACCGACTATGGACCCATTCATTGTTTAACTTCACTGTTTTGCAAATCCTAATTGAATATTACACATTGACATTGAACTTTACTTGATAAGCAGGTCTTCATTGCATTCAGCAGCCTATATGTGAGCATCTATGTGTAAGCTGTTCTTCTTTGCATTTATCAGCAGCAAGCAATTCTTCATTGCACATGCATATGAAAATAGTAAAACAATTCCAATGCGTTAGCGAAACCTTCTATATCAGGAGTGTCCATCATGATGCTGGGAATAGAACCTCTTTCCCAGAATAGTTCAACCTTCATTACTCAACTGATCATAACTCCGCAATGAGCACATTTCAAAGTATCATTCCTCTACATATATTCAAAAATCTATGTGTAAATGTTTAATATTTCTTATATTTGTTGATGTCATTCTGTGTGCATGTGGCCTAAACCCAATCTCTGTGTGGCAATTTTAATTTAAACAAGTTGAACTCTGCCTCTGACCATTTAAAAAAGGTGTGTACCAATATCAACCTTTCTCAGGTAATTACTGATCCTACAAAACCAAAGAGATCCTTCAAGGTTGTCCCTGATTGGCTCAATCTTAACAAATCAAAGGTAGAAAATCCGCAGTATCTGAACTTGGTGTTAGTTATCACTGCTCAATAGCCTGTATCAGAATTGCAAAAATGAAAACATTAGGTCCACGCTTGGTATCCAGATCCTGAAACATCTCCATGAGCAGGCTTTTTTTTAACTGATCTGTTGAATAGTTATATGACACTGTTAAAATCCCAGATGAAGATCTAGCACTTGACCATTTTTGTAAATCTTCTAATTCCATAGTTGATAAACACGCCCCTTTTAAAAAGTATAGAACTTAGAACAGGTCTATCCCTGGCTTTCGGCAGAACTGTCTTCTTTACTTTTTTTTCCCCTTGTCCTGTTCAGCATTATGTCAGAAGAATTGTAGTCTGAATACCTATGATGCCAAACAGATTTGTTTTGCCAAGGGAAGTTTTATAAATGTAAAGCTCCCCTTGATGCCCATTTATTTATTTCTTTTTACAATATATGACATGAACTGAACTGAACCGGACCGGGGGACAAGGAAAGAAGAAGAGGAAAGAAGAGGAAACAGAAAAAAAATAGAAACAAAAACCAGACAACCAGCTGCTACACCTGTAAAAAACAAAACAGACAACAATCCATGGCCTATGAGGGGAATCCAGCCTTAGCGCCAAGAGGAGCACCTGAAAGCAGACAAGCAGAGAAAAAACAAACACACAAACAAACAAAAACAAGCACAAGAAGCGGCAATCGCATACAACACAGCTGTGGATATAGATGACCTGAGACGACATGATAATACATCAACTGCTTAGTGACCATGCTACTGGACTAATGAATGTGTGTGTGTGTGTGTGTGTGTGAGAACATGCAACACCCATGGCACAGGACCTACATGATAACCGTGCTTAGTTATGAGTGTATAAGCGTACAGGGCCACAATCCACAGCCCCCCAAACAATCAGAAGCAGGCAGAGAGGGCCACAAGACCCAGGCCACCAGCAGCCCCCACAGAGCACAGAACCCAGGTAGCCCACCGCAGGGGCAACCACGCATCCACCCGGAAGACTGCAGAGGAAGCCCCCGGAAAGAGCCCCCATAAGCATAGGGCAGAGGCACTCCGGGAACCAGGGGCAACAGCCCACCGACCCCGCCAGGCCCCAGCCGCCCAGACATGGGCCGTGCACTGGACCTGGGCCCCAGGAGCCCGAGCGCCCCCAAACCCCCCGGCAGAGGCCCCACCCAATACCCAGGAGGGCCAAGCGCCCCAGACAGCCACAAAGTGGGTCAGCGCCTGCCCCAGCGCCCCTGGCCAAGTGCCCTGGGAGTCAAGACGTGCCCACAGGTGGGTGAAGTCGCGAGCAGTGGGGAGAGGCAACGCTGATGCCCCATCGGGAGAAACACAGGCAGGCCAGGCGACAGCAAGTCCCAGATCCAGGCCCAATCATTACCACACACACTTTCACGTCCCATACATCCACACATCCACACATCCTACCTCCCTCGACTCTGCTGGGGTGTAGTGCAGCGGGCACACCAGGAGGCCAGCAACCCCCCAGCCACCACAGACCCCGAACCAGCAGAACAATTAATTAATCCTCCTGGCCCCTCCTGCCCCGAGCAGACACCAGGAAGCAGGGGTGTGCGAAGAAGACCCCTCCCCTCACCCTTCTGGCTCTTCAATATTTTCTAATAGTGAGCAATTAAAATTGAGGGGCAGCCAAACTTGTAGAACTGGGAGCGCGGCACTCTGGGCAGCCTACATACCCAAAGAGCCCCGCCCACCAGATGCCACTCAGTGTAACCACCCCCCAAGACCTAATGTGTGTGTGTGAGTGTGTTTGATAAGTACTAATGTCTAAGGTGTAATTAAAACAGGGGCAGGGAACTGCAGAGTGCAACCAAAGGGGACCACCTACGTGGCCCCATCCACTACACCCCACCGAACACACACGCCCCCAAAACCCTTCATGTGTGAGTGTGTGCTGTGTACAGGAGCCAGAAGGGAGAGGGGTATGGGGATATATACCGGGGGAGCTACTCTCCCCCAGAGAGGGCAGCCAGGGACTGGCTGCAATAGGCATCCCCGCTACCTGGGAGCCAGCAATGGGCAGGAGGGCCTGATGTCCACCAGGCTCGGGGCCTGCAGCGACCATATTCCGGGAGCTACTGTACCCCCAGAAGGTACCCATCCCGCCCCACCCCACTCAACCCAACCCCACCCCGGAGGACCTCTACAAAAAACAAACACACAAACCACCCGGTCACACCAGTCGCAGCAGCCCGGGCCTGAGACCCACCATCACCCAGCAACCCACCACCACCACTATGTGATAAAACTAATCAGAGGGGACCAGAGAGAATGAAATTCAGCCAATTGATGTTTTGAGGAGGCAGACATTGTTTCCATGCTAATATAATCTAAAAGAAAATTTCTAAACTGGTTAATACACAGATTGTTCTTCGCTTTCCAGTTCATGAGAATAGTTTTCTTTGCGATACATAACACTGTGACAACCATGTGTGCTGAATTAATTTCCATGTTGATGTTGTCTAAGTCACCCAGTATGCACAGTGTGGGGCATGCAGGGATGCTACACTTTAGCCATGTTGATAGGTCCTCACAGACTTCAAGCCAGAACTTCTGGACAGGCGCAGAAAACCACAAAGCGTGTACATAATCATCAGGTGTGTTATCTGTGCAATGTGAGCAGATGTTTGAGTGTGTTAGACCCATCCTGAACATCCTTTGTCCTGTATAGTGTGTTCTATGAAGGATTTTGTATTGTATGAGCTGTAAATTAGGATTTCGAGTCTTTATGAAGGTGTTCAAACATATTTGTGGTTAGAAGCTATGACCAGAACTGATGGATAAATCTGCCTCCCATTTTGAGGATGGAAGAGACATTGTGTCATCTATCTTAGACAATAATTTATATATTTTTGATAGTAGTTTTGGGGTACAGATGCTTAGAAATTCTGCTACCCTAGTCGGGGGTTGTAAGTCTGGTTGGTGGAGGATATATCCATCCATCCATCCATCATCTGCCGCTTATCCGGGGGTCGGGTCGCGGGGGCAGCAGCTTGAGCAGAGAAACCCAGACGTCTCTGTCCCCGGCCACTTCCTCCAGCTCTTCCGGGGGGACCCCGAGGCGTTCCCAGGCCAGCCGAGAGACATAGTCTCTCCAACGTGTCCTGGGTCTCCCCCGGGGTCTCCTCCCAGTGGGACGTGCCCGGAACACCTCCCCAGGGAGGCGCCCAGGGGGCATCCTAACCAGATGCCCGAGCCACCTCATCTGACTCCTGTCAATGCGGAGGAGCAGCGGTTCTACTCCGAGCCCCTCCCGGATGACTGAGCTTCTCACCCTATCTCTAAGGGAGAGCCCAGACACCCTGCGGAGGAAACCCATTTCGGCCGCTTGTATTCGCGATCTTGTTCTTTCGGTCACTACCCACAACTCGTGACCATAGGTGAGGATGGGAACGTAGATTGACCAGTAAGTAGAGGCACCGGTCATACAGAGACCGAACGGCCCCTATCAAGGGGTCCGGCACTCCATATTCCCGGAGCACCCCCCACAGGACTCCACGAGGGACACGGTCGAACGCTTTCTCCAAGTCCACAAAACACATGTAGACTGGTTGGGCGAACTCCCATGCACCCTCCAGGATCCTGCCGAGGGTATAGAGCTGGTCCACTGTTCCACGGCCAGGACGAAAGCCACACTGCATCTCCTGAATCCGAGGCTCGATTATCCGACGGATCCTCCTCTCCAATACCCCCGAATAGACCTTACCAGGGAGGCTGAGGAGTGTGATACCCCTATAGTTGGAACACACCCTCCGGTCCCCCTTTTTAAAGAGGGGGACCACCACCCCAATCTGCCAGTCCAGAGGCACTGTCCCCGATGTCCACGCGATACTGCAGAGGCGTGTCAGCCAAGACAGCCCTACAACATCCAGAGCCTTGAGAAACTCAGGACGGACCTCATCCACCCCCGGGGCCTTGCCACCAAGGAACTTTTTAACCACCTCGGCAACCTCAGCCCCAGAAATGGGAGGCCCCGTCTCCGAGCTCTCCGACTCTGCCTCTTCCGAGCACGTGTTGGTAGGATTGAGGAGTTCCTCGAAGTACTCCCCCCACCGACTCACAACATCCCTAGTTGAGGTCAGCAAAGCCCCGTCCGCACTGTAAACAGTGTTGACTGTGAGCCGCTTCCCCCCCCTGAGATGCCGGATGGTGGACCAGAATCTTTTCGAGGCCGTCCGGAAATCGTTCTCCATGGTCTCACCGAACTCCTCCCAGGCCCGAGTTTTTGCCTCAGCAACCGCCGAAGCCGTGGCCCGTCTGGCCCGTCTGTACCTATCAGCTTCTTCCAGGGTCCCACTGGCCAAAAAGGCCCGATAGGACTCCTTCTTCAGCTTGACGGCTTCCCTCACCACTGGTGTCCACCAGCAGGTTCGAGGGTTGCCGCCACGACAGGCACCGACCACCTTACGGCCACAACTCCGACCAGCTGCCTCGGCAATGGAGTCACGGAACATGGCCCATTCAATGTCCCCCACCTCAAATATGGTTGAAGCTCTGCCGGAGGTGGGAGTTAAAGCTCCTTCTGACGGGGGATTCTGACAAACGCTCCCAGCAGACCCTCACAATACGTTTGGGCCTGCCAGGTCTGATCGGCATCCTCCCCCACCAGCGGAGCCAACTCACCACCAGGTGGTGATCAGTTGACAGCTCCGCCCCTCTCTTCACCCGAGTGTCCAGGACATACGGCCGCAAGTCCGATGATACAACCACAAAGTCGATCATCGAACTGCGGCCAAGGGTGTCCTGGTGCCAAGTGCACATATGGACACCCTTATGCCTGAACATGGTGTTCGTTATGGACAGTCTATGACTGGCACAGAAGTCCAACAACATAACACCACTCTGATTCAGATCGGGGGGGCCGTTCCTCCCAATCACACCCCTCCAGGTCTCACTGTCATTGCCCACGTGAGCATTGAAGTCCCCCAGCAGAATGAGGGAGTCTCCGGTAGGAGCATTCTCCAGTGCCTCCCCCAGAGACTCCAAAAAGAGTAGGTACTCTGAACTGCTGTTTGGCGCATAGGCACAAACAACAGTCAGGACTCGTCCCCCCACCCAAGGCGGAGGGAGGCTACCCTCTCGTTCACTGGGGTAAACCCCAATGTACTGGCACACAGCCGGGGGGGCAATAAGTATGCCCACACCTGCTCTGCGCCTCTCACCACGGGCAACTCCAGAGTGGAAGAGAGTCCAACCCCTCTCAAGAGTACTGGTTCCAGATCCCAAGCCGTGCGTCGAGGTGAGTCCGACTATATCTAACGGTCTGATGAAGTTTCAACAATAAACAACAAACTTTGTATTATGAGAAAGAACCAGACTCATTCTTTAGGAATCCGAAAATAAGCTCTATTTTACGAGTTATGCACGAATTCGGATTCTCCTATAAAACGAATTCCTTAACTCAAACCAAGTTAAGACTGCTTTGTCCTTCATATTTATTCATGTCTAATCAAGTTTCAATGATAAACAACGTTGTACTTTGTAGAATGAGAAAGAACTTCTTCAGCAATAAGCATCTCTCGACAAATGACGAAATACAGATTTTGCTATAAAATTAATTGCTATCAGCCTGACTTAAAACTGTTTGTCTTCCTTATTTATCCACTTCAAATCAAGTTTCAACAATTAAAAATTTTTTGTAGTTTGAGAAAGAACAACTTAATCTTGAGCAATCAGTATAAAAAGAAGGTAAGCAAAGGTGCGAATGTCAAACCATACATGATCAAAACAGGGAGCGGAGGTGTTTGGCTGAGACAAGGTGTGAATGTCCACCCATAATTAATGAAAAGCGGGCAACAAGTAGGTTCGAATGCCCAACCATACATCATCAAAAGCAAGAGTGGATATGTTCAGCTACAAGAAGGTTTGAACGTCTGACCATAGTTTGTAAAAAGCGGGTAAGAAAAGGTTCGAATGCCCGAACATACACCATCAAAGGAGGGAGCGGAGGTGTTCCGCTGTAAGAAGGTGTGAATGTCCGACCATAGTTGGTAAAAAACGGGTAAGAAAAGGTTAAAATACCCGACTGTACACAATCAGTAGCGGGTGCGGAGTTGTTCGGCTACTAAAAGGTGTGAAAGTCCAACCATGGTTTGTAAAAAGCGGGTAAGAAAAGGTGCGAATGCCCGAAAATGTATGATCAAAAGAGGGAGCGGAGGTGTTCGGCTGCAAGAAGGTGTGAATGTACACCCATAATTAATGAAAAATGGGTAAGAAAAGGTGCGAATGCCCAACTATACATAATCAAAAGCAGGAGTGGATGTGTTCGGCTCCAAGAAGGGTTGAATGTCTGACCATAGTTTGTAAAAAGCAGGTAAGAAAAGGTTTGACTGCCCGAACATACACCATCAAAAGAGGGAGCGGAGGGGTTCCGCTGTAAGAAGGTGTGAATGTCCGACCATAGTTGGTAAAAAGCGGGTAAGAAAAGGTTAAAATACCCGACTGTACACAATCAATAGCGGGAGCGGAGTTGTTCGGCTACTAAAAGATGTGAAAGTCCGACTATGGTTTGTAAAAAGCGGGTAAGAAAAGGTGCTAATGCCCGACAATGTATGATCAAAAGAGGGAGTGGAGGTTTTCGGCTGTAAGAAGGTCTGAATGTCCAACTATAATTTGTAAAAACCGGGTAAGAAAAGGCTTGAAAGCCCGACTATACACCATCATAAGCGGGAGAGGAGGTGTTCAGCTGTAAGAAGGTGTGAATGTCCACCCATAATTACTGAAAAATGGGTAAGAAAAGGTGCGAATGCCCAAACATACATCATCAAAAGCAGGAGTGGATGTGTTGGGCTACAAGAAGGTTTGAAAGTCCGACCATGGTTTGTAAAAAACGGGTAAGAAAAGGTGCGAATGCCCGACAATGTATATTCAAAAGAGGGAGCGGAGGTTTTTGGCTACAAGAAGGTTTGAATGTCCGACCATAGTTTGTAAAAAGCGGGTAAGAAAAGGTTCAAATGCCTGACAATACACCATCAAAAGCGTGAGCGGAGGTGTTCCGCTGTAAGACGGTGTGAATGTCCGACCATAGTTGGTAAAAAGCGGGTAAGAAAAGGTTAAAATACCCGACTGTACACAATCAATAGCGGGAGCGGAGTTGTTCGGCTACAAGAAGGTGTGAAAGTCCAACCATGGTTTGTAAAAAGCTGCTAAGAAAAGGTTCGAATGCCCGAATATATACCATCAAAAGCGGAAGCGGAGGTGTTCGGCTGCAAGAAGGTGTGAACGTCCGACCAAAGTTTGTAAAAAGCAGTTAAGAAAAGGTTCGAATATCCAACCAAACATAATCAAAAGCAGGAGCAGAGCTGTTCGACTGCAAGTAGGTGTGAATGTCCAGCCATAATTACTCACAAACGGGTAAAAAAAGGTAGTATTGCCAGACCATACATGATCAAAACAGGGAGCTGAGGTGTTTGGCTGTGACAAGGTGTGAATGTCCACCCAAAATTAATGAAAAGCGGGCAAAAAGTAGGTTTGAATGCCCAAGCATACATCATCAAAAGAAGGAGTGGATGTGTTCGGCTACAAGAAGGTTTGAATGTCCGAGCATAGTTTGTAAAAAGCGGGTAAGAAAAGGTTCGAATGCCCAAACAAACACCATCAAAAGAGGGAGCGGAGGTGTTTGGCTGTGACAAGGTGTGAATGTCCACCCAAAATTAATGAAAAGCGGGCAAAAAGTAGGTTTGAATGCCCAAGCATACATCATCAAAAGAAGGAGTGGATGTGTTCGGCTACAAGAAGGTGTGAAAGTCCAACCATGGTTTGTAAAAAGCTGGTAAGAAAAGGTTCGAATGCCCGAATATATACCATCAAAAGCGGAAGCGGAGGTGTTCGGCTGCAAGAAGGTGTGAACGTCCGACCAAAGTTTGTAAAAAGCAGTTAAGAAAAGGTTCGAATATCCAACCAAACAAAATCAAAAGCGGGAGCAGAGCTGTTCGACTGCAAGTAGGTGTGAATGTCCAGCCATAATTACTCACAAACGGGTAAGAAAAGGTAGTATTGCCAGACCATACATGATCAAAACAGGGAGCTGAGGTGGTTCAGCACCAAGGTGTGAATGTCTGACTATAGTTTGTAAAAAGCGGGTACGATAAGGTGCGAATGCCTGACAATGTATAATCAAAAGAGGGAGCAGAGGTTTTCGGCTACAAGAAGGTTTGAACGTCTGACCATAGTTTGTAAAAAGCGGGTAAGAAAAGGTTCGAATGCCCGAACATACACCATCAAAGGAGGGAGCGGAGGTGTTCCGCTGTAAGAAGGTGTGAATGTCCGACCATAGTTGGTAAAAAACGGGTAAGAAAAGGTTAAAATACCCGACTGTACACAATCAGTAGCGGGTGCGGAGTTGTTCGGCTACTAAAAGGTGTGAAAGTCCGACCATGGTTTGTAAAAAGCGGGTAAGAAAAGGTGCGAATGCCCGAAAATGTATGATCAAAAGAGGGAGCGGAGGTGTTTGGCTGCAAGAAGGTGTGAATGTACACCCATAATTACTGAAAAATGGGTAAGAAAAGGTGCGAATGCCCAAATATACATAATCAAAAGCAGGAGTGGATGTGTTCGGCTCCAAGAAGGGTTGAATGTCTGACCATAGTTTGTAAAAAGCAGGTAAGAAAAGGTTTGACTGCCCGAACATACACCATCAAAAGAGGGAGCGGAGGTGTTCCGCTGTAAGAAGGTGTGAATGTCCGACCATAGTTGGTAAAAAGCGGGTAAGAAAAGGTTAAAATACCCGACTGTACACAATCAATAGCGGGAGCGGAGTTGTTCGGCTACTAAAAGATGTGAAAGTCCGACTATGGTTTGTAAAAAGCGGGTAAGAAAAGGTGCTAATGCCCGACAATGTATGATCAAAAGAGGGAGCAGAGGTGTTCGGCTGCAAGAAGGTCTGAATGTCCAACCATAATTTGTATAAACCGGGAAGGAAAGTTTCGAAAGCCCGACTATACACCATCAAAAGCGGGAGCAGAGTGGTTCAGCTGCAAGAAGGTCTGAATGTCCATCAATAATTGCTTTAAAACATGAAAGAAAATTTTCGAATATCATCCGCACATGATCATAAGAAGGAGAGGAGGTGTTCAGCTGCAAGAAGGTGTGAATGTCCACCCATAATTCCTGAAAAATGGGTAAAAAAAGGTGCGAATGCCCAACCATACATTATCAAAAGCAGGTGTGAATGTCAGATCATAATTTGCAAAAAGCTGATGAGAAAAGGTGAGAATGCCCGACTATACACCATCAAATGCGGGAGCGGAGGTGTTCGGCTCTGAGTAGGTGTGAATGTCCGACCATAATTGCTGAAAAATGTGTTCGAAAAGGAAAGAATGCCGGACCATACATCATCAAAAGCGAGAGAGGTGGTGTTCGGCTGCAAAAAGGTGTAAATGTTCGACTAAAGTTTGTAAAAAGCGGGTAAGACATGGTGCGAATGCCTGACAAGGTATGATCAAAAGCAGGAGCGGAGGTGTTCAGCTGCAAGAAAGTCTAAATGTCCATCAATAATTGCTAGAAAACATGAAAGAAAATTTTCGAAAATCAAACCGCACATGATCATAAGTGGGAGAGGAGGTGTTCAGCTGCAAGAAGGTGTGAATGTCCACCCATTATTCCTGACAAATGGGTAAGAAAAGGTGCGAATGCCAAACCATACATTATCAAAAGCAGGTGTGAATGTCAGATCATAATTTGCAAAAAGCTGATGAGAAAGGGTGAGAATGTCCGACTGCACACCATCAAATGCGGGAGCGGAGTTGTTCGGCTGTGAGTAGGTGTGAATCTCCGACCGTAATTTCTGAAAAATGTGTTAGAAAAGGTAAGAATGCCGGTCCATACATCATCAAAAGCGAGAGAGGTGGTGTTCGGCTGCAAGTAGGTGTGAATGTCCAGCCATAATTACTCACAAACGGGTAAGAAAAGGTAGTATTGCCAGACCATACATGATCAAAACAGGGAGCGGAGGTGGTTCAGCTGCAAGAAGGTGTGAATGTCTCAGTAAAGTTCAAATATATTAACAAAAGCGGGAGGAGAGGTCTTCGGATGAGAGTGGTTGAGAATTTCCAACCATAATCTATAAAATTCGGTGAAAAAAAGGTGTGATAGAACACTAAAAGGTGGAGCGGAAGTGTTCGGCTGCAAGAAGGTGTGAATGTCCGACTATATTTGGTGAAAAGCAGGTGAAGCAAGGTCTGAATGCCCAACCTTACATTATCAAAAGCGAGATCAGAGGTGTTTGGCTGCAAGAAGGCCATAGTTTGCCAAAAGCGGGTAAGCTGCGAATGACCAACTAAATATCAACAAAAGTGGGGGCGGAGGTCTTCGGATGCAACTGGGTGTGAACATCCCACCATACAAGTATGGTGGAGAGGAAGCTGTGAACAGCCGACCATAGTTTGCAAAAAGCGGGTGAGAAAAGGTGCGAATGTGCAACCATACATGATCAAAACAGGGAGCGGAGGTGTTTGGCTGTGACAAGGTGTGAATGTCCACCCAAAATTAATGAAAAGCGGGCAAAAAGTAGGTTTGAATGCCCAACCATACATCATCAAAAGCAGGATTGGATATGTTCGGCTACAAGAAGGTTTGAACGTCTGACCATAGTTTGTAAAAAGCGGGTAAGAAAAGGTTCGAATGCCCAAACATACACCATCAAAAGAGGGAGCGGAGGTGTTCCGCTGTAAGAAGGTGTGAATGTCCGACCATAGTTGGTAAAAAGTGGGTAAGAAAAGGTTAAAATACCCGACTGTACACAATCAATAGGGGGAGCGTAGTTGTTCGGCTACAAGAAGTTGTGAAAGTCCAACCATGGTTTGTAAAAAGCGGGTAAGAAAAGGTGCTAATGCCCGAAAATGTATGATCAAAAGAGGGAGCGGAGGTGTTCGGCTGCAAGAAGGTGTGAATGTACACCCATAATTACTGAAAAATGGGTAAGAAAAGGTGCGAATGCCCAACTATACATAATCAAAAGCAGGAGTGGATGTGTTCGGCTCCAAGAAGGGTTGAACGTCTGACCATGGTTTGTAAAAAGCAGGTAAGAAAAGGTTTGACTGCCCGAACATACACCATCAAAAGAGGGAGTGGAGGTGTTCCGCTGTAAGAAGGTGTGAATGTCCGACCATAGTTGGTAAAAAGCGGGTAAGAAAAGGTTAAAATACCCGATTGTACACAATCAATAGCGGGAGCGGAGTTGTTCGGCTACAAGAAGGTGTGAAAGTCCAACCATCGTTTGTCAAAAGCTGGTAAGAAAAGGTTCGAATGCCCGAATATATACCATCAAAAGCGGAAGCGGAGGTGTTCGGCTGCAAGAAGGTGTGAACGTCCGACCAAAGTTGGCAAAAAGCAGTAAAGAAAAGGTTCGAATATCCAAACATAATTAAAAGCGAGAGAGATTGTGTTCAGCTGCAAGTAGGTGTGAATATCCAGCCATAATTACTCACAAACGGGTAAGAAAATGTAGTATTGCCAGACCATACATGATCAAAACAGGGAGCGGAGGTGGTTTAGCTGCAAAAAGGGGTGAATGTCCAACTAAAGTTCAAATATATTAACAAAAGTGGGAGGAGAGGTCTTCGGATTAGAGTGGTTGAAATTTCCAACCATAATCTATAAAATGCGGTGAAAAAAAAAAGGTGTGAAGGAATGAATTTTATAGCAAAATCCGAAATCATGCATAACTCCGCAAAAGGAACGTATTGCTCAACCAAAGGGATTCTCATTCAGGGTAATATGAGGAACTTTATGCTTGATACATTTTAGACACGGATAACTATGAAGGACAAAGCAATTTTAACTTGGTTTGAGCAAAGCAATTCATTTTATAGGAAAATCCGAAATCGTGCAGGACTCATGAAAGTAAGCTTATTCTCGGATTCCTGATCCTCCAGTGTTGCTCTTTCCTATACTGCAAAATACAGCCTTGTTCTTTGTTGAAATCGATATAGACATTGATAAATATGAAGGACAAAGCAGTTTCCACTTTGTTTGAGTGAAGGAAATAATTTTATAGCAAAATCCCAAATCAAGCAGAACGTATGAAAATAAGCGTGTTTTCGGATTCCTGATCCTTCAGTGTTGCTATTTCTTCTACTGCAAAATACAATGTTGTTCTTTGTTGAAGTCAATCTAGACATTGATAAATATGAAGGACAAAGCAGTTTTAACATAGTTTGAGTAAAGGAATTCATTTTATACATAAAATCCCAAATCATGCAGAACGTATGAAAATAAGCTTATTCTCGGATTCCTGTTCCTTCAAGTGTTGCTCTTTCTACTACTGCAAAATACAATGTTGTTCTTTGTTGAAGTAAATCTAGGCATTGATAAATATGAAGGACAAAGCAGTTTTCACTTGGTTTGAGTGAAGGAATTCATTTTATACATAAAATCCCAAATCATTCAAAACGTATGAAAAGAAGCTTATTCTCGGATTCCTGATCCTTCAGTGTTGCTTTTTCTTCTACTGCAAAATACAATGTTGTTCTTTGTTGAAGTCGATCTAGACATTGATAAATATGAAGGACAAAGCAGTTTTAACTTGGTTTGAGTGAAGGAATTCATTTTATACATAAAATCCCAAATCATGCAGAACGTATGAAAATAAGCTTATTCTCGGATTACTGATCCTTCAGTGATGCTCTTTCTTCTACTGCAAAATCCAGTGTTGTTCTTTGTTGAAGTCAATCTAGACATTGATAAATATGAAGGACAAAGCAGTTTTCACTTGGTTTGAGTGAAGGATTTGCAGCTGAAAACCTCCCGCTCCCGCTTTTGATTGTGTATAGTCGGGCTTTCGAGCCTTTTCTTACCCGGTTTTTAGAAATTATGGTTAGACATTCAGACCTTGCAGCCGAAGACCTCCACTCCCTCTTTTGATCATACATTGTAGGGCATTCGCACCTTGTCTTACCCGCTTTTTACAAACTATAGTCAGACATTCACATC
This sequence comes from Leuresthes tenuis, assembly GCF_036924035.1. Taxonomy (NCBI): domain Eukaryota; kingdom Metazoa; phylum Chordata; class Actinopteri; order Atheriniformes; family Atherinopsidae; genus Leuresthes; species Leuresthes tenuis. The sequence continues at coordinate 32,314,003 of NW_027325365.1, read as the reverse complement.
TTGCAGCTGAACCACCTCAGCTCCCTGTTTTGATCATGTATGGTCTGGCAATACTACCTTTTCTTACCCGTTTGTGAGTAATTATGGCTGGACATTCACACCTACTTGCAGTCGAACAGCTCTGCTCTCGCTTTTGATGGTATTTATTCGGGCATTCGAACCTTTTCTTAACTGCTTTTTGCAAACTTTGGTCGGACGTTCACACCTTCTTGCAGCCGAACACCTCCGCTTCCGCTTTTGATGGTATATATTCGGGCATTCGAACCTTTTCTTAGCAGCTTTTTACAAACCATGGTTGAACTTTCACACCTTCTTGTAGCCGAACACCTCCGCTCCCGCTTTTGATGGTGTATAGTCAGGCATTTGAACCTTTTCTTTCCCGCTTTTTACAAACTATGGTCGGACATTCAAACCTTCTTGTAGCCGAAAACCTCCGCTCCCTCTTTTGATTATACATTGTTGGGCATTCGCACCTTATTTACAAACTATAGTCAGACATTCACACCTTGCAGCTGAGCCACCTCAGCTCCCTGTTTTGATAGTGTATGTTCGGGCATTCGAACCTATTCTTACCCCCTTTTTACAAACTATGCTCGGAGATTCACACCTACTCACAGCCGAACAACTCCGCTCCCGCATTTGATAATGTCTTGTCCGGCATTCTAGTCTCTTCTAACACATTTTTCAGCAATTATGGTTGGACATTCACACCTACTCACAGCCGAACACTTCCGCTCCCACATTTGATGGTGTATAGCCGGGCATTCTCACCCTTTCTCATCAGCTTTTTGCAAATTATGATCTGACATTCACACCTACTTGCAGTCGAACAGCTCTGCTCCCGCTTTTGATTATGTTTGGTTGGATATTCGAACCTTTTCTTAACTGCTTTTTACAAACTTTGGTCGGACGTTCACACCTTCTTGCAGCCGAACACATCCACTTCCACTTTTGATGGTATATATTCGGGCATTCGAACCTTTTCTTACCCGCTTTTTACAAACCGTGGTCGGACTTTCACACCTTCTTGTAGCCAAACAACTCCGCTCCCGCTATTGATTGTGTACAGTCGGGTATTTTAACCTTTTCTTACCCGCTTTTTACCAACTATGGTCGGACATTTACACCTTCTTACAGCGGAACACCTCCGCTCCCTCTTTTGATGGTCTATGTTCGGGCATTCGAACCTTTTCTTACCCGCTTTTTACAAACTATGGTCGGACATTCAAACTTTCTTGTAGCCGAACACATCCACTCCTGCTTTTGATGATGTATGGTTGGGCATTTTCACCTTTTCTTACCCATTTTTCAGTAATTATGGGTGGACATTCACACCTTCTTGCAGCTGAACAACTCCTCTCCCGCTTATGATCATGTGCGGTTTGATATTTGAAAATTTTCTTTCATGTTTTAAAGCAATTATTGATGGACATTCAAATCTTCTTGTAGCCGAACACATCCACTCCTGCTTTTGATGATGTATGGTAAGCTTTTCTTACCCGCTTTTTACAAACTATGGTCGGACATTCAAACCTTCTTGTAGCCAAAACCCTCCGCTCCCTCTTTTGATCATACATTGTTGGGCATTCGCACCTTATCTTACCCGCTTTTTACAAACTATAGTCAGACATTCATACCTTGCAGCTGAACCACCTCCGCTCCCTGTTTTGATCATGTATGGTCTGGCAATACTACCTTTTCTTACCCGTTTGTGAGTAATTAATCCCAAAATATTGAGCATAAAATAAGTCTTTATGCTGATGATGTATTACTTTTCCTTCAGAACTCACAGACGTCTCTCAGTCACACGATCACACTCATAAATAAATTCTCAGCACTTTCTGACTACTCTATCAACTGGTCTAAGACCACAGTTCTGCCCATTAACTGTAGGGTCCATAATATACCTGCGATCACTTTACAGTCAGGAAATATTAGATATTTAGGCATAAACATTTCCTCCAGGCTCTCAGAGCTAACAAAGCTAAATTATGTGCAATTAGACAGTAGAGGACGATCTCTCGTTGGAAGTCCTTACCTATATCACTTATGGGGAGAGTTACATCCATTAAAATGATGATACTACCAAAAGTTAACTATTTGTTCTCAATGATCCCCATAAAACCATCTGCTACTTGGTTTAAGTCACTAGATTCATGCATCTCCAAATTTCTGTGGAAAAACAAACCACCACGTATTAGTTTAAAAACCCTACAGAAGACCAAGGACAGAGGTGGATTAGATTTACCTCATTTTCAGCACTATTCCTTAGACAATAGGTTACAATATATATCAAAATGGTTTAAACCTTGTTGTTGTCACAGTTCCCAGAGACGTTGTAATCGTTGAGGATTCTATATTCACCCCCTCATTAGAGGCACGTAATGCAGATTGATGACACTGAATCTTCTTCTCTGTTCATTGCTGGCATCATTCCCAGCATCGTAAGTGTTCGTGGCATTGTTAGCCTCTTCTTCTGGATCTTGATATCGAGAATCCTTTTGTATTTCTGGTTTGTCAGTCCTCTGTCTTCGTTCACCGGAGTCTTTGTCTTTTTGTCCTTGAGTTTGGTGATTTTTTCTTCTTTTGATGCCTTGACACAATGTGACAGGTGATACCACGTGGGAGATCCTGTAACTTGGATTGCTGTCCCTGTGCTGCGAAATGGCTGTGCTGCTCAAATGGTCTCTCCTTCATCATGGTTACATGCTGCCATTCCGACATCTCGCCATTCCGACATGGGTCTCCAATTGTCGGAATGGCGACACTTAATTTTTTATCAAACGTCCCACCATTCCGACACTTTTTTCCTCCTATGGTCGGAATGGCGGTATGTTTTTTGTTTTTTTTAACATACCGCCATTCCGACAGTTCCTTTTAATAGCCTATTTTTTACCCAAAACATTTTGCACTAATGATATGCCGGCGCAAATACGCCCTAAAGTTTGGCGCACAAGCTTTGCACATGCAGAGGCCACAGCCTCGCAAACAAACTTTAATAATCTATTATCAAAATCCCCTGAATTTCAAATATAAAAATACAGATATTAATATAACTCTGGCGAGACTGAAACTGATTAAGCAGAAATACAGTGTCAGTGAGCTGTCACAGCAGCCAGCTGGAGCGGAGCTCTCCACAGAGCCCATGCGTCTTTTGCACGCTGTCATCATATGCAAAAGTAATAATTGCAATTACAGATATCACGGCTACTGCACAGGACACAGTTGCGAGCACTCTGCCTTGCCTTGCCAATAGAAGAAGATAGAAATGACAGCATAGAACGTATAAAACACAACAAAATGCAGTAAAAACGTTTATTCATGTTATTCACGTGATTTATGAGTACTCACTCCAATTTTGGGAAGCGCGGATGGGTTTTGCGCATTTGGCACAAACACACAGCCGCAACGGTTGTAGCTTTATACAGCCTGTTGATATCTTAAGGACCTAACTGGTCACACCTGGGACTAAATGTCATGTAGAGATTGTTTTTACATGACATTACAGCTGAACATATAGCTTTCATCCACAAACCAACGTGGGAGAGCCCGAAGACGCATGTGCCAGACGCACATAGGCATGCGTAAAACCAATTTTGACCACTTCATACTGTTTATTTGCTTTCTTTTAGTTAACTTTCGTTTCTTTTGGATTCTTGTGCGTGTTATGGAGCCGTTTTGGTCCATGTTTGTAAGCCTTTTTTTCCTGGATTAAATTTTCGGAAGTTGAAACAAGTGGCATTGGAGTGTGTGATTGAAAACCACCGCGGACTGCTTCTCCTCCTCCAGTTGCCGAGACTTTGTGTTTTTAATAACGCTTGTCTATAAACATGTTAAACATATAAATTGCATGAACAGAAAGAAGGGACTCACCTGTTGAGTAACACACATTTCCTTATACGGAAAGCCTTGTCGGAATGGTGGGACATTTGAACGTCAGAATAGCGGGATGTCGCAATGGTGGGATGTCGGAATGGTGGGACGTTTGCATGTCGGAATGGTGGTATGTCGGAATGGTGGTATGTCGGAATGGTGGGATGTCGGAATAGCGGGATGTCGGAATGGCGGGATTTCGGAATGGGTGTTGCCACCCCCTTCATCATATACACAGTTATTTATACATCACCTTCCACCATGAAGCGTTGTCCCTTTTTGTTTCTCTCTTTGTTCTTAAAATGCTGTTATGCATGTCTAAACCAATCCATTAAATTAGATCATTTTGGCAGTAAAGCGATCTACAATGTGCTTGGTCGCAAAGCTGCTCATCTGTGGTAAACAGCTCTTCAGAAAGGCATTCTTCAATTGATTTCACTAATTCTATGTAATAATTTTGTGATTTCCTACAAAACTACACTTCTTCTCCCATCTGTCTGAGTATTTAATATTGTCTGGGTCCCGTTAAAACATGTATTTTTCCCATCTAATTCCTTGTTTGCTTTAAAACAAGTATTCCCCATTTTCTATCCCTTCAGTAGCCAAACAGTTTGTATGGAGTACACTGGAGCAACTTGACTGATCAGTAAAACACTGCTTTTGTTGTCACCGCAAGGCTTCCCCCGTCGGTTGTTTCACTGAGACACTACTGAGTAACTATAACTCAACACAGTTTATACACATAACATTCATATACATACTAACAAACAAACAAACAATTATTTATCGCAATTTTCTCATCTCTGTTTGAACGTACACCCAGGTAAATATTCCTGTAGTCTTCTCATACCGACTATGGACCCATTCATTGTTTAACTTCACTGTTTTGCAAATCCTAATTGAATATTACACATTGACATTGAACTTTACTTGATAAGCAGGTCTTCATTGCATTCAGCAGCCTATATGTGAGCATCTATGTGTAAGCTGTTCTTCTTTGCATTTATCAGCAGCAAGCAATTCTTCATTGCACATGCATATGAAAATAGTAAAACAATTCCAATGCGTTAGCGAAACCTTCTATATCAGGAGTGTCCATCATGATGCTGGGAATAGAACCTCTTTCCCAGAATAGTTCAACCTTCATTACTCAACTGATCATAACTCCGCAATGAGCACATTTCAAAGTATCATTCCTCTACATATATTCAAAAATCTATGTGTAAATGTTTAATATTTCTTATATTTGTTGATGTCATTCTGTGTGCATGTGGCCTAAACCCAATCTCTGTGTGGCAATTTTAATTTAAACAAGTTGAACTCTGCCTCTGATCATTTAAAAAAGGTGTGTACCAATATCAACCTTTCTCAGGTAATTACTGATCCTACAAAACCAAAGAGATCCTTCAAGGTTGTCCCTGATTGTCTCAATCTTAACAAATCAAAGGTAGAAAATCCGCAGTATCTGAACTTGGTGTTAGTTATCACTGCTCAATAGCCTGTATCAGAATTGCAAAAATGAAAACATTAGGTCCACGCTTGGTATCCAGATCCTGAAACATCTCCATGAGCAGGCTTTTTTTTAACTGATCTGTTGAATAGTTATATGACACTGTTAAAATCCCAGATGAAGATCTAGCACTTGACCATTTTTGTAAATCTTCTAATTCCATAGTTGATAAACACGCCCCTTTTAAAAAGTATAGAACTTAGAACAGGTCTATCCCTGGCTTTCGGCAGAACTGTCTTCTTTACTTTTTTTTCCCCTTGTCCTGTTCAGCATTATGTCAGAAGAATTGTAGTCTGAATACCTATGATGCCAAACAGATTTGTTTTGCCAAGGGAAGTTTTATAAATGTAAAGCTCCCCTTGATGCCCATTTATTTATTTCTTTTTACAATATATGACATGAACTGAACTGAACCGGACCGGGGGACAAGGAAAGAAGAAGAGGAAAGAAGAGGAAACAGAAAAAAAATAGAAACAAAAACCAGACAACCAGCTGCTACACCTGTAAAAAACAAAACAGACAACAATCCATGGCCTATGAGGGGAATCCAGCCTTAGCGCCAAGAGGAGCACCTGAAAGCAGACAAGCAGAGAAAAAACAAACACACAAACAAACAAAAACAAGCACAAGAAGCGGCAATCGCATACAACACAGCTGTGGATATAGATGACCTGAGATGACATGATAATACATCAACTGCTTAGTGACCATGCTACTGGACTAATGAATGTGTGTGTGTGTGTGAGAACATGCAACACCCATGGCACAGGACCTACATGATAACCGTGCTTAGTTATGAGTGTATAAGCGTACAGGGCCACAATCCACAGCCCCCCAAACAATCAGAAGCAGGCAGAGAGGGCCACAAGACCCAGGCCACCAGCAGCCCCCACAGAGCACAGAACCCAGGTAGCCCACCGCAGGGGCAACCACGCATCCACCCAGAAGACTGCAGAGGAAGCCCCCGGAAAGAGCCCCCATAAGCATAGGGCAGAGGCACTCCGGGAACCAGGGGCAACAGCCCACCGACCCCGCCAGGCCCCAGCCGCCCAGACATGGGCCGTGCACTGGACCTGGGCCCCAGGAGCCCGAGCGCCCCCAAACCCCCCGGCAGAGGCCCCACCCAATACCCAGGAGGGCCAAGCGCCCCAGACAGCCACAAAGTGGGTCAGCGCCTGCCCCAGCGCCCCTGGCCAAGTGCCCTGGGAGTCAAGACGTGCCCACAGGTGGGTGAAGTCGCGAGCAGTGGGGAGAGGCAACGCTGATGCCCCATCGGGAGAAACACAGGCAGGCCAGGCGACAGCAAGTCCCAGATCCAGGCCCAATCATTACCACACACACTTTCACGTCCCATACATCCACACATCCACACATCCTACCTCCCTCGACTCTGCTGGGGTGTAGTGCAGCGGGCACACCAGGAGGCCAGCAACCCCCCAGCCACCACAGACCCCGAACCAGCAGAACAATTAATTAATCCTCCTGGCCCCTCCTGCCCCGAGCAGACACCAGGAAGCAGGGGTGTGCGAAGAAGACCCCTCCCCTCACCCTTCTGGCTCTTCAATATTTTCTAATAGTGAGCAATTAAAATTGAGGGGCAGCCAAACTTGTAGAACTGGGAGCGCGGCACTCTGGGCAGCCTACATACCCAAAGAGCCCCGCCCACCAGATGCCACTCAGTGTAACCACCCCCCAAGACCTAATGTGTGTGTGTGAGTGTGTTTGATAAGTACTAATGTCTAAGGTGTAATTAAAACAGGGGCAGGGAACTGCAGAGTGCAACCAAAGGGGACCACCTACGTGGCCCCATCCACTACACCCCACCGAACACACACGCCCCCAAAACCCTTCATGTGTGAGTGTGTGCTGTGTACAGGAGCCAGAAGGGAGAGGGGTATGGGGATATATACCGGGGGAGCTACTCTCCCCCAGAGAGGGCAGCCAGGGACTGGCTGCAATAGGCATCCCCGCTACCTGGGAGCCAGCAATGGGCAGGAGGGCCTGATGTCCACCAGGCTCGGGGCCTGCAGCGACCATATTCCGGGAGCTACTGTACCCCCAGAAGGCACCCATCCCGCCCCACCCCACTCAACCCAACCCCACCCCGGAGGACCTCTACAAAAAACAAACAAACAAACCACCCGGTCACACCAGTCGCAGCAGCCCGGGCCTGAGACCCACCATCACCCAGCAACCCACCACCACCACTATGTGATAAAACTAATCAGATGGGACCAGAGAGAATGAAATTCAGTCAATTGATGTTTTGAGGAGGCAGACATTGTTTCCATGCTAATATAATCTAAAAGAAAATTTCTAAACTGGTTAATACACAGATTGTTCTTCGCTTTCCACTTCATGAGAATAGTTTTCTTTGCGATACATAACACTGTGACAACCATGTGTGCTGAGTTAATTTCCATGTTGATGTTGTCTAAGTCACCCAGTATGCACAGTGTGGGGCATGCAGGGATGCTACACTTTAGCCATGTTGATAGGTCCTCACAGACTTCAAGCCAGAACTTCTGGACAGGCGCAGAAAACCACAAAGCGTGTACATAATCATCAGGTGTGTTATCTGTGCAATGTGAGCAGATGTTTGAGTGTGTTAGACCCATCCTGAACATCCTTTGTCCTGTATAGTGTGTTCTATGAAGGATTTTGTATTGTATGAGCTGTAAATTAGGATTTCGAGTCTTTATGAAGGTGTTCAAACATATTTGTGGTTAGAAGCTATGACCAGAACTGATGGATAAATCTGCCTCCCATTTTGAGGATGGAAGAGACATTGTGTCATCTATCTTAGACAATAATTTATATATTTTTGATAGTAGTTTTGGGGTACAGATGCTTAGAAATTCTGCTACCCTAGTCGGGGGTTGTAAGTCTGGTTGGTGGAGGATATATCCATCCATCCATCCATCATCTGCCGCTTATCCGGGGGTCGGGTCGCGGGGGCAGCAGCTTGAGCAGAGAAACCCAGACGTCTCTGTCCCCGGCCACTTCCTCCAGCTCTTCCGGGGGGACCCCGAGGCGTTCCCAGGCCAGCCGAGAGACATAGTCTCTCCAACGTGTCCTGGGTCTCCCCCGGGGTCTCCTCCCAGTGGGACGTGCCCGGAACACCTCCCCAGGGAGGCGCCCAGGGGGCATCCTAACCAGATGCCCGAGCCACCTCATCTGACTCCTGTCAATGCGGAGGAGCAGCGGTTCTACTCCGAGCCCCTCCCGGATGACTGAGCTTCTCACCCTATCTCTAAGGGAGAGCCCAGACACCCTGCGGAGGAAACCCATTTCGGCCGCTTGTATTCGCGATCTTGTTCTTTCGGTCACTACCCACAACTCGTGACCATAGGTGAGGATGGGAACGTAGATTGACCAGTAAGTAGAGGCACCGGTCATACAGAGACCGAACGGCCCCTATCAAGGGGTCCGGCACTCCATATTCCCGGAGCACCCCCCACAGGACTCCACGAGGGACACGGTCGAACGCTTTCTCCAAGTCCACAAAACACATGTAGACTGGTTGGGCGAACTCCCATGCACCCTCCAGGATCCTGCCGAGGGTATAGAGCTGGTCCACTGTTCCACGGCCAGGACGAAAGCCACACTGCATCTCCTGAATCCGAGGCTCGATTATCCGACGGATCCTCCTCTCCAATACCCCCGAATAGACCTTACCAGGGAGGCTGAGGAGTGTGATACCCCTATAGTTGGAACACACCCTCCGGTCCCCCTTTTTAAAGAGGGGGACCACCACCCCAATCTGCCAGTCCAGAGGCACTGTCCCCGATGTCCACGCGATACTGCAGAGGCGTGTCAGCCAAGACAGCCCTACAACATCCAGAGCCTTGAGAAACTCAGGACGGACCTCATCCACCCCCGGGGCCTTGCCACCGAGGAACTTTTTAACCACCTCGGCAACCTCAGCCCCAGAAATGGGAGGCCCCGTCTCCGAGCTCTCCGACTCTGCCTCTTCCGAGCACGTGTTGGTAGGATTGAGGAGTTCCTCGAAGTACTCCCCCCACCGACTCACAACATCCCTAGTTGAGGTCAGCAAAGCCCCGTCCGCACTGTAAACAGTGTTGACTGTGAGCCGCTTCCCCCCCCTGAGATGCCGGATGGTGGACCAGAATCTTTTCGAGGCCGTCCGGAAATCGTTCTCCATGGTCTCACCGAACTCCTCCCAGGCCCGAGTTTTTGCCTCAGCAACCGCCGAAGCCGTGGCCCGTCTGGCCCGTCGGTACCTATCAGCTTCTTCCAGGGTCCCACTGGCCAAAAAGGCCCGATAGGACTCCTTCTTCAGCTTGACGGCTTCCCTCACCACTGGTGTCCACCAGCAGGTTCGAGGGTTGCCGCCACGACAGGCACCGACCACCTTACGGCCACAACTCCGACCAGCTGCCTCGGCAATGGAGTCACGGAACATGGCCCATTCAATGTCCCCCACCTCAAATATGGTTGAAGCTCTGCCGGAGGTGGGAGTTAAAGCTCCTTCTGACGGGGGATTCTGACAAACGCTCCCAGCAGACCCTCACAATACGTTTGGGCCTGCCAGGTCTGATCGGCATCCTCCCCCACCAGCGGAGCCAACTCACCACCAGGTGGTGATCAGTTGACAGCTCCGCCCCTCTCTTCACCCGAGTGTCCAGGACATACGGCCGCAAGTCCGATGATACAACCACAAAGTTGATCATCGAACTGCGGCCAAGGGTGTCCTGGTGCCAAGTATGGACACCCTTATGCCTGAACATGGTGTTCGTTATGGACAGTCTATGACTGGCACAGAAGTCCAACAACATAACACCACTCTGATTCAGATCGGGGGGGCCGTTCCTCCCAATCACACCCCTCCAGGTCTCACTGTCATTGCCCACGTGAGCATTGAAGTCCCCCAGCAGAATGAGGGAGTCTCCGGTAGGAGCATTCTCCAGTGCCTCCCCCAGAGACTCCAAAAAGAGTAGGTACTCTGAACTGCTGTTTGGCGCATAGGCACAAACAACAGTCAGGACTCGTCCCCCCACCCAAGGCGGAGGGAGGCTACCCTCTCGTTCACTGGGGTAAACCCCAATGTACTGGCACACAGCCGGGGGGGCAATAAGTATGCCCACACCTGCTCTGCGCCTCTCACCACGGGCAACTCCAGAGTGGAAGAGAGTCCAACCCCTCTCAAGAGTACTGGTTCCAGATCCCAAGCCGTGCGTCGAGGTGAGTCCGACTATATCTAACGGTCTGATGAAGTTTCAACAATAAACAACAAACTTTGTATTATGAGAAAGAACCAGACTCATTCTTTAGGAATCCGAAAATAAGCTCTATTTTACGAGTTATGCACGAATTCGGATTCTCCTATAAAACGAATTCCTTAACTCAAACCAAGTTAAGACTGCTTTGTCCTTCATATTTATTCATGTCTAATCAAGTTTCAATGATAAACAACGTTGTACTTTGTAGAATGAGAAAGAACTTCTTCAGCAATAAGCATCTCTCGACAAATGACGAAATACAGATTTTGCTATAAAATTAATTGCTATCAGCCTGACTTAAAACTGTTTGTCTTCCTTATTTATCCACTTCAAATCAAGTTTCAACAATTAAAAATTTTTTGTAGTTTGAGAAAGAACAACTTAATCTTGAGCAATCAGTATAAAAAGAAGGTAAGCAAAGGTGCGAATGTCAAACCATACATGATCAAAACAGGGAGCGGAGGTGTTTGGCTGAGACAAGGTGTGAATGTCCACCCATAATTAATGAAAAGCGGGCAACAAGTAGGTTCGAATGCCCAACCATACATCATCAAAAGCAAGAGTGGATATGTTCGGCTACAAGAAGGTTTGAACGTCTGACCATAGTTTGTAAAAAGCGGGTAAGAAAAGGTTCGAATGCCCGAACATACACCATCAAAGGAGGGAGCGGAGGTGTTCCGCTGTAAGAAGGTGTGAATGTCCGACCATAGTTGGTAAAAAACGGGTAAGAAAAGGTTAAAATACCCGACTGTACACAATCAATAGCGGGAGCGGAGTTGTTCGGCTACTAAAAGATGTGAAAGTCTGACTATGGTTTGTAAAAAGCGGGTAAGAAAAGGTGCTAATGCCCGACAATGTATGATCAAAAGAGGGAGTGGAGGTTTTCGGCTGTAAGAAGGTCTGAATGTCCAACTATAATTTGTAAAAACCGGGTAAGAAAAGGCTTGAAAGCCCGACTATACACCATCATAAGCGGGAGAGGAGGTGTTCAGCTGTAAGAAGGTGTGAATGTCCACCCATAATTACTGAAAAATGGGTAAGAAAAGGTGCGAATGCCGAAACATACATCATCAAAAGCAGGAGTGGATGTGTTGGGCTACAAGAAGGTTTGAAAGTCCGACCATGGTTTGTAAAAAACGGGTAAGAAAAGGTGCGAATGCCCGACAATGTATATTCAAAAGAGGGAGCGGAGGTTTTTGGCTACAAGAAGGTTTGAATGTCCGACCATAGTTTGTAAAAAGCGGGTAAGAAAAGGTTCAAATGCCTGACAATACACCATCAAAAGCGTGAGCGGAGGTGTTCCGCTGTAAGACGGTGTGAATGTCCGACCATAGTTGGTAAAAAGCGGGTAAGAAAAGGTTAAAATACCCGACTGTACACAATCAATAGCGGGAGCGGAGTTGTTCGGCTACAAGAAGGTGTGAAAGTCCAACCATGGTTTGTAAAAAGCTGCTAAGAAAAGGTTCGAATGCCCGAATATATACCATCAAAAGCGGAGGCGGAGGTGTTCGGCTGCAAGAAGGTGTGAACGTCCGACCAAAGTTTGTAAAAAGCAGTTAAGAAAAGGTTCGAATATCCAACCAAACATAATCAAAAGCGGGAGCAGAGCTGTTCGACTGCAAGTAGGTGTGAATGTCCAGCCATAATTACTCACAAACGGGTAAAAAAAGGTAGTATTGCCAGACCATACATGATCAAAACAGGGAGCTGAGGTGGTTCAGCACCAAGGTGTGAATGTCTGACTATAGTTTGTAAAAAGCGGGTAAGCTGCGAATGACCGACTAAATATCAACAAAAGGTCTTCGGATGCAAGTGGGTGTGAATATCCCACCATACAAGTATGGTGGAGAGGAAGCTGTGAACAGCCGACCATAGTTTGCAAAAAGCGGGTGAGACAAGGTGCGAATGTCCAACCATACATGATCAAAACAGGGAGCGGAGGTGTTTGGCTGTGACAAGGTGTGAATGTCCACCCAAAATTAATGAAAAGCGGGCAAAAATTAGGTTTGAATGCCCAAGCATACATCATCAAAAGAAGGAGTGGATGTGTTCGGCTACAAGAAGGTTTGAATGTCCGAGCATAGTTTGTAAAAAGTGGGTAAGAAAAGGTGCGAATGCCCAAACAAACACCATCAAAAGAGGGAGCGGAGGTGTTTGGCTGTGACAAGGTGTGAATGTCCACCCAAAATTAATGAAAAGCGGGCAAAAAGTAGGTTTGAATGCCCAAGCATACATCATCAAAAGAAGGAGTGGATGTGTTCGGCTACAAGAAGGTTTGAATGTCCGAGCATAGTTTGTAAAAAGCGGGTAAGAAAAGGTTCGAATGCCCAAACAAACACCATCAAAAGAGGGAGCGGAGGTGTTCCGCTGTAAGAAGGTGTGAATGTCCGACCATAGTTGGTAAAAAGTGGGTAAGAAAAGGTTAAAATACCCCACTGTACACAATCAATAGGGGGAGCGGAGTTGTTCGGCTACAAGAAGGTGCGAAAGTCCAACCATGGTTTGTAAAAAGCTGGTAAGAAAAGGTTCGAATATCCAAACATAATTAAAAGCGAGAGAGATTGTGTTCAGCTGCAAGTAGGTGTGAATATCCAGCCATAATTACTCACAAACGGGTAAGAAAATGTAGTATTGCCAGACCATACATGATCAAAACAGGGAGCGGAGGTGGTTTAGCTGCAAAAAGGGGTGAATGTCCAACTAAAGTTCAAATATATTAACAAAAGCGGGAGGAGAGGTCTTCGGATTAGAGTGGTTGAAATTTCCAACCATAATCTATAAAATGCGGTGAAAAAAAAAAGGTGTGAAGGAATGAATTTTATGGCAAAATCCGAAATCATGCATAACTCCGCAAAAGGAACGTATTGCTCATCCAAAGGGATGCTTCTTTCTCATTCAGGGTAATATGAGGAACTTTATGCTTGATACATTTTAGACACGGATAACTATGAAGGACAAAGCAATTTTAACTTGGTTTGAGCAAAGCAATTCATTTTATAGGAAAATCCGAAATCGTGCAGGACTCATGAAAGTAAGCTTATTCTCGGATTCCTGATCCTCCAGTGTTGCTCTTTCCTATACTGCAAAATACAGCCTTGTTCTTTGTTGAAATCGATATAGACATTGATAAATATGAAGGACAAAGCAGTTTCCACTTTGTTTGAGTGAAGGAAATAATTTTATAGCAAAATCCCAAATCAAGCAGAACGTATGAAAATAAGCGTGTTTTCGGATTCCTGATCCTTCAGTGTTGCTATTTCTTCTACTGCAAAATACAATGTTGTTCTTTGTTGAAGTCAATCTAGACATTGATAAATATGAAGGACAAAGCAGTTTTAACATAGTTTGAGTAAAGGAATTCATTTTATACATAAAATCCCAAATCATGCAGAACGTATGAAAATAAGCTTATTCTCGGATTCCTGTTCCTTCAAGTGTTGCTCTTTCTACTACTGCAAAATACAATGTTGTTCTTTGTTGAAGTAAATCTAGACATTGATAAATATGAAGGACAAAGCAGTTTTCACTTGGTTTGAGTGAAGGAATTCATTTTATACATAAAATCCCAAATCATTCAAAACGTATGAAAAGAAGCTTATTCTCGGATTCCTGATCCTTCAGTGTTGCTTTTTCTTCTACTGCAAAATACAATGTTGTTCTTTGTTGAAGTCGATCTAGACATTGATAAATATGAAGGACAAAGCAGTTTTAACTTGGTTTGAGTGAAGGAATTCATTTTATACATAAAATCCCAAATCATGCAGAACGTATGAAAATAAGCTTATTCTCGGATTACTGATCCTTCAGTGATGCTCTTTCTTCTACTGCAAAATCCAGTGTTGTTCTTTGTTGAAGTCAATCTAGACATTGATAAATATGAAGGACAAAGCAGTTTTCACTTGGTTTGAGTGAAGGATTTGCAGCTGAAAACCTCCCGCTCCCGCTTTTGATTGTGTATAGTCGGGCTTTCGAGCCTTTTCTTACCCGGTTTTTAGAAATTATGGTTAGACATTCAGACCTTGCAGCCGAAGACCTCCACTCCCTCTTTTGATCATACATTGTCGGGCATTCGCACCTTGTCTTGCCCGCTTTTTACAAACCATAGTCAGACATTCACATCTTGCAGCTGAACCACCTCAGCTCCCTGTTTTGATCATGTATGGTCTGGCAATACTACCTTTTCTTACCCGTTTGTGAGTAATTATGGCTGGACATTCACACCTACTTGCAGTCGAACAGCTCTGCTCTCGCTTTTGATGATGTATGGACGGGCATTCTTACCTTTTCTAACACATTTTTCAGCAATTATGGTCGGAGATTCACACTTACTCACAGCCGAACAACTCCGCTCCCGCATTTGATGGTGTATAGTCGGGCATTCTCACCCTTTCTCATCAGCTTTTTGCAAATTATGATCTGACATTCACACCTGCTTTTGATAATGTATGGTTTGGCATTCGCACCTTTTCTTACCCATTTTTCAGTAATTATGGGTGGACATTCACACCTTCTTGCAGCTGAACACCTCCTCTCCCGCTATTGATTGTGTACAGTCGGGTATTTTAACCTTTTCTTACCCGCTTTTTACCAAATATGGTCGGACATTCACACCGTCTTACAGCGGAACACCTCTGCTCCCGCTTTTGATGGTGTATAGTCAGGCATTTGAACCTTTTCTTACCCGCTTTTTACAAACTATGGTCGGACATTCAAACCTTCTTGTAGCCGAAAACCTCCGCTCCCTCTTTTGATTATACATTGTTGGGCATTCGCACCTTATTTACAAACTATAGTCAGACATTCACACCTTGCAGCTGAGCCACCTCAGCTCCCTGTTTTGATAGTGTATGTTCGGGCATTCGAACCTATTCTTACCCCCTTTTTACAAACTATGCTCGGAGATTCACACCTACTCACAGCCGAACAACTCCGCTCTCGCATTTGATAATGTCTTGTCCGGCATTCTAGTCTCTTCTAACACATTTTTCAGCAATTATGGTTGGACATTCACACCTACTCACAGCCGAACACTTCCGCTCCCACATTTGATGGTGTATAGCCGGGCATTTTCACCCTTTCTCATCAGCTTTTTGCAAATTATGATCTGACATTCACACCTACTTGCAGTCGAACAGCTCTGCTCCCGCTTTTGATTATGTTTGGTTGGATATTCGAACCTTTTCTTAACTGCTTTTTACAAACTTTGGTCGGACGTTCACACCTTCTTGCAGCCGAACACATCCACTTCCACTTTTGATGGTATATATTCGGGCATTCGAACCTTTTCTTACCCGCTTTTTACAAACCGTGGTCGGACTTTCACACCTTCTTGTAGCCAAACAACTCCGCTCCCGCTATTGATTGTGTACAGTCGGGTATTTTAACCTTTTCTTACCCGCTTTTTACCAACTATGGTCGGACATTTACACCTTCTTACAGCGGAACACCTCCGCTCCCTCTTTTGATGGTCTATGTTCGGGCATTCGAACCTTTTCTTACCCGCTTTTTACAAACTATGGTCGGACATTCAAACTTTCTTGTAGCCGAACACATCCACTCCTGCTTTTGATGATGTATGGTTGGGCATTTTCACCTTTTCTTACCCATTTTTCAGTAATTATGGGTGGACATTCACACCTTCTTGCAGCTGAACAACTCCTCTCCCGCTTATGATCATGTGCGGTTTGATATTTGAAAATTTTCTTTCATGTTTTAAAGCAATTATTGATGGACATTCAAATCTTCTTGTAGCCGAACACATCCACTCCTGCTTTTGATGATGTATGGTAAGCTTTTCTTACCCGCTTTTTACAAACTATGGTCGGACATTCAAACCTTCTTGTAGCCAAAACCCTCCGCTCCCTCTTTTGATCATACATTGTTGGGCATTCGCACCTTATCTTACCCGCTTTTTACAAACTATAGTCAGACATTCATACCTTGCAGCTGAACCACCTCCGTTCCCTGTTTTGATCATGTATGGTCTGGCAATACTACCTTTTCTTACCCGTTTGTGAGTAATTAATCCCAAAATATTGAGCATAAAATAAGTCTTTATGCTGATGATGTATTACTTTTCCTTCAGAACTCACAGACGTCTCTCAGTCACACGATCACACTCATAAATAAATTCTCAGCACTTTCTGACTACTCTATCAACTGGTCTAAGACCACAGTTCTGCCCATTAACTGTAGGGTCCATAATATACCTGCGATCACTTTACAGTCAGGAAATATTAGATATTTAGGCATAAACATTTCCTCCAGGCTCTCAGAGCTAACAAAGCTAAATTATGTGCAATTATTAAAGACAGTAGAGGACGATCTCTCGTTGGAAGTCCTTACCTATATCACTTATGGGGAGAGTTACATCCATTAAAATGATGATACTACCAAAAGTTAACTATTTGTTCTCAATGATCCCCATAAAACCATCTGCTACTTGGTTTAAGTCACTAGATTCATGCATCTCCAAATTTCTGTGGAAAAACAAACCACCACGTATTAGTTTAAAAACCCTACAGAAGACCAAGGACAGTGGTGGATTAGATTTACCTCATTTTCAGCACTATTCCTTAGACAATAGGTTACAATATATATCAAAATGGTTTAAACTGTTGTCACAGTTCCCAGAGACGTTGTAATCGTTGAGGATTCTATATTCACCCCCTCATTAGAGGCACGTAATGCAGATTGATGACACTGAATCTTCTTCTCTGTTCATTGCTGGCATCATTCCCAGCATCGTAAGTGTTCGTGGCATTGTTAGCCTCTTCTTCTGGATCTTGATATCGAGAATCCTTTTGTATTTCTGGTTTGTCAGTCCTCTGTCTTCGTTCACCGGAGTCTTTGTCTTTTTGTCCTTGAGTTTGGTGATTTTTTCTTCTTTTGATGCCTTGACACAATGTGACAGGTGATACCACGTGGGAGATCCTGTAACTTGGATTGCTGTCCCTGTGCTGCGAAATGGCTGTGCTGCTCAAATGGTCTCTCCTTCATCATGGTTACATGCTGCCATTCCGACATCTCGCCATTCCGACATGGGTCTCCAATTGTCGGAATGGCGACACTTAATTTTTTATCAAACGTCCCACCATTCCGACACTTTTTTCCTCCTATGGGCGGAATGGCGGTATGTTTTTTTTTTTTTTTAACATACCGCCATTCCGACAGTTCCTTTTAATAGCCTATTTTTTACCCAAAACATTTTGCACTAATGATATGCCGGCGCAAATACGCCCTAAAGTTTGGCGCACAAGCTTTGCACATGCAGAGGCCACAGCCTCGCAAACAAACTTTAATAATCTATTATCAAAATCCCCTGAATTTCAAATATAAAAATACAGATATTAATATAACTCTGGCGAGACTGAAACTGATTAAGCAGAAATACAGTGTCAGTGAGCTGTCACAGCAGCCAGCTGGAGCGGAGCTCTCCACAGAGCCCATGCGTCTTTTGCACGCTGTCATCATATGCAAAAGTAATAATTGCAATTACAGATATCACGGCTACTGCACAGGACACAGTTGCGAGCACTCTGCCTTGCCTTGCCAATACAAGAAGATAGAAATGACAGCATAGAACGTATAAAACACAACAAAATGCAGTAAAAACGTTTATTCATGTTATTCACGTGATTTATGAGTACTCACTCCAATTTTGGGAAGCGCGGATGGGTTTTGCGCATTTGGCACAAACACACAGCCGCAACGGTTGTAGCTTTATACAGCTTGTTGATATCTTAAGGACCTAACTGGTCACACCTGGGACTAAATGTCATGTAGAGATTGTTTTTACATGACATTACAGCTGAACATATAGCTTTCATCCACAAACCAACGTGGGAGAGCCCGAAGACGCATGTGCCAGACGCACATAGGCATGCGTAAAACCAATTTTGACCACTTCATACTGTTTATTTGCTTTCTTTTAGTTAACTTTCGTTTCTTTTGGATTCTTGTGCGTGTTATGGAGCCGTTTTGGTCCATGTTTGTAAGCCTTTTTTTCCTGGATTAAATTTTCGGAAGTTGAAACAAGTGGCATTGGAGTGTGTGATTGAAAACCACCGCGGACTGCTTCTCCTCCTCCAGTTGCCGAGACTTTGTGTTTTTAATAACGCTTGTCTATAAACATGTTAAACATATAAATTGCATGAACAGAAAGAAGGGACTCACCTGTTGAGTAACACACATTTCCTTATACGGAAAGCCTTGTCGGAATGGTGGGACATTTGAACGTCAGAATAGCGGGATGTCGCAATGGTGGGATGTCGGAATGGTGGGACGTTTGCATGTCGGAATGGTGGTATGTCGGAATGGTGGTATGTCGGAATAGCGGGATGTCGGAATAGCGGGATGTCGGAATAGCGGGATTTCGGAATGGGTGTTGCCACCCCCTTCATCATATACACAGTTATTTATACATCACCTTCCACCATGAAGCGTTGTCCCTTTTTGTTTCTCTCTTTGTTCTTAAAATGCTGTTATGCATGTCTAAACCAATCCATTAAATTAGATCATTTTGGCAGTAAAGCGATCTACAATGTGCTTGGTCGCAAAGCTGCTCATCTGTGGTAAACAGCTCTTCAGAAAGGCATTCTTCAATTTATTTCACTAATTCTATGTAATAATTTTGTGATTTCCTACAAAACTACACTTCTTCTCCCATCTGTCTGAGTATTTAATATTGTCTGGGTCCCGTTAAAACATGTATTTTTCCCATCTAATTCCTTGTTTGCTTTAAAACAAGTATTCCCCATTTTCTATCCCTTCAGTAGCCAACCAGTTTGTATGGAGTACACTGGAGCAACTTGACTGATCAGTAAAACACTGCTTTTGTTGTCACCGCAAGGCTTCCCCCGTCGGTTGTTTCACTGAGACACTACTGAGTAACTATAACTCAACACAGTTTATACACATAACATTCATATACATACTAACAAACAAACAAACAATTATTTATCGCAATTTTCTCATCTCTGTTTGAACGTACACCCAGGTAAATATTCCTGTAGTCTTCTCATACCGACTATGGACCCATTCATTGTTTAACTTCACTGTTTTGCAAATCCTAATTGAATATTACACATTGACATTGAACTTTACTTGATAAGCAGGTCTTCATTGCATTCAGCAGCCTATATGTGAGCATCTATGTGTAAGCTGTTCTTCTTTGCATTTATCAGCAGCAAGCAATTCTTCATTGCACATGCATATGAAAATAGTAAAACAATTCCAATGCGTTAGCGAAACCTTCTATATCAGGAGTGTCCATCATGATGCTGGGAATAGAACCTCTTTCCCAGAATAGTTCAACCTTCATTACTCAACTGATCATAACTCCGCAATGAGCACATTTCAAAGTATCATTCCTCTACATATATTCAAAAATCTATGTGTAAATGTTTAATATTTCTTATATTTGTTGATGTCATTCTGTGTGCATGTGGCCTAAACCCAATCTCTGTGTGGCAATTTTAATTTAAACAAGTTGAACTCTGCCTCTGATCATTTAAAAAAGGTGTGTACCAATATCAACCTTTCTCAGGTAATTACTGATCCTACAAAACCAAAGAGATCCTTCAAGGTTGTCCCTGATTGGCTCAATCTTAACAAATCAAAGGTAGAAAATCCGCAGTATCTGAACTTGGTGTTAGTTATCACTGCTCAATAGCCTGTATCAGAATTGCAAAAATGAAAACATTAGGTCCACGCTTGGTATCCAGATCCTGAAACATCTCCATGAGCAGGCTTTTTTTTAACTGATCTGTTGAATAGTTATATGACACTGTTAAAATCCCAGATGAAGATCTAGCACTTGACCATTTTTGTAAATCTTCTAATTCCATAGTTGATAAACACGCCCCTTTTAAAAAGTATAGAACTTAGAACAGGTCTATCCCTGGCTTTCGGCAGAACTGTCTTCTTTACTTTTTTTCCCCTTGTCCTGTTCAGCATTATGTCAGAAGAATTGTAGTCTGAATACCTATGATGCCAAACAGATTTGTTTTGCCAAGGGAAGTTTTATAAATGTAAAGCTCCCCTTGATGCCCATTTATTCATTTCTTTTTACAATATATGACATGAACTGAACTGAACCGGACCGGGGGACAAGGAAAGAAGAAGAGGAAAGAAGAGGAAACAGAAAAAAAATAGAAACAAAAACCAGACAACCAGCTGCTACACCTGTAAAAAACAAAACAGACAACAATCCATGGCCTATGAGGGGAATCCAGCCTTAGCGCCAAGAGGAGCACCTGAAAGCAGACAAGCAGAGAAAAAACAAACACACAAACAAACAAAAACAAGCACAAGAAGCGGCAATCGCATACAACACAGCTGTGGATATAGATGACCTGAGATGACATGATAATACATCAACTGCTTAGTGACCATGCTACTGGACTAATGAATGTGTGTGTGTGTGTGTGTGTGTGTGTGAGAACATGCAACACCCATGGCACAGGACCTACATGATAACCGTGCTTAGTTATGAGTGTATAAGCGTACAGGGCCACAATCCACAGCCCCCCAAACAATCAGAAGCAGGCAGAGAGGGCCACAAGACCCAGGCCACCAGCAGCCCCCACAGAGCACAGAACCCAGGTAGCCCACCGCAGGGGCAACCACGTATCCACCCAGAAGACTGCAGAGGAAGCCCCCGGAAAGAGCCCCCATAAGCATAGGGCAGAGGCACTCCGGGAACCAGGGGCAACAGCCCACCGACCCCGCCAGGCCCCAGCCGCCCAGACATGGGCCGTGCACTGGACCTGGGCCCCAGGAGCCCGAGCGCCCCCAAACCCCCCGGCAGAGGCCCCACCCAATACCCAGGAGGGCCAAGCGCCCCAGACAGCCACAAAGTGGGTCAGCGCCTGCCCCAGCGCCCCTGGCCAAGTGCCCTGGGAGTCAAGACGTGCCCACAGGTGGGTGAAGTCGCGAGCAGTGGGGAGAGGCAACGCTGATGCCCCATCGGGAGAAACACAGGCAGGCCAGGCGACAGCAAGTCCCAGATCCAGGCCCAATCATTACCACACACACTTTCACGTCCCATACATCCACACATCCACACATCCTACCTCCCTCGACTCTGCTGGGGTGTAGTGCAGCGGGCACACCAGGAGGCCAGCAACCCCCCAGCCACCACAGACCCCGAACCAGCAGAACAATTAATTAATCCTCCTGGCCCCTCCTGCCCCGAGCAGACACCAGGAAGCAGGGGTGTGCGAAGAAGACCCCTCCCCTCACCCTTCTGGCTCTTCAATATTTTCTAATAGTGAGCAATTAAAATTGAGGGGCAGCCAAACTTGTAGAACTGGGAGCGCGGCACTCTGGGCAGCCTACATACCCAAAGAGCCCCGCCCACCAGATGCCACTCAGTGTAACCACCCCCCAAGACCTAATGTGTGTGTGTGAGTGTGTTTGATAAGTACTAATGTCTAAGGTGTAATTAAAACAGGGGCAGGGAACTGCAGAGTGCAACCAAAGGGGACCACCTACGTGGCCCCATCCACTACACCCCACCGAACACACACGCCCCCAAAACCCTTCATGTGTGAGTGTGTGCTGTGTACAGGAGCCAGAAGGGAGAGGGGTATGGGGATATATACCGGGGGAGCTACTCTCCCCCAGAGAGGGCAGCCAGGGACTGGCTGCAATAGGCATCCCCGCTACCTGGGAGCCAGCAATGGGCAGGAGGGCCTGATGTCCACCAGGCTCGGGGCCTGCAGCGACCATATTCCGGGAGCTACTGTACCCCCAGAAGGTACCCATCCCGCCCCACCCCACTCAACCCAACCCCACCCCGGAGGACCTCTACAAAAAACAAACA
Organism: Leuresthes tenuis; assembly: GCF_036924035.1. Lineage (NCBI taxonomy): Eukaryota > Metazoa > Chordata > Actinopteri > Atheriniformes > Atherinopsidae > Leuresthes > Leuresthes tenuis. The sequence continues at coordinate 32,291,550 of NW_027325365.1, read as the reverse complement.
AACAAACCACCCGGTCACACCAGTCGCAGCAGCCCGGGCCTGAGACCCACCATCACCCAGCAACCCACCACCACCACTATGTGATAAAACTAATCAGAGGGGACCAGAGAGAATGAAATTCAGCCAATTGATGTTTTGAGGAGGCAGACATTGTTTCCATGCTAATATAATCTAAAAGAAAATTTCTAAACTGGTTAATACACAGATTGTTCTTCGCTTTCCAGTTCATGAGAATAGTTTTCTTTGCGATACATAACACTGTGACAACCATGTGTGCTGAGTTAATTTCCATGTTGATGTTGTCTAAGTCACCCAGTATGCACAGTGTGGGGCATGCAGGGATGCTACACTTTAGCCATGTTGATAGGTCCTCACAGACTTCAAGCCAGAACTTCTGGACAGGCGCAGAAAACCACAAAGCGTGTACATAATCATCAGGTGTGTTATCTGTGCAATGTGAGCAGATGTTTGAGTGTGTTAGACCCATCCTGAACATCCTTTGTCCTGTATAGTGTGTTCTATGAAGGATTTTGTATTGTATGAGCTGTAAATTAGGATTTCGAGTCTTTATGAAGGTGTTCAAACATATTTGTGGTTAGAAGCTATGACCAGAACTGATGGATAAATCTGCCTCCCATTTTGAGGATGGAAGAGACATTGTGTCATCTATCTTAGACAATAATTTATATATTTTTGATAGTAGTTTTGGGGTACAGATGCTTAGAAATTCTGCTACCCTAGTCGGGGGTTGTAAGTCTGGTTGGTGGAGGATATATCCATCCATCCATCCATCATCTGCCGCTTATCCGGGGGTCGGGTCGCGGGGGCAGCAGCTTGAGCAGAGAAACCCAGACGTCTCTGTCCCCGGCCACTTCCTCCAGCTCTTCCGGGGGGACCCCGAGGCGTTCCCAGGCCAGCCGAGAGACATAGTCTCTCCAACGTGTCCTGGGTCTCCCCCGGGGTCTCCTCCCAGTGGGACGTGCCCGGAACACCTCCCCAGGGAGGCGCCCAGGGGGCATCCTAACCAGATGCCCGAGCCACCTCATCTGACTCCTCTCAATGCGGAGGAGCAGCGGTTCTACTCCGAGCCCCTCCCGGATGACTGAGCTTCTCACCCTATCTCTAAGGGAGAGCCCAGACACCCTGCGGAGGAAACCCATTTCGGCCGCTTGTATTCGCGATCTTGTTCTTTCGGTCACTACCCACAACTCGTGACCATAGGTGAGGATGGGAACGTAGATTGACCAGTAAGTAGAGGCACCGGTCATACAGAGACCGAACGGCCCCTATCAAGGGGTCCGGCACTCCATATTCCCGGAGCACCCCCCACAGGACTCCACGAGGGACACGGTCGAACGCTTTCTCCAAGTCCACAAAACACATGTAGACTGGTTGGGCGAACTCCCATGCACCCTCCAGGATCCTGCCGAGGGTATAGAGCTGGTCCACTGTTCCACGGCCAGGACGAAAGCCACACTGCATCTCCTGAATCCGAGGCTCGATTATCCGACGGATCCTCCTCTCCAATACCCCCGAATAGACCTTACCAGGGAGGCTGAGGAGTGTGATACCCCTATAGTTGGAACACACCCTCCGGTCCCCCTTTTTAAAGAGGGGGACCACCACCCCAATCTGCCAGTCCAGAGGCACTGTCCCCGATGTCCACGCGATACTGCAGAGGCGTGTCAGCCAAGACAGCCCTACAACATCCAGAGCCTTGAGAAACTCAGGACGGACCTCATCCACCCCCGGGGCCTTGCCACCGAGGAACTTTTTAACCACCTCGGCAACCTCAGCCCCAGAAATGGGAGGCCCCGTCTCCGAGCTCTCCGACTCTGCCTCTTCCGAGCACGTGTTGGTAGGATTGAGGAGTTCCTCGAAGTACTCCCCCCACCGACTCACAACATCCCTAATTGAGGTCAGCAAAGCCCCGTCCGCACTGTAAACAGTGTTGACTGTGAGCCGCTTCCCCCCCCTGAGATGCCGGATGGTGGACCAGAATCTTTTCGAGGCCGTCCGGAAATCGTTCTCCATGGTCTCACCGAACTCCTCCCAGGCCCGAGTTTTTGCCTCAGCAACCGCCAAAGCCGTGGCCCGTCTGGCCCGTCGGTACCTATCAGCTTCTTCCAGGGTCCCACTGGCCAAAAAGGCCCGATAGGACTCCTTCTTCAGCTTGACGGCTTCCCTCACCACTGGTGTCCACCAGCAGGTTCGAGGGTTGCCGCCACGACAGGCACCGACCACCTTACGGCCACAACTCCGACCAGCTGCCTCGGCAATGGAGTCACGGAACATGGCCCATTCAATGTCCCCCACCTCAAATATGGTTGAAGCTCTGCCGGAGGTGGGAGTTAAAGCTCCTTCTGACGGGGGATTCTGACAAACGCTCCCAGCAGACCCTCACAATACGTTTGGGCCTGCCAGGTCTGATCGGCATCCTCCCCCACCAGCGGAGCCAACTCACCACCAGGTGGTGATCAGTTGACAGCTCCGCCCCTCTCTTCACCCGAGTGTCCAGGACATACGGCCGCAAGTCCGATGATACAACCACAAAGTCGATCATCGAACTGCGGCCAAGGGTGTCCTGGTGCCAAGTGCACATATGGACACCCTTATGCCTGAACATGGTGTTCGTTATGGACAGTCTATGACTGGCACAGAAGTCCAACAACATAACACCACTCTGATTCAGATCGGGGGGGCCGTTCCTCCCAATCACACCCCTCCAGGTCTCACTGTCATTGCCCACGTGAGCATTGAAGTCCCCCAGCAGAATGAGGGAGTCTCCGGTAGGAGCATTCTCCAGTGCCTCCCCCAGAGACTCCAAAAAGAGTAGGTACTCTGAACTGCTGTTTGGCGCATAGGCACAAACAACAGTCAGGACTCGTCCCCCCACCCAAGGCGGAGGGAGGCTACCCTCTCGTTCACTGGGGTAAACCCCAATGTACTGGCACACAGCCGGGGGGACAATAAGTATGCCCACATCTGCTCTGCGCCTCTCACCACGGGCAACTCCAGAGTGGAAGAGAGTCCAACCCCTCTCAAGAGTACTGGTTCCAGATCCCAAGCCGTGCGTCGAGGTGAGTCCGACTATATCTAACGGTCTGATGAAGTTTCAACAATAAACAACAAACTTTGTATTATGAGAAAGAACCAGACTCATTCTTTAGGAATCCGAAAATAAGCTCTATTTTACGAGTTATGCACGAATTCGGATTCTCCTATAAAACGAATTCCTTAACTCAAACCAAGTTAAGACTGCTTTGTCCTTCATATTTATTCATGTCTAATCAAGTTTCAATGATAAACAACGTTGTACTTTGTAGAATGAGAAAGAACTTCTTCAGCAATAAGCATCTCTCGACAAATGACGAAATACAGATTTTGCTATAAAATTAATTGCTATCAGCCTGACTTAAAACTGTTTGTCTTCCTTATTTATCCACTTCAAATCAAGTTTCAACAATTAAAAAATTTTTGTAGTTTGAGAAAGAACAACTTAATCTTGAGCAATCAGTATAAAAAGAAGGTAAGCAAAGGTGCGAATGTCAAACCATACATGATCAAAACAGGGAGCGGAGGTGTTTGGCTGAGACAAGGTGTGAATGTCCACCCATAATTAATGAAAAGCGGGCAACAAGTAGGTTCGAATGCCCAACCATACATCATCAAAAGCAAGAGTGGATATGTTCAGCTACAAGAAGGTTTGAACGTCTGACCATAGTTTGTAAAAAGCGGGTAAGAAAAGGTTCGAATGCCTGACAATACACCATCAAAAGCGTGAGCGGAGGTGTTCCGCTGTAAGACGGTGTGAATGTCCGACCATAGTTGGTAAAAAGCGGGTAAGAAAAGGTTAAAATACCCGACTGTACACAATCAATAGCGGGAGCGGAGTTGTTCGGCTACAAGAAGGTGTGAAAGTCCAACCATGGTTTGTAAAAAGCTGCTAAGAAAAGGTTCGAATGCCCGAATATATACCATCAAAAGCGGAAGCGGAGGTGTTCGGCTGCAAGAAGGTGTGAACGTCCGACCAAAGTTTGTAAAAAGCAGTTAAGAAAAGGTTCGAATATCCAACCAAACATAATCAAAAGCGGGAGCAGAGCTGTTCGACTGCAAGTAGGTGTGAATGTCCAGCCATAATTACTCACAAACGGGTAAAAAAAGGTAGTATTGCCAGACCATACATGATCAAAACAGGGAGCTGAGGTGGTTCAGCACCAAGGTGTGAATGTCTGACTATAGTTTGTAAAAAGCGGGTAAGCTGCGAATGACCGACTAAATATCAACAAAAGGTCTTCGGATGCAAGTGGGTGTGAATATCCCACCATACAAGTATGGTGGAGAGGAAGCTGTGAACAGCCGACCATAGTTTGCAAAAAGCGGGTGAGACAAGGTGCGAATGTCCAACCATACATGATCAAAACAGGGAGCGGAGGTGTTTGGCTGTGACAAGGTGTGAATGTCCACCCAAAATTAATGAAAAGCGGGCAAAAAGTAGGTTTGAATGCCCAAGCATACATCATCAAAAGAAGGAGTGGATGTGTTCGGCTACAAGAAGGTTTGAATGTCCGAGCATAGTTTGTAAAAAGCGGGTAAGAAAAGGTTCGAATGCCCAAACAAACACCATCAAAAGAGGGAGCGGAGGTGTTTGGCTGTGACAAGGTGTGAATGTCCACCCAAAATTAATGAAAAGCGGGCAAAAAGTAGGTTTGAATGCCCAAGTATACATCATCAAAAGAAGGAGTGGATGTGTTCGGCTACAAGAAGGTTTGAATGTCCGAGCATAGTTTGTAAAAAGCGGGTAAGAAAAGGTTCGAATGCCCAAACAAACACCATCAAAAGAGGGAGCGGAGGTGTTCCGCTGTAAGAAGGTGTGAATGTCCGACCATAGTTGGTAAAAAGTGGGTAAGAAAAGGTTAAAATACCCGACTGTACACAATCAATAGGGGGAGCGGAGTTGTTCGGCTACGAGAAGGTGTGAAAGTCCAACCATGGTTTGTAAAAAGCTGGTAAGAAAAGGTTCGAATGCCCGAATATATACCATCAAAAGCGGAAGCGGAGGTGTTCGGCTGCAAGAAGGTGTGAACGTCCGACCAAAGTTTGTAAAAAGCAGTTAAGAAAAGGTTCGAATATCCAACCAAACAAAATCAAAAGCGGGAGCAGAGCTGTTCGACTGCAAGTAGTTGTGAATGTCCAGCCAAAATTACTCACAAACGGGTAAGAAAAGGTAGTATTGCCAGACCATACATGATCAAAACAGGGAGCTGAGGTGGTTCAGCACCAAGGTGTGAATGTCTGACTATAGTTTGTAAAAAGCGGGTACGATAAGGTGCGAATGCCTGACAATGTATAATCAAAAGAGGGAGCAGAGGTTTTCGGCTACAAGAAGGTTTGAACGTCTGACCATAGTTTGTAAAAAGCGGGTAAGAAAGTGTTCGATTGCCCGAACATACACCATCAAAGGAGGGAGCGGAGGTGTTCCGCTGTAAGAAGGTGTGAATGTCCGACCATAGTTGGTAAAAAACGGGTAAGAAAAGGTTAAAATACCCGACTGTACACAATCAGTAGCGGGTGCGGAGTTGTTCGGCTACTAAAAGGTGTGAAAGTCCAACCATGGTTTGTAAAAAGCGGGTAAGAAAAGGTGCGAATGCCCGAAAATGTATGATCAAAAGAGGGAGCGGAGGTGTTTGGCTGCAAGAAGGTGTGAATGTACACCCATAATTACTGAAAAATGGGTAAGAAAAGGTGCGAATGCCCAAATATACATAATCAAAAGCAGGAGTGGATGTGTTCGGCTCCAAGAAGAGTTGAATGTCTGACCATAGTTTGTAAAAAGCAGGTAAGAAAAGGTTTGACTGCCCGAACATACACCATCAAAAGAGGGAGCGGAGGTGTTCCGCTGTAAGACGGTGTGAATGTCCGACCATAGTTGGTAAAAAGCGGGTAAGAAAAGGTTAAAATACCCGACTGTACACAATCAATAGCGGGAGCGGAGTTGTTCGGCTACTAAAAGATGTGAAAGTCCGACTATGTTTTGTAAAAAGTGGGTAAGAAAAGGTGCTAATGCCCGACAATGTATGATCAAAAGAGGGAGCAGAGGTGTTCGGCTGCAAGAAGGTCTGAATGTCCAACCATAATTTGTATAAACCGGGAAGGAAAGTTTCGAAAGCCCGACTATACACCATCAAAAGCGGGAGCAGAGTGGTTCAGCTGCAAGAAGGTCTGAATGTCCATCAATAATTGCTTTAAAACATGAAAGAAAATTTTCGAATATCATCCGCACATGATCATAAGAAGGAGAGGAGGTGTTCAGCTGCAAGAAGGTGTGAATGTCCACCCATAATTCCTGAAAAATGGGTAAAAAAAGGTGCGAATGCCCAACCATACATTATCAAAAGCAGGTGTGAATGTCAGATCATAATTTGCAAAAAGCTGATGAGAAAGGGTGAGAATGCCCGACTCTACACCATCAAATGCGGGAGCGGAGGTGTTTGGCTCTGAGTAGGTGTGAATGTCCGACCATAATTGCTGAAAAATATGTTAGAAAAGGAAAGAATGCCGGACCATACATCATCAAAAGCGAGAGAGGTGGTGTTCGGCTGCAAAAAGGTGTAAATGTTCGACTAAAGTTTGTAAAAAGCGAGTAAGACATGGTGCTAATGCCTGACAAGGTATGATCAAAAGCAGGAGCGGAGGTGTTCAGCTGCAAGAAGGTCTAAATGTCCATCAATAATTGCTAGAAAACATGAAAGAAAATTTTCGAAAATCAAACCGCACATGATCATAAGTGGGAGAGGAGGTGTTCAGCTGCAAGAAGGTGTGAATGTCCACCCATTATTCCTGACAAATGGGTAAGAAAAGGTGCTAATGCCAAACCATACATTATCAAAAGCAGGTGTGAATGTCAGATCATAATTTGCAAAAAGCTGATGAGAAAGGGTGAGAATGTCCGACTGCACACCATCAAATGCGGGAGCGGAGTTGTTCGGCTGTGAGTAGGTGTGAATCTCCGACCGTAATTTCTGAAAAATGTGTTAGAAAAGGTAAGAATGCCGGTCCATACATCATCAAAAGCGAGAGAGGTGGTGTTCGGCTGCAAGTAGGTGTGAATGTCCAGCCATAATTACTCACAAACGGGTAAGAAAAGGTAGTATTGCCAGACCATACATGATCAAAACAGGGAGCGGAGGTGGTTCAGCTGCAAGAAGGTGTGAATGTCTCACTAAAGTTCAAATATATTAACAAAAGCGGGAGGAGAGGTCTTCGGATGAGAGTGGTTGAGAATTTCCAACCATAATCTATAAAATTCGGTGAAAAAAAGGTGTGATAGAACACTAAAAGGTGGAGCGGAAGTGTTCGGCTGCAAGAAGGTGTGAATGTCCGACTATATTTGGTGAAAAGCAGGTGAAGCAAGGTCTGAATGCCCAACCTTACATTATCAAAAGCGAGATCAGAGGTGTTTGGCTGCAAGAAGGCCATAGTTTGCCAAAAGCGGGTAAGCTGCGAATGACCAACTAAATATCAACAAAAGTGGGGGCGGAGGTCTTCGGATGCAACTGGGTGTGAACATCCCACCATACAAGTATGGTGGAGAGGAAGCTGTGAACAGCCGACCATAGTTTGCAAAAAGCGGGTGAGAAAAGGTGCGAATGTGCAACCATACATGATCAAAACAGGGAGCGGAGGTGTTTGGCTGTGACAAGGTGTGAATGTCCACCCAAAATTAATGAAAAGCGGGCAAAAAGTAGGTTTGAATGCCCAACCATACATCATCAAAAGAAGGAGTGGATATGTTCGGCTACAAGAAGGTTTGAACGTCTGACCATAGTTTGTAAAAAGCGGGTAAGAAAAGGTTCGAATGCCCAAACATACACCATCAAAAGAGGGAGCGGAGGTGTTCCGCTGTAAGAAGGTGTGAATGTCCGACCATAGTTGGTAAAAAGTGGGTAAGAAAAGGTTAAAATACCCGACTGTACACAATCAATAGGGGGAGCGTAGTTGTTCGGCTACAAGAAGTTGTGAAAGTCCAACCATGGTTTGTAAAAAGCGGGTAAGAAAAGGTGCGAATGCCCGAAAATGTATGATCAAAAGAGGGAGCGGAGGTGTTCGGCTGCAAGAAGGTGTGAATGTACACCCATAATTACTGAAAAATGGGTAAGAAAAGGTGCGAATGCCCAACTATACATAATCAAAAGCAGGAGTGGATGTGTTCGGCTCCAAGAAGGGTTGAATGTCTGACCATAGTTTGTAAAAAGCAGGTAAGAAAAGGTTTGACTGCCCGAACATACACCATCAAAAGAGGGAGTGGAGGTGTTCCGCTGTAAGAAGGTGTGAATGTCCGACCATAGTTGGTAAAAAGCGGGTAAGAAAAGGTTAAAATACCCGACTGTACACAATCAATAGCGGGAGCGGAGTTGTTCGGCTACAAGAAGGTGTGAAAGTCCAACCATCGTTTGTAAAAAGCTGCTAAGAAAAGGTTCGAATGCCCGAATATATACCATCAAAAGCGGAAGCGGAGGTGTTCGGCTGCAAGAAGGTGTGAACGTCCGACCAAAGTTGGCAAAAAGCAGTAAAGAAAAGGTTCGAATGCCCGAATATATACCATCAAAAGCGAGAGCAGAGCTGTTCGACTGCAAGTAGGTGTGAATGTCCAGCCATAATTACTCACAAACGGGTAAGAAAAGGTAGTATTGCCAGACCATACATGATCAAAACAGGGAGCTGAGGTGGTTCAGCTGCAAGATGTGAATGTCTGACTATAGTTTGTAAAAAGCGGGTAAGACAAGGTGCGAATGCCCGACAATGTATGATCAAAAGAGGGAGTGGAGGTCTTCGGCTGCAAGGTCTGAATGTCTAACCATAATTTCTAAAAACCGGGTAAGAAAAGGCTCGAAAGCCCGACTATACACAATCAAAAGCGGGAGCGGGAGGTTTTCAGCTGCAAATCCTTCACTCAAACCAAGTGAAAACTGCTTTGTCCTTCATATTTATCAATGTCTAGATTGACTTCAACAAAGAACAACACTGGATTTTGCAGTAGAAGAAAGAGCATCACTGAAGGATCAGTAATCCGAGAATAAGCTTATTTTCATACGTTCTGCATGATTTGGGATTTTATGTATAAAATGAATTCCTTCACTCAAACCAAGTTAAAACTACTTTGTCCTTCATATTTATCAATGTCTAGATCGACTTCAACAAAGAACAACATTGTATTTTGCAGTAGAAGAAAAAGCAACACTGAAGGATCAGGAATCCGAGAATAAGCTTCTTTTCATACGTTTTGAATGATTTGGGATTTTATGTATAAAATGAATTCCTTCACTCAAACCAAGTGAAAACTGCTTTGTCCTTCATATTTATCAATGTCTAGATTTACTTCAACAAAGAACAACATTGTATTTTGCAGTAGTAGAAAGAGCAACACTTGAAGGTTCGAATATCCAAACATAATTAAAAGCGAGAGAGATTGTGTTCAGCTGCAAGTAGGTGTGAATATCCAGCCATAATTACTAACAAACGGGTAAGAAAATGTAGTATTGCCAGACCATACATGATCAAAACAGGGAGCGGAGGTGGTTTAGCTGCAAAAAGGGGTGAATGTCCAACTAAAGTTCAAATATATTAACAAAAGCGGGAGGAGAGGTCTTCGGATTAGAGTGGTTGAAATTTCCAACCATAATCTATAAAATGCGGTGAAAAAAAAAAGGTGTGAAGGAATGATTTTATAGCAAAATCCGAAATCATGCATAACTCCGCAAAAGGAACGTATTGCTCAACCAAAGGGATGCTTCTTTCTCATTCAGGGTAATATGAGGAACTTTATGCTTGATACATTTTAGACACGGATAACTATGAAGGACAAAGCAATTTTAACTTGGTTTGAGCAAAGCAATTCATTTTATAGGAAAATCCGAAATCGTGCAGGACTCATGAAAGTAAGCTTATTCTCGGATTCCTGATCCTCCAGTGTTGCTCTTTCCTATACTGCAAAATACAGCCTTGTTCTTTGTTGAAATCGATATAGACATTGATAAATATGAAGGACAAAGCAGTTTCCACTTTGTTTGAGTGAAGGAAATAATTTTATAGCAAAATCCCAAATCAAGCAGAACGTATGAAAATAAGCGTGTTTTCGGATTCCTGATCCTTCAGTGTTGCTATTTCTTCTACTGCAAAATACAATGTTGTTCTTTGTTGAAGTCAATCTAGACATTGATAAATATGAAGGACAAAGCAGTTTTAACATAGTTTGAGTAAAGGAATTCATTTTATACATAAAATCCCAAATCATGCAGAACGTATGAAAATAAGCTTATTCTCGGATTCCTGTTCCTTCAAGTGTTGCTCTTTCTACTACTGCAAAATACAATGTTGTTCTTTGTTGAAGTAAATCTAGACATTGATAAATATGAAGGACAAAGCAGTTTTCACTTGGTTTGAGTGAAGGAATTCATTTTATACATAAAATCCCAAATCATTCAAAACGTATGAAAAGAAGCTTATTCTCGGATTCCTGATCCTTCAGTGTTGCTTTTTCTTCTACTGCAAAATACAATGTTGTTCTTTGTTGAAGTCGATCTAGACATTGATAAATATGAAGGACAAAGTAGTTTTAACTTGGTTTGAGTGAAGGAATTCATTTTATACATAAAATCCCAAATCATGCAGAACGTATGAAAATAAGCTTATTCTCGGATTACTGATCCTTCAGTGATGCTCTTTCTTCTACTGCAAAATCCAGTGTTGTTCTTTGTTGAAGTCAATCTAGACATTGATAAATATGAAGGACAAAGCAGTTTTCACTTGGTTTGAGTGAAGGATTTGCAGCTGAAAACCTCCCGCTCCCGCTTTTGATTGTGTATAGTCGGGCTTTCGAGCCTTTTCTTACCCGGTTTTTAGAAATTATGGTTAGACATTCAGACCTTGCAGCCGAAGACCTCCACTCCCTCTTTTGATCATACATTGTCGGGCATTCGCACCTTGTCTTACCCGCTTTTTACAAACTATAGTCAGACATTCACATCTTGCAGCTGAACCACCTCAGCTCCCTGTTTTGATCATGTATGGTCTGGCAATACTACCTTTTCTTACCCGTTTGTGAGTAATTATGGCTGGACATTCACACCTACTTGCAGTCGAACAGCTCTGCTCTCGCTTTTGATGGTATATATTCGGGCATTCGAACCTTTTCTTAACTGCTTTTTGCAAACTTTGGTCGGACGTTCACACCTTCTTGCAGCCGAACACCTCCGCTTCCGCTTTTGATGGCATATATTCGGGCATTCGAACCTTTTCTTAGCAGCTTTTTACAAACCATGGTTGAACTTTCACACCTTCTTGTAGCCGAACACCTCCGCTCCCGCTTTTGATGGTGTATAGTCAGGCATTTGAACCTTTTCTTTCCCGCTTTTTACAAACTATGGTCGGACATTCAAACCTTCTTGTAGCCGAAAACCTCCGCTCCCTCTTTTGATCATACATTGTCGGGCATTCGAACCTTTTCTTACCCGTTTTTTACAAACCATGGTCGGACTGTCACACATTCTTGTAGCCAAACACATCCGCTCCCGCTATTGATTGTGTACAGTCGGGTATTTTAACCTTTTCTTACCCGTTTTTTACCAACTATGGTCGGACATTCACACCTTCTTACAGCGGAACACCTCCGCTCCCTCTTTTGATGTTGTATGTTTGGGCATTCGAACCTTTTCTTACCCGCTTTTTACAAACTATGCTCGGACATTCAAACCTTCTTGTAGCCGAACACATCCACTCCTGCTTTTGATGATGTATGGTTGGGCATTCAAACCTACTTGTTGCCCGCTTTTCATTAATTTTTGTGGACATTCACACCTTGTCACAGCCAAACACCTCCGCTCCCTGTTTTGATCATGTATGGTTGGACATTCGCTCCTTTTCTCACCCGTTTTTTGCCAACTATGGTCGGCTGTTCACAGCTTCCTCTCCACCATACTTGGTGGGATATTCACACCCACTTGCATCCGAAGACCTTTTGTTGATATTTAGTCGGTCATTCGCAGCTTACCCGCTTTTGGCAAACTATGGCCTTCATGCAGCCAAACACCTCTGATCTCGCTTTTGATGATGTAAGGTTGGGCATTCAGACCTTGCTTCACCTGCTTTTCACCAAATATAGTCGGACATTCACACCTTCTTGCAGCCGAACACTTCCGCTCCACCTTTTAGTGTTCTATCACACCTTTTTTTTCACCGCATTTTATAGATTATGGTTGGAAATTCTCAACCACTCTCATCCGAAGACCTCTCCTCCCGCTTTTGTTAATATATTTGAACTTTAGTCGGAGATTCACACCTTCTTGCAGCTGAACCACCTCCGCTCCCTGTTTTGATCATGTATGGTCTGGCAATACTACCTTTTCTTACCCGTTTGTTAGTAATTATGGCTGGACATTCACACCTACTTGCTGCCGAACACCACCTCTCCCGCTTTTGATGATGTATGGACGGGCATTCTTACCTTTTCTAACACATTTTTCAGCAATTATGGTCGGAGATTCACACCTACTCACAGCCGAACAACTCCGCTCCCGCATTTGATGGTGTATAGTCGGGCATTCTCACCCTTTCTCATCAGCTTTTTGCAAATTATGATCTGACATTCACACCTGCTTTTGATAATGTATGGTTTGGCATTCGCACCTTTTCTTACCCATTTTTCAGTAATTATGGGTGGACATTCACACCTTCTTGCAGCTGAACACCTCCTCTCCCGCTATTGATTGTGTACAGTCGGGTATTTTAACCTTTTCTTACCCGCTTTTTACCAAATATGGTCGGACATTCACACCGTCTTACAGCGGAACACCTCTGCTCCCGCTTTTGATGGTGTATAGTCAGGCATTTGAACCTTTTCTTACCCGCTTTTTACAAACTATGGTCGGACATTCAAACCTTCTTGTAGCCGAAAACCTCCGCTCCCTCTTTTGATTATACATTGTTGGGCATTCGCACCTTATTTACAAACTATAGTCAGACATTCACACCTTGCAGCTGAGCCACCTCAGCTCCCTGTTTTGATAGTGTATGTTCGGGCATTCGAACCTATTCTTACCCCCTTTTTACAAACTATGCTCGGAGATTCACACCTACTCACAGCCGAACAACTCCGCTCCCGCATTTGATAATGTCTTGTCCGGCATTCTAGTCTCTTCTAACACATTTTTCAGCAATTATGGTTGGACATTCACACCTACTCACAGCCGAACACTTCCGCTCCCACATTTGATGGTGTATAGCCAGGCATTTTCACCCTTTCTCATCAGCTTTTTGCAAATTATGATCTGACATTCACACCTACTTGCAGTCGAACAGCTCTGCTCCCGCTTTTGATTATGTTTGGTTGGATATTCGAACCTTTTCTTAACTGCTTTTTACAAACTTTGGTCGGACGTTCACACCTTCTTGCAGCCGAACACATCCACTTCCACTTTTGATGGTATATATTCGGGCATTCGAACCTTTTCTTACCCGCTTTTTACAAACCGTGGTCGGACTTTCACACCTTCTTGTAGCCAAACAACTCCGCTCCCGCTATTGATTGTGTACAGTCGGGTATTTTAACCTTTTCTTACCCGCTTTTTACCAACTATGGTCGGACATTTACACCTTCTTACAGCGGAACACCTCCGCTCCCTCTTTTGATGGTCTATGTTCGGGCATTCGAACCTTTTCTTACCCGCTTTTTACAAACTATGGTCGGACATTCAAACTTTCTTGTAGCCGAACACATCCACTCCTGCTTTTGATGATGTATGGTTGGGCATTTTCACCTTTTCTTACCCATTTTTCAGTAATTATGGGTGGACATTCACACCTTCTTGCAGCTGAACAACTCCTCTCCCGCTTATGATCATGTGCGGTTTGATATTTGAAAATTTTCTTTCATGTTTTAAAGCAATTATTGATGGACATTCAAATCTTCTTGTAGCCGAACACATCCACTCCTGCTTTTGATGATGTATGGTAAGCTTTTCTTACCCGCTTTTTACAAACTATGGTCGGACATTCAAACCTTCTTGTAGCCAAAACCCTCCGCTCCCTCTTTTGATCATACATTGTTGGGCATTCGCACCTTATCTTACCCGCTTTTTACAAACTATAGTCAGACATTCATACCTTGCAGCTGAACCACCTCCGCTCCCTGTTTTGATCATGTATGGTCTGGCAATACTACCTTTTCTTACCCGTTTGTGAGTAATTAATCCCAAAATATTGAGCATAAAATAAGTCTTTATGCTGATGATGTATTACTTTTCCTTCAGAACTCACAGACGTCTCTCAGTCACACGATCACACTCATAAATAAATTCTCAGCACTTTCTGACTACTCTATCAACTGGTCTAAGACCACAGTTCTGCCCATTAACTGTAGGGTCCATAATATACCTGCGATCACTTTACAGTCAGGAAATATTAGATATTTAGGCATAAACATTTCCTCCAGGCTCTCAGAGCTAACAAAGCTAAATTATGTGCAATTATTAAAGACAGTAGAGGACGATCTCTCGTTGGAAGTCCTTACCTATATCACTTATGGGGAGAGTTACATCCATTAAAATGATGATACTACCAAAAGTTAACTATTTGTTCTCAATGATCCCCATAAAACCATCTGCTACTTGGTTTAAGTCACTAGATTCATGCATCTCCAAATTTCTGTGGAAAAACAAACCACCACGTATTAGTTTAAAAACCCTACAGAAGACCAAGGACAGAGGTGGATTAGATTTACCTCATTTTCAGCACTATTCCTTAGACAATAGGTTACAATATATATCAAAATGGTTTAAACCTTGTTGTTGTCACAGTTCCCAGAGACGTTGTAATCGTTGAGGATTCTATATTCACCCCCTCATTAGAGGCACGTAATGCAGATTGATGACACTGAATCTTCTTCTCTGTTCATTGCTGGCATCATTCCCAGCATCGTAAGTGTTCGTGGCATTGTTAGCCTCTTCTTCTGGATCTTGATATCGAGAATCCTTTTGTATTTCTGGTTTGTCAGTCCTCTGTCTTCGTTCACCGGAGTCTTTGTCTTTTTGTCCTTGAGTTTGGTGATTTTTTCTTCTTTTGATGCCTTGACACAATGTGACAGGTGATACCACGTGGGAGATCCTGTAACTTGGATTGCTGTCCCTGTGCTGCGAAATGGCTGTGCTGCTCAAATGGTCTCTCCTTCATCATGGTTACATGCTGCCATTCCGACATCTCGCCATTCCGACATGGGTCTCCAATTGTCGGAATGGCGACACTTAATTTTTTATCAAACGTCCCACCATTCCGACACTTTTTTCCTCCTATGGTCGGAATGGCGGTATGTTTTTTGTTTTTTTTAACATACCGCCATTCCGACAGTTCCTTTTAATAGCCTATTTTTTACCCAAAACATTTTGCACTAATGATATGCCGGCGCAAATACGCCCTAAAGTTTGGTGCACAAGCTTTGCACATGCAGAGGCCACAGCCTCGCAAACAAACTTTAATAATCTATTATCAAAATCCCCTGAATTTCAAATATAAAAATACAGATATTAATATATCTTAATATATCAGAGCCCATGCGTCTTTTGCACGCTGTCATCATATGCAAAAGTAATAATTGCAATTACAGATATCACGGCTACTGCACAGGACACAGTTGCGAGCACTCTGCCTTGCCTTGCCAATAGAAGAAGATAGAAATGACAGCATAGAACGTATAAAACACAACAAAATGCAGTAAAAACGTTTATTCATGTTATTCACGTGATTTATGAGTACTCACTCCAATTTTGGGAAGCGCGGATGGGTTTTGCGCATTTGGCACAAACACACAGCCGCAACGGTTGTAGCTTTATACAGCCTGTTGATATCTTAAGGACCTAACTGGTCACACCTGGGACTAAATGTCATGTAGAGATTGTTTTTACATGACATTACAGCTGAACATATAGCTTTCATCCACAAACCAACGTGGGAGAGCCCGAAGACGCATGTGCCAGACGCACATAGGCATGCGTAAAACCAATTTTGACCACTTCATACTGTTTATTTGCTTTCTTTTAGTTAACTTTCGTTTCTTTTGGATTCTTGTGCGTGTTATGGAGCCGTTTTGGTCCATGTTTGTAAGCCTTTTTTTCCTGGATTAAATTTTCGGAAGTTGAAACAAGTGGCATTGGAGTGTGTGATTGAAAACCACCGCGGACTGCTTCTCCTCCTCCAGTCGCCGAGACTTTGTGTTTTTAATAACGCTTGTCTATAAACATGTTAAACATATAAATTGCATGAACAGAAAGAAGGGACTCACCTGTTGAGTAACACACATTTCCTTATACGGAAAGCCTTGTCGGAATGGTGGGACATTTGAACGTCAGAATAGCGGGATGTCGCAATGGTGGGATGTCGGAATGGTGGGACGTTTGCATGTCGGAATGGTGGTATGTCGGAATGGTGGTATGTCGGAATGGTGGGATGTCGGAATAGCGGGATGTCGGAATGGCGGGATTTCGGAATGGGTGTTGCCACCCCCTTCATCATATACACAGTTATTTATACATCACCTTCCACCATGAAGCGTTGTCCCTTTTTGTTTCTCTCTTTGTTCTTAAAATGCTGTTATGCATGTCTAAACCAATCCATTAAATTAGATCATTTTGGCAGTAAAGCGATCTACAATGTGCTTGGTCGCAAAGCTGCTCATCTGTGATAAACAGCTCTTCAGAAAGGCATTCTTCAATTGATTTCACTAATTCTATGTAATAATTTTGTGATTTCCTACAAAACTACACTTCTTCTCCCATCTGTCTGAGTATTTAATATTGTCTGGGTCCCGTTAAAACATGTATTTTTCCCATCTAATTCCTTGTTTGCTTTAAAACAAGTATTCCCCATTTTCTATCCCTTCAGTAGCCAACCAGTTTGTATGGAGTACACTGGAGCAACTTGACTGATCAGTAAAACACTGCTTTTGTTGTCACCGCAAGGCTTCCCCCGTCGGTTGTTTCACTGAGACACTACTGAGTAACTATAACTCAACACAGTTTATACACATAACATTCATATACATACTAACAAACAAACAAACAATTATTTATCGCAATTTTCTCATCTCTGTTTGAACGTACACCCAGGTAAATATTCCTGTAGTCTTCTCATACCGACTATGGACCCATTCATTGTTTAACTTCACTGTTTTGCAAATCCTAATTGAATATTACACATTGACATTGAACTTTACTTGATAAGCAGGTCTTCATTGCATTCAGCAGCCTATATGTGAGCATCTATGTGTAAGCTGTTCTTCTTTGCATTTATCAGCAGCAAGCAATTCTTCATTGCACATGCATATGAAAATAGTAAAACAATTCCAATGCGTTAGCGAAACCTTCTATATCAGGAGTGTCCATCATGATGCTGGGAATAGAACCTCTTTCCCAGAATAGTTCAACCTTCATTACTCAACTGATCATAACTCCGCAATGAGCACATTTCAAAGTATCATTCCTCTACATATATTCAAAAATCTATGTGTAAATGTTTAATATTTCTTATATTTGTTGATGTCATTCTGTGTGCATGTGGCCTAAACCCAATCTCTGTGTGGCAATTTTAATTTAAACAAGTTGAACTCTGCCTCTGATCATTTAAAAAAGGTGTGTACCAATATCAACCTTTCTCAGGTAATTACTGATCCTACAAAACCAAAGAGATCCTTCAAGGTTGTCCCTGATTGGCTCAATCTTAACAAATCAAAGGTAGAAAATCCGCAGTATCTGAACTTGGTGTTAGTTATCACTGCTCAATAGCCTGTATCAGAATTGCAAAAATGAAAACATTAGGTCCACGCTTGGTATCCAGATCCTGAAACATCTCCATGAGCAGGCTTTTTTTTAACTGATCTGTTGAATAGTTATATGACACTGTTAAAATCCCAGATGAAGATCTAGCACTTGACCATTTTTGTAAATCTTCTAATTCCATAGTTGATAAACACGCCCCTTTTAAAAAGTATAGAACTTAGAACAGGTCTATCCCTGGCTTTCGGCAGAACTGTCTTCTTTACTTTTTTTTCCCCTTGTCCTGTTCAGCATTATGTCAGAAGAATTGTAGTCTGAATACCTATGATGCCAAACAGATTTGTTTTGCCAAGGGAAGTTTTATAAATGTAAAGCTCCCCTTGATGCCCATTTATTTATTTCTTTTTACAATATATGACATGAACTGAACTGAACCGGACCGGGGGACAAGGAAAGAAGAAGAGGAAAGAAGAGGAAACAGAAAAAAAATAGAAACAAAAACCAGACAACCAGCTGCTACACCTGTAAAAAACAAAACAGACAACAATCCATGGCCTATGAGGGGAATCCAGCCTTAGCGCCAAGAGGAGCACCTGAAAGCAGACAAGCAGAGAAAAAACAAACACACAAACAAACAAAAACAAGCACAAGAAGCGGCAATCGCATACAACACAGCTGTGGATATAGATGACCTGAGACGACATGATAATACATCAACTGCTTAGTGACCATGCTACTGGACTAATGAATGTGTGTGTGTGTGTGTGTGTGTGAGAACATGCAACACCCATGGCACAGGACCTACATGATAACCGTGCTTAGTTATGAGTGTATAAGCGTACAGGGCCACAATCCACAGCCCCCCAAACAATCAGAAGCAGGCAGAGAGGGCCACAAGACCCAGGCCACCAGCAGCCCCCACAGAGCACAGAACCCAGGTAGCACACCGCAGGGGCAACCACGCATCCACCCAGAAGACTGCAGAGGAAGCCCCCGGAAAGAGCCCCCATAAGCATAGGGCAGAGGCACTCCGGGAACCAGGGGCAACAGCCCACCGACCCCGCCAGGCCCCAGCCGCCCAGACATGGGCCGTGCACTGGACCTGGGCCCCAGGAGCCCGAGCGCCCCCAAACCCCCCGGCAGAGGCCCCACCCAATACCCAGGAGGGCCAAGCGCCCCAGACAGCCACAAAGTGGGTCAGCGCCTGCCCCAGCGCCCCTGGCCAAGTGCCCTGGGAGTCAAGACGTGCCCACAGGTGGGTGAAGTCGCGAGCAGTGGGGAGAGGCAACGCTGATGCCCCATCGGGAGAAACACAGGCAGGCCAGGCGACAGCAAGTCCCAGATCCAGGCCCAATCATTACCACACACACTTTCACGTCCCATACATCCACACATCCACACATCCTACCTCCCTCGACTCTGCTGGGGTGTAGTGCAGCGGGCACACCAGGAGGCCAGCAACCCCCCAGCCACCACAGACCCCGAACCAGCAGAACAATTAATTAATCCTCCTGGCCCCTCCTGCCCCGAGCAGACACCAGGAAGCAGGGGTGTGCGAAGAAGACCCCTCCCCTCACCCTTCTGGCTCTTCAATATTTTCTAATAGTGAGCAATTAAAATTGAGGGGCAGCCAAACTTGTAGAACTGGGAGCGCGGCACTCTGGGCAGCCTACATACCCAAAGAGCCCCGCCCACCAGATGCCACTCAGTGTAACCACCCCCCAAGACCTAATGTGTGTGTGTGAGTGTGTTTGATAAGTACTAATGTCTAAGGTGTAATTAAAACAGGGGCAGGGAACTGCAGAGTGCAACCAAAGGGGACCACCTACGTGGCCCCATCCACTACACCCCACCGAACACACACGCCCCCAAAACCCTTCATGTGTGAGTGTGTGCTGAGTACAGGAGCCAGAAGGGAGAGGGGTATGGGGATATATACCGGGGGAGCTACTCTCCCCCAGAGAGGGCAGCCAGGGACTGGCTGCAATAGGCTACCTGGGAGCCAGCAATGGGCAGGAGGGCCTGATGTCCACCAGGCTCGGGGCCTGCAGCGACCATATTCCGGGAGCTACTGTACCCCCAGAAGGTACCCATCCCGCCCCACCCCACTCAACCCAACCCCACCCCGGAGGACCTCTACAAAAAACAAACAAACAAACCACCCGGTCACACCAGTCGCAGCAGCCCGGGCCTGAGACCCACCATCACCCAGCAACCCACCACCACCACTATGTGATAAAACTAATCAGAGGGGACCAGAGAGAATGAAATTCAGCCAATTGATGTTTTGAGGAGGCAGACATTGTTTCCATGCTAATATAATCTAAAAGAAAATTTCTAAACTGGTTAATACACAGATTGTTCTTCGCTTTCCAGTTCATGAGAATAGTTTTCTTTGCGATACATAACACTGTGACAACCATGTGTGCTGAGTTAATTTCCATGTTGATGTTGTCTAAGTCACCCAGTATGCACAGTGTGGGGCATGCAGGGATGCTACACTTTAGCCATGTTGATAGGTCCTCACAGACTTCAAGCCAGAACTTCTGGACAGGCGCAGAAAACCACAAAGCGTGTACATAATCATCAGGTGTGTTATCTGTGCAATGTGAGCAGATGTTTGAGTGTGTTAGACCCATCCTGAACATCCTTTGTCCTGTATAGTGTGTTCTATGAAGGATTTTGTATTGTATGAGCTGTAAATTAGGATTTCGAGTCTTTATGAAGGTGTTCAAACATATTTGTGGTTAGAAGCTATGACCAGAACTGATGGATAAATCTGCCTCCCATTTTGAGGATGGAAGAGACATTGTGTCATCTATCTTAGACAATAATTTATATGTTTTTGATAGTAGTTTTGGGGTAAAGATGCTTAGAAATTCTGCTACCCTAGTCGGGGGTTGTAAGTCTGGTTGGTGGAGGATATATCCATCCATCCAGCCATCATCTGCCGCTTATCCGGGGGTCGGGTCGCGGGGGCAGCAGCTTGAGCAGAGAAACCCAGACGTCTCTGTCCCCGGCCACTTCCTCCAGCTCTTCCGGGGGGACCCCGAGGCGTTCCCAGGCCAGCCGAGAGACATAGTCTCTCCAACGTGTCCTGGGTCTCCCCCGGGGTCTCCTCCCAGTGGGACGTGCCCGGAACACCTCCCCAGGGAGGCGCCCAGGGGGCATCCTAACCAGATGCCCGAGCCACCTCATCTGACTCCTCTCAATGCGGAGGAGCAGCGGTTCTACTCCGAGCCCCTCCCGGATGACTGAGCTTCTCACCCTATCTCTAAGGGAGAGCCCAGACACCCTGCGGAGGAAACCCATTTCGGCCGCTTGTATTCGCGATCTTGTTCTTTCGGTCACTACCCACAACTCGTGACCATAGGTGAGGATGGGAACGTAGATTGACCAGTAAGTAGAGGCACCGGTCATACAGAGACCGAACGGCCCCTATCAAGGGGTCCGGCACTCCATATTCCCGGAGCACCCCCCACAGGACTCCACGAGGGACACGGTCGAACGCTTTCTCCAAGTCCACAAAACACATGTAGACTGGTTAGGCGAACTCCCATGCACCCTCCAGGATCCTGCCGAGGGTATAGAGCTGGTCCACTGTTCCACGGCCAGGACGAAAGCCACACTGCATCTCCTGAATCCGAGGCTCGATTATCCGACGGATCCTCCTCTCCAATACCCCCGAATAGACCTTACCAGGGAGGCTGAGGAGTGTGATACCCCTATAGTTGGAACACACCCTCCTGTCCCCCTTTTTAAAGAGGGGGACCACCACCCCAATCTGCCAGTCCAGAGGCACTGTCCCCGATGTCCACGCGATACTGCAGAGGCGTGTCAGCCAAGACAGCCCTACAACATCCAGAGCCTTGAGAAACTCAGGACGGACCTCATCCACCCCCGGGGCCTTGCCACCGAGGAACTTTTTAACCACCTCGGCAACCTCAGCCCCAGAAATGGGAGGCCCCGTCTCCGAGCTCTCCGACTCTGCCTCTTCCAAGCACGTGTTGGTAGGATTGAGGAGTTCCTCGAAGTACTCCCCCCACCGACTCACAACATCCCTAGTTGAGGTCAGCAAAGCCCCGTCCGCACTGTAAACAGTGTTGACTGTGAGCCGCTTCCCCCCCCTGAGATGCCGGATGGTGGACCAGAATCTTTTCGAGGCCGTCCGGAAATCGTTCTCCATGGTCTCACCGAACTCCTCCCAGGCCCGAGTTTTTGCCTCAGCAACCGCCGAAGCCGTGGCCCGTCTGGCCCGTCGGTACCTATCAGCTTCTTCCAGGGTCCCACTGGCCAAAAAGGCCCGATAGGACTCCTTCTTCAGCTTGACGGCTTCCCTCACCACTGGTGTCCACCAGCAGGTTCGAGGGTTGCCGCCACGACAGGCACCGACCACCTTACGGCCACAACTCCGACCAGCTGCCTCGGCAATGGAGTCACGGAACATGGCCCATTCAATGTCCCCCACCTCAAATATGGTTGAAGCTCTGCCGGAGGTGGGAGTTAAAGCTCCTTCTGACGGGGGATTCTGACAAACGCTCCCAGCAGACCCTCACAATACGTTTGGGCCTGCCAGGTCTGATCGGCATCCTCCCTCACCAGCGGAGCCAACTCACCACCAGGTGGTGATCAGTTGACAGCTCCGCCCCTCTCTTCACCCGAGTGTCCAGGACATACGGCCGCAAGTCCAATGATACAACCACAAAGTCGATCATCGAACTGCGGCCAAGGGTGTCCTGGTGCCAAGTGCACATATGGACACCCTTATGCCTGAACATGGTGTTCGTTATGGACAGTCTATGACTGGCACAGAAGTCCAACAACATAACACCACTCTGATTCAGATCGGGGGGGCCGTTCCTCCCAATCACACCCCTCCAGGTCTCACTGTCATTGCCCACGTGAGCATTGAAGTCCCCCAGCAGAATGAGGGAGTCTCCGGTAGGAGCATTCTCCAGTGCCTCCCCCAGAGACTCCAAAAAGAGTAGGTACTCTGAACTGCTGTTTGGCGCATAGGCACAAACAACAGTCAGGACTCGTCCCCCCACCCAAGGCGGAGGGAGGCTACCCTCTCGTTCACTGGGGTAAACCCCAATGTACTGGCACACAGCCGGGGGGGCAATAAGTATGCCCACACCTGCTCTGCGCCTCTCACCACGGGCAACTCCAGAGTGGAAGAGAGTCCAACCCCTCTCAAGAGTACTGGTTCCAGATCCCAAGCCGTGCGTCGAGGTGAGTCCGACTATATCTAACGGTCTGATGAAGTTTCAACAATAAACAACAAACTTTGTATTATGAGAAAGAACCAGACTCATTCTTTAGGAATCCGAAAATAAGCTCTATTTTACGAGTTATGCACGAATTCGGATTCTCCTATAAAACGAATTCCTTAACTCAAACCAAGTTAAGACTGCTTTGTCCTTCATATTTATTCATGTCTAATCAAGTTTCAATGATAAACAACGTTGTACTTTGTAGAATGAGAAAGAACTTCTTCAGCAATAAGCATCTCTCGACAAATGACGAAATACAGATTTTGCTATAAAATTAATTGCTATCAGCCTGACTTAAAACTGTTTGTCTTCCTTATTTATCCACTTCAAATCAAGTTTCAACAATTAAAAATTTTTTGTAGTTTGAGAAAGAACAACTTAATCTTGAGCAATCAGTATAAAAAGAAGGTAAGCAAAGGTGCGAATGTCAAACCATACATGATCAAAACAGGGAGCGGAGGTGTTTGGCTGAGACAAGGTGTGAATGTCCACCCATAATTAATGAAAAGCGGGCAACAAGTAGGTTCGAATGCCCAACCATACATCATCAAAAGCAAGAGTGGATATGTTCAGCTACAAGAAGGTTTGAACGTCTGACCATAGTTTGTAAAAAGCGGGTAAGAAAAGGTTCGAATGCCCGAACATACACCATCAAAGGAGGGAGCGGAGGTGTTCCGCTGTAAGAAGGTGTGAATGTCCGACCATAGTTGGTAAAAAACGGGTAAGAAAAGGTTAAAATACCCGACTGTACACAATCAGTAGCGGGTGCGGAGTTGTTCGGCTACTAAAAGGTGTGAAAGTCCAACCATGGTTTGTAAAAAGCGGGTAAGAAAAGGTGCGAATGCCCGAAAATGTATGATCAAAAGAGGGAGCGGAGGTGTTCGGCTGCAAGAAGGTGTGAATGTACACCCATAATTACTGAAAAATGGGTAAGAAAAGGTGCGAATGCCCAACTATACATAATCAAAAGCAGGAGTGGATGTGTTCGGCTCCAAGAAGGGTTGAATGTCCGACTATGGTTATTAAAAAGTGGGTAAGAAAAGGTGCTAATGCCCGACAATGTATGATCAAAAGAGGGAGTGGAGGTTTTCGGCTGTAAGAAGGTCTGAATGTCCAACTATAATTTGTAAAAACCGGGTAAGAAAAGGCTTGAAAGCCCGACTATACACTATCATAAGCGGGAGAGGAGGTGTTCAGCTGTAAGAAGGTGTGAATGTCCACCCATAATTACTGAAAAATGGGTAAGAAAAGGTGCGAATGCCCAAACATACATCATCAAAAGCAGGAGTGGATGTGTTGGGCTACAAGAAGGTTTGAAAGTCCGACCATGGTTTGTAAAAAACGGGTAAGAAAAGGTGCGAATGCCCGACAATGTATATTCAAAAGAGGGAGCGGAGGTTTTTGGCTACAAGAAGGTTTGAATGTCCGACCATAGTTTGTAAAAAGCGGGTAAGAAAAGGTTCAAATGCCTGACAATACACCATCAAAAGCGTGAGCGGAGGTGTTCCGCTGTAAGACGGTGTGAATGTCCGACCATAGTTGGTAAAAAGCGGGTAAGAAAAGGTTAAAATACCCGACTGTACACAATCAATAGCGGGAGCGGAGTTGTTCGGCTACAAGAAGGTGTGAAAGTCCAACCATGGTTTGTAAAAAGCTGCTAAGAAAAGGTTCGAATGCCCGAATATATACCATCAAAAGCGGAAGCGGAGGTGTTCGGCTGCAAGAAGGTGTGAACGTCCGACCAAAGTTTGTAAAAAGCAGTTAAGAAAAGGTTCGAATATCCAACCAAACATAATCAAAAGCGGGAGCAGAGCTGTTCGACTGCAAGTAGGTGTGAATGTCCAGCCATAATTACTCACAAACGGGTAAAAAAAGGTAGTATTGCCAGACCATACATGATCAAAACAGGGAGCTGAGGTGGTTCAGCACCAAGGTGTGAATGTCTGACTATAGTTTGTAAAAAGCGGGTAAGCTGCGAATGACCGACTAAATATCAACAAAATGTCTTCGGATGCAAGTGGGTGTGAATATCCCACCATACAAGTATGGTGGAGAGGAAGCTGTGAACAGCCGACCATAGTTTGCAAAAAGCGGGTGAGACAAGGTGCGAATGTCCAACCATACATGATCAAAACAGGGAGCGGAGGTGTTTGGCTGTGACAAGGTGTGAATGTCCACCCAAAATTAATGAAAAGCGGGCAAAAAGTAGGTTTGAATGCCCAAGCATACATCATCAAAAGAAGGAGTGGATGTGTTCGGCTACAAGAAGGTTTGAATGTCCGAGCATAGTTTGTAAAAAGCGGGTAAGAAAAGGTTCGAATGCCCAAACAAACACCATCAAAAGAGGGAGCGGAGGTGTTTGGCTGTGACAAGGTGTGAATGTCCACCCAAAATTAATGAAAAGCGGGCAAAAAGTAGGTTTGAATGCCCAAGCATACATCATCAAAAGAAGGAGTGGATGTGTTCGGCTACAAGAAGGTTTGAATGTCCGAGCATAGTTTGTAAAAAGCGGGTAAGAAAAGGTTCGAATGCCCAAACAAACACCATCAAAAGAGGGAGCGGAGGTGTTTGGCTGTGACAAGGTGTGAATGTCCACCCAAAATTAATGAAAAGCGGGCAAAAAGTAGGTTTGAATGCCCAAGCATACATCATCAAAAGAAGGAGTGGATGTGTTCGGCTACAAGAAGGTTTGAATGTCCGAGCATAGTTTGTAAAAAGCGGGTAAGAAAAGGTTCGAATGCCCAAACAAACACCATCAAAAGAGGGAGCAGAGGTGTTTGGCTGTGACAAGGTGTGAATGTCCACCCAAAATTAATGAAAAGCGGGCAAAAAGTAGGTTTGAATGCCCAAGCATACATCATCAAAAGAAGGAGTGGATGTGTTCGGCTACAAGAAGGTTTGAATGTCCGAGCATAGTTTGTAAAAAGCGGGTAAGAAAAGGTTCGAATGCCCAAACAAACACCATCAAAATAGGGAGCGGAGGTGTTCCGCTGTAAGAAGGTGTGAATGTCCGACCATAGTTGGTAAAAAGTGGGTAAGAAAAGGTTAAAATACCCGACTGTACACAATCAATAGGGGGAGCGGAGTTGTTCGGCTACAAGAAGGTGTGAAAGTCCAACCATGGTTTGTAAAAAGCTGGTAAGAAAAGGTTCGAATGCCCGAATATATACCATCAAAAGCGGAAGCGGAGGTGTTCGGCTGCAAGAAGGTGTGAACGTCCGACCAAAGTTTGTAAAAAGCAGTTAAGAAAAGGTTCGAATATCCAACCAAACAAAATCAAAAGCGGGAGCAGAGCTGTTCGACTGCAAGTAGGTGTGAATGTCCAGCCATAATTACTCACAAACGGGTAAGAAAAGGTAGTATTGCCAGACCATACATGATCAAAACAGGGAGCGGAGGTGGTTCAGCTGCAAGGTATGAATGTCTGACTATAGTTTGTAAAAAGCGGGTACGATAAGGTGCGAATGCCTGACAATGTATAATCAAAAGAGGGAGCAGAGGTTTTCGGCTACAAGAAGGTTTGAACGTCTGACCATAGTTTGTAAAAAGCGGGTAAGAAAAGGTTTGAATGCCCGAACATACACCATCAAAGGAGGGAGCGGAGGTGTTCCGCTGTAAGAAGGTGTGAATGTCCGACCATAGTTGGTAAAAAGCGGGTAAGAAAAGGTTAAAATACCCGACTGTACACAATCAATAGCGGGAGCGGAGTTGTTCGGCTACTAAAAGATGTGAAAGTCCGACCATGGTTTGTAAAAAGCGGGTAAGAAAAGGTGCGAATGCCCGAAAATGTATGATCAAAAGAGGGAGCGGAGGTGTTTGGCTGCAAGAAGGTGTGAATGTACACCCATAATTACTGAAAAATGGGTAAGAAAAGGTGCGAATGCCCAAATATACATAATCAAAAGCAGGAGTGGATGTGTTCGGCTCCAAGAAGGGTTGAATGTCTGACCATAGTTTGTAAAAAGCAGGTAAGAAAAGGTTTGACTGCCCGAACATACACCATCAAAAGAAGGAGCGGAGGTGTTCCGCTGTAAGAAGGTGTGAATGTCCGACCATAGTTGGTAAAAAGCGGGTAAGAAAAGGTTCAAATACCCGACTGTACACAATCAATAGCGGGAGCGGAGTTGTTCGGCTACTAAAAGATGTGAAAGTCATACTATGGTTTGTAAAAAGCGGGTAAGAAAAGGTGCTAATGCCCGACAATGTATGATCAAAAGAGGGAGCAGAGGTGTTCGGCTGCAAGAAGGTCTGAATGTCCAACCATAATTTGTATAAACCGGGAAGGAAAGTTTCGAAAGCCCGACTATACACCATCAAAAGCGGGAGCAGAGTGGTTCAGCTGCAAGAAGGTCTGAATGTCCATCAATAATTACTTTAAAACATGAAAGAAAATTTTCGAATATCATCCGCACATGATCATAAGAAGGAGAGGAGGTGTTCAGCTGCAAGAAGGTGTGAATGTCCACCCATAATTCCTGAAAAATGGGTAAAAAAAGGTGCGAATGCCCAACCATACATTATCAAAAGCAGGTGTGAATGTCAGATCATAATTTGCAAAGAGCTGATGAGAAAGGGTGAGAATGCCCGACTATACACCATCAAATGCGGGAGCGGAGGTGTTCGGCTCTGAGTAGGTGTGAATGTCCGACCATAATTGCTGAAAAATGTGTTAGAAAAGGAAAGAATGCCGGACCATACATCATCAAAAGCGAGAGAGGTGGTGTTCGGCTGCAAAAAGGTGTAAATGTTCGACTAAAGTTTGTAAAAAGCGGGTAAGACATGGTGCGAATGCCTGACAAGGTATGATCAAAAGCAGGAGCGGAGGTGTTCAGCTGCAAGAAGGTCTAAATGTCCATCAATAATTGCTTGAAAACATGAAAGAAAATTTTCGAAAATCAAACCGCACATGATCATAAGTGGGAGAGGAGGTGTTCAGCTGCAAGAAGGTGTGAATGTCCACCCATTATTCCTGACAAATGGGTAAGAAAAGGTGCGAATGCCAAACCATACATTATCAAAAGCAGGTGTGAATGTCAGATCATAATTTGCAAAAAGCTGATGAGAAAGGGTGAGAATATCCGACTGCACACCATCAAATGCGGGAGCGGAGTTGTTCGGCTGTGAGTAGGTGTGAATCTCCGACCGTAATTTCTGAAAAATGTGTTAGAAAAGGTAAGAATGCCGGTCCATCCATCATCAAAAGCGAGAGAGGTGGTGTTCGGCTGCAAGTAGGTGTGAATGTCCAGCCATAATTACTCACAAACGGGTAAGAAAAGGTAGTATTGCCAGACCATACATGATCAAAACAGGGAGCGGAGGTGGTTCAGCTGCAAGAAGGTGTGAATGTCTCACTAAAGTTCAAATATATTAACAAAAGCGAGAGGAGAGGTCTTCGGATGAGAGTGGTTGAGAATTTCCAACCATAATCTATAAAATTCGGTGAAAAAAAGGTGTGATAGAACACTAAAAGGTGGAGCGGAAGTGTTCGGCTGCAAGAAGGTGTGAATGTCCGACTATATTTGGTGAAAAGCAGGTGAAGCAAGGTCTGAATGCCCAACCTTACATTATCAAAAGCGAGATCAGAGGTGTTTGGCTGCAAGAAGGCCATAGTTTGCCAAAAGCGGGTAAGCTGCGAATGACCAACTAAATATCAACAAAAGTGGGGGCGGAGGTCTTCGGATGCAACTGGGTGTGAACATCCCACCATACAAGTATGGTGGAGAGGAAGCTGTGAACAGCCGACCATAGTTTGCAAAAAGCGGGTGAGAAAAGGTGCGAATGTGCAACCATACATGATCAAAACAGGGAGCGGAGGTGTTTGGCTGTGACAAGGTGTGAATGTCCACCCAAAATTAATGAAAAGCGGGCAAAAAGTAGGTTTGAATGCCCAACCATACATCATCAAAAGCAGGAGTGGATATGTTCGGCTACAAGAAGGTTTGAATGTCTGACCATAGTTTGTAAAAAGCGGGTAAGAAAAGGTTCGAATGCCCAAACATACACCATCAAAAGAGGGAGCGGAGGTGTTCCGCTGTAAGAAGGTGTGAATGTCCGACCATAGTTGGTAAAAAGTGGGTAAGAAAAGGTTAAAATACCCGACTGTACACAATCAATAGGGGGAGCGTAGTTGTTCGGCTACAAGAAGTTGTGAAAGTCCAACCATGGTTTGTAAAAAGCGGGTAAGAAAAGGTGCGAATGCCCGAAAATGTATGATCAAAAGAGGGAGCGGAGGTGTTCGGCTGCAAGAAGGTGTGAATGTACACCCATAATTACTGAAAAATGGGTAAGAAAAGGTGCGAATGCCCAACTATACATAATCAAAAGCAGGAGTGGATGTGTTCGGCTCCAAGAAGGGTTGAATGTCTGACCATAGTTTGTAAAAAGCAGGTAAGAAAAGGTTTGACTGCCCGAACATACACCATCAAAAGAGGGAGTGGAGGTGTTCCGCTGTAAGAAGGTGTGAATGTCCGACCATAGTTGGTAAAAAGCGGGTAAGAAAAGGTTAAAATACCCGACTGTACACAATCAATAGCGGGAGCGGAGTTGTTCGGCTACAAGAAGGTGTGAAAGTCCAACCATCGTTTGTCAAAAGCTGGTAAGAAAAGGTTCGAATGCCCGAATATATACCATCAAAAGCGGAAGCGGAGGTGTTCGGCTGCAAGAAGGTGTGAACGTCCGACCAAAGTTGGCAAAAAGCAGTAAAGAAAAGGTTCGAATATCCAAACATAATTAAAAGCGAGAGAGATTGTGTTCAGCTGCAAGTAGGTGTGAATATCCAGCCATAATTACTCACAAACGGGTAAGAAAATGTAGTATTGCCAGACCATACATGATCAAAACAGGGAGCGGAGGTGGTTTAGCTGCAAAAAGGGGTGAATGTCCAACTAAAGTTCAAATATATTAACAAAAGCGGGAGGAGAGGTCTTCGGATTAGAGTGGTTGAAATTTCCAACCATAATCTATAAAATGCGGTGAAAAAAAAAGGTGTGAAGGAATGAATTTTATAGCAAAATCCGAAATCATGCATAACTCCACAAAAGGAACGTATTGCTCAACCAAAGGGATGCTTCTTTCTCATTCAGGGTAATATGAGGAACTTTATGCTTGATACATTTTAGACACGGATAACTATGAAGGACAAAGCAATTTTAACTTGGTTTGAGCAAAGCAATTCATTTTATAGGAAAATCCGAAATCGTGCAGGACTCATGAAAGTAAGCTTATTCTCGGATTCCTGATCCTCCAGTGTTGCTCTTTCCTATACTGCAAAATACAGCCTTGTTCTTTGTTGAAATCGATATAGACATTGATAAATATGAAGGACAAAGCAGTTTCCACTTTGTTTGAGTGAAGGAAATAATTTTATAGCAAAATCCCAAATCAAGCAGAACGTATGAAAATAAGCGTGTTTTCGGATTCCTGATCCTTCAGTGTTGCTATTTCTTCTACTGCAAAATACAATGTTGTTCTTTGTTGAAGTCAATCTAGACATTGATAAATATGAAGGACAAAGCAGTTTTAACATAGTTTGAGTAAAGGAATTCATTTTATACATAAAATCCCAAATCATGCAGAACGTATGAAAATAAGCTTATTCTCGGATTCCTGTTCCTTCAAGTGTTGCTCTTTCTACTACTGCAAAATACAATGTTGTTCTTTGTTGAAGTAAATCTAGACATTGATAAATATGAAGGACAAAGCAGTTTTCACTTGGTTTGAGTGAAGGAATTCATTTTATACATAAAATCCCAAATCATTCAAAACGTATGAAAAGAAGCTTATTCTCGGATTCCTGATCCTTCAGTGTTGCTCTTTCTACTACTGCAAAATACAATGTTGTTCTTTGTTGAAGTAAATCTAGACATTGATAAATATGAAGGACAAAGCAGTTTTAACTTGGTTTGAGTGAAGGAATTCATTTTATATATAAAATCCCAAATCATGCAGAAATATGAAAATAAGCTTATTCTCGGATTCCTGTTCCTTCAAGTGTTGCTCTTTCTACTACTGCAAAATACAATGTTGTTCTTTGTTGAAGTAAATCTAGACATTGATAAATATGAAGGACAAAGCAGTTTTCACTTGGTTTGAGTGAAGGAATTCATTTTATACATAAAATCCCAAATCATTCAAAACGTATGAAAAGAAGCTTATTCTCGGATTCCTGATCCTTCAGTGATGCTCTTTCTTCTACTGCAAAATCCAGTGTTGTTCTTTGTTGAAGTCAATCTAGACATTGATAAATATGAAGGACAAAGCAGTTTTCACTTGGTTTGAGTGAAGGATTTGCAGCTGAAAACCTCCCGCTCCCGCTTTTGATTGTGTATAGTCGGGCTTTCGAGCCTTTTCTTACCCGGTTTTTAGAAATTATGGTTAGACATTCAGACCTTGCAGCCGAAGACCTCCACTCCCTCTTTTGATCATACATTGTCGGGCATTCGCACCTTGTCTTACCCGCTTTTTACAAACTATAGTCAGACATTCACATCTTGCAGCTGAACCACCTCAGCTCCCTGTTTTGATCATGTATGGTCTGGCAATACTACCTTTTCTTACCCGTTTGTGAGTAATTATGGCTGGACATTCACACCTACTTGCAGTCGAACAGCTCTGCTCTCGCTTTTGATGGTATATATTCGGGCATTCGAACCTTTTCTTAACTGCTTTTTGCAAACTTTGGTCGGACGTTCACACCTTCTTGCAGCCGAACACCTCCGCTTCCGCTTTTGATGGTATATATTCGGGCATTCGAACCTTTTCTTAGCAGCTTTTTACAAACCATGGTTGAACTTTCACACCTTCTTGTAGCCGAACACCTCCGCTCCCGCTTTTGATGGTGTATAGTCAGGCATTTGAACCTTTTCTTTCCCGCTTTTTACAAACTATGGTCGGACATTCAAACCTTCTTGTAGCCGAAAACCTCCGCTCCCTCTTTTGATCATACATTGTCGGGCATTCGCACCTTTTCTTACCCGTTTTTTACAAACCATGGTCGGACTGTCACACATTCTTGTAGCCAAACACATCCGCTCCCGCTATTGATTGTGTACAGTCGGGTATTTTAACCTTTTCTTACCCGTTTTTTACCAACTATGGTCGGACATTCACACCTTCTTACAGCGGAACACCTCCGCTCCCTCTTTTCATGTTGTATGTTTGGGCATTCGAACCTTTTCTTACCCTCTTTTTACAAACTATGCTCGGACATTCAAACCTTCTTGTAGCCGAACACATCCACTCCTGCTTTTGATGATGTATGGTTGGGCATTCAAACCTACTTGTTGCCCGCTTTTCATTAATTTTTGTGGACATTCACACCTTGTCACAGCCAAACACCTCCGCTCCCTGTTTTGATCATGTATGGTTGGACATTCGCTCCTTTTCTCACCCGTTTTTTGCCAACTATGGTCGGCTGTTCACAGCTTCCTCTCCACCATACTTGGTGGGATATTCACACCCACTTGCATCCGAAGACCTTTTGTTGATATTTAGTCGGTCATTCGCAGCTTACCCGCTTTTGGCAAACTATGGCCTTCATGCAGCCAAACACCTCTGATCTCGCTTTTGATGATGTAAGGTTGGGCATTCAGACCTTGCTTCACCTGCTTTTCACCAAATATAGTCGGACATTCACACCTTCTTGCAGCCGAACACTTCCGCTCCACCTTTTAGTGTTCTATCACACCTTTTTTTTCACCGCATTTTATAGATTATGGTTGGAAATTCTCAACCACTCTCATCCGAAGACCTCTCCTCCCGCTTTTGTTAATATATTTGAACTTTAGTCGGACATTCACACCTTCTTGCAGCTGAACCACCTCCGCTCCCTGTTTTGATCATGTATGGTCTGGCAATACTACCTTTTCTTACCCGTTTGTTAGTAATTATGGCTGGACATTCACACCTACTTGCAGCCGAACACCACCTCTCCCGCTTTTGATGATGTATGGACGGGCATTCTTACCTTTTCTAACACATTTTTCAGCAATTATGGTCGGAGATTCACACTTACTCACAGCCGAACAACTCCGCTCCCGCATTTGATGGTGTATAGTCGGGCATTCTCACCCTTTCTCATCAGCTTTTTGCAAATTATGATCTGACATTCACACCTGCTTTTGATAATGTATGGTTTGGCATTCGCACCTTTTCTTACCCATTTTTCAGTAATTATGGGTGGACATTCACACCTTCTTGCAGCTGAACACCTCCTCTCCCGCTATTGATTGTGTACAGTCGGGTATTTTAACCTTTTCTTACCCGCTTTTTACCAAATATGGTCGGACATTCACACCGTCTTACAGCGGAACACCTCTGCTCCCGCTTTTGATGGTGTATAGTCAGGCATTTGAACCTTTTCTTACCCGCTTTTTACAAACTATGGTCGGACATTCAAACCTTCTTGTAGCCGAAAACCTCCGCTCCCTCTTTTGATTATACATTGTTGGGCATTCGCACCTTATTTACAAACTATAGTCAGACATTCACACCTTGCAGCTGAGCCACCTCAGCTCCCTGTTTTGATAGTGTATGTTCGGGCATTCGAACCTATTCTTACCCCCTTTTTACAAACTATGCTCGGAGATTCACACCTACTCACAGCCGAACAACTCCGCTCCCGCATTTGATAATGTCTTGTCCGGCATTCTAGTCTCTTCTAACACATTTTTCAGCAATTATGGTTGGACATTCACACCTACTCACAGCCGAACACTTCCGCTCCCACATTTGATGGTGTATAGCCGGGCATTTTCACCTTTCTCATCAGCTTTTTTGCAAATTATGATCTGACATTCACACCTACTTGCAGTCGAACAGCTCTGCTCCCGCTTTTGATTATGTTTGGTTGGATATTCGAACCTTTTCTTAACTGCTTTTTACAAACTTTGGTCGGACGTTCACACCTTCTTGCAGCCGAACACATCCACTTCCACTTTTGATGGTATATATTCAGGCATTCGAACCTTTTCTTACCCGCTTTTTACAAACCGTGGTCGGACTTTCACACCTTCTTGTAGCCAAACAACTCCGCTCCCGCTATCGATTGTGTACAGTCGGGTATTTTAACCTTTTCTTACCCGCTTTTTACCAACTATGGTCGGACATTTACACCTTCTTACAGCGGAACACCTCCGCTCCCTCTTTTGATGGTCTATGTTCGGGCATTCGAACCTTTTCTTACCCGCTTTTTACAAACTATGGTCGGACATTCAAACTTTCTTGTAGCCGAACACATCCACTCCTGCTTTTGATGATGTATGGTTGGGCATTTTCACCTTTTCTTACCCATTTTTCAGTAATTATGGGTGGACATTCACACCTTCTTGCAGCTGAACAACTCCTCTCCCGCTTATGATCATGTGCGGTTTGATATTTGAAAATTTTCTTTCATGTTTTAAAGCAATTATTGATGGACATTCAAATCTTCTTGTAGCCGAACACATCCACTCCTGCTTTTGATGATGTATGGTAAGCTTTTCTTACCCGCTTTTTACAAACTATGGTCGGACATTCAAACCTTCTTGTAGCCAAAACCCTCCGCTCCCTCTTTTGATCATACATTGTTGGGCATTCGCACCTTATCTTACCCGCTTTTTACAAACTATAGTCAGACATTCATACCTTGCAGCTGAACCACCTCCGCTCCCTGTTTTGATCATGTATGGTCTGGCAATACTACCTTTTCTTACCCGTTTGTGAGTAATTAATCCCAAAATATTGAGCATAAAATAAGTCTTTATGCTGATGATGTATTACTTTTCCTTCAGAACTCACAGACGTCTCTCAGTCACACGATCACACTCATAAATAAATTCTCAGCACTTTCTGACTACTCTATCAACTGGTCTAAGACCACAGTTCTGCCCATTAACTGTAGGGTCCATAATATACCTGCGATCACTTTACAGTCAGGAAATATTAGATATTTAGGCATAAACATTTCCTCCAGGCTCTCAGAGCTAACAAAGCTAAATTATGTGCAATTATTAAAGACAGTAGAGGACGATCTCTCGTTGGAAGTCCTTACCTATATCACTTATGGGGAGAGTTACATCCATTAAAATGATGATACTACCAAAAGTTAACTATTTGTTCTCAACGATCCCCATAAAACCATCTGCTACTTGGTTTAAGTCACTAGATTCATGCATCTCCAAATTTCTGTGGAAAAACAAACCACCACGTATTAGTTTAAAAACCCTACAGAAGACCAAGGACAGTGGTGGATTAGATTTACCTCATTTTCAGCACTATTCCTTAGACAATAGGTTACAATATATATCAAAATGGTTTAAACCTTGTTGTTGTCACAGTTCCCAGAGACGTTGTAATCGTTGAGGATTCTATATTCACCCCCTCATTAGAGGCACGTAATGCAGATTGATGACACTGAATCTTCTTCTCTGTTCATTGCTGGCATCATTCCCAGCATCGTAAGTGTTCGTGGCATTGTTAGCCTCTTCTTCTGGATCTTGATATCGAGAATCCTTTTGTATTTCTGGTTTGTCAGTCCTCTGTCTTCGTTCACCGGAGTCTTTGTCTTTTTGTCCTTGAGTTTGGTGATTTTTTCTTCTTTTGATGCCTTGACACAATGTGACAGGTGATACCACGTGGGAGATCCTGTAACTTGGATTGCTGTCCCTGTGCTGCGAAATGGCTGTGCTGCTCAAATGGTCTCTCCTTCATCATGGTTACATGCTGCCATTCCGACATCTCGCCATTCCGACATGGGTCTCCAATTGTCGGAATGGCGACACTTAATTTTTTATCAAACGTCCCACCATTCCGACACTTTTTTCCTCCTATGGTCGGAATGGCGGTATGTTTTTTGTTTTTTTTTAACATACCGCCATTCCGACAGTTCCTTTTAATAGCCTATTTTTTACCCAAAACATTTTGCACTAATGATATGCCGGCGCAAATACGCCCTAAAGTTTGGCGCACAAGCTTTGCACATGCAGAGGCCACAGCCTCGCAAACAAACTTTAATAATCTATTATCAAAATCCCCTGAATTTCAAATATAAAAATACAGATATTAATATAACTCTGGCGAGACTGAAACTGATTAAGCAGAAATACAGTGTCAGTGAGCTGTCACAGCAGCCAGCTGGAGCGGAGCTCTCCACAGAGCCCATGCGTCTTTTGCACGCTGTCATCATATGCAAAAGTAATAATTGCAATTACAGATATCACGGCTACTGCACAGGACACAGTTGCGAGCACTCTGCCTTGCCTTGCCAATAGAAGAAGATAGAAATGACAGCATAGAACGTATAAAACACAACAAAATGCAGTAAAAACGTTTATTCATGTTATTCACGTGATTTATGAGTACTCACTCCAATTTTGGGAAGCGCGGATGGGTTTTGCGCATTTGGCACAAACACACAGCCGCAACGGTTGTAGCTTTATACAGCCTGTTGATATCTTAAGGACCTAACTGGTCACACCTGGGACTAAATGTCATGTAGAGATTGTTTTTACATGACATTACAGCTGAACATATAGCTTTCATCCACAAACCAACGTGGGAGAGCCCGAAGACGCATGTGTCAGACGCACATAGGCATGCGTAAAACCAATTTTGACCACTTCATACTGTTTATTTGCTTTCTTTTAGTTAACTTTCGTTTCTTTTGGATTCTTGTGCGTGTTATGGAGCCGTTTTGGTCCATGTTTGTAAGCCTTTTTTTCCTGGATTAAATTTTCGGAAGTTGAAACAAGTGGCATTGGAGTGTGTGATTGAAAACCACCGCGGACTGCTTCTCCTCCTCCAGTTGCCGAGACTTTGTGTTTTTAATAACGCTTGTCTATAAACATGTTAAACATATAAATTGCATGAACAGAAAGAAGGGACTCACCTGTTGAGTAACACACATTTCCTTATACGGAAAGCCTTGTCGGAATGGTGGGACATTTGAACGTCAGAATAGCGGGATGTCGCAATGGTGGGATGTCGGAATGGTGGGACGTTTGCATGTCGGAATGGTGGTATGTCGGAATGGTGGTATGTCGGAATGGTGGGATGTCGGAATAGCGGGATGTCGGAATGGCGGGATTTCGGAATGGGTGTTGCCACCCCCTTCATCATATACACAGTTATTTATACATCACCTTCCACCATGAAGCGTTGTCCCTTTTTGTTTCTCTCTTTGTTCTTAAAATGCTGTTATGCATGTCTAAACCAATCCATTAAATTAGATCATTTTGGCAGTAAAGCGATCTACAATGTGCTTGGTCGCAAAGCTGCTCATCTGTGGTAAACAGCTCTTCAGAAAGGCATTCTTCAATTGATTTCACTAATTCTATGTAATAATTTTGTGATTTCCTACAAAACTACACTTCTTCTCCCATCTGTCTGAGTATTTAATATTGTCTGGGTCCCGTTAAAACATGTATTTTTCCCATCTAATTCCTTGTTTGCTTTAAAACAAGTATTCCCCATTTTCTATCCCTTCAGTAGCCAACCAGTTTGTATGGAGTACACTGGAGCAACTTGACTGATCAGTAAAACACTGCTTTTGTTGTCACCGCAAGGCTTCCCCCGTCGGTTGTTTCACTGAGACACTACTGAGTAACTATAACTCAACACAGTTTATACACATAACATTCATATACATACTAACAAACATACAAACAATTATTTATCGCAATTTTCTCATCTCTGTTTGAACGTACACCCAGGTAAATATTCCTGTAGTCTTCTCATACCGACTATGGACCCATTCATTGTTTAACTTCACTGTTTTGCAAATCCTAATTGAATATTACACATTGACATTGAACTTTACTTGATAAGCAGGTCTTCATTGCATTCAGCAGCCTATATGTGAGCATCTATGTGTAAGCTGTTCTTCTTTGCATTTATCAGCAGCAAGCAATTCTTCATTGCACATGCATATGAAAATAGTAAAACAATTCCAATGCGTTAGCGAAACCTTCTATATCAGGAGTGTCCATCATGATGCTGGGAATAGAACCTCTTTCCCAGAATAGTTCAACCTTCATTACTCAACTGATCATAACTCCGCAATGAGCATATTTCAAAGTATCATTCCTCTACATATATTCAAAAATCTATGTGTAAATGTTTAATATTTCTTATATTTGTTGATGTCATTCTGTGTGCATGTGGCCTAAACCCAATCTCTGTGTGGCAATTTTAATTTAAACAAGTTGAACTCTGCCTCTGATCATTTAAAAAAGGTGTGTACCAATATCAACCTTTCTCAGGTAATTACTGATCCTACAAAACCAAAGAGATCCTTCAAGGTTGTCCCTGATTGGCTCAATCTTAACAAATCAAAGGTAGAAAATCCGCAGTATCTGAACTTGGTGTTAGTTATCACCGCTCAATAGCCTGTATCAGAATTGCAAAAATGAAAACATTAGGTCCACGCTTGGTATCCAGATCCTGAAACATCTCCATGAGCAGGCTTTTTTTTAACTGATCTGTTGAATAGTTATATGACACTGTTAAAATCCCAGATGAAGATCTAGCACTTGACCATTTTTGTAAATCTTCTAATTCCATAGCTGATAAACACGCCCCTTTTAAAAAGTATAGAACTTAGAACAGGTCTATCCCTGGCTTTCGGCAGAACTGTCTTCTTTACTTTTTTTTCCCCTTGTCCTGTTCAGCATTATGTCAGAAGAATTGTAGTCTGAATACCTATGATGCCAAACAGATTTGTTTTGCCAAGGGAAGTTTTATAAATGTAAAGCTCCCCTTGATGCCCATTTATTTATTTCTTTTTACAATATATGACATGAACTGAACTGAACCGGACCGGGGGACAAGGAAAGAAGAAGAGGAAAGAAGAGGAAACAGAAAAAAAATAGAAACAAAAACCAGACAACCAGCTGCTACACCTGTAAAAAACAAAACAGACAACAATCCATGGCCTATGAGGGGAATCCAGCCTTAGCGCCAAGAGGAGCACCTGAAAGCAGACAAGCAGAGAAAAAACAAACACACAAACAAACAAAAACAAGCACAAGAAGCGGCAATCGCATACAACACAGCTGTGGATATAGATGACCTGAGACGACATGATAATACATCAACTGCTTAGTGACCATGCTACTGGACTAATGAATGTGTGTGTGTGTGTGTGAGAACATGCAACACCCATGGCACAGGACCTACATGATAACCGTGCTTAGTTATGAGTGTATAAGCGTACAGGGCCACAATCCACAGCCCCCCAAACAATCAGAAGCAGGCAGAGAGGGCCACAAGACCCAGGCCACCAGCAGCCCCCACAGAGCACAGAACCCAGGTAGCCCACCGCAGGGGCAACCACGCATCCACCCAGAAGACTGCAGAGGAAGCCCCCGGAAAGAGCCCCCATAAGCATAGGGCAGAGGCACTCCGGGAACCAGGGGCAACAGCCCACCGACCCCGCCAGGCCCCAGCCGCCCAGACATGGGCCGTGCACTGGACCTGGGCCCCAGGAGCCCGAGCGCCCCCAAACCCCCCGGCAGAGGCCCCACCCAATACCCAGGAGGGCCAAGCGCCCCAGACAGCCACAAAGTGGGTCAGCGCCTGCCCCAGCGCCCCTGGCCAAGTGCCCTGGGAGTCAAGACGTGCCCACAGGTGGGTGAAGTCGCGAGCAGTGGGGAGAGGCAACGCTGATGCCCCATCGGGAGAAACACAGGCAGGCCAGGCGACAGCAAGTCCCAGATCCAGGCCCAATCATTACCACACACACTTTCACGTCCCATACATCCACACATCCACACATCCTACCTCCCTCGACTCTGCTG
This sequence comes from Leuresthes tenuis, assembly GCF_036924035.1. Lineage (NCBI taxonomy): Eukaryota > Metazoa > Chordata > Actinopteri > Atheriniformes > Atherinopsidae > Leuresthes > Leuresthes tenuis. The sequence continues at coordinate 32,251,686 of NW_027325365.1, read as the reverse complement.
GGGTGTAGTGCAGCGGGCACACCAGGAGGCCAGCAACCCCCCAGCCACCACAGACCCCGAACCAGCAGAACAATTAATTAATCCTCCTGGCCCCTCCTGCCCCGAGCAGACACCAGGAAGCAGGGGTGTGCGAAGAAGACCCCTCCCCTCACCCTTCTGGCTCTTCAATATTTTCTAATAGTGAGCAATTAAAATTGAGGGGCAGCCAAACTTGTAGAACTGGGAGCGCGGCACTCTGGGCAGCCTACATACCCAAAGAGCCCCGCCCACCAGATGCCACTCAGTGTAACCACCCCCCAAGACCTAATGTGTGTGTGTGAGTGTGTTTGATAAGTACTAATGTCTAAGGTGTAATTAAAACAGGGGCAGGGAACTGCAGAGTGCAACCAAAGGGGACCACCTACGTGGCCCCATCCACTACACCCCACCGAACACACATGCCCCCAAAACCCTTCATGTGTGAGTGTGTGCTGTGTACAGGAGCCAGAAGGGAGAGGGGTATGGGGATATATACCGGGGGAGCTACTCTCCCCCAGAGAGGGCAGCCAGGGACTGGCTGCAATAGGCATCCCCGCTACCTGGGAGCCAGCAATGGGCAGGAGGGCCTGATGTCCACCAGGCTCGGGGCCTGCAGCGACCATATTCCGGGAGCTACTGTACCCCCAGAAGGTACCCATCCCGCCCCACCCCACTCAACCCAACCCCACCCCGGAGGACCTCTACAAAAAACAAACAAACAAACCACCCGGTCACACCAGTCGCAGCAGCCCGGGCCTGAGACCCACCATCACCCAGCAACCCACCACCACCACTATGTGATAAAACTAATCAGAGGGGACCAGAGAGAATGAAATTCAGCCAATTGATGTTTTGAGGAGGCAGACATTGTTTCCATGCTAATATAATCTAAAAGAAAATTTCTAAACTGGTTAATACACAGATTGTTCTTCGCTTTCCAGTTCATGAGAATAGTTTTCTTTGCGATACATAACACTGTGACAACCATGTGTGCTGAGTTAATTTCCATGTTGATGTTGTCTAAGTCACCCAGTATGCACAGTGTGGGGCATGCAGGGATGCTACACTTTAGCCATGTTGATAGGTCCTCACAGACTTCAAGCCAGAACTTCTGGACAGGCGCAGAAAACCACAAAGCGTGTACATAATCATCAGGTGTGTTATCTGTGCAATGTGAGCAGATGTTTGAGTGTGTTAGACCCATCCTGAACATCCTTTGTCCTGTATAGTGTGTTCTATGAAGGATTTTGTATTGTATGAGCTGTAAATTAGGATTTCGAGTCTTTATGAAGGTGTTCAAACATATTTGTGGTTAGAAGCTATGACCAGAACTGATGGATAAATCTGCCTCCCATTTTGAGGATGGAAGAGACATTGTGTCATCTATCTTAGACAATAATTTATATGTTTTTGATAGTAGTTTTGGGGTACAGATGCTTAGAAATTCTGCTACCCTAGTCGGGGGTTGTAAGTCTGGTTGGTGGAGGATATATCCATCCATCCATCCATCATCTGCCGCTTATCCGGGGGTCGGGTCGCGGGGGCAGCAGCTTGAGCAGAGAAACCCAGACGTCTCTGTCCCCGGCCACTTCCTCCAGCTCTTCCGGGGGGACCCCGAGGCGTTCCCAGGCCAGCCGAGAGACATAGTCTCTCCAACGTGTCCTGGGTCTCCCCCGGGGTCTCCTCCCAGTGGGACGTGCCCGGAACACCTCCCCAGGGAGGCGCCCAGGGGGCATCCTAACCAGATGCCCGAGCCACCTCATCTGACTCCTCTCAATGCGGAGGAGCAGCGGTTCTACTCCGAGCCCCTCCCGGATGACTGAGCTTCTCACCCTATCTCTAAGGGAGAGCCCAGACACCCTGCGGAGGAAACCCATTTCGGCCGCTTGTATTCGCGATCTTGTTCTTTCGGTCACTACCCACAACTCGTGACCATAGGTGAGGATGGGAACGTAGATTGACCAGTAAGTAGAGGCACCGGTCATACAGAGACCGAACGGCCCCTATCAAGGGGTCCGGCACTCCATATTCCCGGAGCACCCCCCACAGGACTCCACGAGGGACACGGTCGAACGCTTTCTCCAAGTCCACAAAACACATGTAGACTGGTTGGGCGAACTCCCATGCACCCTCCAGGATCCTGCCGAGGGTATAGAGCTGGTCCACTGTTCCACGGCCAGGACGAAAGCCACACTGCATCTCCTGAATCCGAGGCTCGATTATCCGACGGATCCTCCTCTCCAATACCCCCGAATAGACCTTACCAGGGAGGCTGAGGAGTGTGATACCCCTATAGTTGGAACACACCCTCCGGTCCCCCTTTTTAAAGAGGGGGACCACCACCCCAATCTGCCAGTCCAGAGGCACTGTCCCCGATGTCCACGCGATACTGCAGAGGCGTGTCAGCCAAGACAGCCCTACAACATCCAGAGCCTTGAGAAACTCAGGACGGACCTCATCCACCCCCGGGGCCTTGCCACCGAGGAACTTTTTAACCACCTCGGCAACCTCAGCCCCAGAAATGGGAGGCCCCGTCTCCGAGCTCTCCGACTCTGCCTCTTCCGAGCACGTGTTGGTAGGATTGAGGAGTTCCTCGAAGTACTCCCCCCACCGACTCACAACATCCCTAGTTGAGGTCAGCAAAGCCCCGTCCGCACTGTAAACAGTGTTGACTGTGAGCCGCTTCCCCCCCCTGAGATGCCGGATGGTGGACCAGAATCTTTTCGAGGCCGTCCGGAAATCGTTCTCCATGGTCTCACCGAACTCCTCCCAGGCCCGAGTTTTTGCCTCAGCAACCGCCGAAGCCGTGGCCCGTCTGGCCCGTCGGTACCTATCAGCTTCTTCCAGGGTCCCACTGGCCAAAAAGGCCCGATAGGACTCCTTCTTCAGCTTGACGGCTTCCCTCACCACTGGTGTCCACCAGCAGGTTCGAGGGTTGCCGCCACGACAGGCACCGACCACCTTACGGCCACAACTCCGACCAGCTGCCTCGGCAATGGAGTCACGGAACATGGCCCATTCAATGTCCCCCACCTCAAATATGGTTGAAGCTCTGCCGGAGGTGGGAGTTAAAGCTCCTTCTGACGGGGGATTCTGACAAACGCTCCCAGCAGACCCTCACAATACGTTTGGGCCTGCCAGGTCTGATCGGCATCCTCCCCCACCAGCGGAGCCAACTCACCACCAGGTGGTGATCAGTTGACAGCTCCGCCCCTCTCTTCACCCGAGTGTCCAGGACATACGGCCGCAAGTCCGATGATACAACCACAAAGTCGATCATCGAACTGCGGCCAAGGGTGTCCTGGTGCCAAGTGCACATATGGACACCCTTATGCCTGAACATGGTGTTCGTTATGGACAGTCTATGACTGGCACAGAAGTCCAACAACATAACACCACTCTGATTCAGATCGGGGGGGCCGTTCCTCCCAATCACACCGCTCCAGGTCTCACTGTCATTGCCCACGTGAGCATTGAAGTCCCCCAGCAGAATGAGGGAGTCTCCGGTAGGAGCATTCTCCAGTGCCTCCCCCAGAGACTCCAAAAAGAGTAGGTACTCTGAACTGCTGTTTGGCGCATAGGCACAAACAACAGTCAGGACTCGTCCCCCCACCCAAGGCGGAGGGAGGCTACCCTCTCGTTCACTGGGGTAAACCCCAATGTACTGGCACACAGCCGGGGGGGCAATAAGTATGCCCACACCTGCTCTGCGCCTCTCACCACGGGCAACTCCAGAGTGGAAGAGAGTCCAACCCCTCTCAAGAGTACTGGTTCCAGATCCCAAGCCGTGCGTCGAGGTGAGTCCGACTATATCTAACGGTCTGATGAAGTTTCAACAATAAACAACAAACTTTGTATTATGAGAAAGAACCAGACTCATTCTTTAGGAATCCGAAAATAAGCTCTATTTTACGAGTTATGCACGAATTCGGATTCTCCTATAAAACGAATTCCTTAACTCAAACCAAGTTAAGACTGCTTTGTCCTTCATATTTATTCATGTCTAATCAAGTTTCAATGATAAACAACGTTGTACTTTGTAGAATGAGAAAGAACTTCTTCAGCAATAAGCATCTCTCGACAAATGACGAAATACAGATTTTGCTATAAAATTAATTGCTATCAGCCTGACTTAAAACTGTTTGTCTTCCTTATTTATCCACTTCAAATCAAGTTTCAACAATTAAAAATTTTTTGTAGTTTGAGAAAGAACAACTTAATCTTGAGCAATCAGTATAAAAAGAACGTAAGCAAAGGTGCGAATGTCAAACCATACATGATCAAAACAGGGAGCGGAGGTGTTTGGCTGAGACAAGGTGTGAATGTCCACCCATAATTAATGAAAAGCGGGCAACAAGTAGGTTCGAATGCCCAACCATACATCATCAAAAGCAAGAGTGGATATGTTCAGCTACAAGAAGGTTTGAACGTCTGACCATAGTTTGTAAAAAGCGGGTAAGAAAAGGTTCGAATGCCCGAACATACACCATCAAAGGAGGGAGCGGAGGTGTTCCGCTGTAAGAAGGTGTGAATGTCCGACCATAGTTGGTAAAAAACGGGTAAGAAAAGGTTAAAATACCCGACTGTACACAATCAGTAGCGGGTGCGGAGTTGTTCGGCTACTAAAAGGTGTGAAAGTCCAACCATGGTTTGTAAAAAGCGGGTAAGAAAAGGTGCGAATGCCCGAAAATGTATGATCAAAAGAGGGAGCGGAGGTGTTCGGCTGCAAGAAGGTGTGAATGTACACCCATAATTACTGAAAAATGGGTAAGAAAAGGTGCGAATGCCCAACTATACATAATCAAAAGCAGGAGTGGATGTGTTCGGCTCCAAGAAGGGTTGAATGTCCTACTATGGTTTGTAAAAAGCGGGTAAGAAAAGGTGCTAATGCCCGACAATGTATGATCAAAAGAGGGAGTGGAGGTTTTCGGCTGTAAGAAGGTCTGAATGTCCAACTATAATTTGTAAAAACCGGGTAAGAAAAGGCTTGAAAGCCCGACTATACACCATCATAAGCGGGAGAGGAGGTGTTCAGGTGTAAGAAGGTGTGAATGTCCACCCATAATTACTGAAAAATGGGTAAGAAAAGGTGCGAATGCCCAAACATACATCATCAAAAGCAGGATTGGATGTGTTGGGCTACAAGAAGGTTTGAAAGTCCGACCATGGTTTGTAAAAAACGGGTAAGAAAAGGTGCGAATGCCCGACAATGTATATTCAAAAGAGGGAGCGGAGGTTTTTGGCTACAAGAAGGTTTGAATGTCCGACCATAGTTTGTAAAAAGCGGGTAAGAAAAGGTTCAAATGCCTGACAATACACCATCAAAAGCGTGAGCGGAGGTGTTCCGCTGTAAGACGGTGTGAATGTCCGACCATAGTTGGTAAAAAGCGGGTAAGAAAAGGTTAAAATACCCGACTGTACACAATCAATAGCGGGAGCGGAGTTGTTCGGCTACAAGACGGTGTGAAAGTCCAACCATGGTTTGTAAAAAGCTGCTAAGAAAAGGTTCGAATGCCCGAATATATACCATCAAAAGCGGAAGCGGAGGTGTTCGGCTGCAAGAAGGTGTGAACGTCCGACCAAAGTTTGTAAAAAGCAGTTAAGAAAAGGTTCGAATATCCAACCAAACATAATCAAAAGCGGGAGCAGAGCTGTTCGACTGCAAGTAGGTGTGAATGTCCAGCCATAATTACTCACAAACGGGTAAAAAAAGGTAGTATTGCCAGACCATACATGATCAAAACAGGGAGCTGAGGTGGTTCAGCACCAAGGTGTGAATGTCTGACTATAGTTTGTAAAAAGCGGGTAAGCTGCGAATGACCGACTAAATATCAACAAAAGGTCTTCGGATGCAAGTGGGTGTGAATATCCCACCATACAAGTATGGTGGAGAGGAAGCTGTGAACAGCCGACCATAGTTTGTAAAAAGCGGGTGAGACAAGGTGCGAATGTCCAACCATACATGATCAAAACAGGGAGCGGAGGTGTTTGGCTGTGACAAGGTGTGAATGTCCACCCAAAATTAATGAAAAGCGGGCAAAAAGTAGGTTTGAATGCCCAAGCATACATCATCAAAAGAAGGAGTGGATGTGTTCGGCTACAAGAAGGTTTGAATGTCCGAGCATAGTTTATAAAAAGCGGGTAAGAAAAGGTTCGAATGCCCAAACAAACACCATCAAAAGAGGGAGCGGAGGTGTTTGGCTGTGACAAGGTGTGAATGTCCACCCAAAATTAATGAAAAGCGGGCAAAAAGTAGGTTTGAATACCCAAGCATACATCATCAAAAGAAGGAGTGGATGTGTTCGGCTACAAGAAGGTTTGAATGTCCGAGCATAGTTTGTAAAAAGCGGGTAAGAAAAGGTTCGAATGCCCAAACAAACACCATCAAAAGAGGGAGCGGAGGTGTTTGGCTGTGACAAGGTGTGAATGTCCACCCAAAATTAATGAAAAGCGGGCAAAAAGTAGGTTTGAATGCCCAAGCATACATCATCAAAAGAAGGAGTGGATGTGTTCGGCTACAAGAAGGTTTGAATGTCCGAGCATAGTTTGTAAAAAGCGGGTAAGAAAAGGTTCGAATGCCCAAACAAACACCATCAAAAGAGGGAGCGGAGGTGTTTGGCTGTGACAAGGTGTGAATGTCCACCCAAAATTAATGAAAAGCGGGCAAAAAGTAGGTTTGAATGCCCAAGCATACATCATCAAAAGAAGGAGTGGATGTGTTCGGCTACAAGAAGGTTTGAATGTCCGAGCATAGTTTGTAAAAAGCGGGTAAGAAAAGGTTCGAATGCCCAAACAAACACCATCAAAAGAGGGAGCGGAGGTGTTCCGCTGTAAGAAGGTGTGAATGTCCAGCCATAATTACTCACAAACGGGTAAGAAAAGGTAGTATTGCCAGACCATACATGATCAAAACAGGGAGCGGAGGTGGTTCAGCTGCAAGGTATGAATGTCTGACTATAGTTTGTAAAAAGCGGGTACGATAAGGTGCGAATGCCTGACAATGTATAATCAAAAGAGGGAGCAGAGGTTTTCGGCTACAAGGTTTGAACGTCTGACCATAGTTTGTAAAAAGCGGGTAAGAAAAGGTTTGAATGCCCGAACATACACCATCAAAGGAGGGAGCGGAGGTGTTCCGCTGTAAGAAGGTGTGAATGTCCGACCATAGTTGGTAAAAAACGGGTAAGAAAAGGTTAAAATACCCGACTGTACACAATCAATAGCGGGAGCGGAGTTGTTCGGCTACTAAAAGATGTGAAAGTCCGACTATGGTTTGTAAAAAGCGGGTAAGAAAAGGTGCTAATGCCCGACAATGTATGATCAAAAGAGGGAGCAGAGGTGTTCGGCTGCAAGAAGGTCTGAATGTCCAACCATAATTTGTATAAACCGGGAAGGAAAGTTTCGAAAGCCCGACTATACACCATCAAAAGCGGGAGCAGAGTGGTTCAGCTGCAAGAAGGTCTGAATGTCCATCAATAATTGCTTTAAAACATGAAAGAAAATTTTCGAATATCATCCGCACATGATCATAAGAAGGAGAGGAGGTGTTCAGTTGCAAGAAGGTGTGAATGTCCACCCATAATTCCTGAAAAATGGGTAAAAAAAGGTGCGAATGCCCAACCATACATTATCAAAAGCAGGTGTGAATGTCATATCATAATTTGCAAAAAGCTGATGAGAAAGGGTGAGAATGCCCGACTATACACCATCAAAGGAGGGAGCGGAGGTGTTCCGCTGTAAGAAGGTGTGAATGTCCGACCATAGTTGGTAAAAAACGGGTAAGAAATGGTTAAAATACCCGACTGTACACAATCAGTAGCGGGTGCGGAGTTGTTCGGCTACTAAAAGGTGTGAAAGTCCAACCATGGTTTGTAAAAAGCGGGTAAGAAAAGGTGCGAATGCCCGAAAATGTATGATCAAAAGAGGGAGCGGAGGTGTTCGGCTGCAAGAAGGTGTGAATGTACACCCATAATTACTGAAAAATGGGTAAGAAAAGGTGCGAATGCCCAACTATACATAATCAAAAGCAGGAGTGGATGTGTTCGGCTCCAAGAAGGGTTGAATGTCCGACTATGGTTTGTAAAAAGCGGGTAAGAAAAGGTGCTAATGCCCGACAATGTATGATCAAAAGAGGGAGTGGAGGTTTTCGGCTGTAAGAAGGTCTGAATGTCCAACTATAATTTGTAAAAACCGGGTAAGAAAAGGCTTGAAAGCCCGACTATACACCATCATAAGCGGGAGAGGAGGTGTTCAGCTGTAAGAAGGTGTGAATGTCCACCCATAATTACTGAAAAATGGGTAAGAAAAGGTGCGAATGCCCAAACATACATCATCAAAAGCAGGATTGGATGTGTTGGGCTACAAGAAGGTTTGAAAGTCCGACCATGGTTTGTAAAAAACGGGTAAGAAAAGGTGCGAATGCCCGACAATGTATATTCAAAAGAGGGAGCGGAGGTTTTTGGCTACAAGAAGGTTTGAATGTCCGACCATAGTTTGTAAAAAGCGGGTAAGAAAAGGTTCAAATGCCTGACAATACACCATCAAAAGCGTGAGCGGAGGTGTTCCGCTGTAAGACGGTGTGAATGTCCGACCATAGTTGGTAAAAAGCGGGTAAGAAAAGGTTAAAATACCCGACTGTACACAATCAATAGCGGGAGCGGAGTTGTTCGGCTACAAGAAGGTGTGAAAGTCCAACCATGGTTTGTAAAAAGCTGCTAAGAAAAGGTTCGAATGCACGAATATATACCATCAAAAGCGGAAGCGGAGGTGTTCGGCTGCAAGAAGGTGTGAACGTCCGACCAAAGTTTGTAAAAAGCAGTTAAGAAAAGGTTCGAATATCCAACCAAACATAATCAAAAGCGGGAGCAGAGCTGTTCGACTGCAAGTAGGTGTGAATGTCCAGCCATAATTACTCACAAACGGGTAAAAAAAGGTAGTATTGCCAGACCATACATGATCAAAACAGGGAGCTGAGGTGGTTCAGCACCAAGGTGTGAATGTCTGACTATAGTTTGTAAAAAGCGGGTAAGCTGCGAATGACCGACTAAATATCAACAAAAGGTCTTCGGATGCAAGTGGGTGTGAATATCCCACCATACAAGTATGGTGGAGAGGAAGCTGTGAACAGCCGACCATGGTTTGTAAAAAGCGGGTGAGACAAGGTGCGAATGTCCAACCATACATGATCAAAACAGGGAGCGGAGGTGTTTGGCTGTGACAAGGTGTGAATGTCCACCCAAAATTAATGAAAAGCGGGCAAAAAGTAGGTTTGAATGCCCAAGCATACATCATCAAAAGAAGGAGTGGATGTGTTCGGCTACAAGAAGGTTTGAATGTCCGAGCATAGTTTGTAAAAAGCGGGTAAGAAAAGGTTCGAATGCCCAAACAAACACCATCAAAAGAGGGAGCGGAGGTGTTTGGCTGTGACAAGGTGTGAATGTCCACCCAAAATTAATGAAAAGCGGGCAAAAAGTAGGTTTGAATACCCAAGCATACATCATCAAAAGAAGGAGTGGATGTGTTCGGCTACAAGAAGGTTTGAATGTCCGAGCATAGTTTGTAAAAAGCGGGTAAGAAAAGGTTCGAATGCCCAAACAAACACCATCAAAAGAGGGAGCGGAGGTGTTTGGCTGTGACAAGGTGTGAATGTCCACCCAAAATTAATGAAAAGCGGGCAAAAAGTAGGTTTGAATGCCCAAGCATACATCATCAAAAGAAGGAGTGGATGTGTTCGGCTACAAGAAGGTTTGGATGTCCGAGCATAGTTTGTAAAAAGCGGGTAAGAAAAGGTTCGAATGCCCAACAAACACCATCAAAAGAGGGAGCGGAGGTGTTTGGCTGTGACAAGGTGTGAATGTCCACCCAAAATTAATGAAAAGCGGGCAAAAAGTAGGTTTGAATGCCCAAGCATACATCATCAAAAGAAGGAGTGGATGTGTTCGGCTACAAGAAGGTTTGAATGTCCGAGCATAGTTTGTAAAAAGCGGGTAAGAAAAGGTTCGAATGCCCAAACAAACACCATCAAAAGAGGGAGCGGAGGTGTTCCGCTGTAAGAAGGTGTGAATGTCCGACCATAGTTGGTAAAAAGTGGGTAAGAAAAGGTTAAAATACCCGACTGTACACAATCAATAGGGGGAGCGGAGTTGTTCGGCTACAAGAAGGTGTGAAAGTCCAATCATGGTTTGTAAAAAGCTGGTAAGAAAAGGTTCGAATGCCCGAATATATACCATCAAAAGCGGAAGCGGAGGTGTTCGGCTGCAAGAAGGTGTGAACGTCCGACCAAAGTTTGTAAAAAGCAGTTAAGAAAAGGTTCGAATATCCAACCAAACAAAATCAAAAGCGGGAGCAGAGCTGTTCGACTGCAAGTAGGTGTGAATGTCCAGCCATAATTACTCACAAACGGGTAAGAAAAGGTAGTATTGCTAGACCATACATGATCAAAACAGGGAGCGGAGGTGGTTCAGCTGCAAGGTATGAATGTCTGACTATAGTTTGTAAAAAGCGGGTACGATAAGGTGCGAATGCCTGACAATGTATAATCAAAAGAGGGAGCAGAGGTTTTCGGCTACAAGAAGGTTTGAACGTCTGACCATAGTTTGTAAAAAGCGGGTAAGAAAAGGTTTGAATGCCCGAACATACACCATCAAAGGAGGGAGCGGAGGTGTTCCGCTGTAAGAAGGTGTGAATGTCCGACCATAGTTGGTAAAAAACGGGTAAGAAAAGGTTAAAATACCCGACTGTACACAATCAATAGCGGGAGCGGAGTTGTTCGGCTACTAAAAGATGTGAAAGTCCGACTATGGTTTGTAAAAAGCGGGTAAGAAAAGGTGCTAATGCCCGACAATGTATGATCAAAAGAGGGAGCAGAGGTGTTCGGCTGCAAGAAGGTCTGAATGTCCAACCATAATTTGTATAAACCGGGAAGGAAAGTTTCGAAAGCCCGACTATACACCATCAAAAGCGGGAGCAGAGTGGTTCAGCTGCAAGAAGGTCTGAATGTCCATCAATAATTGCTTTAAAACATGAAAGAAAATTTTCGAATATCATCCGCACATGATCATAAGAAGGAGAGGAGGTGTTCAGCTGCAAGAAGGTGTGAATGTCCACCCATAATTCCTGAAAAATGGGTAAAAAAAGGTGCGAATGCCCAACCATACATTATCAAAAGCAGGTGTGAATGTCAGATCATAATTTGCAAAAAGCTGATGAGAAAGGGTGAGAATGCCCGACTATACACCATCAAAGGAGGGAGCGGAGGTGTTCCGCTGTAAGAAGGTGTGAATGTCCGACCATAGTTGGTAAAAAACGGGTAAGAAAAGGTTAAAATACCCGACTGTACACAATCAGTAGCGGGTGCGGAGTTGTTCGGCTACTAAAAGGTGTGAAAGTCCAACCATGGTTTGTAAAAAGCGGGTAAGAAAAGGTGCGAATGCCCGAAAATGTATGATCAAAAGAGGGAGCGGAGGTGTTCGGCTGCAAGAAGGTGTGAATGTACACCCATAATTACTGAAAAATGGGTAAGAAAAGGTGCGAATGCCCAACTATACATAATCAAAAGCAGGAGTGGATGTGTTCGGCTCCAAGAAGGGTTGAATGTCCGACTATGGTTTGTAAAAAGCGGGTAAGAAAAGGTGCTAATGCCCGACAATGTATGATCAAAAGAGGGAGTGGAGGTTTTCGGCTGTAAGAAGGTCTGAATGTCCAACTATAATTTGTAAAAACCGGGTAAGAAAAGGCTTGAAAGCCCGACTATACACCATCATAAGCGGGAGAGGAGGTGTTCAGCTGTAAGAAGGTGTGAATGTCCACCCATAATTACTGAAAAATGGGTAAGAAAAGGTGCGAATGCCCAAACATACATCATCAAAAGCAGGATTGGATGTGTTGGGCTACAAGAAGGTTTGAAAGTCCGACCATGGTTTGTAAAAAACGGGTAAGAAAAGGTGCGAATGCCCGACAATGTATATTCAAAAGAGGGAGCGGAGGTTTTTGGCTACAAGAAGGTTTGAATGTCCGACCATAGTTTGTAAAAAGCGGGTAAGAAAAGGTTCAAATGCCTGACAATACACCATCAAAAGCGTGAGCGGAGGTGTTCCGCTGTAAGACGGTGTGAATGTCCGACCATAGTTGGTAAAAAGCGGGTAAGAAAAGGTTAAAATACCCGACTGTACACAATCAATAGCGGGAGCGGAGTTGTTCGGCTACAAGAAGGTGTGAAAGTCCAACCATGGTTTGTAAAAAGCAGTTAAGAAAAGGTTCGAATATCCAACCAAACATAATCAAAAGCGGGAGCAGAGCTGTTCGACTGCAAGTAGGTGTGAATGTCCAGCCATAATTACTCACAAACGGGTAAAAAAAGGTAGTATTGCCAGACCATACATGATCAAAACAGGGAGCTGAGGTGGTTCAGCACCAAGGTGTGAATGTCTGACTATAGTTTGTAAAAAGCGGGTAAGCTGCGAATGACCGACTAAATATCAACAAAAGGTCTTCGGATGCAAGTGGGTGTGAATATCCCACCATACAAGTATGGTGGAGAGGAAGCTGTGAACAGCCGACCATAGTTTGTAAAAAGCGGGTGAGACAAGGTGCGAATGTCCAACCATACATGATCAAAACAGGGAGCGGAGGTGTTTGGCTGTGACAAGGTGTGAATGTCCACCCAAAATTAATGAAAAGCGGGCAAAAAGTAGGTTTGAATGCCCAAGCATACATCATCAAAAGAAGGAGTGGATGTGTTCGGCTACAAGAAGGTTTGAATGTCCGAGCATAGTTTGTAAAAAGCGGGTAAGAAAAGGTTCGAATGCCCAAACAAACACCATCAAAAGAGGGAGCGGAGGTGTTTGGCTGTGACAAGGTGTGAATGTCCACCCAAAATTAATGAAAAGCGGGCAAAAAGTAGGTTTGAATACCCAAGCATACATCATCAAAAGAAGGAGTGGATGTGTTCGGCTACAAGAAGGTTTGAATGTCCGAGCATAGTTTGTAAAAAGCGGGTAAGAAAAGGTTCGAATGCCCAAACAAACACCATCAAAAGAGGGAGCGGAGGTGTTTGGCTGTGACAAGGTGTGAATGTCCACCCAAAATTAATGAAAAGCGGGCAAAAAGTAGGTTTGAATGCCCAAGCATACATCATCAAAAGAAGGAGTGGATGTGTTCGGCTACAAGAAGGTTTGAATGTCCGAGCATAGTTTGTAAAAAGCGGGTAAGAAAAGGTTCGAATGCCCAACAAACACCATCAAAAGAGGGAGCGGAGGTGTTTGGCTGTGACAAGGTGTGAATGTCCACCCAAAATTAATGAAAAGCGGGCAAAAAGTAGGTTTGAATGCCCAAGCATACATCATCAAAAGAAGGAGTGGATGTGTTCGGCTACAAGAAGGTTTGAATGTCCGAGCATAGTTTGTAAAAAGCGGGTAAGAAAAGGTTCGAATGCCCAAACAAACACCATCAAAAGAGGGAGCGGAGGTGTTCCGCTGTAAGAAGGTGTGAATGTCCGACCATAGTTGGTAAAAAGTGGGTAAGAAAAGGTTAAAATACCCGACTGTACACAATCAATAGGGGGAGCGGAGTTGTTCGGCTACAAGAAGGTGTGAAAGTCCAATCATGGTTTGTAAAAAGCTGGTAAGAAAAGGTTCGAATGCCCGAATATATACCATCAAAAGCGGAAGCGGAGGTGTTCGGCTGCAAGAAGGTGTGAACGTCCGACCAAAGTTTGTAAAAAGCAGTTAAGAAAAGGTTCGAATATCCAACCAAACAAAATCAAAAGCGGGAGCAGAGCTGTTCGACTGCAAGTAGGTGTGAATGTCCAGCCATAATTACTCACAAACGGGTAAGAAAAGGTAGTATTGCCAGACCATACATGATCAAAACAGGGAGCGGAGGTGGTTCAGCTGCAAGGTATGAATGTCTGACTATAGTTTGTAAAAAGCGGGTACGATAAGGTGCGAATGCCTGACAATGTATAATCAAAAGAGGGAGCAGAGGTTTTCGGCTACAAGAAGGTTTGAACGTCTGACCATAGTTTGTAAAAAGCGGGTAAGAAAAGGTTTGAATGCCCGAACATACACCATCAAAGGAGGGAGCGGAGGTGTTCCGCTGTAAGAAGGTGTGAATGTCCGACCATAGTTGGTAAAAAACGGGTAAGAAAAGGTTAAAATACCCGACTGTACACAATCAATAGCGGGAGCGGAGTTGTTCGGCTACTAAAAGATGTGAAAGTCCGACTATGGTTTGTAAAAAGCGGGTAAGAAAAGGTGCTAATGCCCGACAATGTATGATCAAAAGAGGGAGCAGAGGTGTTCGGCTGCAAGAAGGTCTGAATGTCCAACCATAATTTGTATAAACCGGGAAGGAAAGTTTCGAAAGCCCGACTATACACCATCAAAAGCGGGAGCAGAGTGGTTCAGCTGCAAGAAGGTCTGAATGTCCATCAATAATTGCTTTAAAACATGAAAGAAAATTTTCGAATATCATCCGCACATGATCATAAGAAGGAGAGGAGGTGTTCAGCTGCAAGAAGGTGTGAATGTCCACCCATAATTCCTGAAAAATGGGTAAAAAAAGGTGCGAATGCCCAACCATACATTATCAAAAGCAGGTGTGAATGTCAGATCATAATTTGCAAAAAGCTGATGAGAAAGGGTGAGAATGCCCGACTATACACCATCAAATGCGGGAGCGGAGGTGTTCGGCTCTGAGTAGGTGTGAATGTCCGACCATAATTGCTGAAAAATGTGTTAGAAAAGGAAAGAATGCCGGACCATACATCATCAAAAGCGAGAGAGGTGGTGTTCGGCTGCAAAAAGGTGTAAATGTTCGACTAAAGTTTGTAAAAAGCGGGTAAGACATGGTGCGAATGCCTGACAAGGTATGATCAAAAGCAGGAGCGGAGGTGTTCAGCTGCAAGAAGGTCTAAATGTCCATCAATAATTGCTAGAAAACATGAAAGAAATTTTTCGAAAATCAAACCGCACATGATCATAAGTGGGAGAGGAGGTGTTCAGCTGCAAGAAGGTGTGAATGTCCACCCATTATTCCTGACAAATGGGTAAGAAAAGGTGCGAATGCCAAACCATACATTATCAAAAGCAGGTGTGAATGTCAGATCATAATTTGCAAAAAGCTGATGAGAAAGGGTGAGAATATCCGACTGCACACCATCAAATGCGGGAGCGGAGTTGTTCGGCTGTGAGTAGGTGTGAATCTCCGACCGTAATTTCTGAAAAATGTGTTAGAAAAGGTAAGAATGCCGGTCCATACATCATCAAAAGCGAGAGAGGTGGTGATCGGCTGCAAGTAGGTGTGAATGTCCAGCCATAATTACTCACAAACGGGTAAGAAAAGGTAGTATTGCCAGACCATACATGATCAAAACAGGGAGCGGAGGTGGTTCAGCTGCAAGAAGGTGTGAATGTCTCACTAAAGTTCAAATATATTAACAAAAGCGGGAGGAGAGGTCTTCGGATGAGAGTGGTTGAGAATTTCCAACCATAATCTATAAAATTCGGTGAAAAAAAGGTGTGATAGAACACTAAAAGGTGGAGCGGAAGTGTTCGGCTGCAAGAAGGTGTGAATGTCCGACTATATTTGGTGAAAAGCAGGTGAAGCAAGGTCTGAATGCCCAACCTTACATTATCAAAAGCGAGATCAGAGGTGTTTGGCTGCAAGAAGGCCATAGTTTGTCAAAAGCGGGTAAGCTGCGAATGACCAACTAAATATCAACAAAAGTGATGGTGGAGAGGAAGCTGTGAACAGCCGACCATAGTTTGCAAAAAGCGGGTGAGAAAAGGTGCGAATGTGCAACCATACATGATCAAAACAGGGAGCGGAGGTGTTTGGCTGTGACAAGGTGTGAATGTCCACCCAAAATTAATGAAAAGCGGGCAAAAAGTAGGTTTGAATGCCCAACCATACATCATCAAAAGCAGGAGTGGATATGTTCGGCTACAAGAAGGTTTGAACGTCTGACCATAGTTTGTAAAAAGCGGGTAAGAAAAGGTTCGAATGCCCAAACATACACCATCAAAAGAGGGAGCGGAGGTGTTCCGCTGTAAGAAGGTGTGAATGTCCGACCATAGTTGGTAAAAAGTGGGTAAGAAAAGGTTAAAATACCCGACTGTACACAATCAATAGGGGGAGCGTAGTTGTTCGGCTACAAGAAGTTGTGAAAGTCCAACCATGGTTTGTAAAAAGCGGGTAAGAAAAGGTGCGAATGCCCGAAAATGTATGATCAAAAGAGGGAGCGGAGGTGTTCGGCTGCAAGAAGGTGTGAATGTACACCCATAATTACTGAAAAATGGGTAAGAAAAGGTGCGAATGCCCAACTATACATAATCAAAAGCAGGAGTGGATGTGTTCGGCTCCAAGAAGGGTTGAATGTCTGACCATAGTTTGTAAAAAGCAGGTAAGAAAAGGTTTGACTGCCCGAACATACACCATCAAAAGAGGGAGTGGAGGTGTTCCGCTGTAAGAAGGTGTGAATGTCCGACCATAGTTGGTAAAAAGCGGGTAAGAAAAGGTTAAAATACCCGACTGTACACAATCAATAGCGGGAGCGGAGTTGTTCGGCTACAAGAAGGTGTGAAAGTCCAACCATCGTTTGTCAAAAGCTGGTAAGAAAAGGTTCGAATGCCCGAATATATACCATCAAAAGCGGAAGCGGAGGTGTTCGGCTGCAAGAAGGTGTGAACGTCCGACCAAAGTTGGCAAAAAGCAGTAAAGAAAAGGTTCGAATATCCAAACATAATTAAAAGCGAGAGAGATTGTGTTCAGCTGCAAGTAGGTGTGAATATCCAGCCATAATTACTCACAAACGGGTAAGAAAATGTAGTATTGCCAGACCATACATGATCAAAACAGGGAGCGGAGGTGGTTTAGCTGCAAAAAGGGGTGAATGTCCAACTAAAGTTCAAATATATTAACAAAAGCGGGAGGAGAGGTCTTCGGATTAGAGTGGTTGAAATTTCCAACCATAATCTATAAAATGCTGTGAAAATAAAAAGGTGTGAAGGAATGAATTTTATAGCAAAATCCGAAATCATGCATAACTCCGCAAAAGGAACGTATTGCTCAACCAAAGGGATGCTTCTTTCTCATTCAGGGTAATATGAGGAACTTTATGCTTGATACATTTTAGACACGGATAACTATGAAGGACAAAGCAATTTTAACTTGGTTTGAGCAAAGCAATTCATTTTATAGGAAAATCCGAAATCGTGCAGGACTCATGAAAGTAAGCTTATTCTCGGATTCCTGATCCTCCAGTGTTGCTCTTTCCTATACTGCAAAATACAGCCTTGTTCTTTGTTGAAATCGATATAGACATTGATAAATATGAAGGACAAAGCAGTTTCCACTTTGTTTGAGTGAAGGAAATAATTTTATAGCAAAATCCCAAATCAAGCAGAACGTATGAAAATAAGCGTGTTTTCGGATTCCTGATCCTCCAGTGTTGCTATTTCTTCTACTGCAAAATACAATGTTGTTCTTTGTTGAAGTCAATCTAGACATTGATAAATATGAAGGACAAAGCAGTTTTAACATAGTTTGAGTAAAGGAATTCATTTTATACATAAAATCCCAAATCATGCAGAACGTATGAAAATAAGCTTATTCTCGGATTCCTGTTCCTTCAAGTGTTGCTCTTTCTACTACTGCAAAATACAATGTTGTTCTTTGTTGAAGTAAATCTAGACATTGATAAATATGAAGGACAAAGCAGTTTTCACTTGGTTTGAGTGAAGGAATTCATTTTATACATAAAATCCCAAATCATTCAAAACGTATGAAAAGAAGCTTATTCTCGGATTCCTTATCCTTCAGTGTTGCTTTTTCTTCTACTGCAAAATACAATGCTGTTCTTTGTTGAAGTCGATCTAGACATTGATAAATATGAAGGACAAAGCAGTTTTAACTTGGTTTGAGTGAAGGAATTCATTTTATACATAAAATCCCAAATCATGCAGAACGTATGAAAATAAGCTTATTCTCGGATTCCTGTTCCTTCAAGTGTTGCTCTTTCTACTACTGCAAAATACAATGTTGTTCTTTGTTGAAGTAAATCTAGACATTGATAAATATGAAGGACAAAGCAGTTTTCACTTGGTTTGAGTGAAGGAATTCATTTTATACATAAAATCCCAAATCATTCAAAACGTATGAAAAGAAGCTTATTCTCGGATTCCTGATCCTTAAGTGTTGCTTTTTCTTCTACTGCAAAATACAATGTTGTTCTTTGTTGAAGTCGATCTAGACATTGATAAATATGAAGGACAAAGCAGTTTTAACTTGGTTTGAGTGAAGGAATTCATTTTATACATAAAATCCCAAATCATGCAGAACGTATGAAAATAAGCTTATTCTCGGATTACTGATCCTTCAGTGATGCTCTTTCTTCTACTGCAAAATCCAGTGTTGTTCTTTGTTGAAGTCAATCTAGACATTGATAAATATGAAGGACAAAGCAGTTTTCACTTGGTTTGAGTGAAGGATTTGCAGCTGAAAACCTCCCACTCCCGCTTTTGATTGTGTATAGTCGGGCTTTCGAGCCTTTTCTTACCCGGTTTTTAGAAATTATGGTTAGACATTCAGACCTTGCAGCCGAAGACCTCCACTCCCTCTTTTGATCATACATTGTCGGGCATTCGCACCTTGTCTTACCCGCTTTTTACAAACTATAGTCAGACATTCACATCTTGCAGCTGAACCACCTCAGCTCCCTGTTTTGATCATGTATGGTACCTTTTCTTACCCGTTTGTGAGTAATTATGGCTGGACATTCACACCTACTTGCAGTCGAACAGCTCTGCTCTCGCTTTTGATGGTATATATTCGGGCATTCGAACCTTTTCTTAACTGCTTTTTGCAAACTTTGGTCGGACGTTCACACCTTCTTGCAGCCGAACACCTCCGCTTCCGCTTTTGATGGTATATATTCGGGCAGTCGAACCTTTTCTTAGCAGCTTTTTACAAACCATGGTTGAACTTTCACACCTTCTTGTAGCCGAACACCTCCGCTCCCGCTTTTGATGGTGTATAGTCAGGCATTTGAACCTTTTCTTTCCCGCTTTTTACAAACTATGGTCGGACATTCAAACCTTCTTGTAGCCGAAAACCTCCGCTCCCTCTTTTGATCATACATTGTCGGGCATTCGCACCTTTTCTTACCCGTTTTTTACAAACCATGGTCGGACTGTCACACATTCTTGTAGCCAAACACATCCGCTCCCGCTATTGATTGTGTACAGTCGGGTATTTTAACCTTTTCTTACCCGTTTTTTACCAACTATGGTCGGACATTCACACCTTCTTACAGCGGAACACCTCCGCTCCCTCTTTTGATGTTGTATGTTTGGGCATTCGAACCTTTTCTTACCCTCTTTTTACAAACTATGCTCGGACATTCAAACCTTCTTGTAGCCGAACACATCCACTCCTGCTTTTGATGATGTATGGTTGGGCATTCAAACCTACTTGTTGCCCGCTTTTCATTAATTTTTGTGGACATTCACACCTTGTCACAGCCAAACACCTCCGCTCCCTGTTTTGATCATGTATGGTTGGACATTCGCTCCTTTTCTCACCCGTTTTTTGCCAACTATGGTCGGCTGTTCACAGCTTCCTCTCCACCATACTTGGTGGGATATTCACACCCACTTGCATCCGAAGACCTTTTGTTGATATTTAGTCGGTCATTCGCAGCTTACCCGCTTTTGGCAAACTATGGCCTTCATGCAGCCAAACACCTCTGATCTCGCTTTTGATGATGTAAGGTTGGGCATTCAGACCTTGCTTCACCTGCTTTTCACCAAATATAGTCGGACATTCACACCTTCTTGCAGCCGAACACTTCCGCTCCACCTTTTAGTGTTCTATCACACCTTTTTTTCACCGCATTTTATAGATTATGGTTGGAAATTCTCAACCACTCTCATCCGAAGACCTCTCCTCCCGCTTTTGTTAATATATTTGAACTTTAGTCGGACATTCACACTTTCTTGCAGCTGAACCACCTCCGCTCCCTGTTTTGATCATGTATGGTCTGGCAATACTACCTTTTCTTACCCGTTTGTTAGTAATTATGGCTGGACATTCACACCTACTTGCAGCCGAACACCACCTCTCCCGCTTTTGATGATGTATGGACGGGCATTCTTACCTTTTCTAACACATTTTTCAGCAATTATGGTCGGAGATTCACACTTACTCACAGCCGAACAACTCCGCTCCCGCATTTGATGGTGTATAGTCGGGCATTCTCACCCTTTCTCATCAGCTTTTTGCAAATTATGATCTGACATTCACACCTGCTTTTGATAATGTATGGTTTGGCATTCGCACCTTTTCTTACCCATTTTTCAGTAATTATGGGTGGACATTCACACCTTCTTGCAGCTGAACACCTCCTCTCCCGCTATTGATTGTGTACAGTCGGGTATTTTAACCTTTTCTTACCCGCTTTTTACCAAATATGGTCGGACATTCACACCGTCTTACAGCGGAACACCTCTGCTCCCGCTTTTGATGGTGTATAGTCAGGCATTTGAACCTTTTCTTACCCGCTTTTTACAAACTATGGTCGGACATTCAAACCTTCTTGTAGCCGAAAACCTCCGCTCCCTCTTTTGATTATACATTGTTGGGCATTCGCACCTTATTTACAAACTATAGTCAGACATTCACACCTTGCAGCTGAGCCACCTCAGCTCCCTGTTTTGATAGTGTATGTTCGGGCATTCGAACCTATTCTTACCCCCTTTTTACAAACTATGCTCGGAGATTCACAACTACTCACAGCCGAACAACTCCGCTCCCGCATTTGATAATGTCTTGTCCGGCATTCTAGTCTCTTCTAACACATTTTTCAGCAATTATGGTTGGACATTCACACCTACTCACAGCCGAACACTTCCGCTCCCACATTTGATGGTGTATAGCCGGGCATTTTCACCCTTTCTCATCAGCTTTTTGCAAATTATGATCTGACATTCACACCTACTTGCAGTCGAACAGCTCTGCTCCCGCTTTTGATTATGTTTGGTTGGATATTCGAACCTTTTCTTAACTGCTTTTTACAAACTTTGGTCGGACGTTCACACCTTCTTGCAGCCGAACACATCCACTTCCACTTTTGATGGTATATATTCGGGCATTCGAACCTTTTCTTACCCGCTTTTTACAAACCGTGGTCGGACTTTCACACCTTCTTGTAGCCAAACAACTCCGCTCCCGCTATTGATTGTGTACAGTCGGGTATTTTAACCTTTTCTTACCCGCTTTTTACCAACTATGGTCGGACATTTACACCTTCTTACAGTGGAACACCTCCGCTCCCTCTTTTGATGGTCTATGTTCGGGCATTCGAACCTTTTCTTACCCGCTTTTTACAAACTATGGTCGGACATTCAAACTTTCTTGTAGCCGAACACATCCACTCCTGCTTTTGATGATGTATGGTTGGGCATTTTCACCTTTTCTTACCCATTTTTCAGTAATTATGGGTGGACATTCACACCTTCTTGCAGCTGAACAACTCCTCTCCCGCTTATGATCATGTGCGGTTTGATATTTGAAAATTTTCTTTCATGTTTTAAAGCAATTATTGATGGACATTCAAATCTTCTTGTAGCCGAACACATCCACTCCTGCTTTTGATGATGTATGGTAAGCTTTTCTTACCCGCTTTTTACAAACTATGGTCGGACATTCAAACCTTCTTGTAGCCAAAACCCTCCGCTCCCTCTTTTGATCATACATTGTTGGGCATTCGCACCTTATCTTACCCGCTTTTTACAAACTATAGTCAGACATTCATACCTTGCAGCTGAACCACCTCCGCTCCCTGTTTTGATCATGTATGGTCTGGCAATACTACCTTTTCTTACCCGTTTGTGAGTAATTAATCCCAAAATATTGAGCATAAAATAAGTCTTTATGCTGATGATGTATTACTTTTCCTTCAGAACTCACAGACGTCTCTCAGTCACACGATCACACTCATAAATAAATTCTCAGCACTTTCTGACTACTCTATCAACTGGTCTAAGACCACAGTTCTGCCCATTAACTGTAGGGTCCATAATATACCTGCGATCACTTTACAGTCAGGAAATATTAGATATTTAGGCATAAACATTTCCTCCAGGCTCTCAGAGCTAACAAAGCTAAATTATGTGCAATTATTAAAGACAGTAGAGGACGATCTCTCGTTGGAAGTCCTTACCTATATCACTTATGGGGAGAGTTACATCCATTAAAATGATGATACTACCAAAAGTTAACGATTTGTTCTCAATGATCCCCATAAAACCATCTGCTACTTGGTTTAAGTCACTAGATTCATGCATCTCCAAATTTCTGTGGAAAAACAAACCACCACGTATTAGTTTAAAAACCCTACAGAAGACCAAGGACAGTGGTGGATTAGATTTACCTCATTTTCAGCACTATTCCTTAGACAATAGGTTACAATATATATCAAAATGGTTTAAACCTTGTTGTTGTCACAGTTCCCAGAGACGTTGTAATCGTTGAGGATTCTATATTCACCCCCTCATTAGAGGCACGTAATGCAGATTGATGACACTGAATCTTCTTCTCTGTTCATTGCTGGCATCATTCCCAGCATCGTAAGTGTTCGTGGCATTGTTAGCCTCTTCTTCTGGATCTTGATATCGAGAATCCTTTTGTATTTCTGGTTTGTCAGTCCTCTGTCTTCGTTCACCGGAGTCTTTGTCTTTTTGTCCTTGAGTTTGGTGATTTTTTCTTCTTTTGATGCCTTGACACAATGTGACAGGTGATACCACGTGGGAGATCCTGTAACTTGGATTGCTGTCCCTGTGCTGCGAAATGGCTGTGCTGCTCAAATGGTCTCTCCTTCATCATGGTTACATGCTGCCATTCCGACATCTCGCCATTCCGACATGGGTCTCCAATTGTCGGAATGGCGACACTTAATTTTTTATCAAACGTCCCACCATTCCGACACTTTTTTCCTCCTATGGTCGGAATGGCGGTATGTTTTTTGTTTTTTTTAACATACCGCCATTCCGACAGTTCCTTTTAATAGCCTATTTTTTACCCAAAACATTTTGCACTAATGATATGCCGGCGCAAATACGCCCTAAAGTTTGGCGCACAAGCTTTGCACATGCAGAGGCCACAGCCTCGCAAACAAACTTTAATAATCTATTATCAAAATCCCCTGAATTTCAAATATAAAAATACAGATATTAATATAACTCTGGCGAGACTGAAACTGATTAAGCAGAAATACAGTGTCAGTGAGCTGTCACAGCAGCCAGCTGGAGCGGGATAACTCCGCTGTCATCATATGCAAAAGTAATAATTGCAATTACAGATATCACGGCTACTGCACAGGACACAGTTGCAAGCATTCTGCCTTGCCTTGCCAATAGAAGAAGATAGAAATGACAGCATAGAACGTATAAAACACAACAAAATGCAGTAAAAACGTTTATTCATGTTATTCACGTGATTTATGAGTACTCACTCCAATTTTGGGAAGCGCGGATGGGTTTTGCGCATTTGGCACAAACACACAGCCGCAACGGTTGTAGCTTTATACAGCCTGTTGATATCTTAAGGACCTAACTGGTCACACCTGGGACTAAATGTCATGTAGAGATTGTTTTTACATGACATTACAGCTGAACATATAGCTTTCATCCACAAACCAACGTGGGAGAGCCCGAAGACGCATGTGCCAGACGCACATAGGCATGCGTAAAACCAATTTTGACCACTTCATACTGTTTATTTGCTTTCTTTTAGTTAACTTTCGTTTCTTTTGGATTCTTGTGCGTGTTATGGAGCCGTTTTGGTCCATGTTTGTAAGCCTTTTTTTCCTGGATTAAATTTTCGGAAGTTGAAACAAGTGGCATTGGAGTGTGTGATTGAAAACCACCACGGACTGCTTCTCCTCCTCCAGTTGCCGAGACTTTGTGTTTTTAATAACGCTTGTCTATAAACATGTTAAACATATAAATTGCATGAACAGAAAGAAGGGACTCACCTGTTGAGTAACACACATTTCCTTATACGGAAAGCCTTGTCGGAATGGTGGGACATTTGAACGTCAGAATAGCGGGATGTCGCAATGGTGGGATGTCGGAATGGTGGGACGTTTGCATGTCGGAATGGTGGTATGTCGGAATGGTGGTATGTCGGAATGGTGGGATGTCGGAATAGCGGGATGTCGGAATGGCGGGATTTCGGAATGGGTGTTGCCACCCCCTTCATCATATACACAGTTATTTATACATCACCTTCCACCATGAAGCGTTGTCCCTTTTTGTTTCTCTCTTTGTTCTTAAAATGCTGTTATGCATGTCTAAACCAATCCATTAAATTAGATCATTTTGGCAGTAAAGCGATCTACAATGTGCTTGGTCGCAAAGCTGCTCATCTGTGGTAAACAGCTCTTCAGAAAGGCATTCTTCAATTGATTTCACTAATTCTATGTAATAATTTTGTGATTTCCTACAAAACTACACTTCTTCTCCCATCTGTCTGAGTATTTAATATTGTCTGGGTCCCGTTAAAACATGTATTTTTCCCATCTAATTCCTTGTTTGCTTTAAAACAAGTATTCCCCATTTTCTATCCCTTCAGTAGCCAACCAGTTTGTATGGAGTACACTGGAGCAACTTGACTGATCAGTAAAACACTGCTTTTGTTGTCACCGCAAGGCTTCCCCCGTCGGTTGTTTCACTGAGACACTACTGAGTAACTATAACTCAACACAGTTTATACACATAACATTCATATACATACTAACAAACAAACAAACAATTATTTATCGCAATTTTCTCATCTCTGTTTGAACGTACACCCAGGTAAATATTCCTGTAGTCTTCTCATACCGACTATGGACCCATTCATTGTTTAACTTCACTGTTTTGCAAATCCTAATTGAATATTACACATTGACATTGAACTTTACTTGATAAGCAGGTCTTCATTGCATTCAGCAGCCTATATGTGAGCATCTATGTGTAAGCTGTTCTTCTTTGCATTTATCAGCAGCAAGCAATTCTTCATTGCACATGCATATGAAAATAGTAAAACAATTCCAATGCGTTAGCGAAACCTTCTATATCAGGAGTGTCCATCATGATGCTGGGAATAGAACCTCTTTCCCAGAATAGTTCAACCTTCATTACTCAACTGATCATAACTCCGCAATGAGCACATTTCAAAGTATCATTCCTCTACATATATTCAAAAATCTATGTGTAAATGTTTAATATTTCTTATATTTGTTGATGTCATTCTGTGTGCATGTGGCCTAAACCCAATCTCTGTGTGGCAATTTTAATTTAAACAAGTTGAACTCTGCCTCTGATCATTTAAAAAAGGTGTATACCAATATCAACCTTTCTCAGGTAATTACTGATCCTACAAAACCAAAGAGATCCTTCAAGGTTGTCCCTGATTGGCTCAATCTTAACAAATCAAAGGTAGAAAATCCGCAGTATCTGAACTTGGTGTTAGTTATCACTGCTCAATAGCCTGTATCAGAATTGCAAAAATGAAAACATTAGGTCCACGCTTGGTATCCAGATCCTGAAACATCTCCATGAGCAGGCTTTTTTTTAACTGATCTGTTGAATAGTTATATGACACTGTTAAAATCCCAGATGAAGATCTAGCACTTGACCATTTTTGTAAATCTTCTAATTCCATAGTTGATAAACACGCCCCTTTTAAAAAGTATAGAACTTAGAACAGGTCTATCCCTGGCTTTCGGCAGAACTGTCTTCTTTACTTTTTTTTCCCCTTGTCCTGTTCAGCATTATGTCAGAAGAATTGTAGTCTGAATACCTATGATGCCAAACAGATTTGTTTTGCCAAGGGAAGTTTTATAAATGTAAAGCTCCCCTTGATGCCCATTTATTTATTTCTTTTTACAATATATGACATGAACTGAACTGAACCGGACCGGGGGACAAGGAAAGAAGAAGAGGAAAGAAGAGGAAACAGAAAAAAAATAGAAACAAAAACCAGACAACCAGCTGCTACACCTGTAAAAAACAAAACAGACAACAATCCATGGCCTATGAGGGGAATCCAGCCTTAGCGCCAAGAGGAGCACCTGAAAGCAGACAAGCAGAGAAAAAACAAACACACAAACAAACAAAAACAAGCACAAGAAGCGGCAATCGCATACAACACAGCTGTGGATATAGATGACCTGAGACGACATGATAATACATCAACTGCTTAGTGACCATGCTACTGGACTAATGAATGTGTGTGTGTGTGTGTGTGTGAGAACATGCAACACCCATGGCACAGGACCTACATGATAACCGTGCTTAGTTATGAGTGTATAAGCGTACAGGGCCACAATCCACAGCCCCCCAAACAATCAGAAGCAGGCAGAGAGGGCCACAAGACCCAGGCCACCAGCAGCCCCCACAGAGCACAGAACCCAGGTAGCCCACCGCAGGGGCAACCACGCATCCACCCAGAAGACTGCAGAGGAAGCCCCCGGAAAGAGCCCCCATAAGCATAGGGCAGAGGCACTCCGGGAACCAGGGGCAACAGCCCACCGACCCCGCCAGGCCCCAGCCGCCCAGACATGGGCCGTGCACTGGACCTGGGCCCCAGGAGCCCGAGCGCCCCCAAACCCCCCGGCAGAGGCCCCACCCAATACCCAGGAGGGCCAAGCGCCCCAGACAGCCACAAAGTGGGTCAGCGCCTGCCCCAGCGCCCCTGGCCAAGTGCCCTGGGAGTCAAGACGTGCCCACAGGTGGGTGAAGTCGCGAGCAGTGGGGAGAGGCAACGCTGATGCCCCATCGGGAGAAACACAGGCAGGCCAGGCGACAGCAAGTCCCAGATCCAGGCCCAATCATTACCACACACACTTTCACGTCCCATACATCCACACATCCACACATCCTACCTCCCTCGACTCTGCTGGGGTGTAGTGCAGCGGGCACACCAGGAGGCCAGCAACCCCCCAGCCACCACAGACCCCGAACCAGCAGAACAATTAATTAATCCTCCTGGCCCCTCCTGCCCCGAGCAGACACCAGGAAGCAGGGGTGTGCGAAGAAGACCCCTCCCCTCACCCTTCTGGCTCTTCAATATTTTCTAATAGTGAGCAATTTAAATTGAGGGGCAGCCAAACTTGTAGAACTGGGAGCGCGGCACTCTGGGCAGCCTACATACCCAAAGAGCCCCGCCCACCAGATGCCACTCAGTGTAACCACCCCCCAAGACCTAATGTGTGTGTGTGAGTGTGTTTGATAAGTACTAATGTCTAAGGTGTAATTAAAACAGGGGCAGGGAACTGCAGAGTGCAACCAAAGGGGACCACCTACGTGGCCCCATCCACTACACCCCACCGAACACACACGCCCCCAAAACCCTTCATGTGTGAGTGTGTGCTGTGTACAGGAGCCAGAAGGGAGAGGGGTATGGGGATATATACCGGGGGAGCTACTCTCCCCCAGAGAGGGCAGCCAGGGACTGGCTGCAATAGGCATCCCCGCTACCTGGGAGCCAGCAATGGGCAGGAGGGCCTGATGTCCACCAGGCTCGGGGCCTGCAGCGACCATATTCCGGGAGCTACTGTACCCCCAGAAGGTACCCATCCCGCCCCACCCCACTCAACCCAACCCCACCCCGGAGGACCTCTACAAAAAACAAACAAACAAACCACCCGGTCACACCAGTCGCAGCAGCCCGGGCCTGAGACCCACCATCACCCAGCAACCCACCACCACCACTATGTGATAAAACTAATCAGAGGGGACCAGAGAGAATGAAATTCAGCCAATTGATGTTTTGAGGAGGCAGACATTGTTTCCATGCTAATATAATCTAAAAGAAAATTTCTAAACTGGTTAATACACAGATTGTTCTTCGCTTTCCAGTTCATGAGAATAGTTTTCTTTGCGATACATAACACTGTGACAACCATGTGTGCTGAGTTAATTTCCATGTTGATGTTGTCTAAGTCACCCAGTATGCACAGTGTGGGGCATGCAGGGATGCTACACTTTAGCCATGTTGATAGGTCCTCACAGACTTCAAGCCAGAACTTCTGGACAGGCGCAGAAAACCACAAAGCGTGTACATAATCATCAGGTGTGTTATCTGTGCAATGTGAGCAGATGTTTGAGTGTGTTAGACCCATCCTGAACATCCTTTGTCCTGTATAGTGTGTTCTATGAAGGATTTTGTATTGTATGAGCTGTAAATTAGGATTTCGAGTCTTTATGAAGGTGTTCAAACATATTTGTGGTTAGAAGCTATGACCAGAACTGATGGATAAATCTGCCTCCCATTTTGAGGATGGAAGAGACATTGTGTCATCTATCTTAGACAATAATTTATATATTTTTGATAGTAGTTTTGGGGTACAGATGCTTAGAAATTCTTCTACCCTAGTCGGGGGTTGTAAGTCTGGTTGGTGGAGGATATATCCATCCATCCATCCATCATCTGCCGCTTATCCGGGGGTCGGGTCGCGGGGGCAGCAGCTTGAGCAGAGAAACCCAGACGTCTCTGTCCCCGGCCACTTCCTCCAGCTCTTCCGGGGGGACCCCGAGGCGTTCCCAGGCCAGCCGAGAGACATAGTCTCTCCAACGTGTCCTGGGTCTCCCCCGGGGTCTCCTCCCAGTGGGACGTGCCCGGAACACCTCCCCAGGGAGGCGCCCAGGGGGCATCCTAACCAGATGCCCGAGCCACCTCATCTGACTCCTCTCAATGCGGAGGAGCAGCGGTTCTACTCCGAGCCCCTCCCGGATGACTGAGCTTCTCACCCTATCTCTAAGGGAGAGCCCAGACACCCTGCGGAGGAAACCCATTTCGGCCGCTTGTATTCGCGATCTTGTTCTTTCGGTCACTACCCACAACTCGTGACCATAGGTGAGGATGGGAACGTAGATTGACCAGTAAGTAGAGGCACCGGTCATACAGAGACCGAACGGCCCCTATCAAGGGGTCCGGCACTCCATATTCCCGGAGCACCCCCCACAGGACTCCACGAGGGACACGGTCGAACGCTTTCTCCAAGTCCACAAAACACATGTAGACTGGTTGGGCGAACTCCCATGCACCCTCCAGGATCCTGCCGAGGGTATAGAGCTGGTCCACTGTTCCACGGCCAGGACGAAAGCCACACTGCATCTCCTGAATCCGAGGCTCGATTATCCGACGGATCCTCCTCTCCAATACCCCCGAATAGACCTTACCAGGGAGGCTGAGGAGTGTGATACCCCTATAGTTGGAACACACCCTCCGGTCCCCCTTTTTAAAGAGGGGGACCACCACCCCAATCTGCCAGTCCAGAGGCACTGTCCCCGATGTCCACGCGATACTGCAGAGGCGTGTCAGCCAAGACAGCCCTACAACATCCAGAGCCTTGAGAAACTCAGGACGGACCTCATCCACCCCCGGGGCCTTGCCACCGAGGAACTTTTTAACCACCTCGGCAACCTCAGCCCCAGAAATGGGAGGCCCCGTCTCCGAGCTCTCCGACTCTGCCTCTTCCGAGCACGTGTTGGTAGGATTGAGGAGTTCCTCGAAGTACTCCCCCCACCGACTCACAACATCCCTAGTTGAGGTCAGCAAAGCCCCGTCCGCACTGTAAACAGCGTTGACTGTGAGCCGCTTCCCCCCCCTGAGACGCCGGATGGTGGACCAGAATCTTTTCGAGGCCGTCCGGAAATCGTTCTCCATGGTCTCACCGAACTCCTCCCAGGCCCGAGTTTTTGCCTCAGCAACCGCCGAAGCCGTGGCCCGTCTGGCTTCCCTCACCACTGGTGTCCACCAGCAGGTTCGAGGGTTGCCGCCACGACAGGCACCGACCACCTTACGGCCACAACTCCGACCAGCTGCCTCGGCAATGGAGTCACGGAACATGGCCCATTCAATGTCCCCCACCTCAAATATGGTTGAAGCTCTGCCGGAGGTGGGAGTTAAAGCTCCTTCTGACGGGGGATTCTGACAAACGCTCCCAGCAGACCCTCACAATACGTTTGGGCCTGCCAGGTCTGATCGGCATCCTCCCCCACCAGCGGAGCCAACTCACCACCAGGTGGTGATCAGTTGACAGCTCCGCCCCTCTCTTCACCCGAGTGTCCAGGACATACGGCCGCAAGTCCGATGATACAACCACAAAGTCGATCATCGAACTGCGGCCATGGGGTGTCCTGGTGCCAAGTGCACATATGGACACCCTTATGCCTGAACATGGTGTTCGTTATGGACAGTCTATGACTGGCACAGAAGTCCAACAACATAACACCACTCTGATTCAGATCGGGGGGGCCGTTCCTCTCAATCCCACCCCTCCAGGTCTCACTGTCATTGCCCACGTGAGCATTGAAGTCCCCCAGCAGAATGAGGGAGTCTCCGGTAGGAGCATTCTCCAGTGCCTCCCCCAGAGACTCCAAAAAGAGTAGGTACTCTGAACTGCTGTTTGGCGCATAGGCACAAACAACAGTCAGGACTCGTCCCCCCACCCAAGGCGGAGGGAGGCTACCCTCTCGTTCACTGGGGTAAACCCCAATGTACTGGCACACAGCCGGGGGGGCAATAAGTATGCCCACACCTGCTCTGCGCCTCTCACCACGGGCAACTCCAGAGTGGAAGAGAGTCCAACCCCTCTCAAGAGTACTGGTTCCAGATCCCAAGCCGTGCGTCGAGGTGAATCCGACTATATCTAACGGTCTGATGAAGTTTCAACAATAAACAACAAACTTTGTATTATGAGAAAGAACCAGACTCATTCTTTAGGAATCCGAAAATAAGCTCTATTTTACGAGTTATGCACGAATTCGGATTCTCCTATAAAACGAATTCCTTAACTCAAACCAAGTTAAGACTGCTTTGTCCTTCATATTTATTCATGTCTAATCAAGTTTCAATGATAAACAACGTTGTACTTTGTAGAATGAGAAAGAACTTCTTCAGCAATAAGCATCTCTCGACAAATGACGAAATACAGATTTTGCTATAAAATTAATTGCAATCAGCCTGACTTAAAACTGTTTGCTTCCTTATTTATCCACTTCAAATCAAGTTTCAACAATTAAAATTTTTTTGTAGTTTGAGAAAGAACAACTTAATCTTGAGCAATCAGTATAAAAAGAAGGTAAGCAAAGGTGCGAATGTCAAACCATACATGATCAAAACAGGGAGCGGAGGTGTTTGGCTGAGACAAGGTGTGAATGTCCACCCATAATTAATGAAAAGCGGGCAACAAGTAGGTTCGAATGCTCAACCATACATCATCAAAAGCAAGAGTGGATATGTTCAGCTACAAGAAGGTTTGAACGTCTGACCATAGTTTGTAAAAAGCGGGTAAGAAAAGGTTCGAATGCCCGAACATACACCATCAAAGGAGGGAGCGGAGGTGTTCCGCTGTAAGAAGGTGTGAATGTCCGACCATAGTTGGTAAAAAACGGGTAAGAAAAGGTTAAAATACCCGACTGTACACAATCAGTAGCGGGTGCGGAGTTGTTCGGCTACTAAAAGGTGTGAAAGTCCAACCATGGTTTGTAAAAAGCGGGTAAGAAAAGGTGCGAATGCCCGAAAATGTATGATCAAAAGAGGGAGCGGAGGTGTTCGGCTGCAAGAAGGTGTGAATGTACACCCATAATTACTGAAAAATGGGTAAGAAAAGGTGCGAATTTCCAACTATACATAATCAAAAGCAGGAGTGGATGTGTTCGGCTCCAAGAAGGGTTGAATGTCTGACCATAGTTTGTAAAAAGCAGGTAAGAAAAGGTTTGACTGCCCGAACATACACCATCAAAAGAGGGAGCGGAGGTGTTCCGCTGTAAAAAGGTGTGAATGTCCGACCATAGTTGGTAAAAAGCGGGTAAGAAAAGGTTAAAATACCCGACTGTACACAATCAATAGCGGGAGCGGAGTTGTTCGGCTACTAAAAGATGTGAAAGTCCGACTATGGTTTGTAAAAAGCGGGTAAGAAAAGGTGCTAATGCCCGACAATGTATGATCAAAAGAGGGAGTGGAGGTTTTCGGCTGTAAGAAGGTCTGAATGTCCAACTATAATTTGTAAAAACCGGGTAAGAAAAGGCTTGAAAGCCCGACTATACACCATCATAAGCGGGAGAGGAGGTGTTCAGCTGTAAGAAGGTGTGAATGTCCACCCATAATTACTGAAAAATGGGTAAGAAAAGGTGCGAATGCCCAAACATACATCATCAAAAGCAGGAGTGGATGTGTTGGGCTACAAGAAGGTTTGAAAGTCCGACCATGGTTTGTAAAAAACGGGTAAGAAAAGGTGCGAATGCCCGACAATGTATATTCAAAAGAGGGAGCGGAGGTTTTTGGCTACAAGAAGGTTTAAACGTCCGACCATAGTTTGTAAAAAGCGGGTAAGAAAAGGTTCAAATGCCTGACAATACACCATCAAAAGCGTGAGCGGAGGTGTTCCGCTGTAAGACGGTGTGAATGTCCGACCATAGTTGGTAAAAAGCGGGTAAGAAAAGGTTAAAATACCCGACTGTACACAATCAATAGCGGGAGCGGAGTTGTTCGGCTACAAGAAGGTGTGAAAGTCCAACCATGGTTTGTAAAAAGCTGCTAAGAAAAGGTTCGAATGCCCGAATATATACCATCAAAAGCGGAAGCGGAGGTGTTCGGCTGCAAGAAGGTGTGAACGTCCGACCAAAGTTTGTAAAAAGCAGTTAAGAAAAGGTTCGAATATCCAACCAAACATAATCAAAAGCGGGAGCAGAGCTGTTCGACTGCAAGTAGGTGTGAATGTCCAGCCATAATTACTCACAAACGGGTAAAAAAAGGTAGTATTGCCAGACCATACATGATCAAAACAGGGAGCTGAGGTGGTTCAGCACCAAGGTGTGAATGTCTGACTATAGTTTGTAAAAAGCGGGTAAGCTGCGAATGACCGACTAAATATCAACAAAAGGTCTTCGGATGCAAGTGGGTGTGAATATCCCACCATACAAGTATGGTGGAGAGGAAGCTGTGAACAGCCGACCATAGTTTGCAAAAAGCGGGTGAGACAAGGTGCGAATGTCCAACCATACATGATCAAAACAGGGAGCGGAGGTGTTTGGCTGTGACAAGGTGTGAATGTCCACCCAAAATTAATGAAAAGCGGGCAAAAAGTAGGTTTGAATGCCCAAGCATACATCATCAAAAGAAGGAGTGGATGTGTTCGGCTACAAGAAGGTTTGAATGTCCGAGCATAGTTTGTAAAAAGCGGGTAAGAAAAGGTTCGAATGCCCAAACAAACACCATCAAAAGAGGGAGCGGAGGTGTTTGGCTGTGACAAGGTGTGAATGTCCACCCAAAATTAATGAAAAGCGGGCAAAAAGTAGGTTTGAATGCCCAAGCATTCAAACCTACTTCAAACCCATGGCTGGCAATTATTGATGGACATTCAAATCTTCTTGTAGCCGAACACATCCACTCCTGCTTTTGATGATGTATGGTAAGCTTTTCTTACCCGCTTTTTACAAACTATGGTCGGACATTCAAACCTTCTTGTAGCCAAAACCCTCCGCTCCCTCTTTTGATTATACATTGTTGGGCATTCGCACCTTATCTTACCCGCTTTTTACAAACTATAGTCAGACATTCATACCTTGCAGCTGAACCACCTCCGCTCCCTGTTTTGATCATGTATGGTCTGGCAATACTACCTTTTCTTACCCGTTTGTGAGTAATTAATCCCAAAATATTGAGCATAAAATAAGTCTTTATGCTGATGATGTATTACTTTTCCTTCAGAACTCACAGACGTCTCTCAGTCACACGATCACACTCATAAATAAATTCTCAGCACTTTCTGACTACTCTATCAACTGGTCTAAGACCACAGTTCTGCCCATTAACTGTAGGGTCCATAATATACCTGCGATCACTTTACAGTCAGGAAATATTAGATATTTAGGCATAAACATTTCCTCCAGGCTCTCAGAGCTAACAAAGCTAAATTATGTGCAATTATTAAAGACAGTAGAGGACGATCTCTCGTTGGAAGTCCTTACCTATATCACTTATGGGGAGAGTTACATCCATTAAAATGATGATACTACCAAAAGTTAACTATTTGTTCTCAATGATCCCCATAAAACCATCTGCTACTTGGTTTAAGTCACTAGATTCATGCATCTCCAAATTTCTGTGGAAAAACAAACCACCACGTATTAGTTTAAAAACCCTACAGAAGACCAAGGACAGTGGTGGATTAGATTTACCTCATTTTCAGCACTATTCCTTAGACAATAGGTTACAATATATATCAAAATGGTTTAAACCTTGTTGTTGTCACAGTTCCCAGAGACGTTGTAATCGTTGAGGATTCTATATTCACCCCCTCATTAGAGGCACGTAATGCAGATTGATGACACTGAATCTTCTTCTCTGTTCATTGCTGGCATCATTCCCAGCATCGTAAGTGTTCGTGGCATTGTTAGCCTCTTCTTCTGGATCTTGATATCGAGAATCCTTTTGTATTTCTGGTTTGTCAGTCCTCTGTCTTCGTTCACCGGAGTCTTTGTCTTTTTGTCCTTGAGTTTGGTGATTTTTTCTTCTTTTGATGCCTTGACACAATGTGACAGGTGATACCACGTGGGAGATCCTGTAACTTGGATTGCTGTCCCTGTGCTGCGAAATGGCTGTGCTGCTCAAATGGTCTCTCCTTCATCATGGTTACATGCTGCCATTCCGACATCTCGCCATTCCGACATGGGTCTCCAATTGTCGGAATGGCGACACTTAATTTTTTATCAAACGTCCCACCATTCCGACACTTTTTTCCTCCTATGGTCGGAATGGCGGTATGTTTTTTGTTTTTTTTAACATACCGCCATTCTGACAGTTCCTTTTAATAGCCTATTTTTTACCCAAAACATTTTGCACTAATGATATGCCGGCGCAAATACGCCCTAAAGTTTGGCGCACAAGCTTTGCACATGCAGAGGCCACAGCCTCGCAAACAAACTTTAATAATCTATTATCAAAATCCCCTGAATTTCAAATATAAAAATACAGATATTAATATAACTCTGGCGAGACTGAAACTGATTAAGCAGAAATACAGTGTCAGTGAGCTGTCACAGCAGCCAGCTGGAGCGGAGCTCTCCACAGAGCCCATGCGTCTTTTGCACGCTGTCATCATATGCAAAAGTAATAATTGCAATTACAGATATCACGGCT
This sequence comes from Leuresthes tenuis, assembly GCF_036924035.1. Lineage (NCBI taxonomy): Eukaryota > Metazoa > Chordata > Actinopteri > Atheriniformes > Atherinopsidae > Leuresthes > Leuresthes tenuis. The sequence goes on along the minus strand of NW_027325365.1, from coordinate 32,216,481 downwards.
ACTGCACAGGACACAGTTGCGAGCACTCTGCCTTGCCTTGCCAATAGAAGAAGATAGAAATGACAGCATAGAACGTATAAAACACAACAAAATGCAGTAAAAACGTTTATTCATGTTATTCACGTGATTTATGAGTACTCACTCCAATTTTGGGAAGCGCGGATGGGTTTTGCGCATTTGGCACAAACACACAGCCGCAACGGTTGTAGCTTTATACAGCCTGTTGATATCTTAAGGACCTAACTGGTCACACCTGGGACTAAATGTCATGTAGAGATTGTTTTTACATGACATTACAGCTGAACATATAGCTTTCATCCACAAACCAACGTGGGAGAGCCCGAAGACGCATGTGCCAGACGCACATAGGCATGCGTAAAACCAATTTTGACCACTTCATACTGTTTATTTGCTTTCTTTTAGTTAACTTTCGTTTCTTTTGGATTCTTGTGCGTGTTATGGAGCCGTTTTGGTCCATGTTTGTAAGCCTTTTTTTCCTGGATTAAATTTTCGGAAGTTGAAACAAGTGGCATTGGAGTGTGTGATTGAAAACCACCGCGGACTGCTTCTCCTCCTCCAGTTGCCGAGACTTTGTGTTTTTAATAACGCTTGTCTATAAACATGTTAAACATATAAATTGCATGAACAGAAAGAAGGGACTCACCTGTTGAGTAACACACATTTCCTTATACGGAAAGCCTTGTCGGAATGGTGGGACATTTGAACGTCAGAATAGCGGGATGTCGCAATGGTGGGATGTCGGAATGGTGGGACGTTTGCATGTCGGAATGGTGGTATGTCGGAATGGTGGTATGTCGGAATGGTGGGATGTCGGAATAGCGGGATGTCGGAATGGCGGGATTTCGGAATGGGTGTTGCCACCCCCTTCATCATATACACAGTTATTTATACATCACCTTCCACCATGAAGCGTTGTCCCTTTTTGTTTCTCTCTTTGTTCTTAAAATGCTGTTATGCATGTCTAAACCAATCCATTAAATTAGATCATTTTGGCAGTAAAGCGATCTACAATGTGCTTGGTCGCAAAGCTGCTCATCTGTGGTAAACAGCTCTTCAGAAAGGCATTCTTCAATTGATTTCACTAATTCTATGTAATAATTTTGTGATTTCCTACAAAACTACACTTCTTCTCCCATCTGTCTGAGTATTTAATATTGTCTGGGTCCCGTTAAAACATGTATTTTTCCCATCTAATTCCTTGTTTGCTTTAAAACAAGTATTCCCCATTTTCTATCCCTTCAGTAGCCAACCAGTTTGTATGGAGTACACTGGAGCAACTTGACTGATCAGTAAAACACTGCTTTTGTTGTCACCGCAAGGCTTCCCCCGTCGGTTGTTTCACTGAGACACTACTGAGTAACTATAACTCAACACAGTTTATACACATAACATTCATATACATACTAACAAACAAACAAACAATTATTTATCGCAATTTTCTCATCTCTGTTTGAACGTACACCCAGGTAAATATTCCTGTAGTCTTCTCATACCGACTATGGACCCATTCATTGTTTAACTTCACTGTTTTGCAAATCCTAATTGAATATTACACATTGACATTGAACTTTACTTGATAAGCAGGTCTTCATTGCATTCAGCAGCCTATATGTGAGCATCTATGTGTAAGCTGTTCTTCTTTGCATTTATCAGCAGCAAGCAATTCTTCATTGCACATGCATATGAAAATAGTAAAACAATTCCAATGCGTTAGCGAAACCTTCTATATCAGGAGTGTCCATCATGATGCTGGGAATAGAACCTCTTTCCCAGAATAGTTCAACCTTCATTACTCAACTGATCATAACTCCGCAATGAGCACATTTCAAAGTATCATTCCTCTACATATATTCAAAAATCTATGTGTAAATGTTTAATATTTCTTATATTTGTTGATGTCATTCTGTGTGCATGTGGCCTAAACCCAATCTCTGTGTGGCAATTTTAATTTAAACAAGTTGAACTCTGCCTCTGATCATTTAAAAAAGGTGTGTACCAATATCAACCTTTCTCAGGTAATTACTGATCCTACAAAACCAAAGAGATCCTTCAAGGTTGTCCCTGATTGGCTCAATCTTAACAAATCAAAGGTAGAAAATCCGCAGTATCTGAACTTGGTGTTAGTTATCACTGCTCAATAGCCTGTATCAGAATTGCAAAAATGAAAACATTAGGTCCACGCTTGGTATCCAGATCCTGAAACATCTCCATGAGCAGGCTTTTTTTTAACTGATCTGTTGAATAGTTATATGACACTGTTAAAATCCCAGATGAAGATCTAGCACTTGACCATTTTTGTAAATCTTCTAATTCCATAGTTGATAAACACGCCCCTTTTAAAAAGTATAGAACTTAGAACAGGTCTATCCCTGGCTTTCGGCAGAACTGTCTTCTTTACTTTTTTTTCCCCTTGTCCTGTTCAGCATTATGTCAGAAGAATTGTAGTCTGAATACCTATGATGCCAAACAGATTTGTTTTGCCAAGGGAAGTTTTATAAATGTAAAGCTCCCCTTGATGCCCATTTATTTATTTCTTTTTACAATATATGACATGAACTGAACTGAACCGGACCGGGGGACAAGGAAAGAAGAAGAGGAAAGAAGAGGAAACAGAAAAAAAATAGAAACAAAAACCAGACAACCAGCTGCTACACCTGTAAAAAACAAAACAGACAACAATCCATGGCCTATGAGGGGAATCCAGCCTTAGCGCCAAGAGGAGCACCTGAAAGCAGACAAGCAGAGAAAAAACAAACACACAAACAAACAAAAACAAGCACAAGAAGCGGCAATCGCATACAACACAGCTGTGGATATAGATGACCTGAGACGACATGATAATACATCAACTGCTTAGTGACCATGCTACTGGACTAATGAATGTGTGTGTGTGTGTGTGTGTGTGAGAACATGCAACACCCATGGCACAGGACCTACATGATAACCGTGCTTAGTTATGAGTGTATAAGCGTACAGGGCCACAATCCACAGCCCCCCAAACAATCAGAAGCAGGCAGAGAGGGCCACAAGACCCAGGCCACCAGCAGCCCCCACAGAGCACAGAACCCAGGTAGCCCACCGCAGGGGCAACCACGCATCCACCCAGAAGACTGCAGAGGAAGCCCCCGGAAAGAGCCCCCATAAGCATAGGGCAGAGGCACTCCGGGAACCAGGGGCAACAGCCCACCGACCCCGCCAGGCCCCAGCCGCCCAGACATGGGCCGTGCACTGGACCTGGGCCCCAGGAGCCCGAGCGCCCCCAAACCCCCCGGCAGAGGCCCCACCCAATACCCAGGAGGGCCAAGCGCCCCAGACAGCCACAAAGTGGGTCAGCGCCTGCCCCAGCGCCCCTGGCCAAGTGCCCTGGGAGTCAAGACGTGCCCACAGGTGGGTGAAGTCGCGAGCAGTGGGGAGAGGCAACGCTGATGCCCCATCGGGAGAAACACAGGCAGGCCAGGCGACAGCAAGTCCCAGATCCAGGCCCAATCATTACCACACACACTTTCATGTCCCATACATCCACACATCCACACATCCTACCTCCCTCGACTCTGCTGGGGTGTAGTGCAGCGGGCACACCAGGAGGCCAGCAACCCCCCAGCCACCACAGACCCCGAACCAGCAGAACAATTAATTAATCCTCCTGGCCCCTCCTGCCCCGAGCAGACACCAGGAAGCAGGGGTGTGCGAAGAAGACCCCTCCCCTCACCCTTCTGGCTCTTCAATATTTTCTAATAGTGAGCAATTAAAATTGAGGGGCAGCCAAACTTGTAGAACTGGGAGCGCGGCACTCTGGGCAGCCTACATACCCAAAGAGCCCCGCCCACCAGATGCCACTTAGTGTAACCACCCCCCAAGACCTAATGTGTGTGTGTGAGTGTGTTTGATAAGTACTAATGTCTAAGGTGTAATTAAAACAGGGGCAGGGAACTGCAGAGTGCAACCAAAGGGGACCACCTACGTGGCCCCATCCACTACACCCCACCGAACACACACGCCCCCAAAACCCTTCATGTGTGAGTGTGTGCTGTGTACAGGAGCCAGAAGGGAGAGGGGTATGGGGATATACTATACTACTACTCTCTACTACTACTACTGCTACTCTCCCCCAGAGAGGGCAGCCAGGGACTGGCTGCAATAGGCATCCCCGCTACCTGGGAGCCAGCAATGGGCAGGAGGGCCTGATGTCCACCAGGCTCGGGGCCTGCAGCGACCATATTCCGGGAGCTACTGTACCCCCAGAAGGTACCCATCCCGCCCCACCCCACTCAACCCAACCCCACCCCGGAGGACCTCTACAAAAAACAAACAAACAAACCACCCGGTCACACCAGTCGCAGCAGCCCGGGCCTGAGACCCACCATCACCCAGCAACCCACCACCACCACTATGTGATAAAACTAATCAGAGGGGACCAGAGAGAATGAAATTCAGCCAATTGATGTTTTGAGGAGGCAGACATTGTTTCCATGCTAATATAATCTAAAAGAAAATTTCTAAACTGGTTAATACACAGATTGTTCTTCGCTTTCCAGTTCATGAGAATAGTTTTCTTTGCGATACATAACACTGTGACAACCATGTGTGCTGAGTTAATTTCCATGTTGATGTTGTCTAAGTCACCCAGTATGCACAGTGTGGGGCATGCAGGGATGCTACACTTTAGCCATGTTGATAGGTCCTCACAGACTTCAAGCCAGAACTTCTGGACAGGCGCAGAAAACCACAAAGCGTGTACATAATCATCAGGTGTGTTATCTGTGCAATGTGAGCAGATGTTTGAGTGTGTTAGACCCATCCTGAACATCCTTTGTCCTGTATAGTGTGTTCTATGAAGGATTTTGTATTGTATGAGCTGTAAATTAGGATTTCGAGTCTTTATGAAGGTGTTCAAACATATTTGTGGTTAGAAGCTATGACCAGAACTGATGGATAAATCTGCCTCCCATTTTGAGGATGGAAGAGACATTGTGTCATCTATCTTAGACAATAATTTATATATTTTTGATAGTAGTTTTGGGGTACAGATGCTTAGAAATTCTGCTACCCTAGTCGGGGGTTGTAAGTCTGGTTGGTGGAGGATATATCCATCCATCCATCCATCCATCATCTGCCGCTTATCCGGGGGTCGGGTCGCGGGGGCAGCAGCTTGAGCAGAGAAACCCAGACGTCTCTGTCCCCGGCCACTTCCTCCAGCTCTTCCGGGGGGACCCCGAGGCGTTCCCAGGCCAGCCGAGAGACATAGTCTCTCCAACGTGTCCTGGGTCTCCCCCGGGGTCTCCTCCCAGTGGGACGTGCCCGGAACACCTCCCCAGGGAGGCGCCCAGGGGGCATCCTAACCAGATGCCCGAGCCACCTCATCTGACTCCTCTCAATGCGGAGGAGCAGCGGTTCTACTCCGAGCCCCTCCCGGATGACTGAGCTTCTCACCCTATCTCTAAGGGAGAGCCCAGACACCCTGCGGAGGAAACCCATTTCGGCCGCTTGTATTCGCGATCTTGTTCTTTCGGTCACTAACCACAACTCGTGACCATAGGTGAGGATGGGAACGTAGATTGACCAGTAAGTAGAGGCACCGGTCATACAGAGACCGAACGGCCCCTATCAAGGGGTCCGGCACTCCATATTCCCGGAGCACCCCCCACAGGACTCCACGAGGGACACGGTCGAACGCTTTCTCCAAGTCCACAAAACACATGTAGACTGGTTGGGCGAACTCCCATGCACCCTCCAGGATCCTGCCGAGGGTATAGAGCTGGTCCACTGTTCCACGGCCAGGACGAAAGCCACACTGCATCTCCTGAATCCGAGGCTCGATTATCCGACGGATCCTCCTCTCCAATACCCCCGAATAGACCTTACCAGGGAGGCTGAGGAGTGTGATACCCCTATAGTTGGAACACACCCTCCGGTCCCCCTTTTTAAAGAGGGGGACCACCACCCCAATCTGCCAGTCCAGAGGCACTGTCCCCGATGTCCACGCGATACTGCAGAGGCGTGTCAGCCAAGACAGCCCTACAACATCCAGAGCCTTGAGAAACTCAGGACGGACCTCATCCACCCCCGGGGCCTTGCCACCGAGGAACTTTTTAACCACCTCGGCAACCTCAGCCCCAGAAATGGGAGGCCCCGTCTCCGAGCTCTCCGACTCTGCCTCTTCCGAGCACGTGTTGGTAGGATTGAGGAGTTCCTCGAAGTACTCCCCCCACCGACTCACAACATCCCTAGTTGAGGTCAGCAAAGCCCCGTCCGCACTGTAAACAGTGTTGACTGTGAGCCGCTTCCCCCCCCTGAGATGCCGGATGGTGGACCAGAATCTTTTCGAGGCCGTCCGGAAATCGTTCTCCATGGTCTCACCGAACTCCTCCCAGGCCCGAGTTTTTGCCTCAGCAACCGCCGAAGCCGTGGCCCGTCTGGCCCGTCGGTACCTATCAGCTTCTTCCAGGGTCCCACTGGCCAAAAAGGCCCGATAGGACTCCTTCTTCAGCTTGACGGCTTCCCTCACCACTGGTGTCCACCAGCAGGTTCGAGGGTTGCCGCCACGACAGGCACCGACCACCTTACGGCCACAACTCCGACCAGCTGCCTCGGCAATGGAGTCACGGAACATGGCCCATTCAATGTCCCCCACCTCAAATATGGTTGAAGCTCTGCCGGAGGTGGGAGTTAAAGCTCCTTCTGACGGGGGATTCTGACAAACGCTCCCAGCAGACCCTCACAATACGTTTGGGCCTGCCAGGTCTGATCGGCATCCTCCCCCACCAGCGGAGCCAACTCACCACCAGGTGGTGATCAGTTGACAGCTCCGCCCCTCTCTTCACCCGAGTGTCCAGGACATACGGCCGCAAGTCCGATGATACAACCACAAAGTCGATCATCGAACTGCGGCCAAGGGTGTCCTGGTGCCAAGTGCACATATGGACACCCTTATGCCTGAACATGGTGTTCGTTATGGACAGTCTATGACTGGCACAGAAGTCCAACAACATAACACCACTCTGATTCAGATCGGGGGGGCCGTTCCTCCCAATCACACCCCTCCAGGTCTCACTGTCATTGCCCACGTGAGCATTGAAGTCCCCCAGCAGAATGAGGGAGTCTCCGGTAGGAGCATTCTCCAGTGCCTCCCCCAGAGACTCCAAAAAGAGTAGGTACTCTGAACTGCTGTTTGGCGCATAGGCACAAACAACAGTCAGGACTCCTCCCCCCACCCAAGGCGGAGGGAGGCTACCCTCTCGTTCACTGGGGTAAACCCCAATGTACTGGCACACAGCCGGGGGGGCAATAAGTATGCCCACACCTGCTCTGCGCCTCTCACCACGGGCAACTCCAGAGTGGAAGAGAGTCCAACCCCTCTCAAGAGTACTGGTTCCAGATCCCAAGCCGTGCGTCGAGGTGAGTCCGACTATATCTAACGGTCTGATGAAGTTTCAACAATAAACAACAAACTTTGTATTATGAGAAAGAACCAGACTCATTCTTTAGGAATCCGAAAATAAGCTCTATTTTACGAGTTATGCACGAATTCGGATTCTCCTATAAAACGAATTCCTTAACTCAAACCAAGTTAAGACTGCTTTGTCCTTCATATTTATTCATGTCTAATCAAGTTTCAATGATAAACAACGTTGTACTTTGTAGAATGAGAAAGAACTTCTTCAGCAATAAGCATCTCTCGACAAATGACGAAATACAGATTTTGCTATAAAATTAATTGCTATCAGCCTGACTTAAAACTGTTTGTCTTCCTTATTTATCCACTTCAAATCAAGTTTCAACAATTAAAAAAATTTTGTAGTTTGAGAAAGAACAACTTAATCTTGAGCAATCAGTATAAAAAGAAGGTAAGCAAAGGTGCGAATGTCAAACCATACATGATCAAAACAGGGAGCGGAGGTGTTTGGCTGAGACAAGGTGTGAATGTCCACCCAAAATTAATGAAAAGCGGGCAAAAAGTAGGTTTGAATGCCCAACCATACATCATCAAAAGCAGGAGTGGATATGTTCGGCTACAAGAAGGTTTGAACGTCTGACCATAGTTTGTAAAAAGCGGGTAAGAAAAGGTTCGAATGCCCAAACATACACCATCAAAAGAGGGAGCGGAGGTGTTCCGCTGTAAGAAGGTGTGAATGTCCGACCATAGTTGGTAAAAAGTGGGTAAGAAAAGGTTAAAATACCCGACTGTACACAATCAATAGGGGGAGCGTAGTTGTTCTGCTACAAGAAGTTGTGAAAGTCCAACCATGGTTTGTAAAAAGCGGGTAAGAAAAGGTGCGAATGCCCGAAAATGTATGATCAAAAGAGGGAGCGGAGGTGTTCGGCTGCAAGAAGGTGTGAATGTACACCCATAATTACTGAAAAATGGGTAAGAAAAGGTGCGAATGCCCAACTATACATAATCAAAAGCAGGAGTGGATGTGTTCGGCTCCAAGAAGGGTTGAATGTCTGACCATAGTTTGTAAAAAGCAGGTAAGAAAAGGTTTGACTGCCCGAACATACACCATCAAAAGAGGGAGTGGAGGTTTTCCGCTGTAAGAAGGTGTGAATGTCCGACCATAGTTGGTAAAAAGCGGGTAAGAAAAGGTTAAAATACCCGACTGTACACAATCAATAGCGGAAGCGGAGTTGTTCGGCTACAAGAAGGTGTGAAAGTCCAACCATCGTTTGTCAAAAGCTGGTAAGAAAAGGTTCGAATGCCCGAATATATACCATCAAAAGCGGAAGCGGAGGTGTTCGGCTGCAAGAAGGTGTGAACGTCCGACCAAAGTTGGCAAAAAGCAGTAAAGAAAAGGTTCGAATATCCAAACATAATTAAAAGCGAGAGAGATTGTGTTCAGCTGCAAGTAGGTGTGAATATCCAGCCATAATTACTCACAAACGGGTAAGAAAATGTAGTATTGCCAGACCATACATGATCAAAACAGGGAGCGGAGGTGGTTTAGCTGCAAAAAGGGGTGAATGTCCAACTAAAGTTCAAATATATTAACAAAAGCGGGAGGAGAGGTCTTCGGATTAGAGTGGTTGAAATTTCCAACGATAATCTATAAAATGCGGTGAAAAAAAAAGGTGTGAAGGAATGAATTTTATAGCAAAATCCGAAATCATGCATAACTCCGCAAAAGGAACGTATTGCTCAACCAAAGGGATGCTTCTTTCTCATTCAGGGTAATATGAGGAACTTTATGCTTGATACATTTTAGACACGGATAACTATGAAGGACAAAGCAATTTTAACTTGGTTTGAGCAAAGCAATTCATTTTATAGGAAAATCCGAAATCGTGCAGGACTCATGAAAGTAAGCTTATTCTCGGATTCCTGATCCTCCAGTGTTGCTCTTTCCTATACTGCAAAATACAGCCTTGTTCTTTGTTGAAATCGATATAGACATTGATAAATATGAAGGACAAAGCAGTTTCCACTTTGTTTGAGTGAAGGAAATAATTTTATAGCAAAATCCCAAATCAAGCAGAACGTATGAAAATAAGCGTGTTTTCGGATTCCTGATCCTTCAGTGTTGCTATTTCTTCTACTGCAAAATACAATGTTGTTCTTTGTTGAAGTCAATCTAGACATTGATAAATATGAAGGACAAAGCAGTTTTAACATAGTTTGACTAAAGGAATTCATTTTATACATAAAATCCCAAATCATGCAGAACGTATGAAAATAAGCTTATTCTCGGATTCCTGTTCCTTCAAGTGTTGCTCTTTCTACTACTGCAAAATACAATGTTGTTCTTTGTTGAAGTAAATCTAGACATTGATAAATATGAAGGACAAAGCAGTTTTCACTTGGTTTGAGTGAAGGAATTCATTTTATACATAAAATCCCAAATCATTCAAAACGTATGAAAAGAAGCTTATTCTCGGATTCCTGATCCTTCAGTGTTGCTTTTTCTTCTACTGAAAAATACAATGTTGTTCTTTGTTGAAGTCGATCTAGACATTGATAAATATGAAGGACAAAGCAGTTTTAACTTGGTTTGAGTGAAGGAATTCATTTTATACATAAAATCCCAAATCATGCAGAACGTATGAAAATAAGCTTATTCTCGGATTACTGATCCTTCAGTGATGCTCTTTCTTCTACTGCAAAATCCAGTGTTGTTCTTTGTTGAAGTCAATCTAGACATTGATAAATATGAAGGACAAAGCAGTTTTCACTTGGTTTGAGTGAAGGATTTGCAGCTGAAAACCTCCCGCTCCCGCTTTTGATTGTGTATAGTCGGGCTTTCGAGCCTTTTCTTACCCGGTTTTTAGAAATTATGGTTAGACATTCAGACCTTGCAGCCGAAGACCTCCACTCCCTCTTTTGATCATACATTGTCGGGCATTCGCACCTTGTCTTACCCACTTTTTACAAACTATAGTCAGACATTCACATCTTGCAGCTGAACCACCTCAGCTCCCTGTTTTGATCATGTATGGTCTGGCAATACTACCTTTTCTTACCCGTTTGTGAGTAATTATGGCTGGACATTCACACCTACTTGCAGTCGAACAGCTCTGCTCTCGCTTTTGATGGTATATATTCGGGCATTCGAACCTTTTCTTAACTGCTTTTTGCAAACTTTGGTCGGACGTTCACACCTTCTTGCAGCCGAACACCTCCGCTTCCGCTTTTGATGGTATATATTCGGGCATTCGAACCTTTTCTTAGCAGCTTTTTACAAACCATGGTTGAACTTTCACACCTTCTTGTAGCCGAACACCTCCACTCCCGCTTTTGATGGTGTATAGTCAGGCATTTGAACCTTTTCTTTCCCGCTTTTTACAAACTATGGTCGGACATTCAAACCTTCTTGTAGCCGAAAACCTCCGCTCCCTCTTTTGATCATACATTGTCGGGCATTCGCACCTTTTCTTACCCGTTTTTTACAAACCATGGTCGGACTGTCACACATTCTTGTAGCCAAACACATCCGCTCCCGCTATTGATTGTGTACAGTCGGGTATTTTAACCTTTTCTTACCCGCTTTTTACAAACTATGCTCGGACATTCAAACCTTCTTGTAGCCGAACACATCCACTCCTGCTTTTGATGATGTATGGTTGGGCATTCAAACCTACTTGTTGCCCGCTTTTCATTAATTTTTGTGGACATTCACACCTTGTCACAGCCAAACACCTCCGCTCCCTGTTTTGATCATGTATGGTTGGACATTCGCTCCTTTTCTCACCCGTTTTTTGCCAACTATGGTCGGCTGTTCACAGCTTCCTCTCCACCATACTTGGTGGGATATTCACACCCACTTGCATCCGAAGACCTTTTGTTGATATTTAGTCGGTCATTCGCAGCTTACCCGCTTTTGGCAAACTATGGCCTTCATGCAGCCAAACACCTCTGATCTCGCTTTTGATGATGTAAGGTTGGGCATTCAGACCTTGCTTCACCTGCTTTTCACCAAATATAGTCGGACATTCACACCTTCTTGCAGCCGAACACTTCCGCTCCACCTTTTAGTGTTCTATCACACCTTTTTTTTCACCGCATTTTATAGATTATGGTTGGAAATTCTCAACCACTCTCATCCGAAGACCTCTCCTCCCGCTTTTGTTAATATATTTGAACTTTAGTCGGACATTCACACCTTCTTGCAGCTGAACCACCTCCGCTCCCTGTTTTGATCATGTATGGTCTGGCAATACTACATTTTCTTACCCGTTTGTTAGTAATTATGGCTGGACATTCACACCTACTTGCAGCCGAACACCACCTCTCCCGCTTTTGATGATGTATGGACGGGCATTCTTACCTTTTCTAACACATTTTTCAGCAATTATGGTCGGAGATTCACACTTACTCACAGCCGAACAACTCCGCTCCCGCATTTGATGGTGTATAGTCGGGCATTCTCACCCTTTCTCATCAGCTTTTTGCAAATTATGATCTGACATTCACACCTGCTTTTGATAATGTATGGTTTGGCATTCGCACCTTTTCTTACCCATTTTTCAGTAATTATGGGTGGACATTCACACCTTCTTGCAGCTGAACACCTCCTCTCCCGCTATTGATTGTGTACAGTCGGGTATTTTAACCTTTTCTTACCCGCTTTTTACCAAATATGGTCGGACATTCACACCGTCTTACAGCGGAACACCTCTGCTCCCGCTTTTGATGGTGTATAGTCAGGCATTTGAACCTTTTCTTACCCGCTTTTTACAAACTATGGTCGGACATTCAAACCTTCTTGTAGCCGAAAACCTCCGCTCCCTCTTTTGATTATACATTGTTGGGCATTCGCACCTTATTTACAAACTATAGTCAGACATTCACACCTTGCAGCTGAGCCACCTCAGCTCCCTGTTTTGATAGTGTATGTTCGGGCATTCGAACCTATTCTTACCCCCTTTTTACAAACTATGCTCGGAGATTCACACCTACTCACAGCCGAACAACTCCGCTCCCGCATTTGATAATGTCTTGTCCGGCATTCTAGTCTCTTCTAACACATTTTTCAGCAATTATGGTTGGACATTCACACCTACTCACAGCCTAACACTTCCGCTCCCACATTTGATGGTGTATAGCCGGGCATTTTCACCCTTTCTCATCAGCTTTTTGCAAATTATGATCTGACATTCACACCTACTTGCAGTCGAACAGCTCTGCTCCCGCTTTTGATTATGTTTGGTTGGATATTCGAACCTTTTCTTAACTGCTTTTTACAAACTTTGGTCGGACGTTCACACCTTCTTGCAGCCGAACACATCCACTTCCACTTTTGATGGTATATATTCGGGCATTCGAACCTTTTCTTACCCGCTTTTTACAAACCGTGGTCGGACTTTCACACCTTCTTGTAGCCAAACAACTCCGCTCCCGCTATTGATTGTGTACAGTCGGGTATTTTAACCTTTTCTTACCCGCTTTTTACCAACTATGGTCGGACATTTACACCTTCTTACAGCGGAACACCTCCGCTCCCTCTTTTGATGGTCTATGTTCGGGCATTCGAACCTTTTCTTACCCGCTTTTTACAAACTATGGTCGGACATTCAAACTTTCTTGTAGCCGAACACATCCACTCCTGCTTTAGATGATGTATGGTTGGGCATTTTCACCTTTTCTTACCCATTTTTCAGTAATTATGGGTGGACATTCACACCTTCTTGCAGCTGAAAAACTCCTCTCCCGCTTATGATCATGTGCGGTTTGATATTTGAAAATTTTCTTTCATGTTTTAAAGCAATTATTGATGGACATTCAAATCTTCTTGTAGCCGAACACATCCACTCCTGCTTTTGATGATGTATGGTAAGCTTTTCTTACCCGCTTTTTACAAACTATGGTCGGACATTCAAACCTTCTTGTAGCCAAAACCCTCCGCTCCCTCTTTTGATCATACATTGTTGGGCATTCGCACCTTATCTTACCCGCTTTTTACAAACTATAGTCAGACATTCATACCTTGCAGCTGAACCACCTCCGCTCCCTGTTTTGATCATGTATGGTCTGGCAATACTACCTTTTCTTACCCGTTTGTGAGTAATTAATCCCAAAATATTGAGCATAAAATAAGTCTTTATGCTGATGATGTATTACTTTTCCTTCAGAACTCACAGACGTCTCTCAGTCACACGATCACACTCATAAATAAATTCTCAGCACTTTCTGACTACTCTATCAACTGGTCTAAGACCACAGTTCTGCCCATTAACTGTAGGGTCCATAATATACCTGCGATCACTTTACAGTCAGGAAATATTAGATATTTAGGCATAAACATTTCCTCCAGGCTCTCAGAGCTAACAAAGCTAAATTATGTGCAATTATTAAAGACAGTAGAGGACGATCTCTCGTTGGAAGTCCTTACCTATATCACTTATGGGGAGAGTTACATCCATTAAAATGATGATACTACCAAAAGTTAACTATTTGTTCTCAATGATCCCCATAAAACCATCTGCTACTTGGTTTAAGTCACTAGATTCATGCATCTCCAAATTTCTGTGGAAAAACAAACCACCACGTATTAGTTTAAAAACCCTACAGAAGACCAAGGACAGTGGTGGATTAGATTTACCTCATTTTCAGCACTATTCCTTAGACAATAGGTTACAATATATATCAAAATGGTTTAAACCTTGTTGTTGTCACAGTTCCCAGAGACGTTGTAATCGTTGAGGATTCTATATTCACCCCCTCATTAGAGGCACGTAATGCAGATTGATGACACTGAATCTTCTTCTCTGTTCATTGCTGGCATCATTCCCAGCATCGTAAGTGTTCGTGGCATTGTTAGCCTCTTCTTCTGGATCTTGATATCGAGAATCCTTTTGTATTTCTGGTTTGTCAGTCCTCTGTCTTCGTTCACCGGAGTCTTTGTCTTTTTGTCCTTGAGTTTGGTGATTTTTTCTTCTTTTGATGCCTTGACACAATGTGACAGGTGATACCACGTGGGAGATCCTGTAACTTGGATTGCTGTCCCTGTGCTGCGAAATGGCTGTGCTGCTCAAATGGTCTCTCCTTCATCATGGTTACATGCTGCCATTCCGACATCTCGCCATTCCGACATGGGTCTCCAATTGTCGGAATGGCGACACTTAATTTTTTATCAAACGTCCCACCATTCCGACACTTTTTTCCTCCTATGGTCGGAATGGCGGTATGTTTTTTGTTTTTTTTAACATACCGCCGTTCCGACAGTTCCTTTTAATAGCCTATTTTTTACCCAAAACATTTTGCACTAATGATATGCCGGCGCAAATACGCCCTAAAGTTTGGCGCACAAGCTTTGCACATGCAGAGGCCACAGCCTCGCAAACAAACTTTAATAATCTATTATCAAAATCCCCTGAATTTCAAATATAAAAATACAGATATTAATATAACTCTGGCGAGACTGAAACTGATTAAGCAGAAATACAGTGTCAGTGAGCTGTCACAGCAGCCAGCTGGAGCGGAGCTCTCCACAGAGCCCATGCGTCTTTTGCACGCTGTCATCATATAGAAAAGTAATAATTGCAATTACAGATATCACGGCTACTGCACAGGACACAGTTGCGAGCACTCTGCCTTGCCTTGCCAATACAAGAAGATAGAAATGACAGCATAGAACGTATAAAACACAACAAAATGCAGTAAAAACGTTTATTCATGTTATTCACGTGATTTATGAGTACTCACTCCAATTTTGGGAAGCGCGGATGGGTTTTGCGCATTTGGCACAAACACACAGCCGCAACGGTTGTAGCTTTATACAGCCTGTTGATATCTTAAGGACCTAACTGGTCACACCTGGGACTAAATGTCATGTAGAGATTGTTTTTACATGACATTACAGCTGAACATATAGCTTTCATCCACAAACCAACGTGGGAGAGCCCGAAGACGCATGTGCCAGACGCACATAGGCATGCGTAAAACCAATTTTGACCACTTCATACTGTTTATTTGCTTTCTTTTAGTTAACTTTCGTTTCTTTTGGATTCTTGTGCGTGTTATGGAGCCGTTTTGGTCCATGTTTGTAAGCCTTTTTTTCCTGGATTAAATTTTCGGAAGTTGAAACAAGTGGCATTGGAGTGTGTGATTGAAAACCACCGCGGACTGCTTCTCCTCCTCCAGTTGCCGAGACTTTGTGTTTTTAATAACGCTTGTCTATAAACATGTTAAACATATAAATTGCATGAACAGAAAGAAGGGACTCACCTGTTGAGTAACACACATTTCCTTATACGGAAAGCCTTGTCGGAATGGTGGGACATTTGAACGTCAGAATAGCGGGATGTCGGAATGGTTGGACGTTTGCATGTCGGAATGGTGGTATGTCGGAATGGTGGTATGTCGGAATGGTGGGATGTCGGAATAGCGGGATGTCGGAATGGCGGGATTTCGGAATGGGTGTTGCCACCCCCTTCATCATATACACAGTTATTTATACATCACCTTCCACCATGAAGCGTTGTCCCTTTTTGTTTCTCTCTTTGTTCTTAAAATGCTGTTATGCATGTCTAAACCAATCCATTAAATTAGATCATTTTGGCAGTAAAGCGATCTACAATGTGCTTGGTCGCAAAGCTGCTCATCTGTGGTAAACAGCTCTTCAGAAAGGCATTCTTCAATTGATTTCACTAATTCTATGTAATAATTTTGTGATTTCCTACAAAACTACACTTCTTCTCCCATCTGTCTGAGTATTTAATATTGTCTGGGTCCCGTTAAAACATGTATTTTTCCCATCTAATTCCTTGTTTGCTTTAAAACAAGTATTCCCCATTTTCTATCCCTTCAGTAGCCAACCAGTTTGTATGGAGTACACTGGAGCAACTTGACTGATCAGTAAAACACTGCTTTTGTTGTCACCGCAAGGCTTCCCCCGTCGGTTGTTTCACTGAGACACTACTGAGTAACTATAACTCAACACAGTTTATACACATAACATTCATATACATACTAACAAACAAACAAACAAATATTTATCGCAATTTTCTCATCTCTGTTTGAACGTACACCCAGGTAAATATTCCTGTAGTCTTCTCATACCGACTATGGACCCATTCATTGTTTAACTTCACTGTTTTGCAAATCCTAATTGAATATTACACATTGACATTGAACTTTACTTGATAAGCAGGTCTTCATTGCATTCAGCAGCCTATATGTGAGCATCTATGTGTAAGCTGTTCTTCTTTGCATTTATCAGCAGCAAGCAATTCTTCATTGCACATGCATATGAAAATAGTAAAACAATTCCAATGCGTTAGCGAAACCTTCTATATCAGGAGTGTCCATCATGATGCTGGGAATAGAACCTCTTTCCCAGAATAGTTCAACCTTCATTACTCAACTGATCATAACTCCGCAATGAGCACATTTCAAAGTATCATTCCTCTACATATATTCAAAAATCTATGTGTAAATGTTTAATATTTCTTATATTTGTTGATGTCATTCTGTGTGCATGTGGCCTAAACCCAATCTCTGTGTGGCAATTTTAATTTAAACAAGTTGAACTCTGCCTCTGATCATTTAAAAAAGGTGTGTACCAATATCAACCTTTCTCAGGTAATTACTGATCCTACAAAACCAAAGAGATCCTTCAAGGTTGTCCCTGATTGTCTCAATCTTAACAAATCAAAGGTAGAAAATCCGCAGTATCTGAACTTGGTGTTAGTTATCACTGCTCAATAGCCTGTATCAGAATTGCAAAAATGAAAACATTAGGTCCACGCTTGGTATCCAGATCCTGAAACATCTCCATGAGCAGGCTTTTTTTTAACTGATCTGTTGAATAGTTATATGACACTGTTAAAATCCCAGATGAAGATCTAGCACTTGACCATTTTTGTAAATCTTCTAATTCCATAGTTGATAAACACGCCCCTTTTAAAAAGTATAGAACTTAGAACAGGTCTATCCCTGGCTTTCGGCAGAACTGTCTTCTTTACTTTTTTTTCCCCTTGTCCTGTTCAGCATTATGTCAGAAGAATTGTAGTCTGAATACCTATGATGCCAAACAGATTTGTTTTGCCAAGGGAAGTTTTATAAATGTAAAGCTCCCCTTGATGCCCATTTATTTATTTCTTTTTACAATATATGACATGAACTGAACTGAACCGGACCGGGGGACAAGGAAAGAAGAAGAGGAAAGAAGAGGAAACAGAAAAAAAATAGAAACAAAAACCAGACAACCAGCTGCTACACCTGTAAAAAACAAAACAGACAACAATCCATGGCCTATGAGGGGAATCCAGCCTTAGCGCCAAGAGGAGCACCTGAAAGCAGACAAGCAGAGAAAAAACAAACACACAAACAAACAAAAACAAGCACAAGAAGCGGCAATCGCATACAACACAGCTGTGGATATAGATGACCTGAGACGACATGATAATACATCAACTGCTTAGTGACCATGCTACTGGACTAATGAATGTGTGTGTGTGTGTGTGTGTGTGAGAACATGCAACACCCATGGCACAGGACCTACATGATAACCGTGCTTAGTTATGAGTGTATAAGCGTACAGGGCCACAATCCACAGCCCCCCAAACAATCAGAAGCAGGCAGAGAGGGCCACAAGACCCAGGCCACCAGCAGCCCCCACAGAGCACAGAACCCAGGTAGCCCACCGCAGGGGCAACCACGCATCCACCCAGAAGACTGCAGAGGAAGCCCCCGGAAAGAGCCCCCATAAGCATAGGGCAGAGGCACTCCGGGAACCAGGGGCAACAGCCCACCGACCCCGCCAGGCCCCAGCCGCCCAGACATGGGCCGTGCACTGGACCTGGGCCCCAGGAGCCCGAGCGCCCCCAAACCCCCCGGCAGAGGCCCCACCCAATACCCAGGAGGGCCAAGCGCCCCAGACAGCCACAAAGTGGGTCAGCGCCTGCCCCAGCGCCCCTGGCCAAGTGCCCTGGGAGTCAAGACGTGCCCACAGGTGGGTGAAGTCGCGAGCAGTGGGGAGAGGCAACGCTGATGCCCCATCGGGAGAAACACAGGCAGGCCAGGCGACAGCAAGTCCCAGATCCAGGCCCAATCATTACCACACACACTTTCACGTCCCATACATCCACACATCCACACATCCTACCTCCCTCGACTCTGCTGGGGTGTAGTGCAGCGGGCACACCAGGAGGCCAGCAACCCCCCAGCCTCCACAGACCCCGAACCAGCAGAACAATTAATTAATCCTCCTGGCCCCTCCTGCCCCGAGCAGACACCAGGAAGCAGGGGTGTGCGAAGAAGACCCCTCCCCTCACCCTTCTGGCTCTTCAATATTTTCTAATAGTGAGCAATTAAAATTGAGGGGCAGCCAAACTTGTAGAACTGGGAGCGCGGCACTCTGGGCAGCCTACATACCCAAAGAGCCCCGCCCACCAGATGCCACTCAGTGTAACCACCCCCCAAGACCTAATGTGTGTGTGTGAGTGTGTTTGATAAGTACTAATGTCTAAGGTGTAATTAAAACAGGGGCAGGGAACTGCAGAGTGCAACCAAAGGGGACCACCTACGTGGCCCCATCCACTACACCCCACCGAACACACACGCCCCCAAAACCCTTCATGTGTGAGTGTGTGCTGTGTACAGGAGCCAGAAGGGAGAGGGGTATGGGGATATATACCGGGGGAGCTACTCTCCCCCAGAGAGGGCAGCCAGGGACTGGCTGCAATAGGCATCCCCGCTACCTGGGAGCCAGCAATGGGCAGGAGGGCCTGATGTCCACCAGGCTCGGGGCCTGCAGCGACCATATTCCGGGAGCTACTGTACCCCCAGAAGGTACCCATCCCGCCCCACCCCACTCAACCCAACCCCACCCCGGAGGACCTCTACAAAAAACAAACAAACAAACCACCCGGTCACACCAGTCGCAGCAGCCCGGGCCTGAGACCCACCATCACCCAGCAACCCACCACCACCACTATGTGATAAAACTAATCAGAGGGGACCAGAGAGAATGAAATTCAGCCAATTGATGTTTTGAGGAGGCAGACATTGTTTCCATGCTAATATAATCTAAAAGAAAATTTCTAAACTGGTTAATACACAGATTGTTCTTCGCTTTCCAGTTCATGAGAATAGTTTTCTTTGCGATACATAACACTGTGACAACCATGTGTGCTGAGTTAATTTCCATGTTGATGTTGTCTAAGTCACCCAGTATGCACAGTGTGGGGCATGCAGGGATGCTACACTTTAGCCATGTTGATAGGTCCTCACAGACTTCAAGCCAGAACTTCTGGACAGGCGCAGAAAACCACAAAGCGTGTACATAATCATCAGGTGTGTTATCTGTGCAATGTGAGCAGATGTTTGAGTGTGTTAGACCCATCCTGAACATCCTTTGTCCTGTATAGTGTGTTCTATGAAGGATTTTGTATTGTATGAGCTGTAAATTAGGATTTCGAGTCTTTATGAAGGTGTTCAAACATATTTGTGGTTAGAAGCTATGACCAGAACTGATGGATAAATCTGCCTCCCATTTTGAGGATGGAAGAGACATTGTGTCATCTATCTTAGACAATAATTTATATATTTTTGATAGTAGTTTTGGGGTACAGATGCTTAGAAATTCTGCTACCCTAGTCGGGGGTTGTAAGTCTGGTTGGTGGAGGATATATCCATCCATCCATCCATCCATCATCTGCCGCTTATCCGGGGGTCGGGTCGCGGGGGCAGCAGCTTGAGCAGAGAAACCCAGACGTCTCTGTCCCCGGCCACTTCCTCCAGCTCTTCCGGGGGGACCCCGAGGCGTTCCCAGGCCAGCCGAGAGACATAGTCTCTCCAACGTGTCCTGGGTCTCCCCCGGGGTCTCCTCCCAGTGGGACGTGCCCGGAACACCTCCCCAGGGAGGCGCCCAGGGGGCATCCTAACCAGATGCCCGAGCCACCTCATCTGACTCCTCTCAATGCGGAGGAGCAGCGGTTCTACTCCGAGCCCCTCCCGGATGACTGAGCTTCTCACCCTATCTCTAAGGGAGAGCCCAGACACCCTGCGGAGGAAACCCATTTCGGCCGCTTGTATTCGCGATCTTGTTCTTTCGGTCACTAACCACAACTCGTGACCATAGGTGAGGATGGGAACGTAGATTGACCAGTAAGTAGAGGCACCGGTCATACAGAGACCGAACGGCCCCTATCAAGGGGTCCGGCACTCCATATTCCCGGAGCACCCCCCACAGGACTCCACGAGGGACACGGTCGAACGCTTTCTCCAAGTCCACAAAACACATGTAGACTGGTTGGGCGAACTCCCATGCACCCTCCAGGATCCTGCCGAGGGTATAGAGCTGGTCCACTGTTCCACGGCCAGGACGAAAGCCACACTGCATCTCCTGAATCCGAGGCTCGATTATCCGACGGATCCTCCTCTCCAATACCCCCGAATAGACCTTACCAGGGAGGCTGAGGAGTGTGATACCCCTATAGTTGGAACACACCCTCCGGTCCCCCTTTTTAAAGAGGGGGACCACCACCCCAATCTGCCAGTCCAGAGGCACTGTCCCCGATGTCCACGCGATACTGCAGAGGCGTGTCAGCCAAGACAGCCCTACAACATCCAGAGCCTTGAGAAACTCAGGACGGACCTCATCCACCCCCGGGGCCTTGCCACCGAGGAACTTTTTAACCACCTCGGCAACCTCAGCCCCAGAAATGGGAGGCCCCGTCTCCGAGCTCTCCGACTCTGCCTCTTCCGAGCACGTGTTGGTAGGATTGAGGAGTTCCTCGAAGTACTCCCCCCACCGACTCACAACATCCCTAGTTGAGGTCAGCAAAGCCCCGTCCGCACTGTAAACAGTGTTGACTGTGAGCCGCTTCCCCCCCCTGAGATGCCGGATGGTGGACCAGAATCTTTTCGAGGCCGTCCGGAAATCGTTCTCCATGGTCTCACCGAACTCCTCCCAGGCCCGAGTTTTTGCCTCAGCAACCGCCGAAGCCGTGGCCCGTCTGGCCCGTCGGTACCTATCAGCTTCTTCCAGGGTCCCACTGGCCAAAAAGGCCCGATAGGACTCCTTCTTCAGCTTGACGGCTTCCCTCACCACTGGTGTCCACCAGCAGGTTCGAGGGTTGCCGCCACGACAGGCACCGACCACCTTACGGCCACAACTCCGACCAGCTGCCTCGGCAATGGAGTCACGGAACATGGCCCATTCAATGTCCCCCACCTCAAATATGGTTGAAGCTCTGCCGGAGGTGGGAGTTAAAGCTCCTTCTGACGGGGGATTCTGACAAACGCTCCCAGCAGACCCTCACAATACGTTTGGGCCTGCCAGGTCTGATCGGCATCCTCCCCCACCAGCGGAGCCAACTCACCACCAGGTGGTGATCAGTTGACAGCTCCGCCCCTCTCTTCACCCGAGTGTCCAGGACATACGGCCGCAAGTCCGATGATACAACCACAAAGTCGATCATCGAACTGCGGCCAAGGGTGTCCTGGTGCCAAGTGCACATATGGACACCCTTATGCCTGAACATGGTGTTCGTTATGGACAGTCTATGACTGGCACAGAAGTCCAACAACATAACACCACTCTGATTCAGATCGGGGGGGCCGTTCCTCCCAATCACACCCCTCCAGGTCTCACTGTCATTGCCCACGTGAGCATTGAAGTCCCCCAGCAGAATGAGGGAGTCTCCGGTAGGAGCATTCTCCAGTGCCTCCCCCAGAGACTCCAAAAAGAGTAGGTACTCTGAACTGCTGTTTGGCGCATAGGCACAAACAACAGTCAGGACTCCTCCCCCCACCCAAGGCGGAGGGAGGCTACCCTCTCGTTCACTGGGGTAAACCCCAATGTACTGGCACACAGCCGGGGGGGCAATAAGTATGCCCACACCTGCTCTGCGCCTCTCACCACGGGCAACTCCAGAGTGGAAGAGAGTCCAACCCCTCTCAAGAGTACTGGTTCCAGATCCCAAGCCGTGCGTCGAGGTGAGTCCGACTATATCTAACGGTCTGATGAAGTTTCAACAATAAACAACAAACTTTGTATTATGAGAAAGAACCAGACTCATTCTTTAGGAATCCGAAAATAAGCTCTATTTTACGAGTTATGCACGAATTCGGATTCTCCTATAAAACGAATTCCTTAACTCAAACCAAGTTAAGACTGCTTTGTCCTTCATATTTATTCATGTCTAATCAAGTTTCAATGATAAACAACGTTGTACTTTGTAGAATGAGAAAGAACTTCTTCAGCAATAAGCATCTCTCGACAAATGACGAAATACAGATTTTGCTATAAAATTAATTGCTATCAGCCTGACTTAAAACTGTTTGTCTTCCTTATTTATCCACTTCAAATCAAGTTTCAACAATTAAAAAAATTTTGTAGTTTGAGAAAGAACAACTTAATCTTGAGCAATCAGTATAAAAAGAAGGTAAGCAAAGGTGCGAATGTCAAACCATACATGATCAAAACAGGGAGCGGAGGTGTTTGGCTGAGACAAGGTGTGAATGTCCACCCAAAATTAATGAAAAGCGGGCAAAAAGTAGGTTTGAATGCCCAACCATACATCATCAAAAGCAGGAGTGGATATGTTCGGCTACAAGAAGGTTTGAACGTCTGACCATAGTTTGTAAAAAGCGGGTAAGAAAAGGTTCGATTGCCCAAACATACACCATCAAAAGAGGGAGCGGAGGTGTTCCGCTGTAAGAAGGTGTGAATGTCCGACCATAGTTGGTAAAAAGTGGGTAAGAAAAGGTTAAAATACCCGACTGTACACAATCAATAGGGGGAGCGTAGTTGTTCTGCTACAAGAAGTTGTGAAAGTCCAACCATGGTTTGTAAAAAGCGGGTAAGAAAAGGTGCGAATGCCCGAAAATGTATGATCAAAAGAGGGAGCGGAGGTGTTCGGCTGCAAGAAGGTGTGAATGTACACCCATAATTACTGAAAAATGGGTAAGAAAAGGTGCGAATGCCCAACTATACATAATCAAAAGCAGGAGTGGATGTGTTCGGCTCCAAGAAGGGTTGAATGTCTGACCATAGTTTGTAAAAAGCAGGTAAGAAAAGGTTTGACTGCCCGAACATACACCATCAAAAGAGGGAGTGGAGGTTTTCCGCTGTAAGAAGGTGTGAATGTCCGACCATAGTTGGTAAAAAGCGGGTAAGAAAAGGTTAAAATACCCGACTGTACACAATCAATAGCGGAAGCGGAGTTGTTCGGCTACAAGAAGGTGTGAAAGTCCAACCATCGTTTGTCAAAAGCTGGTAAGAAAAGGTTCGAATGCCCGAATATATACCATCAAAAGCGGAAGCGGAGGTGTTCGGCTGCAAGAAGGTGTGAACGTCCGACCAAAGTTGGCAAAAAGCAGTAAAGAAAAGGTTCGAATATCCAAACATAATTAAAAGCGAGAGAGATTGTGTTCAGCTGCAAGTAGGTGTGAATATCCAGCCATAATTACTCACAAACGGGTAAGAAAATGTAGTATTGCCAGACCATACATGATCAAAACAGGGAGCGGAGGTGGTTTAGCTGCAAAAAGGGGTGAATGTCCAACTAAAGTTCAAATATATTAACAAAAGCGGGAGGAGAGGTCTTCGGATTAGAGTGGTTGAAATTTCCAACGATAATCTATAAAATGCGGTGAAAAAAAAAGGTGTGAAGGAATGAATTTTATAGCAAAATCCGAAATCATGCATAACTCCGCAAAAGGAACGTATTGCTCAACCAAAGGGATGCTTCTTTCTCATTCAGGGTAATATGAGGAACTTTATGCTTGATACATTTTAGACACGGATAACTATGAAGGACAAAGCAATTTTAACTTGGTTTGAGCAAAGCAATTCATTTTATAGGAAAATCCGAAATCGTGCAGGACTCATGAAAGTAAGCTTATTCTCGGATTCCTGATCCTCCAGTGTTGCTCTTTCCTATACTGCAAAATACAGCCTTGTTCTTTGTTGAAATCGATATAGACATTGATAAATATGAAGGACAAAGCAGTTTCCACTTTGTTTGAGTGAAGGAAATAATTTTATAGCAAAATCCCAAATCAAGCAGAACGTATGAAAATAAGCGTGTTTTCGGATTCCTGATCCTTCAGTGTTGCTATTTCTTCTACTGCAAAATACAATGTTGTTCTTTGTTGAAGTCAATCTAGACATTGATAAATATGAAGGACAAAGCAGTTTTAACATAGTTTGACTAAAGGAATTCATTTTATACATAAAATCCCAAATCATGCAGAACGTATGAAAATAAGCTTATTCTCGGATTCCTGTTCCTTCAAGTGTTGCTCTTTCTACTACTGCAAAATACAATGTTGTTCTTTGTTGAAGTAAATCTAGACATTGATAAATATGAAGGACAAAGCAGTTTTCACTTGGTTTGAGTGAAGGAATTCATTTTATACATAAAATCCCAAATCATTCAAAACGTATGAAAAGAAGCTTATTCTCGGATTCCTGATCCTTCAGTGTTGCTTTTTCTTCTACTGAAAAATACAATGTTGTTCTTTGTTGAAGTCGATCTAGACATTGATAAATATGAAGGACAAAGCAGTTTTAACTTGGTTTGAGTGAAGGAATTCATTTTATACATAAAATCCCAAATCATGCAGAACGTATGAAAATAAGCTTATTCTCGGATTACTGATCCTTCAGTGATGCTCTTTCTTCTACTGCAAAATCCAGTGTTGTTCTTTGTTGAAGTCAATCTAGACATTGATAAATATGAAGGACAAAGCAGTTTTCACTTGGTTTGAGTGAAGGATTTGCAGCTGAAAACCTCCCGCTCCCGCTTTTGATTGTGTATAGTCGGGCTTTCGAGCCTTTTCTTACCCGGTTTTTAGAAATTATGGTTAGACATTCAGACCTTGCAGCCGAAGACCTCCACTCCCTCTTTTGATCATACATTGTCGGGCATTCGCACCTTGTCTTACCCACTTTTTACAAACTATAGTCAGACATTCACATCTTGCAGCTGAACCACCTCAGCTCCCTGTTTTGATCATGTATGGTCTGGCAATACTACCTTTTCTTACCCGTTTGTGAGTAATTATGGCTGGACATTCACACCTACTTGCAGTCGAACAGCTCTGCTCTCGCTTTTGATGGTATATATTCGGGCATTCGAACCTTTTCTTAACTGCTTTTTGCAAACTTTGGTCGGACGTTCACACCTTCTTGCAGCCGAACACCTCCGCTTCCGCTTTTGATGGTATATATTCGGGCATTCGAACCTTTTCTTAGCAGCTTTTTACAAACCATGGTTGAACTTTCACACCTTCTTGTAGCCGAACACCTCCACTCCCGCTTTTGATGGTGTATAGTCAGGCATTTGAACCTTTTCTTTCCCGCTTTTTACAAACTATGGTCGGACATTCAAACCTTCTTGTAGCCGAAAACCTCCGCTCCCTCTTTTGATCATACATTGTCGGGCATTCGCACCTTTTCTTACCCGTTTTTTACAAACCATGGTCGGACTGTCACACATTCTTGTAGCCAAACACATCCGCTCCCGCTATTGATTGTGTACAGTCGGGTATTTTAACCTTTTCTTACCCGCTTTTTACAAACTATGCTCGGACATTCAAACCTTCTTGTAGCCGAACACATCCACTCCTGCTTTTGATGATGTATGGTTGGGCATTCAAACCTACTTGTTGCCCGCTTTTCATTAATTTTTGTGGACATTCACACCTTGTCACAGCCAAACACCTCCGCTCCCTGTTTTGATCATGTATGGTTGGACATTCGCTCCTTTTCTCACCCGTTTTTTGCCAACTATGGTCGGCTGTTCACAGCTTCCTCTCCACCATACTTGGTGGGATATTCACACCCACTTGCATCCGAAGACCTTTTGTTGATATTTAGTCGGTCATTCGCAGCTTACCCGCTTTTGGCAAACTATGGCCTTCATGCAGCCAAACACCTCTGATCTCGCTTTTGATGATGTAAGGTTGGGCATTCAGACCTTGCTTCACCTGCTTTTCACCAAATATAGTCGGACATTCACACCTTCTTGCAGCCGAACACTTCCGCTCCACCTTTTAGTGTTCTATCACACCTTTTTTTTCACCGCATTTTATAGATTATGGTTGGAAATTCTCAACCACTCTCATCCGAAGACCTCTCCTCCCGCTTTTGTTAATATATTTGAACTTTAGTCGGACATTCACACCTTCTTGCAGCTGAACCACCTCCGCTCCCTGTTTTGATCATGTATGG
This sequence comes from Leuresthes tenuis, assembly GCF_036924035.1. Taxonomy (NCBI): domain Eukaryota; kingdom Metazoa; phylum Chordata; class Actinopteri; order Atheriniformes; family Atherinopsidae; genus Leuresthes; species Leuresthes tenuis. The sequence continues at coordinate 32,189,845 of NW_027325365.1, read as the reverse complement.
TCTGGCAATACTACATTTTCTTACCCGTTTGTTAGTAATTATGGCTGGACATTCACACCTACTTGCAGCCGAACACCACCTCTCCCGCTTTTGATGATGTATGGACGGGCATTCTTACCTTTTCTAACACATTTTTCAGCAATTATGGTCGGAGATTCACACTTACTCACAGCCGAACAACTCCGCTCCCGCATTTGATGGTGTATAGTCGGGCATTCTCACCCTTTCTCATCAGCTTTTTGCAAATTATGATCTGACATTCACACCTGCTTTTGATAATGTATGGTTTGGCATTCGCACCTTTTCTTACCCATTTTTCAGTAATTATGGGTGGACATTCACACCTTCTTGCAGCTGAACACCTCCTCTCCCGCTATTGATTGTGTACAGTCGGGTATTTTAACCTTTTCTTACCCGCTTTTTACCAAATATGGTCGGACATTCACACCGTCTTACAGCGGAACACCTCTGCTCCCGCTTTTGATGGTGTATAGTCAGGCATTTGAACCTTTTCTTACCCGCTTTTTACAAACTATGGTCGGACATTCAAACCTTCTTGTAGCCGAAAACCTCCGCTCCCTCTTTTGATTATACATTGTTGGGCATTCGCACCTTATTTACAAACTATAGTCAGACATTCACACCTTGCAGCTGAGCCACCTCAGCTCCCTGTTTTGATAGTGTATGTTCGGGCATTCGAACCTATTCTTACCCCCTTTTTACAAACTATGCTCGGAGATTCACACCTACTCACAGCCGAACAACTCCGCTCCCGCATTTGATAATGTCTTGTCCGGCATTCTAGTCTCTTCTAACACATTTTTCAGCAATTATGGTTGGACATTCACACCTACTCACAGCCTAACACTTCCGCTCCCACATTTGATGGTGTATAGCCGGGCATTTTCACCCTTTCTCATCAGCTTTTTGCAAATTATGATCTGACATTCACACCTACTTGCAGTCGAACAGCTCTGCTCCCGCTTTTGATTATGTTTGGTTGGATATTCGAACCTTTTCTTAACTGCTTTTTACAAACTTTGGTCGGACGTTCACACCTTCTTGCAGCCGAACACATCCACTTCCACTTTTGATGGTATATATTCGGGCATTCGAACCTTTTCTTACCCGCTTTTTACAAACCGTGGTCGGACTTTCACACCTTCTTGTAGCCAAACAACTCCGCTCCCGCTATTGATTGTGTACAGTCGGGTATTTTAACCTTTTCTTACCCGCTTTTTACCAACTATGGTCGGACATTTACACCTTCTTACAGCGGAACACCTCCGCTCCCTCTTTTGATGGTCTATGTTCGGGCATTCGAACCTTTTCTTACCCGCTTTTTACAAACTATGGTCGGACATTCAAACTTTCTTGTAGCCGAACACATCCACTCCTGCTTTAGATGATGTATGGTTGGGCATTTTCACCTTTTCTTACCCATTTTTCAGTAATTATGGGTGGACATTCACACCTTCTTGCAGCTGAAAAACTCCTCTCCCGCTTATGATCATGTGCGGTTTGATATTTGAAAATTTTCTTTCATGTTTTAAAGCAATTATTGATGGACATTCAAATCTTCTTGTAGCCGAACACATCCACTCCTGCTTTTGATGATGTATGGTAAGCTTTTCTTACCCGCTTTTTACAAACTATGGTCGGACATTCAAACCTTCTTGTAGCCAAAACCCTCCGCTCCCTCTTTTGATCATACATTGTTGGGCATTCGCACCTTATCTTACCCGCTTTTTACAAACTATAGTCAGACATTCATACCTTGCAGCTGAACCACCTCCGCTCCCTGTTTTGATCATGTATGGTCTGGCAATACTACCTTTTCTTACCCGTTTGTGAGTAATTAATCCCAAAATATTGAGCATAAAATAAGTCTTTATGCTGATGATGTATTACTTTTCCTTCAGAACTCACAGACGTCTCTCAGTCACACGATCACACTCATAAATAAATTCTCAGCACTTTCTGACTACTCTATCAACTGGTCTAAGACCACAGTTCTGCCCATTAACTGTAGGGTCCATAATATACCTGCGATCACTTTACAGTCAGGAAATATTAGATATTTAGGCATAAACATTTCCTCCAGGCTCTCAGAGCTAACAAAGCTAAATTATGTGCAATTATTAAAGACAGTAGAGGACGATCTCTCGTTGGAAGTCCTTACCTATATCACTTATGGGGAGAGTTACATCCATTAAAATGATGATACTACCAAAAGTTAACTATTTGTTCTCAATGATCCCCATAAAACCATCTGCTACTTGGTTTAAGTCACTAGATTCATGCATCTCCAAATTTCTGTGGAAAAACAAACCACCACGTATTAGTTTAAAAACCCTACAGAAGACCAAGGACAGTGGTGGATTAGATTTACCTCATTTTCAGCACTATTCCTTAGACAATAGGTTACAATATATATCAAAATGGTTTAAACCTTGTTGTTGTCACAGTTCCCAGAGACGTTGTAATCGTTGAGGATTCTATATTCACCCCCTCATTAGAGGCACGTAATGCAGATTGATGACACTGAATCTTCTTCTCTGTTCATTGCTGGCATCATTCCCAGCATCGTAAGTGTTCGTGGCATTGTTAGCCTCTTCTTCTGGATCTTGATATCGAGAATCCTTTTGTATTTCTGGTTTGTCAGTCCTCTGTCTTCGTTCACCGGAGTCTTTGTCTTTTTGTCCTTGAGTTTGGTGATTTTTTCTTCTTTTGATGCCTTGACACAATGTGACAGGTGATACCACGTGGGAGATCCTGTAACTTGGATTGCTGTCCCTGTGCTGCGAAATGGCTGTGCTGCTCAAATGGTCTCTCCTTCATCATGGTTACATGCTGCCATTCCGACATCTCGCCATTCCGACATGGGTCTCCAATTGTCGGAATGGCGACACTTAATTTTTTATCAAACGTCCCACCATTCCGACACTTTTTTCCTCCTATGGTCGGAATGGCGGTATGTTTTTTGTTTTTTTTAACATACCGCCGTTCCGACAGTTCCTTTTAATAGCCTATTTTTTACCCAAAACATTTTGCACTAATGATATGCCGGCGCAAATACGCCCTAAAGTTTGGCGCACAAGCTTTGCACATGCAGAGGCCACAGCCTCGCAAACAAACTTTAATAATCTATTATCAAAATCCCCTGAATTTCAAATATAAAAATACAGATATTAATATAACTCTGGCGAGACTGAAACTGATTAAGCAGAAATACAGTGTCAGTGAGCTGTCACAGCAGCCAGCTGGAGCGGAGCTCTCCACAGAGCCCATGCGTCTTTTGCACGCTGTCATCATATAGAAAAGTAATAATTGCAATTACAGATATCACGGCTACTGCACAGGACACAGTTGCGAGCACTCTGCCTTGCCTTGCCAATACAAGAAGATAGAAATGACAGCATAGAACGTATAAAACACAACAAAATGCAGTAAAAACGTTTATTCATGTTATTCACGTGATTTATGAGTACTCACTCCAATTTTGGGAAGCGCGGATGGGTTTTGCGCATTTGGCACAAACACACAGCCGCAACGGTTGTAGCTTTATACAGCCTGTTGATATCTTAAGGACCTAACTGGTCACACCTGGGACTAAATGTCATGTAGAGATTGTTTTTACATGACATTACAGCTGAACATATAGCTTTCATCCACAAACCAACGTGGGAGAGCCCGAAGACGCATGTGCCAGACGCACATAGGCATGCGTAAAACCAATTTTGACCACTTCATACTGTTTATTTGCTTTCTTTTAGTTAACTTTCGTTTCTTTTGGATTCTTGTGCGTGTTATGGAGCCGTTTTGGTCCATGTTTGTAAGCCTTTTTTTCCTGGATTAAATTTTCGGAAGTTGAAACAAGTGGCATTGGAGTGTGTGATTGAAAACCACCGCGGACTGCTTCTCCTCCTCCAGTTGCCGAGACTTTGTGTTTTTAATAACGCTTGTCTATAAACATGTTAAACATATAAATTGCATGAACAGAAAGAAGGGACTCACCTGTTGAGTAACACACATTTCCTTATACGGAAAGCCTTGTCGGAATGGTGGGACATTTGAACGTCAGAATAGCGGGATGTCGGAATGGTTGGACGTTTGCATGTCGGAATGGTGGTATGTCGGAATGGTGGTATGTCGGAATGGTGGGATGTCGGAATAGCGGGATGTCGGAATGGCGGGATTTCGGAATGGGTGTTGCCACCCCCTTCATCATATACACAGTTATTTATACATCACCTTCCACCATGAAGCGTTGTCCCTTTTTGTTTCTCTCTTTGTTCTTAAAATGCTGTTATGCATGTCTAAACCAATCCATTAAATTAGATCATTTTGGCAGTAAAGCGATCTACAATGTGCTTGGTCGCAAAGCTGCTCATCTGTGGTAAACAGCTCTTCAGAAAGGCATTCTTCAATTGATTTCACTAATTCTATGTAATAATTTTGTGATTTCCTACAAAACTACACTTCTTCTCCCATCTGTCTGAGTATTTAATATTGTCTGGGTCCCGTTAAAACATGTATTTTTCCCATCTAATTCCTTGTTTGCTTTAAAACAAGTATTCCCCATTTTCTATCCCTTCAGTAGCCAACCAGTTTGTATGGAGTACACTGGAGCAACTTGACTGATCAGTAAAACACTGCTTTTGTTGTCACCGCAAGGCTTCCCCCGTCGGTTGTTTCACTGAGACACTACTGAGTAACTATAACTCAACACAGTTTATACACATAACATTCATATACATACTAACAAACAAACAAACAAATATTTATCGCAATTTTCTCATCTCTGTTTGAACGTACACCCAGGTAAATATTCCTGTAGTCTTCTCATACCGACTATGGACCCATTCATTGTTTAACTTCACTGTTTTGCAAATCCTAATTGAATATTACACATTGACATTGAACTTTACTTGATAAGCAGGTCTTCATTGCATTCAGCAGCCTATATGTGAGCATCTATGTGTAAGCTGTTCTTCTTTGCATTTATCAGCAGCAAGCAATTCTTCATTGCACATGCATATGAAAATAGTAAAACAATTCCAATGCGTTAGCGAAACCTTCTATATCAGGAGTGTCCATCATGATGCTGGGAATAGAACCTCTTTCCCAGAATAGTTCAACCTTCATTACTCAACTGATCATAACTCCGCAATGAGCACATTTCAAAGTATCATTCCTCTACATATATTCAAAAATCTATGTGTAAATGTTTAATATTTCTTATATTTGTTGATGTCATTCTGTGTGCATGTGGCCTAAACCCAATCTCTGTGTGGCAATTTTAATTTAAACAAGTTGAACTCTGCCTCTGATCATTTAAAAAAGGTGTGTACCAATATCAACCTTTCTCAGGTAATTACTGATCCTACAAAACCAAAGAGATCCTTCAAGGTTGTCCCTGATTGTCTCAATCTTAACAAATCAAAGGTAGAAAATCCGCAGTATCTGAACTTGGTGTTAGTTATCACTGCTCAATAGCCTGTATCAGAATTGCAAAAATGAAAACATTAGGTCCACGCTTGGTATCCAGATCCTGAAACATCTCCATGAGCAGGCTTTTTTTTAACTGATCTGTTGAATAGTTATATGACACTGTTAAAATCCCAGATGAAGATCTAGCACTTGACCATTTTTGTAAATCTTCTAATTCCATAGTTGATAAACACGCCCCTTTTAAAAAGTATAGAACTTAGAACAGGTCTATCCCTGGCTTTCGGCAGAACTGTCTTCTTTACTTTTTTTTCCCCTTGTCCTGTTCAGCATTATGTCAGAAGAATTGTAGTCTGAATACCTATGATGCCAAACAGATTTGTTTTGCCAAGGGAAGTTTTATAAATGTAAAGCTCCCCTTGATGCCCATTTATTTATTTCTTTTTACAATATATGACATGAACTGAACTGAACCGGACCGGGGGACAAGGAAAGAAGAAGAGGAAAGAAGAGGAAACAGAAAAAAAATAGAAACAAAAACCAGACAACCAGCTGCTACACCTGTAAAAAACAAAACAGACAACAATCCATGGCCTATGAGGGGAATCCAGCCTTAGCGCCAAGAGGAGCACCTGAAAGCAGACAAGCAGAGAAAAAACAAACACACAAACAAACAAAAACAAGCACAAGAAGCGGCAATCGCATACAACACAGCTGTGGATATAGATGACCTGAGACGACATGATAATACATCAACTGCTTAGTGACCATGCTACTGGACTAATGAATGTGTGTGTGTGTGTGTGTGTGTGAGAACATGCAACACCCATGGCACAGGACCTACATGATAACCGTGCTTAGTTATGAGTGTATAAGCGTACAGGGCCACAATCCACAGCCCCCCAAACAATCAGAAGCAGGCAGAGAGGGCCACAAGACCCAGGCCACCAGCAGCCCCCACAGAGCACAGAACCCAGGTAGCCCACCGCAGGGGCAACCACGCATCCACCCAGAAGACTGCAGAGGAAGCCCCCGGAAAGAGCCCCCATAAGCATAGGGCAGAGGCACTCCGGGAACCAGGGGCAACAGCCCACCGACCCCGCCAGGCCCCAGCCGCCCAGACATGGGCCGTGCACTGGACCTGGGCCCCAGGAGCCCGAGCGCCCCCAAACCCCCCGGCAGAGGCCCCACCCAATACCCAGGAGGGCCAAGCGCCCCAGACAGCCACAAAGTGGGTCAGCGCCTGCCCCAGCGCCCCTGGCCAAGTGCCCTGGGAGTCAAGACGTGCCCACAGGTGGGTGAAGTCGCGAGCAGTGGGGAGAGGCAACGCTGATGCCCCATCGGGAGAAACACAGGCAGGCCAGGCGACAGCAAGTCCCAGATCCAGGCCCAATCATTACCACACACACTTTCACGTCCCATACATCCACACATCCACACATCCTACCTCCCTCGACTCTGCTGGGGTGTAGTGCAGCGGGCACACCAGGAGGCCAGCAACCCCCCAGCCTCCACAGACCCCGAACCAGCAGAACAATTAATTAATCCTCCTGGCCCCTCCTGCCCCGAGCAGACACCAGGAAGCAGGGGTGTGCGAAGAAGACCCCTCCCCTCACCCTTCTGGCTCTTCAATATTTTCTAATAGTGAGCAATTAAAATTGAGGGGCAGCCAAACTTGTAGAACTGGGAGCGCGGCACTCTGGGCAGCCTACATACCCAAAGAGCCCCGCCCACCAGATGCCACTCAGTGTAACCACCCCCCAAGACCTAATGTGTGTGTGTGAGTGTGTTTGATAAGTACTAATGTCTAAGGTGTAATTAAAACAGGGGCAGGGAACTGCAGAGTGCAACCAAAGGGGACCACCTACGTGGCCCCATCCACTACACCCCACCGAACACACACGCCCCCAAAACCCTTCATGTGTGAGTGTGTGCTGTGTACAGGAGCCAGAAGGGAGAGGGGTATGGGGATATATACCGGGGGAGCTACTCTCCCCCAGAGAGGGCAGCCAGGGACTGGCTGCAATAGGCATCCCCGCTACCTGGGAGCCAGCAATGGGCAGGAGGGCCTGATGTCCACCAGGCTCGGGGCCTGCAGCGACCATATTCCGGGAGCTACTGTACCCCCAGAAGGTACCCATCCCGCCCCACCCCACTCAACCCAACCCCACCCCGGAGGACCTCTACAAAAAACAAACAAACAAACCACCCGGTCACACCAGTCGCAGCAGCCCGGGCCTGAGACCCACCATCACCCAGCAACCCACCACCACCACTATGTGATAAAACTAATCAGAGGGGACCAGAGAGAATGAAATTCAGCCAATTGATGTTTTGAGGAGGCAGACATTGTTTCCATGCTAATATAATCTAAAAGAAAATTTCTAAACTGGTTAATACACAGATTGTTCTTCGCTTTCCAGTTCATGAGAATAGTTTTCTTTGCGATACATAACACTGTGACAACCATGTGTGCTGAGTTAATTTCCATGTTGATGTTGTCTAAGTCACCCAGTATGCACAGTGTGGGGCATGCAGGGATGCTACACTTTAGCCATGTTGATAGGTCCTCACAGACTTCAAGCCAGAACTTCTGGACAGGCGCAGAAAACCACAAAGCGTGTACATAATCATCAGGTGTGTTATCTGTGCAATGTGAGCAGATGTTTGAGTGTGTTAGACCCATCCTGAACATCCTTTGTCCTGTATAGTGTGTTCTATGAAGGATTTTGTATTGTATGAGCTGTAAATTAGGATTTCGAGTCTTTATGAAGGTGTTCAAACATATTTGTGGTTAGAAGCTATGACCAGAACTGATGGATAAATCTGCCTCCCATTTTGAGGATGGAAGAGACATTGTGTCATCTATCTTAGACAATAATTTATATATTTTTGATAGTAGTTTTGGGGTACAGATGCTTAGAAATTCTGCTACCCTAGTCGGGGGTTGTAAGTCTGGTTGGTGGAGGATATATCCATCCATCATCTGCCGCTTATCCGGGGGTCGGGTCGCGGGGGCAGCAGCTTGAGCAGAGAAACCCAGACGTCTCTGTCCCCGGCCACTTCCTCCAGCTCTTCCGGGGGGACCCCGAGGCGTTCCCAGGCCAGCCGAGAGACATAGTCTGTCCTGGGTCTCCCCCGGGGTCTCCTCCCAGTGGGACGTGCCCGGAACACCTCCCCAGGGAGGCGCCCAGGGGGCATCCTAACCAGATGCCCGAGCCACCTCATCTGACTCCTCTCAATGCGGAGGAGCAGCGGTTCTACTCCGAGCCCCTCCCGGATGACTGAGCTTCTCACCCTATCTCTAAGGGAGAGCCCAGACACCCTGCGGAGGAAACCCATTTCGGCCGCTTGTATTCGCGATCTTGTTCTTTCGGTCAGTACCCACAACTCGTGACCATAGGTGAGGATGGGAACGTAGATTGACCAGTAAGTAGAGGCACCGGTCATACAGAGACCGAACGGCCCCTATCAAGGGGTCCGGCACTCCATATTCCCGGAGCACCCCCCACAGGACTCCACGAGGGACACGGTCGAACGCTTTCTCCAAGTCCACAAAACACATGTAGACTGGTTGGGCGAACTCCCATGCACCCTCCAGGATCCTGCCGAGGGTATAGAGCTGGTCCACTGTTCCACGGTCAGGACGAAAGCCACACCGCATCTCCTGAATCCGAGGCTCGATTATCCGACGGATCCTCCTCTCCAATACCCCCGAATAGACCTTACCAGGGAGGCTGAGGAGTGTGATACCCCTATAGTTAGAACACACCCTCCGGTCCCCCTTTTTAAAGAGGGGGACCACCACCCCAATCTGCCAGTCCAGAGGCACTGTCCCCGATGTCCACGCGATACTGCAGAGGCGTGTCAGCCAAGACAGCCCTACAACATCCAGAGCCTTGAGAAACTCAGGACGGACCTCATCCACCCCCGGGGCCTTGCCACCGAGGAACTTTTTAACCACCTCGGCAACCTCAGCCCCAGAAATGGGAGGCCCCGTCTCCGAGCTCTCCGACTCTGCCTCTTCCGAGCACGTGTTGGTAGGATTGAGGAGTTCCTCGAAGTACTCCCCCCACCGACTCACAACATCCCTAGTTGAGGTCAGCAAAGCCCCGTCCGCACTGTAAACAGTGTTGACTGTGAGCCGCTTCCCCCCCCTGAGATGCCGGATGGTGGACCAGAATCTTTTCGAGGCCGTCCGGAAATCGTTCTCCATGGTCTCACCGAACTCCTCCCAGGCCCGAGTTTTTGCCTCAGCAACCGCCGAAGCCGTGGCCCGTCTGGCCCGTCGGTACCTATCAGCTTCTTCCAGGGTCCCACTGGCCAAAAAGGCCCGATAGGACTCCTTCTTCAGCTTGACGGCTTCCCTCACCACTGGTGTCCACCAGCAGGTTCGAGGGTTGCCGCCACGACAGGCACCGACCACCTTACGGCCACAACTCCGACCAGCTGCCTCGGCAATGGAGTCACGGAACATGGCCCATTCAATGTCCCCCACCTCAAATATGGTTGAAGCTCTGCCGGAGGTGGGAGTTAAAGCTCCTTCTGACGGGGGATTCTGACAAACGCTCCCAGCAGACCCTCACAATACGTTTGGGCCTGCCAGGTCTGATCGGCATCCTCCCCCACCAGCGGAGCCAACTCACCACCAGGTGGTGATCAGTTGACAGCTCCGCCCCTCTCTTCACCCGAGTGTCCAGGACATACGGCCGCAAGTCCGATGATACAACCACAAAGTCGATCATCGAACTGCGGCCAAGGGTGTCCTGGTGCCAAGTGCACATATGGACACCCTTATGCCTGAACATGGTGTTCGTTATGGACAGTCTATGACTGGCACAGAAGTCCAACAACATAACACCACTCTGATTCAGATCGGGGGGGCCGTTCCTCCCAATCACACCCCTCCAGGTCTCACTGTCATTGCCCACGTGAGCATTGAAGTCCCCCAGCAGAATGAGGGAGTCTCCGGTAGGAGTATTCTCCAGTGCCTCCCCCAGAGACTCCAAAAAGAGTAGGTACTCTGAACTGCTGTTTGGCGCATAGGCACAAACAACAGTCAGGACTCGTCCCCCCACCCAAGGCGGAGGGAGGCTACCCTCTCGTTCACTGGGGTAAACCCCAATGTACTGGCACACAGCCGGGGGGGCAATAAGTATGCCCACACCTGCTCTGCGCCTCTCACCACGGGCAACTCCAGAGTGGAAGAGAGTCCAACCCCTCTCAAGAGTACTGGTTCCAGATCCCAAGCCGTGCGTCGAGGTGAGTCCGACTATATCTAACGGTCTGATGAAGTTTCAACAATAAACAACAAACTTTGTATTATGAGAAAGAACCAGACTCATTCTTTAGGAATCCGAAAATAAGCTCTATTTTACGAGTTATGCACGAATTCGGATTCTCCTATAAAACGAATTCCTTAACTCAAACCAAGTTAAGACTGCTTTGTCCTTCATATTTATTCATGTCTAATCAAGTTTCAATGATAAACAACGTTGTACTTTGTAGAATGAGAAAGAACTTCTTCAGCAATAAGCATCTCTCGACAAATGACGAAATACAGATTTTGCTATAAAATTAATTGCTATCAGCCTGACTTAAAACTGTTTGTCTTCCTTATTTATCCACTTCAAATCAAGTTTCAACAATTAAAAAATTTTTGTAGTTTGAGAAAGAACAACTTAATCTTGAGCAATCAGTATAAAAAGAAGGTAAGCAAAGGTGCGAATGTCAAACCATACATGATCAAAACAGGGAGCGGAGGTGTTTGGCTGAGACAAGGTGTGAATGTCCACCCATAATTAATGAAAAGCGGGCAACAAGTAGGTTCGAATGCCCAACCATACATCATCAAAAGCAAGAGTGGATATGTTCAGCTACAAGAAGGTTTGAACGTCTGACCATAGTTTGTAAAAAGCGGGTAAGAAAAGGTTCGAATGCCCGAACATACACAATCAAAGGAGGGAGCGGAGGTGTTTCGCTGTAAGAAGGTGTGAATGTCCGACCATAGTTGGTAAAAAACGGGTAAGAAAAGGTTAAAATACCCGACTGTACACAATCAGTAGCGGGTGCGGAGTTGTTCGGCTACTAAAAGGTGTGAAAGTCCAACCATGGTTTGTAAAAAGCGGGTAAGAAAAGGTGCGAATGCCCGAAAATGTATGATCAAAAGAGGGAGCGGAGGTGTTCGGCTGCAAGAAGGTGTGAATGTACACCCATAATTACTGAAAAATGGGTAAGAAAAGGTGCGAATGCCCAACTATACATAATCAAAAGCAGGAGTGGATGTGTTCGGCTCCAAGAAAGGTTGAATGTCTGACCATAGTTTGTAAAAAGCAGGTAAGAAAAGGTTTGACTGCCCGAACATACACCATCAAAAGAGGGAGCGGAGGTGTTCCGCTGTAAGAAGGTGTGAATGTCCGACCATAGTTGGTAAAAAGCGGGTAAGAAAAGGTTAAAATACCCGACTGTACACAATCAATAGCGGGAGCGGAGTTGTTCGGCTACTAAAAGATGTGAAAGTCCGACTATGGTTTGTAAAAAGCGGGTAAGAAAAGGTGCTAATGCCCGACAATGTATGATCAAAAGAGGGAGTGGAGGTTTTCGGCTGTAAGAAGGTCTGAATGTCCAACTATAATTTGTAAAAACCGGGTAAGAAAAGGCTTGAAAGCCCGACTATACACCATCATAAGCGGGAGAGGAGGTGTTCAGCTGTAAGAAGGTGTGAATGTCCACCTATAATTACTGAAAAATGGGTAAGAAAAGGTGCGAATGCCCAAACATACATCATCAAAAGCAGGAGTGGATGTGTTGGGCTACAAGAAGGTTTGAAAGTCCGACCATGGTTTGTAAAAAACGGGTAAGAAAAGGTGCGAATGCCCGACAATGTATATTCAAAAGAGGGAGCGGAGGTTTTTGGCTACAAGAAGGTTTGAATGTCCGACCATAGTTTGTAAAAAGCGGGTAAGAAAAGGTTCAAATGCCTGACAATACACCATCAAAAGCGTGAGCGGAGGTGTTCCGCTGTAAGACGGTGTGAATGTCCGACCATAGTTGGTAAAAAGCGGGTAAGAAAAGGTTAAAATACCCGACTGTACACAATCAATAGCGGGAGCGGAGTTGTTCGGCTACAAGAAGGTGTGAAAGTCCAACCATGGTTTGTAAAAAGCTGCTAAGAAAAGGTTCGAATGCCCGAATATATACCATCAAAAGCGGAAGCGGAGGTGTTCGGCTGCAAGAAGGTGTGAACGTCCGACCAAAGTTTGTAAAAAGCAGTTAAGAAAAGGTTCGAATATCCAACCAAACATAATCAAAAGCGGGAGCAGAGCTGTTCGACTGCAAGTAGGTGTGAATCTCCAGCCATAATTACTCACAAACGAGTAAAAAAAGGTAGTATTGCCAGACCATACATGATCAAAACAGGGAGCTGAGGTGGTTCAGCACCAAGGTGTGAATGTCTGACTATAGTTTGTAAAAAGCGGGTAAGCTGCGAATGACCGACTAAATATCAACAAAAGGTCTTCGGATGCAAGTGGGTGTGAATATCCCACCATACAAGTATGGTGGAGAGGAAGCTGTGAACAGCCGACCATAGTTTGCAAAAAGCGGGTGAGACAAGGTGCGAATGTCCAACCATACATGATCAACACAGGGAGCGGAGGTGTTTGGCTGTGGCAAGGTGTGAATGTCCACCCAAAATTAATGAAAAGCGGGCAAAAAGTAGGTTTGAATGCCCAAGCATACATCATCAAAAGAAGGAGTGGATGTGTTTGGCTACAAGAAGGTTTGAATGTCCGAGCATAGTTTGTAAAAAGCGGGTAAGAAAAGGTTCGAATGCCCAAACAAACACCATCAAAAGAGGGAGCGGAAGTGTTTGGCTGTGACAAGGTGTGAATGTCCACCCAAAATTAATGAAAAGCGGGCAAAAAGTAGGTTTGAATGCCCAAGCATACATCATCAAAAGAAGGAGTGGATGTGTTCGGCTACAAGAAGGTTTGAATGTCCGAGCATAGTTTGTAAAAAGCGGGTAAGAAAAGGTTCGAATGCCCAAACAAACACCATCAAAAGAGGGAGCGGAGGTGTTCCGCTGTAAGAAGGTGTGAATGTCCGACCATAGTTGGTAAAAAGTGGGTAAGAAAAGGTTAAAATACCCGACTGTACACAATCAATAGGGGGAGCGGAGTTGTTCGGCTACAAGAAGGTGTGAAAGTCCAACCATGGTTTGTAAAAAGCTGGTAAGAAAAGGTTCGAATGCCCGAATATATACCATCAAAAGCGGAAGTGGAGGTGTTCGGCTGCAAGAAGGTGTGAACGTCCGACCAAAGTTTGTAAAAAGCAGTTAAGAAAAGGTTCGAATATCCAACCAAACAAAATCAAAAGCGGGAGCAGAGCTGTTCGACTGCAAGTAGGTGTGAATGTCCAGCCATAATTACTCACAAACGGGTAAGAAAAGGTAGTATTGCCAGACCATACATGATCAAAACAGGGAGCTGAGGTGGTTCAGCACCAAGGTGTGAATGTCTGACTATAGTTTGTAAAAAGCGGGTACGATAAGGTGCGAATGCCTGACAATGTATAATCAAAAGAGGGAGCAGAGGTTTTCGGCTACAAGAAGGTTTGAACGTCTGACCATAGTTTGTAAAAAGCGGGTAAGAAAAGGTTCGAATGCCCGAACATACACCATCAAAGGAGGGAGCGGAGGTGTTCCGCTGTAAGAAGGTGTGAATGTCCGACCATAGTTGGTAAAAAACGGGTAAGAAAAGGTTAAAATACCCGACTGTACACAATCAGTAGCGGGTGCGGAGTTGTTTGGCTACTAAAAGGTGTGAAAGTCCGACCATGGTTTGTAAAAAGCGGGTAAGAAAAGGTGCGAATGCCCGAAAATGTATGATCAAAAGAGGGAGCGGAGGTGTTTGGCTGCAAGAAGGTGTGAATGTACACCCATAATTACTGAAAAATGGGTAAGAAAAGGTGCGAATGCCCAAATATACATAATCAAAAGCAGGAGTGGATGTGTTCGGCTCCAAGAAGGGTTGAACGTCTGACCATAGTTTGTAAAAAGCAGGTAAGAAAAGGTATGACTGCCCGAACATACACCATCAAAAGAGGGAGCGGAGGTGTTCCGCTGTAAGAAGGTGTGAATGTCCGACCATAGTTGGTAAAAAGCGGGTAAGAAAAGGTTAAAATACCCGACTGTACACAATCAATAGCGGGAGCGGAGTTGTTCGGCTACTAAAAGATGTGAAAGTCCGACTATGGTTTGTAAAAAGCGGGTAAGAAAAGGTGCTAATGCCCGACAATGTATGATCAAAAGAGGGAGCAGAGGTGTTCGGCTGCAAGAAGGTCTGAATGTCCAACCATAATTTGTATAAACCGGGAAGGAAAGTTTCGAAAGCCCGACTATACACCATCAAAAGCGGGAGCAGAGTGGTTCAGCTGCAAGAAGGTCTGAATGTCCATCAATAATTGCTTTAAAACATGAAAGAAAATTTTCGAATATCATCCGCACATGATCATAAGAAGGAGAGGAGGTGTTCAGCTGCAAGAAGGTGTGAATGTCCACCCATAATTCCTGAAAAATGGGTAAAAAAAGGTGCGAATGCCCAACCATACATTATCAAAAGCAGGTGTGAATGTCAGATCATAATTTGCAAAAAGCTGATGAGAAAGGGTGAGAATGCCCGACTATACACCATCAAATGCGGGAGCGGAGGTGTTCGGCTCTGAGTAGGTGTGAATGTACACCCATAATTACTGAAAAATGGGTAAGAAAAGGTGCGAATGCCCAAATATACATAATCAAAAGCAGGAGTGGATGTGTTCGGCTCCAAGAAGGGTTGAACGTCTGACCATAGTTTGTAAAAAGCAGGTAAGAAAAGGTTTGACTGCCCGAACATACACCATCAAAAGAGGGAGCGGAGGTGTTCCGCTGTAAGAAGGTGTGAATGTCCGACCATAGTTGGTAAAAAGCGGGTAAGAAAAGGTTAAAATACCCGACTGTACACAATCAATAGCGGGAGCGGAGTTGTTCGGCTACTAAAAGATGTGAAAGTCCGACTATGGTTTGTAAAAAGCGGGTAAGAAAAGGTGCTAATGCCCGACAATGTATGATCAAAAGAGGGAGCAGAGGTGTTCGGCTGCAAGAAGGTCTGAATGTCCAACCATAATTTGTATAAACCGGGAAGGAAAGTTTCGAAAGCCCGACTATACACCATCAAAAGCGGGAGCAGAGTGGTTCAGCTGCAAGAAGGTCTGAATGTCCATCAATAATTGCTTTAAAACATGAAAGAAAATTTTCGAATATCATCCGCACATGATCATAAGAAGGAGAGGAGGTGTTCAGCTGCAAGAAGGTGTGAATGTCCACCCATAATTCCTGAAAAATGGGTAAAAAAAGGTGCGAATGCCCAACCATACATTATCAAAAGCAGGTGTGAATGTCAGATCATAATTTGCAAAAAGCTGATGAGAAAGGGTGAGAATGCCCGACTATACACCATCAAATGCGGGAGCGGAGGTGTTCGGCTCTGAGTAGGTGTGAATGTCCCACCATAATTGCTGAAAAATGTGTTAGAAAAGGAAAGAATGCCGGACCATACATCATCAAAAGCGAGAGAGGTGGTGTTCGGCTGCAAAAAGGTGTAAATGTTCGACTAAAGTTTGTAAAAAGCGGGTAAGACATGGTGCGAATGCCTGACAAGGTATGATCAAAAGCAGGAGCGGAGGTGTTCAGCTGCAAGAAGGTCTAAATGTCCATCAATAATTGCTAGAAAACATGAAAGAAAATTTTCGAAAATCAAACCGCACATGATCATAAGTGGGAGAGGAGGTGTTCAGCTGCAAGAAGGTGTGAATGTCCACCCATTATTCCTGACAAATGGGTAAGAAAAGGTGCGAATGCCAAACCATACATTATCAAAAGCAGGTGTGAATGTCAGATCATAATTTGCAAAAAGCTGATGAGAAAGGGTGAGAATGTCCGACTGCACACCATCAAATGCGGGAGCGGAGTTGTTCGGCTGTGAGTTGGTGTGAATCTCCGACCGTAATTTCTGAAAAATGTGTTAGAAAAGGTAAGAATGCCGGTCCATACATCATCAAAAGCGAGAGAGGTGGTGTTCGGCTGCAAGTAGGTGTGAATGTCCAGCCATAATTACTCACAAACGGGTAAGAAAAGGTAGTATTGCCAGACCATACATGATCAAAACAGGGAGCGGAGGTGGTTCAGCTGCAAGAAGGTGTGAATGTCTCACTAAAGTTCAAATATATTAACAAAAGCGGGAGGAGAGGTCTTCGGATGAGAGTGGTTGAGAATTTCCAACCATAATCTATAAAATTCGGTGAAAAAAAGGTGTGATAGAACACTAAAAGGTGGAGCGGAAGTGTTCGGCTGCAAGAAGGTGTGAATGTCCGACTATATTTGGTGAAAAGCAGGTGAAGCAAGGTCTGAATGCCCAACCTTACATTATCAAAAGCGAGATCAGAGGTGTTTGGCTGCAAGAAGGCCATAGTTTGCCAAAAGCGGGTAAGCTGCGAATGACCAACTAAATATCAACAAAAGTGGGGGCGGAGGTCTTCGGATGCAACTGGGTGTGAACATCCCACCATACAAGTATGGTGGAGAGGAAGCTGTGAACAGCCGACCATAGTTTGCAAAAAGCGGGTGAGAAAAGGTGCGAATGTGCAACCATACATGATCAAAACAGGGAGCGGAGGTGTTTGGCTGTGACAAGGTGTGAATGTCCACCCAAAATTAATGAAAAGCGGGCAAAAGGTAGGTTTGAATGCCCAACCATACATCATCAAAAGCAGGAGTGGATATGTTCGGCTACAAGAAGGTTTGAACGTCTGACCATAGTTTGTAAAAAGCGGGTAAGAAAAGGTTCGAATGCCCAAACATACACCATCAAAAGAGGGAGCGGAGGTGTTCCGCTGTAAGAAGGTGTGAATGTCCGACCATAGTTGGTAAAAAGTGGGTAAGAAAAGGTTAAAATACCCGACTGTACACAATCAATAGGGGGAGCGTAGTTGTTCGGCTACAAGAAGTTGTGAAAGTCCAACCATTGTTTGTAAAAAGCGGGTAAGAAAAGGTGCGAATGCCCGAAAATGTATGATCAAAAGAGGGAGCGGAGGTGTTCGGCTGCAAGAAGGTGTGAATGTACACCCATAATTACTGAAAAATGGGTAAGAAAAGGTGCGAATGCCCAACTATACATAATCAAAAGCAGGAGTGGATGTGTTCGGCTCCAAGAAGGGTTGAATGTCTGACCATAGTTTGTAAAAAGCAGGTAAGAAAAGGTTTGACTGCCCGAACATACACCATCAAAAGAGGGAGTGGAGGTGTTCCGCTGTAAGAAGGTGTGAATGTCCGACCATAGTTGGTAAAAAGCGGGTAAGAAAAGGTTAAAATACCCGACTGTACACAATCAATAGCGGGAGCGGAGTTGTTCGGCTACAAGAAGGTGTGAAAGTCCAACCATCGTTTGTCAAAAGCTGGTAAGAAAAGGTTCGAATGCCCGAATATATACCATCAAAAGCGGAAGCGGAGGTGTTCGGCTGCAAGAAGGTGTGAACGTCCGACCAAAGTTGGCAAAAAGCAGTAAAGAAAGGTTCAAATATCCAAACATAATTAAAAGCGAGAGAGAAATTTTGTTCAGCTGCAAGTAGGTGTGAATATCCAGCCATAATTACTCACAAACGGGTAAGAAAATGTAGTATTGCCAGACCATACATGATCAAAACAGGGAGCGGAGGTGGTTTAGCTGCAAAAAGGGGTGAATGTCCAACTAAAGTTCAAATATATTAACAAAAGTGGGAGGAGAGGTCTTCGGATTAGAGTGGTTGAAATTTCCAACCATAATCTATAAAATGCGGTGAAAAAAAAAAGGTGTGAAGGAATGAATTTTATAGCAAAATCCGAAATCATGCATAACTCCGCAAAAGGAACGTATTGCTCAACCAAAGGGATGCTTCTTTCTCATTCAGGGTAATATGAGGAACTTTATGCTTGATACATTTTAGACACGGATAACTATGAAGGACAAAGCAATTTTAACTTGGTTTGAGCAAAGCAATTCATTTTATAGGAAAATCCGAAATCGTGCAGGACTCATGAAAGTAAGCTTATTCTCGGATTCCTGATCCTCCTCTTTCCTATACTGCAAAATACAGCCTTGTTCTTTGTTGAAATCGATATAGACATTGATAAATATGAAGGACAAAGCAGTTTCCACTTTGTTTGAGTGAAGGAAATAATTTTATAGCAAAATCCCAAATCAAGCAGAACGTATGAAAATAAGCGTGTTTTCGGATTCCTGATCCTTCAGTGTTGCTATTTCTTCTACTGCAAAATACAATGTTGTTCTTTGTTGAAGTCGATCTAGACATTGATAAATATGAAGGACAAAGTAGTTTTAACATAGTTTGAGTAAAGGAATTCATTTTATACATAAAATCCCAAATCATGCAGAACGTATGAAAATAAGCTTATTCTCGGATTCCTGTTCCTTCAAGTGTTGCTCTTTCTACTACTGCAAAATACAATGTTGTTCTTTGTTGAAGTAAATCTAGACATTGATAAATATGAAGGACAAAGCAGTTTTCACTTGGTTTGAGTGAAGGAATTCATTTTATACATAAAATCCCAAATCATTCAAAACGTATGAAAAGAAGCTTATTCTCGGATTCCTGATCCTTCAGTGTTGCTTTTTCTTCTACTGCAAAATACAATGTTGTTCTTTGTTGAAGTCGATCTAGACATTGATAAATATGAAGGACAAAGCAGTTTTAACTTGGTTTGAGTGAAGGAATTCATTTTATACATAAAATCCCAAATCATGCAGAACGTATGAAAATAAGCTTATTCTCGGATTACTGATCCTTCAGTGATGCTCTTTCTTCTACTGCAAAATCCAGTGTTGTTCTTTGTTGAAGTCAATCTAGACATTGATAAATATGAAGGACAAAGCAGTTTTCACTTGGTTTGAGTGAAGGATTTGCAGCTGAAAACCTCCCGCTCCCGCTTTTGATTGTGTATAGTCGCGCTTTCGAGCCTTTTCTTACCCGGTTTTTAGAAATTATGGTTAGACATTCAGACCTTGCAGCCGAAGACCTCCACTCCCTCTTTTGATCATACATTGTCGGGCATTCGCACCTTGTCTTACCCGCTTTTTACAAACTATAGTCAGACATTCACATCTTGCAGCTGAACCACCTCAGCTCCCTGTTTTGATCATGTATGGTCTGGCAATACTACCTTTTCTTACCCGTTTGTGAGTAATTATGGCTGGACATTCACACCTACTTGCAGTCGAACAGCTCTGCTCTCGCTTTTGATGGTATATATTCGGGCATTCGAACCTTTTCTTAGCAGCTTTTTACAAACCATGGTTGAACTTTCACACCTTCTTGTAGCCGAACACCTCCGCTCCCGCTTTTGATGGTGTATAGTCAGGCATTTGAACCTTTTCTTTCCCGCTTTTTACAAACTATGGTCGGACATTCAAACCTTCTTGTAGCCGAAAACCTCCGCTCCCTCTTTTGATCATACATTGTCGGGCATTCGCACCTTTTCTTACCCGTTTTTTACAAACCATGGTCGGACTGTCACACATTCTTGTAGCCGAACACCTCCGCTCCCGCTATTGATTGTGTACAGTCGGGTATTTTAACCTTTTCTTACCCGTTTTTTACCAACTATGGTCGGACATTCACACCGTCTTACAGCGGAACACCTCCGCTCCCTCTTTTGATGTTGTATGTTTGGGCATTCGAACCTTTTCTTACCCGCTTTTTACAAATTATGATCTGACATTCACACCTGCTTTTGATAATGTATGGTTTGGCATTCGCACCTTTTCTTACCCATTTTTCAGTAATTATGGGTGGACATTCACACCTTCTTGTAGCCGAACACCTCCGCTCCCGCTATTGATTGTGTACAGTCGGGTATTTTAACCTTTTCTTACCCGTTTTTTACCAACTATGGTCGGACATTCACACCGTCTTACAGCGGAACACCTCCGCTCCCTCTTTTGATGTTGTATGTTTGGGCATTCGAACCTTTTCTTACCCGCTTTTTACAAACTATGCTCGGACATTCAAACCTTCTTGTAGCCGAACACATCCACTCCTGCTTTTGATGATGTATGGTTGGGCATTCAAACCTACTTGTTGCCCGCTTTTCATTAATTTTTGTGGACATTCACACCTTGTCACAGCCAAACACCTCCGCTCCCTGTTTTGATCATGTATGGTTGGACATTCGCTCCTTTTCTCACCCGTTTTTTGCCAACTATGGTCGGCTGTTCACAGCTTCCTCTCCACCATACTTGGTGGGATATTCACACCCACTTGCATCCGAAGACCTTTTGTTGATATTTAGTTGGTCATTCGCAGCTTACCCGCTTTTGGCAAACTATGGCCTTCATGCAGCCAAACACCTCTGATCTCGCTTTTGATGATGTAAGGTTGGGCATTCAGACCTTGCTTCACCTGCTTTTCACCAAATATAGTCGGACATTCACACCTTCTTGCAGCCGAACACTTCCGCTCCACCTTTTAGTGTTCTATCACACCTTTTTTTTCACCGCATTTTATAGATTATGGTTGGAAATTCTCAACCACTCTCATCCGAAGACCTCTCCTCCCGCTTTTGTTAATATATTTGAACTTTAGTCGGACATTCACACCTTCTTGCAGCTGAACCACCTCCGCTCCCTGTTTTGATCATGTATGGTCTGGCAATACTACCTTTTCTTACCCGTTTGTTAGTAATTATGGCTGGACATTCACACCTACTTGCAGCCGAACACCACCTCTCCCGCTTTTGATGATGTATGGACGGGCATTCTTACCTTTTCTAACACATTTTTCAGCAATTATGGTCGGAGATTCACACTTACTCACAGCCGAACAACTCCGCTCCCGCATTTGATGGTGTATAGTCGGGCATTCTCACCCTTTCTCATCAGCTTTTTGCAAATTATGATCTGACATTCACACCTGCTTTTGATAATGTATGGTTTGGCATTCGCACCTTTTCTTACCCATTTTTCAGTAATTATGGGTGGACATTCACACCTTCTTGCAGCTGAACACCTCCTCTCCCGCTATTGATTGTGTACAGTCGGGTATTTTAACCTTTTCTTACCCGCTTTTTACCAAATATGGTCGGACATTCACACCGTCTTACAGCGGAACACCTCTGCTCCCGCTTTTGATGGTGTATAGTCAGGCATTTGAACCTTTTCTTACCCGCTTTTTACAAACTATGGTCGGACATTCAAACCTTCTTGTAGCCGAAAACCTCCGCTCCCTCTTTTGATTATACATTGTTGGGCATTCGCACCTTATTTACAAACTATAGTCAGACATTCACACCTTGCAGCTGAGCCACCTCAGCTCCCTGTTTTGATAGTGTATGTTCGGGCATTCGAACCTATTCTTACCCCCTTTTTACAAACTATGCTCGGAGATTCACACCTACTCACAGCCGAACAACTCCGCTCCCGCATTTGATAATGTCTTGTCCAGCATTCTAGTCTCTTCTAACACATTTTTCAGCAATTATGGTTGGACATTCACACCTACTCACAGCCGAACACTTCCGCTCCCACATTTGATGGTGTATAGCCGGGCATTCTCACCCTTTCTCATCAGCTTTTTGCAAATTATGATCTGACATTCACACCTACTTGCAGTCGAACAGCTCTGCTCCCGCTTTTGATTATGTTTGGTTGGATATTCGAACCTTTTCTTAACTGCTTTTTACAAACTTTGGTCGGACGTTCACACCTTCTTGCAGCCGAACACATCCACTTCCACTTTTGATGGTATATATTCGGGCATTCGAACCTTTTCTTACCCGCTTTTTACAAACCGTGGTCGGACTTTCACACCTTCTTGTAGCCAAACAACTCCGCTCCCGCTATTGATTGTGTACAGTCGGGTATTTTAACCTTTTCTTACCCGCTTTTTACCAACTATGGTCGGACATTTACACCTTCTTACAGCGGAACACCTCCGCTCCCTCTTTTGATGGTCTATGTTCGGGCATTCGAACCTTTTCTTACCCGCTTTTTACAAACTATGGTCGGACATTCAAACTTTCTTGTAGCCGAACACATCCACTCCTGCTTTTGATGATGTATGGTTGGGCATTTTCACCTTTTCTTACCCATTTTTCAGTAATTATGGGTGGACATTCACACCTTCTTGCAGCTGAACAACTCCTCTCCCGCTTATGATCATGTACGGTTTGATATTTGAAAATTTTCTTTCATGTTTTAAAGCAATTATTGATGGACATTCAAATCTTCTTGTAGCCGAACACATCCACTCCTGCTTTTGATGATGTATGGTAAGCTTTTCTTACCCGCTTTTTACAAACTATGGTCGGACATTCAAACCTTCTTGTAGCCAAAACCCTCCGCTCCCTCTTTTGATCATACATTGTTGGGCATTCGCACCTTATCTTACCCGCTTTTTACAAACTATAGTCAGACATTCATACCTTGCAGCTGAACCACCTCCTCTCCCTGTTTTGATCATGTATGGTCTGGCAATACTACCTTTTCTTACCCGTTTGTGAGTAATTAATCCCAAAATATTGAGCATAAAATAAGTCTTTATGCTGATGATGTATTACTTTTCCTTCAGAACTCACAGACGTCTCTCAGTCAGACGATCACACTCATAAATAAATTCTCAGCACTTTCTGACTACTCTATCAACTGGTCTAAGACCACAGTTCTGCCCATTAACTGTAGGGTCCATAATATACCTGCGATCACTTTACAGTCAGGAAATATTAGATATTTAGGCATACACATTTCCTCCAGGCTCTCAGAGCTAACAAAGCTAAATTATGTGCAATTATTAAAGACAGTAGAGGACGATCTCTCGTTGGAAGTCCTTACCTATATCACTTATGGGGAGAGTTACATCCATTAAAATGATGATACTACCAAAAGTTAACTATTTGTTCTCAATGATCCCCATAAAACCATCTGCTACTTGGTTTAAGTCACTAGATTCATGCATCTCCAAATTTCTGTGGAAAAACAAACCACCACGTATTAGTTTAAAAACCCTACAGAAGACCAAGGACAGTGGTGGATTAGATTTACCTCATTTTCAGCACTATTCCTTAGACAATAGGTTACAATATATATCAAAATGGTTTAAACCTTGTTGTTGTCACAGTTCCCAGAGACGTTGTAATCGTTGAGGATTCTATATTCACCCCCTCATTAGAGGCACGTAATGCAGATTGATGACACTGAATCTTCTTCTCTGTTCATTGCTGGCATCATTCCCAGCATCGTAAGTGTTCGTGGCATTGTTAGCCTCTTCTTCTGGATCTTGATATCGAGAATCCTTTTGTATTTCTGGTTTGTCAGTCCTCTGTCTTCGTTCACTGGAGTCTTTGTCTTTTTGTCCTTGAGTTTGGTGATTTTTTCTTCTTTTGATGCCTTGACACAATGTGACAGGTGATACCACGTGGGAGATCCTGTAACTTGGATTGCTGTCCCTGTGCTGCGAAATGGCTGTGCTGCTCAAATGGTCTCTCCTTCATCATGGTTACATGCTGCCATTCCAACATCTCGCCATTCCGACATGGGTCTCCAATTGTCGGAATGGCGACACTTAATTTTTTATCAAACGTCCCACCATTCCGACACTTTTTTCCTCCTATGGTCGGAATGGCGGTATGTTTTTTGTTTTTTTTAACATACCGCCATTCCGACAGTTCCTTTTAATAGCCTATTTTTTACCCAAAACATTTTGCACTAATGATATGCCGGCGCAAATACGCCCTAAAGTTTGGCGCACAAGCTTTGCACATGCAGAGGCCACAGCCTCGCAAACAAACTTTAATAATCTATTATCAAAATCCCCTGAATTTCAAATATAAAAATACAGATATTAATATAACTCTGGCGAGACTGAAACTGATTAAGCAGAAATACAGTGTCAGTGAGCTGTCACAGCAGCCAGCTGGAGCGGAGCTCTCCACAGAGCCCATGCGTCTTTTGCACGCTGTCATCATATGCAAAAGTAATAATTGCAATTACAGATATCACGGCTACTGCACAGGACACAGTTGCGAGCACTCTGCCTTGCCTTGCCAATACAAGAAGATAGAAATGACAGCATAGAACGTATAAAACACAACAAAATGCAGTAAAAACGTTTATTCATGTTATTCACGTGATTTATGAGTACTCACTCCAATTTTGGGAAGCGCGGATGGGTTTTGCGCATTTGGCACAAACACACAGCCGCAACGGTTGTAGCTTTATACAGCCTGTTGATATCTTAAGGACCTAACTGGTCACACCTGGGACTAAATGTCATGTAGAGATTGTTTTTACATGACATTACAGCTGAACATATAGCTTTCATCCACAAACCAACGTGGGAGAGCCCGAAGACGCATGTGCCAGACGCACATAGGCATGCGTAAAACCAATTTTGACCACTTCATACTGTTTATTTGCTTTCTTTTAGTTAACTTTCGTTTCTTTTGGATTCTTGTGCGTGTTATGGAGCCGTTTTGGTCCATGTTTGTAAGCCTTTTTTTCCTGGATTAAATTTTCGGAAGTTGAAACAAGTGGCATTGGAGTGTGTGATTGAAAACCACCGCGGACTGCTTCTCCTCCTCCAGTTGCCGAGACTTTGTGTTTTTAATAACGCTTGTCTATAAACATGTTAAACATATAAATTGCATGAACAGAAAGAAGGGACTCACCTGTTGAGTAACACACATTTCCTTATACGGAAAGCCTTGTCGGAATGGTGGGACATTTGAACGTCAGAATAGCGGGATGTCGCAATGGTGGGATGTCGGAATGGTGGGACGTTTGCATGTCGGAATGGTGGTATGTCGGAATGGTGGTATGTCGGAATGGTGGGATGTCGGAATAGCGGGATGTCGGAATGGCGGGATTTCGGAATGGGTGTTGCCACCCCCTTCATCATATACACAGTTATTTATACATCACCTTCCACCATGAAGCGTTGTCCCTTTTTGTTTCTCTCTTTGTTCTTAAAATGCTGTTATGCATGTCTAAACCAATCCATTAAATTAGATCATTTTGGCAGTAAAGCGATCTACAATGTGCTTGGTCGCAAAGCTGCTCATCTGTGGTAAACAGCTCTTCAGAAAGGCATTCTTCAATTGATTTCACTAATTCTATGTAATAATTTTGTGATTTCCTACAAAACTACACTTCTTCTCCCATCTGTCTGAGTATTTAATATTGTCTGGGTCCCGTTAAAACATGTATTTTTCCCATCTAATTCCTTGTTTGCTTTAAAACAAGTATTCCCCATTTTCTATCCCTTCAGTAGCCAACCAGTTTGTATGGAGTACACTGGAGCAACTTGACTGATCAGTAAAACACTGCTTTTGTTGTCACCGCAAGGCTTCCCCCGTCGGTTGTTTCACTGAGACACTACTGAGTAACTATAACTCAACACAGTTTATACACATAACATTCATATACATACTAACAAACAAACAAACAATTATTTATCGCAATTTTCTCATCTCTGTTTGAACGTACACCCAGGTAAATATTCCTGTAGTCTTCTCATACCGACTATGGACCCATTCATTGTTTAACTTCACTGTTTTGCAAATCCTAATTGAATATTACACATTGACATTGAACTTTACTTGATAAGCAGGTCTTCATTGCATTCAGCAGCCTATATGTGAGCATCTATGTGTAAGCTGTTCTTCTTTGCATTTATCAGCAGCAAGCAATTCTTCATTGCACATGCATATGAAAATAGTAAAACAATTCCAATGCGTTAGCGAAACCTTCTATATCAGGAGTGTCCATCATGATGCTGGGAATAGAACCTCTTTCCCAGAATAGTTCAACCTTCATTACTCAACTGATCATAACTCCGCAATGAACACATTTCAAAGTATCATTCCTCTACATATATTCAAAAATCTATGTGTAAATGTTTAATATTTCTTATATTTGTTGATGTCATTCTGTGTGCATGTGGCCTAAACCCAATCTCTGTGTGGCAATTTTAATTTAAACAAGTTGAACTCTGCCTCTGATCATTTAAAAAAGGTGTGTACCAATATCAACCTTTCTCAGGTAATTACTGATCCTACAAAACCAAAGAGATCCTTCAAGGTTGTCCCTGATTGGCTCAATCTTAACAAATCAAAGGTAGAAAATCCGCAGTATCTGAACTTGGTGTTAGTTATCACTGCTCAATAGCCTGTATCAGAATTGCAAAAATGAAAACATTAGGTCCACGCTTGGTATCCAGATCCTGAAACATCTCCATGAGCAGGCTTTTTTTTAACTGATCTGTTGAATAGTTATATGACACTGTTAAAATCCCAGATGAAGATCTAGCACTTGACCATTTTTGTAAATCTTCTAATTCCATAGTTGATAAACACGCCCCTTTTAAAAAGTATAGAACTTAGAACAGGTCTATCCCTGGCTTTCGGCAGAACTGTCTTCTTTACTTTTTTTTCCCCTTGTCCTGTTCAGCATTATGTCAGAAGAATTGTAGTCTGAATACCTATGATGCCAAACAGATTTGTTTTGCCAAGGGAAGTTTTATAAATGTAAAGCTCCCCTTGATGCCCATTTATTTATTTCTTTTTACAATATATGACATGAACTGAACTGAACCGGACCGGGGGACAAGGAAAGAAGAAGAGGAAAGAAGAGGAAACAGAAAAAAAATAGAAACAAAAACCAGACAACCAGCTGCTACACCTGTAAAAAACAAAACAGACAACAATCCATGGCCTATGAGGGGAATCCAGCCTTAGCGCCAAGAGGAGCACCTGAAAGCAGACAAGCAGAGAAAAAACAAACACACAAACAAACAAAAACAAGCACAAGAAGCGGCAATCGCATACAACACAGCTGTGGATATAGATGACCTGAGACGACATGATAATACATCAACTGCTTAGTGACCATGCTACTGGACTAATGAATGTGTGTGTGTGTGTGTGAGAACATGCAACACCCATGGCACAGGACCTACATGATAACCGTGCTTAGTTATGAGTGTATAAGCGTACAGGGCCACAATCCACAGCCCCCCAAACAATCAGAAGCAGGCAGAGAGGGCCACAAGACCCAGGCCACCAGCAGCCCCCACAGAGCACAGAACCCAGGTAGCCCACCGCAGGGGCAACCACGCATCCACCCAGAAGACTGCAGAGGAAGCCCCCGGAAAGAGCCCCCATAAGCATAGGGCAGAGGCACTCCGGGAACCAGGGGCAACAGCCCACCGACCCCGCCAGGCCCCAGCCGCCCAGACATGGGCCGTGCACTGGACCTGGGCCCCAGGAGCCCGAGCGCCCCCAAACCCCCCGGCAGAGGCCCCACCCAATACCCAGGAGGGCCAAGCGCCCCAGACAGCCACAAAGTGGGTCAGCGCCTGCCCCAGCGCCCCTGGCCAAGTGCCCTGGGAGTCAAGACGTGCCCACAGGTGGGTGAAGTCGCGAGCAGTGGGGAGAGGCAACGCTGATGCCCCATCGGGAGAAACACAGGCAGGCCAGGCGACAGCAAGTCCCAGATCCAGGCCCAATCATTACCACACACACTTTCACGTCCCATACATCCACACATCCACACATCCTACCTCCCTCGACTCTGCTGGGGTGTAGTGCAGCGGGCACACCAGGAGGCCAGCAACCCCCCAGCCACCACAGACCCCGAACCAGCAGAACAATTAATTAATCCTCCTGGCCCCTCCTGCCCCGAGCAGACACCAGGAAGCAGGGGTGTGCGAAGAAGACCCCTCCCCTCACCCTTCTGGCTCTTCAATATTTTCTAATAGTGAGCAATTAAAATTGAGGGGCAGCCAAACTTGTAGAACTGGGAGCGCGGCACTCTGGGCAGCCTACATACCCAAAGAGCCCCGCCCACCAGATGCCACTCAGTGTAACCACCCCCCAAGACCTAATGTGTGTGTGTGAGTGTGTTTGATAAGTACTAATGTCTAAGGTGTAATTAAAACAGGGGCAGGGAACTGCAGAGTGCAACCAAAGGGGACCACCTACGTGGCCCCATCCACTACACCCCACCGAACACACACGCCCCCAAAACCCTTCATGTGTGAGTGTGTGCTGTGTACAGGAGCCAGAAGGGAGAGGGGTATGGGGATATATACCGGGGGAGCTACTCTCCCCCAGAGAGGGCAGCCAGGGACTGGCTGCAATAGGCATCCCCGCTACCTGGGAGCCAGCAATGGGCAGGAGGGCCTGATGTCCACCAGGCTCGGGGCCTGCAGCGACCATATTCCGGGAGCTACTGTACCCCCAGAAGGTACCCATCCCGCCCCACCCCACTCAACCCAACCCCACCCCGGAGGACCTCTACAAAAAACAAACAAACAAACCACCCGGTCACACCAGTCGCAGCAGCCCGGGCCTGAGACCCACCATCACCCAGCAACCCACCACCACCACTATGTGATAAAACTAATCAGAGGGGACCAGAGAGAATGAAATTCAGCCAATTGATGTTTTGAGGAGGCAGACATTGTTTCCATGCTAATATAATCTAAAAGAAAATTTCTAAACTGGTTAATACACAGATTGTTCTTCGCTTTCCAGTTCATGAGAATAGTTTTCTTTGCGATACATAACACTGTGACAACCATGTGTGCTGAGTTAATTTCCATGTTGATGTTGTCTAAGTCACCCAGTATGCACAGTGTGGGGCATGCAGGGATGCTACACTTTAGCCATGTTGATAGGTCCTCACAGACTTCAAGCCAGAACTTCTGGACAGGCGCAGAAAACCACAAAGCGTGTACATAATCATCAGGTGTGTTATCTGTGCAATGTGAGCAGATGTTTGAGTGTGTTAGACCCATCCTGAACATCCTTTGTCCTGTATAGTGTGTTCTATGAAGGATTTTGTATTGTATGAGCTGTAAATTAGGATTTCGAGTCTTTATGAAGGTGTTCAAACATATTTGTGGTTAGAAGCTATGACCAGAACTGATGGATAAATCTGCCTCCCATTTTGAGGATGGAAGAGACATTGTGTCATCTATCTTAGACAATAATTTATATGTTTTTGATAGTAGTTTTGGGGTACAGATGCTTAGAAATTCTGCTACCCTAGTCGGGGGTTGTAAGTCTGGTTGGTGGAGGATATATCCATCCATCCATCCATCATCTGCCGCTTATCCGGGGGTCGGGTCGCGGGGGCAGCAGCTTGAGCAGAGAAACCCAGACGTCTCTGTCCCCGGCCACTTCCTCCAGCTCTTCCGGGGGGACCCCGAGGCGTTCCCAGGCCAGCCGAGAGACATAGTCTCTCCAACGTGTCCTGGGTCTCCCCCGGGGTCTCCTCCCAGTGGGACGTGCCTGGAACACCTCCCCAGGGAGGCGCCCAGGGGGCATCCTAACCAGATGCCCGAGCCACCTCATCTGACTCCTGTCAATGCGGAGGAGCAGCGGTTCTACTCCGAGCCCCTCCCGGATGACTGAGCTTCTCACCCTATCTCTAAGGGAGAGCCCAGACACCCTGCGGAGGAAACCCATTTCGGCCGCTTGTATTCGCGATCTTGTTCTTTCGGTCACTACCCACAACTCGTGACCATAGGTGAGGATGGGAACGTAGATTGACCAGTAAGTAGAGGTACCGGTCATACAGAGACCGAACGGCCCCTATCAAGGGGTCCGGCACTCCATATTCCCGGAGCACCCCCCACAGGACTCCACGAGGGACACGGTCGAACGCTTTCTCCAAGTCCACAAAACACATGTAGACTGGTTGGGCGAACTCCCATGCACCCTCCAGGATCCTGCCGAGGGTATAGAGCTGGTCCACTGTTCCACGGCCAGGACGAAAGCCACACTGCATCTCCTGAATCCGAGGCTCGATTATCCGACGGATCCTCCTCTCCAATACCCCCGAATAGACCTTACCAGGGAGGCTGAGGAGTGTGATACCCCTATAGTTGGAACACACCCTCCGGTCCCCCTTTTTAAAGAGGGGGACCACCACCCCAATCTGCCAGTCCAGAGGCACTGTCCCCGATGTCCACGCGATACTGCAGAGGCGTGTCAGCCAAGACAGCCCTACAACATCCAGAGCCTTGAGAAACTCAGGACGGACCTCATCCACCCCCGGGGCCTTGCCACCGAGGAACTTTTTAACCACCTCGGCAACCTCAGCCCCAGAAATGGGAGGCCCCGTCTCCGAGCTCTCCGACTCTGCCTCTTCCGAGCACGTGTTGGTAGGATTGAGGAGTTCCTCGAAGTACTCCCCCCACCGACTCACAACATCCCTAGTTGAGGTCAGCAAAGCCCCGTCCGCACTGTAAACAGTGTTGACTGTGAGCCGCTTCCCCCCCCTGAGATGCCGGATGGTGGACCAGAATCTTTTCGAGGCCGTCCGGAAATCGTTCTCCATGGTCTCACCGAACTCCTCCCAGGCCCGAGTTTTTGCCTCAGCAACCGCCGAAGCCGTGGCCCGTCTGGCCCGTCGGTACCTATCAGCTTCTTCCAGGGTCCCACTGGCCAAAAAGGCCCGATAGGACTCCTTCTTCAGCTTGACGGCTTCCCTCACCACTGGTGTCCACCAGCAGGTTCGAGGGTTGCCGCCACGACAGGCACCGACCACCTTACGGCCACAACTCCGACCAGCTGCCTCGGCAATGGAGTCACGGAACATGGCCCATTCAATGTCCCCCACCTCAAATATGGTTGAAGCTCTGCCGGAGGTGGGAGTTAAAGCTCCTTCTGACGGGGGATTCTGACAAACGCTCCCAGCAGACCCTCACAATACGTTTGGGCCTGCCAGGTCTGATCGGCATCCTCCCCCACCAGCGGAGCCAACTCACCACCAGGTGGTGATCAGTTGACAGCTCCGCCCCTCTCTTCACCCGAGTGTCCAGGACATACGGCCGCAAGTCCGATGATACAACCACAAAGTCGATCATCGAACTGCGGCCAAGGGTGTCCTGGTGCCAAGTGCACATATGGACACCCTTATGCCTGAACATGGTGTTCGTTATGGACAGTCTATGACTGGCACAGAAGTCCAACAACATAACACCACTCTGATTCAGATCGGGGGGGCCGTTCCTCCCAATCACACCCCTCCAGGTCTCACTGTCATTGCCCACGTGAGCATTGAAGTCCCCCAGCAGAATGAGGGAGTCTCCGGTAGGAGCATTCTCCAGTGCCTCCCCCAGAGACTCCAAAAAGAGTAGGTACTCTGAACTGCTGTTTGGCGCATAGGCACAAACAACAGTCAGGACTCGTCCCCCCACCCAAGGCGGAGGGAGGCTACCCTCTCGTTCACTGGGGTAAACCCCAATGTACTGGCACACAGCCGGGGGGGCAATAAGTATGCCCACACCTGCTCTGCGCCTCTCACCACGGGCAACTCCAGAGTGGAAGAGAGTCCAACCCCTCTCAAGAGTACTGGTTCCAGATCCCAAGCCGTGCGTCGAGGTGAGTCCGACTATATCTAACGGTCTGATGAAGTTTCAACAATAAACAACAAACTTTGTATTATGAGAAAGAACCAGACTCATTCTTTAGGAATCCGAAAATAAGCTCTATTTTACGAGTTATGCACGAATTCGGATTCTCCTATAAAACGAATTCCTTAACTCAAACCAAGTTAAGACTGCTTTGTCCTTCATATTTATTCATGTCTAATCAAGTTTCAATGATAAACAACGTTGTACTTTGTAGAATGAGAAAGAACTTCTTCAGCAATAAGCATCTCTCGACAAATGACGAAATACAGATTTTGCTATAAAATTAATTGCTATCAGCCTGACTTAAAACTGTTTGTCTTCCTTATTTATCCACTTCAAATCAAGTTTCAACAATTAAAAATTTTTTGTAGTTTGAGAAAGAACAACTTAATCTTGAGCAATCAGTATAAAAAGAAGGTAAGCAAAGGTGCGAATGTCAAACCATACATGATCAAAACAGGGAGCGGAGGTGTTTGGCTGAGACAAGGTGTGAATGTCCACCCATAATTAATGAAAAGCGGGCAACAAGTAGGTTCGAATGCCCAACCATACATCATCAAAAGCAAGAGTGGATATGTTCAGCTACAAGAAGGTTTGAACGTCTGACCATAGTTTGTAAAAAGCGGGTAAGAAAAGGTTCGAATGCCCGAACATACACCATCAAAGGAGGGAGCGGAGGTGTTCCGCTGTAAGAAGGTGTGAATGTCCGACCATAGTTGGTAAAAAACGGGTAAGAAAAGGTTAAAATACCCGACTGTACACAATCAGTAGCGGGTGCGGAGTTGTTCGGCTACTAAAAGTTGTGAAAGTCCAACCATGGTTTGTAAAAAGCGGGTAAGAAAAGGTGCGAATGCCCGAAAATGTATGATCAAAAGAGGGAGCGGAGGTGTTCGGCTGCAAGAAGGTGTGAATGTACACCCATAATTACTGAAAAATGGGTAAGAAAAGGTGCGAATGCCCAACTATACATAATCAAAAGCAGGAGTGGATGTGTTCGGCTCCAAGAAGGGTTGAATGTCCGACTATGGTTTGTAAAAAGCGGGTAAGAAAAGGTGCTAATGCCCGACAATACACCATCATAAGCGGGAGAGGAGGTGTTCAGCTGTAAGAAGGTGTGAATGTCCACCCATAATTACTGAAAAATGGGTAAGAAAAGGTGCGAATGCCCAAACATACATCATCAAAAGCAGGAGTGGATGTGTTGGGCTACAAGAAGGTTTGAAAGTCCGACCATGGTTTGTAAAAAACGGGTAAGAAAAGGTGCGAATGCCCGACAATGTATATTCAAAAGAGGGAGCGGAGGTTTTTGGCTACAAGAAGGTTTGAATGTCCGACCATAGTTGGCAAAAAGCAGTAAAGAAAGGTTCAAATATCCAAACATAATTAAAAGCGAGAGAGAAATTTTGTTCAGCTGCAAGTAGGTGTGAATATCCAGCCATAATTACTCACAAACGGGTAAGAAAATGTAGTATTGCCAGACCATACATGATCAAAACAGGGAGCGGAGGTGGTTTAGCTGCAAAAAGGGGTGAATGTCCAACTAAAGTTCAAATATATTAACAAAAGTGGGAGGAGAGGTCTTCGGATTAGAGTGGTTGAAATTTCCAACCATAATCTATAAAATGCGGTGAAAAAAAAAAGGTGTGAAGGAATGAATTTTATAGCAAAATCCGAAATCATGCATAACTCCGCAAAAGGAACGTATTGCTCAACCAAAGGGATGCTTCTTTCTCATTCAGGGTAATATGAGGAACTTTATGCTTGATACATTTTAGACACGGATAACTATGAAGGACAAAGCAATTTTAACTTGGTTTGAGCAAAGCAATTCATTTTATAGGAAAATCCGAAATCGTGCAGGACTCATGAAAGTAAGCTTATTCTCGGATTCCTGATCCTCCTCTTTCCTATACTGCAAAATACAGCCTTGTTCTTTGTTGAAATCGATATAGACATTGATAAATATGAAGGACAAAGCAGTTTCCACTTTGTTTGAGTGAAGGAAATAATTTTATAGCAAAATCCCAAATCAAGCAGAACGTATGAAAATAAGCGTGTTTTCGGATTCCTGATCCTTCAGTGTTGCTATTTCTTCTACTGCAAAATACAATGTTGTTCTTTGTTGAAGTCGATCTAGACATTGATAAATATGAAGGACAAAGTAGTTTTAACATAGTTTGAGTAAAGGAATTCATTTTATACATAAAATCCCAAATCATGCAGAACGTATGAAAATAAGCTTATTCTCGGATTCCTGTTCCTTCAAGTGTTGCTCTTTCTACTACTGCAAAATACAATGTTGTTCTTTGTTGAAGTAAATCTAGACATTGATAAATATGAAGGACAAAGCAGTTTTCACTTGGTTTGAGTGAAGGAATTCATTTTATACATAAAATCCCAAATCATTCAAAACGTATGAAAAGAAGCTTATTCTCGGATTCCTGATCCTTCAGTGTTGCTTTTTCTTCTACTGCAAAATACAATGTTGTTCTTTGTTGAAGTCGATCTAGACATTGATAAATATGAAGGACAAAGCAGTTTTCACTTGGTTTGAGTGAAGGATTTGCAGCTGAAAACCTCCCGCTCCCGCTTTTGATTGTGTATAGTCGCGCTTTCGAGCCTTTTCTTACCCGGTTTTTAGAAATTATGGTTAGACATTCAGACCTTGCAGCCGAAGACCTCCACTCCCTCTTTTGATCATACATTGTCGGGCATTCGCACCTTGTCTTACCCGCTTTTTACAAACTATAGTCAGACATTCACATCTTGCAGCTGAACCACCTCAGCTCCCTGTTTTGATCATGTATGGTCTGGCAATACTACCTTTTCTTACCCGTTTGTGAGTAATTATGGCTGGACATTCACACCTACTTGCAGTCGAACAGCTCTGCTCTCGCTTTTGATGGTATATATTCGGGCATTCGAACCTTTTCTTAGCAGCTTTTTACAAACCATGGTTGAACTTTCACACCTTCTTGTAGCCGAACACCTCCGCTCCCGCTTTTGATGGTGTATAGTCAGGCATTTGAACCTTTTCTTTCCCGCTTTTTACAAACTATGGTCGGACATTCAAACCTTCTTGTAGCCGAAAACCTCCGCTCCCTCTTTTGATCATACATTGTCGGGCATTCGCACCTTTTCTTACCCGTTTTTTACAAACCATGGTCGGACTGTCACACATTCTTGTAGCCGAACACCTCCGCTCCCGCTATTGATTGTGTACAGTCGGGTATTTTAACCTTTTCTTACCCGTTTTTTACCAACTATGGTCGGACATTCACACCGTCTTACAGCGGAACACCTCCGCTCCCTCTTTTGATGTTGTATGTTTGGGCATTCGAACCTTTTCTTACCCGCTTTTTACAAACTATGCTCGGACATTCAAACCTTCTTGTAGCCGAACACATCCACTCCTGCTTTTGATGATGTATGGTTGGGCATTCAAACCTACTTGTTGCCCGCTTTTCATTAATTTTTGTGGACATTCACACCTTGTCACAGCCAAACACCTCCGCTCCCTGTTTTGATCATGTATGGTTGGACATTCGCTCCTTTTCTCACCCGTTTTTTGCCAACTATGGTCGGCTGTTCACAGCTTCCTCTCCACCATACTTGGTGGGATATTCACACCCACTTGCATCCGAAGACCTTTTGTTGATATTTAGTTGGTCATTCGCAGCTTACCCGCTTTTGGCAAACTATGGCCTTCATGCAGCCAAACACCTCTGATCTCGCTTTTGATGATGTAAGGTTGGGCATTCAGACCTTGCTTCACCTGCTTTTCACCAAATATAGTCGGACATTCACACCTTCTTGCAGCCGAACACTTCCGCTCCACCTTTTAGTGTTCTATCACACCTTTTTTTTCACCGCATTTTATAGATTATGGTTGGAAATTCTCAACCACTCTCATCCGAAGACCTCTCCTCCCGCTTTTGTTAATATATTTGAACTTTAGTCGGACATTCACACCTTCTTGCAGCTGAACCACCTCCGCTCCCTGTTTTGATCATGTATGGTCTGGCAATACTACCTTTTCTTACCCGTTTGTTAGTAATTATGGCTGGACATTCACACCTACTTGCAGCCGAACACCACCTCTCCCGCTTTTGATGATGTATGGACGGGCATTCTTACCTTTTCTAACACATTTTTCAGCAATTATGGTCGGAGATTCACACTTACTCACAGCCGAACAACTCCGCTCCCGCATTTGATGGTGTATAGTCGGGCATTCTCACCCTTTCTCATCAGCTTTTTGCAAATTATGATCTGACATTCACACCTGCTTTTGATAATGTATGGTTTGGCATTCGCACCTTTTCTTACCCATTTTTCAGTAATTATGGGTGGACATTCACACCTTCTTGCAGCTGAACACCTCCTCTCCCGCTATTGATTGTGTACAGTCGGGTATTTTAACCTTTTCTTACCCGCTTTTTACCAAATATGGTCGGACATTCACACCGTCTTACAGCGGAACACCTCTGCTCCCGCTTTTGATGGTGTATAGTCAGGCATTTGAACCTTTTCTTACCCGCTTTTTACAAACTATGGTCGGACATTCAAACCTTCTTGTAGCCGAAAACCTCCGCTCCCTCTTTTGATTATACATTGTTGGGCATTCGCACCTTATTTACAAACTATAGTCAGACATTCACACCTTGCAGCTGAGCCACCTCAGCTCCCTGTTTTGATAGTGTATGTTCGGGCATTCGAACCTATTCTTACCCCCTTTTTACAAACTATGCTCGGAGATTCACACCTACTCACAGCCGAACAACTCCGCTCCCGCATTTGATAATGTCTTGTCCAGCATTCTAGTCTCTTCTAACACATTTTTCAGCAATTATGGTTGGACATTCACACCTACTCACAGCCGAACACTTCCGCTCCCACATTTGATGGTGTATAGCCGGGCATTCTCACCCTTTCTCATCAGCTTTTTGCAAATTATGATCTGACATTCACACCTACTTGCAGTCGAACAGCTCTGCTCCCGCTTTTGATTATGTTTGGTTGGATATTCGAACCTTTTCTTAACTGCTTTTTACAAACTTTGGTCGGACGTTCACACCTTCTTGCAGCCGAACACATCCACTTCCACTTTTGATGGTATATATTCGGGCATTCGAACCTTTTCTTACCCGCTTTTTACAAACCGTGGTCGGACGTTCACACCTTCTTGTAGCCAAACAACTCCGCTCCCGCTATTGATTGTGTACAGTCGGGTATTTTAACCTTTTCTTACCCGCTTTTTACCAACTATGGTCGGACATTTACACCTTCTTACAGCGGAACACCTCCGCTCCCTCTTTTGATGGTCTATGTTCGGGCATTCGAACCTTTTCTTACCCGCTTTTTACAAACTATGGTCGGACATTCAAACTTTCTTGTAGCCGAACACATCCACTCCTGCTTTTGATGATGTATGGTTGGGCATTTTCACCTTTTCTTACCCATTTTTCAGTAATTATGGGTGGACATTCACACCTTCTTGCAGCTGAACAACTCCTCTCCCGCTTATGATCATGTACGGTTTGATATTTGAAAATTTTCTTTCATGTTTTAAAGCAATTATTGATGGACATTCAAATCTTCTTGTAGCCGAACACATCCACTCCTGCTTTTGATGATGTATGGTAAGCTTTTCTTACCCGCTTTTTACAAACTATGGTCGGACATTCAAACCTTCTTGTAGCCAAAACCCTCCGCTCCCTCTTTTGATCATACATTGTTGGGCATTCGCACCTTATCTTACCCGCTTTTTACAAACTATAGTCAGACATTCATACCTTGCAGCTGAACCACCTCCTCTCCCTGTTTTGATCATGTATGGTCTGGCAATACTACCTTTTCTTACCCGTTTGTGAGTAATTAATCCCAAAATATTGAGCATAAAATAAGTCTTTATGCTGATGATGTATTACTTTTCCTTCAGAACTCACAGACGTCTCTCAGACAGACGATCACACTCATAAATAAATTCTCAGCACTTTCTGACTACTCTATCAACTGGTCTAAGACCACAGTTCTGCCCATTAACTGTAGGGTCCATAATATACCTGCGATCACTTTACAGTCAGGAAATATTAGATATTTAGGCATAAACATTTCCTCCAGGCTCTCAGAGCTAACAAAGCTAAATTATGTGCAATTATTAAAGACAGTAGAGGACGATCTCTCGTTGGAAGTCCTTACCTATATCACTTATGGGGAGAGTTACATCCATTAAAATGATGATACTACCAAAAGTTAACTATTTGTTCTCAATGATCCCCATAAAACCATCTGCTACTTGGTTTAAGTCACTAGATTCATGCATCTCCAAATTTCTGTGGAAAAACAAACCACCACGTATTAGTTTAAAAACCCTACAGAAGACCAAGGACAGTGGTGGATTAGATTTACCTCATTTTCAGCACTATTCCTTAGACAATAGGTTACAATATATATCAAAATGGTTTAAACCTTGTTGTTGTCACAGTTCCCAGAGACGTTGTAATCGTTGAGGATTCTATATTCACCCCCTCATTAGAGGCACGTAATGCAGATTGATGACACTGAATCTTCTTCTCTGTTCATTGCTGGCATCATTCCCAGCATCGTAAGTGTTCGTGGCATTGTTAGCCTCTTCTTCTGGATCTTGATATCGAGAATCCTTTTGTATTTCTGGTTTGTCAGTCCTCTGTCTTCGTTCACTGGAGTCTTTGTCTTTTTGTCCTTGAGTTTGGTGATTTTTTCTTCTTTTGATGCCTTGACACAATGTGACAGGTGATACCACGTGGGAGATCCTGTAACTTGGATTGCTGTCCCTGTGCTGCGAAATGGCTGTGCTGCTCAAATGGTCTCTCCTTCATCATGGTTACATGCTGCCATTCCAACATCTCGCCATTCCGACATGGGTCTCCAATTGTCGGAATGGCGACACTTAATTTTTTATCAAACGTCCCACCATTCCGACACTTTTTTCCTCCTATGGTCGGAATGGCGGTATGTTTTTTGTTTTTTTTAACATACCGCCATTCCGACAGTTCCTTTTAATAGCCTATTTTTTACCCAAAACATTTTGCACTAATGATATGCCGGCGCAAATACGCCCTAAAGTTTGGCGCACAAGCTTTGCACATGCAGAGGCCACAGCCTCGCAAACAAACTTTAATAATCTATTATCAAAATCCCCTGAATTTCAAATATAAAAATACAGATATTAATATAACTCTGGCGAGACTGAAACTGATTAAGCAGAAATACAGTGTCAGTGAGCTGTCACAGCAGCCAGCTGGAGCGGAGCTCTCCACAGAGCCCATGCGTCTTTTGCACGCTGTCATCATATGCAAAAGTAATAATTGCAATTACAGATATCACGGCTACTGCACAGGACACAGTTGCGAGCACTCTGCCTTGCCTTGCCAATACAAGAAGATAGAAATGACAGCATAGAACGTATAAAACACAACAAAATGCAGTAAAAACGTTTATTCATGTTATTCACGTGATTTATGAGTACTCACTCCAATTTTGGGAAGCGCGGATGGGTTTTGCGCATTTGGCACAAACACACAGCCGCAACGGTTGTAGCTTTATACAGCCTGTTGATATCTTAAGGACCTAACTGGTCACACCTGGGACTAAATGTCATGTAGAGATTGTTTTTACATGACATTACAGCTGAACATATAGCTTTCATCCACAAACCAACGTGGGAGAGCCCGAAGACGCATGTGCCAGACGCACATAGGCATGCGTAAAACCAATTTTGACCACTTCATACTGTTTATTTGCTTTCTTTTAGTTAACTTTCGTTTCTTTTGGATTCTTGTGCGTGTTATGGAGCCGTTTTGGTCCATGTTTGTAAGCCTTTTTTTCCTGGATTAAATTTTCGGAAGTTGAAACAAGTGGCATTGGAGTGTGTGATTGAAAACCACCGCGGACTGCTTCTCCTCCTCCAGTTGCCGAGACTTTGTGTTTTTAATAACGCTTGTCTATAAACATGTTAAACATATAAATTGCATGAACAGAAAGAAGGGACTCACCTGTTGAGTAACACACATTTCCTTATACGGAAAGCCTTGTCGGAATGGTGGGACATTTGAACGTCAGAATAGCGGGATGTCGCAATGGTGGGATGTCGGAATGGTGGGACGTTTGCATGTCGGAATGGTGGTATGTCGGAATGGTGGTATGTCGGAATGGTGGGATGTCGGAATAGCGGGATGTCGGAATGGCGGGATTTCGGAATGGGTGTTGCCACCCCCTTCATCATATACACAGTTATTTATACATCACCTTCCACCATGAAGCGTTGTCCCTTTTTGTTTCTCTCTTTGTTCTTAAAATGCTGTTATGCATGTCTAAACCAATCCATTAAATTAGATCATTTTGGCAGTAAAGCGATCTACAATGTGCTTGGTCGCAAAGCTGCTCATCTGTGGTAAACAGCTCTTCAGAAAGGCATTCTTCAATTGATTTCACTAATTCTATGTAATAATTTTGTGATTTCCTACAAAACTACACTTCTTCTCCCATCTGTCTGAGTATTTAATATTGTCTGGGTCCCGTTAAAACATGTATTTTTCCCATCTAATTCCTTGTTTGCTTTAAAACAAGTATTCCCCATTTTCTATCCCTTCAGTAGCCAACCAGTTTGTATGGAGTACACTGGAGCAACTTGACTGATCAGTAAAACACTGCTTTTGTTGTCACCGCAAGGCTTCCCCCGTCGGTTGTTTCACTGAGACACTACTGAGTAACTATAACTCAACACAGTTTATACACATAACATTCATATACATACTAACAAACAAACAAACAATTATTTATCGCAATTTTCTCATCTCTGTTTGAACGTACACCCAGGTAAATATTCCTGTAGTCTTCTCATACCGACTATGGACCCATTCATTGTTTAACTTCACTGTTTTGCAAATCCTAATTGAATATTACACATTGACATTGAACTTTACTTGATAAGCAGGTCTTCATTGCATTCAGCAGCCTATATGTGAGCATCTATGTGTAAGCTGTTCTTCTTTGCATTTATCAGCAGCAAGCAATTCTTCATTGCACATGCATATGAAAATAGTAAAACAATTCCAATGCGTTAGCGAAACCTTCTATATCAGGAGTGTCCATCATGATGCTGGGAATAGAACCTCTTTCCCAGAATAGTTCAACCTTCATTACTCAACTGATCATAACTCCGCAATGAACACATTTCAAAGTATCATTCCTCTACATATATTCAAAAATCTATGTGTAAATGTTTAATATTTCTTATATTTGTTGATGTCATTCTGTGTGCATGTGGCCTAAACCCAATCTCTGTGTGGCAATTTTAATTTAAACAAGTTGAACTCTGCCTCTGATCATTTAAAAAAGGTGTGTACCAATATCAACCTTTCTCAGGTAATTACTGATCCTACAAAACCAAAGAGATCCTTCAAGGTTGTCCCTGATTGGCTCAATCTTAACAAATCAAAGGTAGAAAATCCGCAGTATCTGAACTTGGTGTTAGTTATCACTGCTCAATAGCCTGTATCAGAATTGCAAAAATGAAAACATTAGGTCCACGCTTGGTATCCAGATCCTGAAACATCTCCATGAGCAGGCTTTTTTTTAACTGATCTGTTGAATAGTTATATGACACTGTTAAAATCCCAGATGAAGATCTAGCACTTGACCATTTTTGTAAATCTTCTAATTCCATAGTTGATAAACACGCCCCTTTTAAAAAGTATAGAACTTAGAACAGGTCTATCCCTGGCTTTCGGCAGAACTGTCTTCTTTACTTTTTTTTCCCCTTGTCCTGTTCAGCATTATGTCAGAAGAATTGTAGTCTGAATACCTATGATGCCAAACAGATTTGTTTTGCCAAGGGAAGTTTTATAAATGTAAAGCTCCCCTTGATGCCCATTTATTTATTTCTTTTTACAATATATGACATGAACTGAACTGAACCGGACCGGGGGACAAGGAAAGAAGAAGAGGAAAGAAGAGGAAACAGAAAAAAAATAGAAACAAAAACCAGACAACCAGCTGCTACACCTGTAAAAAACAAAACAGACAACAATCCATGGCCTATGAGGGGAATCCAGCCTTAGCGCCAAGAGGAGCACCTGAAAGCAGACAAGCAGAGAAAAAACAAACACACAAACAAACAAAAACAAGCACAAGAAGCGGCAATCGCATACAACACAGCTGTGGATATAGATGACCTGAGACGACATGATAATACATCAACTGCTTAGTGACCATGCTACTGGACTAATGAATGTGTGTGTGTGTGTGTGAGAACATGCAACACCCATGGCACAGGACCTACATGATAACCGTGCTTAGTTATGAGTGTATAAGCGTACAGGGCCACAATCCACAGCCCCCCAAACAATCAGAAGCAGGCAGAGAGGGCCACAAGACCCAGGCCACCAGCAGCCCCCACAGAGCACAGAACCCAGGTAGCCCACCGCAGGGGCAACCACGCATCCACCCAGAAGACTGCAGAGGAAGCCCCCGGAAAGAGCCCCCATAAGCATAGGGCAGAGGCACTCCGGGAACCAGGGGCAACAGCCCACCGACCCCGCCAGGCCCCAGCCGCCCAGACATGGGCCGTGCACTGGACCTGGGCCCCAGGAGCCCGAGCGCCCCCAAACCCCCCGGCAGAGGCCCCACCCAATACCCAGGAGGGCCAAGCGCCCCAGACAGCCACAAAGTGGGTCAGCGCCTGCCCCAGCGCCCCTGGCCAAGTGCCCTGGGAGTCAAGACGTGCCCACAGGTGGGTGAAGTCGCGAGCAGTGGGGAGAGGCAACGCTGATGCCCCATCGGGAGAAACACAGGCAGGCCAGGCGACAGCAAGTCCCAGATCCAGGCCCAATCATTACCACACACACTTTCACGTCCCATACATCCACACATCCACACATCCTACCTCCCTCGACT
This sequence comes from Leuresthes tenuis, assembly GCF_036924035.1. Taxonomy (NCBI): domain Eukaryota; kingdom Metazoa; phylum Chordata; class Actinopteri; order Atheriniformes; family Atherinopsidae; genus Leuresthes; species Leuresthes tenuis. The sequence continues at coordinate 32,146,951 of NW_027325365.1, read as the reverse complement.
CTGCTGGGGTGTAGTGCAGCGGGCACACCAGGAGGCCAGCAACCCCCCAGCCACCACAGACCCCGAACCAGCAGAACAATTAATTAATCCTCCTGGCCCCTCCTGCCCCGAGCAGACACCAGGAAGCAGGGGTGTGCGAAGAAGACCCCTCCCCTCACCCTTCTGGCTCTTCAATATTTTCTAATAGTGAGCAATTAAAATTGAGGGGCAGCCAAACTTGTAGAACTGGGAGCGCGGCACTCTGGGCAGCCTACATACCCAAAGAGCCCCGCCCACCAGATGCCACTCAGTGTAACCACCCCCCAAGACCTAATGTGTGTGTGTGAGTGTGTTTGATAAGTACTAATGTCTAAGGTGTAATTAAAACAGGGGCAGGGAACTGCAGAGTGCAACCAAAGGGGACCACCTACGTGGCCCCATCCACTACACCCCACCGAACACACACGCCCCCAAAACCCTTCATGTGTGAGTGTGTGCTGTGTACAGGAGCCAGAAGGGAGAGGGGTATGGGGATATATACCGGGGGAGCTACTCTCCCCCAGAGAGGGCAGCCAGGGACTGGCTGCAATAGGCATCCCCGCTACCTGGGAGCCAGCAATGGGCAGGAGGGCCTGATGTCCACCAGGCTCGGGGCCTGCAGCGACCATATTCCGGGAGCTACTGTACCCCCAGAAGGTACCCATCCCGCCCCACCCCACTCAACCCAACCCCACCCCGGAGGACCTATACAAAAAACAAACAAACAAACCACCCGGTCACACCAGTCGCAGCAGCCCGGGCCTGAGACCCACCATCACCCAGCAACCCACCACCACCACTATGTGATAAAACTAATCAGAGGGGACCAGAGAGAATGAAATTCAGCCAATTGATGTTTTGAGGAGGCAGACATTGTTTCCATGCTAATATAATCTAAAAGAAAATTTCTAAACTGGTTAATACACAGATTGTTCTTCGCTTTCCAGTTCATGAGAATAGTTTTCTTTGCGATACATAACACTGTGACAACCATGTGTGCTGAGTTAATTTCCATGTTGATGTTGTCTAAGTCACCCAGTATGCACAGTGTGGGGCATGCAGGGATGCTACACTTTAGCCATGTTGATAGGTCCTCACAGACTTCAAGCCAGAACTTCTGGACAGGCGCAGAAAACCACAAAGCGTGTACATAATCATCAGGTGTGTTATCTGTGCAATGTGAGCAGATGTTTGAGTGTGTTAGACCCATCCTGAACATCCTTTGTCCTGTATAGTGTGTTCTATGAAGGATTTTGTATTGTATGAGCTGTAAATTAGGATTTCGAGTCTTTATGAAGGTGTTCAAACATATTTGTGGTTAGAAGCTATGACCAGAACTGATGGATAAATCTGCCTCCCATTTTGAGGATGGAAGAGACATTGTGTCATCTATCTTAGACAATAATTTATATATTTTTGATAGTAGTTTTGGGGTACAGATGCTTAGAAATTCTGCTACCCTAGTCGGGGGGTGTAAGTCTGGTTGGTGGAGGATATATCCATCCATCCATCCATCATCTGCCGCTTATCCGGGGGTCGGGTCGCGGGGGCAGCAGCTTGAGCAGAGAAACCCAGACGTCTCTGTCCCCGGCCACTTCCTCCAGCTCTTCCGGGGGGACCCCGAGGCGTTCCCAGGCCAGCCGAGAGACATAGTCTCTCCAACGTGTCCTGGGTCTCCCCCGGGGTCTCCTCCCAGTGGGACGTGCCCGGAACACCTCCCCAGGGAGGCGCCCAGGGGGCATCCTAACCAGATGCCCGAGCCACCTCATCTGACTCCTGTCAATGCGGAGGAGCAGCGGTTCTACTCCGAGCCCCTCCCGGATGACTGAGCTTCTCACCCTATCTCTAAGGGAGAGCCCAGACACCCTGCGGAGGAAACCCATTTCGGCCGCTTGTATTCGCGATCTTGTTCTTTCGGTCACTACCCACAACTCGTGACCATAGGTGAGGATGGGAACGTAGATTGACCAGTAAGTAGAGGCACCGGTCATACAGAGACCGAACGGCCCCTATCAAGGGGTCCGGCACTCCATATTCCCGGAGCACCCCCCACAGGACTCCACGAGGGACACGGTCGAACGCTTTCTCCAAGTCCACAAAACACATGTAGACTGGTTGGGCGAACTCCCATGCACCCTCCAGGATCCTGCCGAGGGTATAGAGCTGGTCCACTGTTCCACGGCCAGGACGAAAGCCACACTGCATCTCCTGAATCCGAGGCTCGATTATCCGACGGATCCTCCTCTCCAATACCCCCGAATAGACCTTACCAGGGAGGCTGAGGAGTGTGATACCCCTATAGTTGGAACACACCCTCCGGTCCCCCTTTTTAAAGAGGGGGACCACCACCCCAATCTGCCAGTCCAGAGGCACTGTCCCCGATGTCCACGCGATACTGCAGAGGCGTGTCAGCCAAGACAGCCCTACAACATCCAGAGCCTTGAGAAACTCAGGACGGACCTCATCCACCCCCGGGGCCTTGCCACCGAGGAACTTTTTAACCACCTCGGCAACCTCAGCCCCAGAAATGGGAGGCCCCGTCTCCGAGCTCTCCGACTCTGCCTCTTCCGAGCACGTGTTGGTAGGATTGAGGAGTTCCTCGAAGTACTCCCCCCACCGACTCACAACATCCCTAGTTGAGGTCAGCAAAGCCCCGTCCGCACTGTAAACAGTGTTGACTGTGAGCCGCTTCCCCCCCCTGAGATGCCGGATGGTGGACCAGAATCTTTTCGAGGCCGTCCGGAAATCGTTCTCCATGGTCTCACCGAACTCCTCCCAGGCCCGAGTTTTTGCCTCAGCAACCGCCGAAGCCGTGGCCCGTCTGGCCCGTCGGTACCTATCAGCTTCTTCCAGGGTCCCACTGGCCAAAAAGGCCCGATAGGACTCCTTCTTCAGCTTGACGGCTTCCCTCACCACTGGTGTCCACCAGCAGGTTCGAGGGTTGCCGCCACGACAGGCACCGACCACCTTACGGCCACAACTCCGACCAGCTGCCTCGGCAATGGAGTCACGGAACATGGCCCATTCAATGTCCCCCACCTCAAATATGGTTGAAGCTCTGCCGGAGGTGGGAGTTAAAGCTCCTTCTGACGGGGGATTCTGACAAACGCTCCCAGCAGACCCTCACAATACGTTTGGGCCTGCCAGGTCTGATCGGCATCCTCCCCCACCAGCGGAGCCAACTCACCACCAGGTGGTGATCAGTTGACAGCTCCGCCCCTCTCTTCACCCGAGTGTCCAGGACATACGGCCGCAAGTCCGATGATACAACCACAAAGTCGATCATCGAACTGCGGCCAAGGGTGTCCTGGTGCCAAGTGCACATATGGACACCCTTATGCCTGAACATGGTGTTCGTTATGGACAGTCTATGACTGGCACAGAAGTCCAACAACATAACACCACTCTGATTCAGATCGGGGGGGCCGTTCCTCCCAATCACACCCCTCCAGGTCTCACTGTCATTGCCCACGTGAGCATTGAAGTCCCCCAGCAGAATGAGGGAGTCTCCGGTAGGAGCATTCTCCAGTGCCTCCCCCAGAGACTCCAAAAAGAGTAGGTACTCTGAACTGCTGTTTGGCGCATAGGCACAAACAACAGTCAGGACTCGTCCCCCCACCCAAGGCGGAGGGAGGCTACCCTCTCGTTCACTGGGGTAAACCCCAATGTACTGGCACACAGCCGGGGGGGCAATAAGTATGCCCACACCTGCTCTGCGCCTCTCACCACGGGCAACTCCAGAGTGGAAGAGAGTCCAACCCCTCTCAAGAGTACTGGTTCCAGATCCCAAGCCGTGCGTCGAGGTGAGTCCGACTATATCTAACGGTCTGATGAAGTTTCAACAATAAACAACAAACTTTGTATTATGAGAAAGAACCAGACTCATTCTTTAGGAATCCGAAAATAAGCTCTATTTTACGAGTTATGCACGAATTCGGATTCTCCTATAAAACGAATTCCTTAACTCAAACCAAGTTAAGACTGCTTTGTCCTTCATATTTATTCATGTCTAATCAAGTTTCAATGATAAACAACGTTGTACTTTGTAGAATGAGAAAGAACTTCTTCAGCAATAAGCATCTCTCGACAAATGACGAAATACAGATTTTGCTATAAAATTAATTGCTATCAGCCTGACTTAAAACTGTTTGTCTTCCTTATTTATCCACTTCAAATCAAGTTTCAACAATTAAAAATTTTTTGTAGTTTGAGAAAGAACAACTTAATCTTGAGCAATCAGTATAAAAAGAAGGTAAGCAAAGGTGCGAATGTCAAACCATACATGATCAAAACAGGGAGCGGAGGTGTTTGGCTGAGACAAGGTGTGAATGTCCACCCATAATTAATGAAAAGCGGGCAACAAGTAGGTTCGAATGCCCAACCATACATCATCAAAAGCAAGAGTGGATATGTTCAGCTACAAGAAGGTTTGAACGTCTGACCATAGTTTGTAAAAAGCGGGTAAGAAAAGGTTCGAATGCCCGAACATACACCATCAAAGGAGGGAGCGGAGGTGTTCCGCTGTAAGAAGGTGTGAATGTCCGACCATAGTTGGTAAAAAACGGGTAAGAAAAGGTTAAAATACCCGACTGTACACAATCAGTAGCGGGTGCGGAGTTGTTCGGCTACTAAAAGTTGTGAAAGTCCAACCATGGTTTGTAAAAAGCGGGTAAGAAAAGGTGCGAATGCCCGAAAATGTATGATCAAAAGAGGGAGCGGAGATGTTCGGCTGCAAGAAGGTGTGAATGTACACCCATAATTACTGAAAAATGGGTAAGAAAAGGTGCGAATGCCCAACTATACATAATCAAAAGCAGGAGTGGATGTGTTCGGCTCCAAGAAGGGTTGAATGTCCGACTATGGTTTGTAAAAAGCGGGTAAGAAAAGGTGCTAATGCCCGACAATACACCATCATAAGCGGGAGAGGAGGTGTTCAGCTGTAAGAAGGTGTGAATGTCCACCCATAATTACTGAAAAATGGGTAAGAAAAGGTGCGAATGCCCAAACATACATCATCAAAAGCAGGAGTGGATGTGTTGGGCTACAAGAAGGTTTGAAAGTCCGACCATGGTTTGTAAAAAACGGGTAAGAAAAGGTGCGAATGCCCGACAATGTATATTCAAAAGAGGGAGCGGAGGTTTTTGGCTACAAGAAGGTTTGAATGTCCGACCATAGTTGGCAAAAAGCAGTAAAGAAAGGTTCAAATATCCAAACATAATTAAAAGCGAGAGAGAAATTTTGTTCAGCTGCAAGTAGGTGTGAATATCCAGCCATAATTACTCACAAACGGGTAAGAAAATGTAGTATTGCCAGACCATACATGATCAAAACAGGGAGCGGAGGTGGTTTAGCTGCAAAAAGGGGTGAATGTCCAACTAAAGTTCAAATATATTAACAAAAGTGGGAGGAGAGGTCTTCGGATTAGAGTGGTTGAAATTTCCAACCATAATCTATAAAATGCGGTGAAAAAAAAAAGGTGTGAAGGAATGAATTTTATAGCAAAATCCGAAATCATGCATAACTCCGCAAAAGGAACGTATTGCTCAACCAAAGGGATGCTTCTTTCTCATTCAGGGTAATATGAGGAACTTTATGCTTGATACATTTTAGACACGGATAACTATGAAGGACAAAGCAATTTTAACTTGGTTTGAGCAAAGCAATTCATTTTATAGGAAAATCCGAAATCGTGCAGGACTCATGAAAGTAAGCTTATTCTCGGATTCCTGATCCTCCTCTTTCCTATACTGCAAAATACAGCCTTGTTCTTTGTTGAAATCGATATAGACATTGATAAATATGAAGGACAAAGCAGTTTCCACTTTGTTTGAGTGAAGGAAATAATTTTATAGCAAAATCCCAAATCAAGCAGAACGTATGAAAATAAGCGTGTTTTCGGATTCCTGATCCTTCAGTGTTGCTATTTCTTCTACTGCAAAATACAATGTTGTTCTTTGTTGAAGTCGATCTAGACATTGATAAATATGAAGGACAAAGTAGTTTTAACATAGTTTGAGTAAAGGAATTCATTTTATACATAAAATCCCAAATCATGCAGAACGTATGAAAATAAGCTTATTCTCGGATTCCTGTTCCTTCAAGTGTTGCTCTTTCTACTACTGCAAAATACAATGTTGTTCTTTGTTGAAGTAAATCTAGACATTGATAAATATGAAGGACAAAGCAGTTTTCACTTGGTTTGAGTGAAGGAATTCATTTTATACATAAAATCCCAAATCATTCAAAACGTATGAAAAGAAGCTTATTCTCGGATTCCTGATCCTTCAGTGTTGCTTTTTCTTCTACTGCAAAATACAATGTTGTTCTTTGTTGAAGTCGATCTAGACATTGATAAATATGAAGGACAAAGCAGTTTTCACTTGGTTTGAGTGAAGGATTTGCAGCTGAAAACCTCCCGCTCCCGCTTTTGATTGTGTATAGTCGCGCTTTCGAGCCTTTTCTTACCCGGTTTTTAGAAATTATGGTTAGACATTCAGACCTTGCAGCCGAAGACCTCCACTCCCTCTTTTGATCATACATTGTCGGGCATTCGCACCTTGTCTTACCCGCTTTTTACAAACTATAGTCAGACATTCACATCTTGCAGCTGAACCACCTCAGCTCCCTGTTTTGATCATGTATGGTCTGGCAATACTACCTTTTCTTACCCGTTTGTGAGTAATTATGGCTGGACATTCACACCTACTTGCAGTCGAACAGCTCTGCTCTCGCTTTTGATGGTATATATTCGGGCATTCGAACCTTTTCTTAGCAGCTTTTTACAAACCATGGTTGAACTTTCACACCTTCTTGTAGCCGAACACCTCCGCTCCCGCTTTTGATGGTGTATAGTCAGGCATTTGAACCTTTTCTTTCCCGCTTTTTACAAACTATGGTCGGACATTCAAACCTTCTTGTAGCCGAAAACCTCCGCTCCCTCTTTTGATCATACATTGTCGGGCATTCGCACCTTTTCTTACCCGTTTTTTACAAACCATGGTCGGACTGTCACACATTCTTGTAGCCGAACACCTCCGCTCCCGCTATTGATTGTGTACAGTCGGGTATTTTAACCTTTTCTTACCCGTTTTTTACCAACTATGGTCGGACATTCACACCGTCTTACAGCGGAACACCTCCGCTCCCTCTTTTGATGTTGTATGTTTGGGCATTCGAACCTTTTCTTACCCGCTTTTTACAAACTATGCTCGGACATTCAAACCTTCTTGTAGCCGAACACATCCACTCCTGCTTTTGATGATGTATGGTTGGGCATTCAAACCTACTTGTTGCCCGCTTTTCATTAATTTTTGTGGACATTCACACCTTGTCACAGCCAAACACCTCCGCTCCCTGTTTTGATCATGTATGGTTGGACATTCGCTCCTTTTCTCACCCGTTTTTTGCCAACTATGGTCGGCTGTTCACAGCTTCCTCTCCACCATACTTGGTGGGATATTCACACCCACTTGCATCCGAAGACCTTTTGTTGATATTTAGTTGGTCATTCGCAGCTTACCCGCTTTTGGCAAACTATGGCCTTCATGCAGCCAAACACCTCTGATCTCGCTTTTGATGATGTAAGGTTGGGCATTCAGACCTTGCTTCACCTGCTTTTCACCAAATATAGTCGGACATTCACACCTTCTTGCAGCCGAACACTTCCGCTCCACCTTTTAGTGTTCTATCACACCTTTTTTTTCACCGCATTTTATAGATTATGGTTGGAAATTCTCAACCACTCTCATCCGAAGACCTCTCCTCCCGCTTTTGTTAATATATTTGAACTTTAGTCGGACATTCACACCTTCTTGCAGCTGAACCACCTCCGCTCCCTGTTTTGATCATGTATGGTCTGGCAATACTACCTTTTCTTACCCGTTTGTTAGTAATTATGGCTGGACATTCACACCTACTTGCAGCCGAACACCACCTCTCCCGCTTTTGATGATGTATGGACGGGCATTCTTACCTTTTCTAACACATTTTTCAGCAATTATGGTCGGAGATTCACACTTACTCACAGCCGAACAACTCCGCTCCCGCATTTGATGGTGTATAGTCGGGCATTCTCACCCTTTCTCATCAGCTTTTTGCAAATTATGATCTGACATTCACACCTGCTTTTGATAATGTATGGTTTGGCATTCGCACCTTTTCTTACCCATTTTTCAGTAATTATGGGTGGACATTCACACCTTCTTGCAGCTGAACACCTCCTCTCCCGCTATTGATTGTGTACAGTCGGGTATTTTAACCTTTTCTTACCCGCTTTTTACCAAATATGGTCGGACATTCACACCGTCTTACAGCGGAACACCTCTGCTCCCGCTTTTGATGGTGTATAGTCAGGCATTTGAACCTTTTCTTACCCGCTTTTTACAAACTATGGTCGGACATTCAAACCTTCTTGTAGCCGAAAACCTCCGCTCCCTCTTTTGATTATACATTGTTGGGCATTCGCACCTTATTTACAAACTATAGTCAGACATTCACACCTTGCAGCTGAGCCACCTCAGCTCCCTGTTTTGATAGTGTATGTTCGGGCATTCGAACCTATTCTTACCCCCTTTTTACAAACTATGCTCGGAGATTCACACCTACTCACAGCCGAACAACTCCGCTCCCGCATTTGATAATGTCTTGTCCAGCATTCTAGTCTCTTCTAACACATTTTTCAGCAATTATGGTTGGACATTCACACCTACTCACAGCCGAACACTTCCGCTCCCACATTTGATGGTGTATAGCCGGGCATTCTCACCCTTTCTCATCAGCTTTTTGCAAATTATGATCTGACATTCACACCTACTTGCAGTCGAACAGCTCTGCTCCCGCTTTTGATTATTTTTGGTTTGATATTCGAACCTTTTCTTAACTGCTTTTTACAAACTTTGGTCGGACGTTCACACCTTCTTGCAGCCGAACACATCCACTTCCACTTTTGATGGTATATATTCGGGCATTCGAACCTTTTCTTACCCGCTTTTTACAAACCGTGGTCGGACTTTCACACCTTCTTGTAGCCAAACAACTCCGCTCCCGCTATTGATTGTGTACAGTCGGGTATTTTAACCTTTTCTTACCCGCTTTTTACCAACTATGGTCGGACATTTACACCTTCTTACAGCGGAACACCTCCGCTCCCTCTTTTGATGGTCTATGTTCGGGCATTCGAACCTTTTCTTACCCGCTTTTTACAAACTATGGTCGGACATTCAAACTTTCTTGTAGCCGAACACATCCACTCCTGCTTTTGATGATGTATGGTTGGGCATTTTCACCTTTTCTTACCCATTTTTCAGTAATTATGGGTGGACATTCACACCTTCTTGCAGCTGAACAACTCCTCTCCCGCTTATGATCATGTACGGTTTGATATTTGAAAATTTTCTTTCATGTTTTAAAGCAATTATTGATGGACATTCAAATCTTCTTGTAGCCGAACACATCCACTCCTGCTTTTGATGATGTATGGTAAGCTTTTCTTACCCGCTTTTTACAAACTATGGTCGGACATTCAAACCTTCTTGTAGCCAAAACCCTCCGCTCCCTCTTTTGATCATACATTGTTGGGCATTCGCACCTTATCTTACCCGCTTTTTACAAACTATAGTCAGACATTCATACCTTGCAGCTGAACCACCTCCTCTCCCTGTTTTGATCATGTATGGTCTGGCAATACTACCTTTTCTTACCCGTTTGTGAGTAATTAATCCCAAAATATTGAGCATAAAATAAGTCTTTATGCTGATGATGTATTACTTTTCCTTCAGAACTCACAGACGTCTCTCAGTCAGACGATCACACTCATAAATAAATTCTCAGCACTTTCTGACTACTCTATCAACTGGTCTAAGACCACAGTTCTGCCCATTAACTGTAGGGTCCATAATATACCTGCGATCACTTTACAGTCAGGAAATATTAGATATTTAGGCATAAACATTTCCTCCAGGCTCTCAGAGCTAACAAAGCTAAATTATGTGCAATTATTAAAGACAGTAGAGGACGATCTCTCGTTGGAAGTCCTTACCTATATCACTTATGGGGAGAGTTACATCCATTAAAATGATGATACTACCAAAAGTTAACTATTTGTTCTCAATGATCCCCATAAAACCATCTGCTACTTGGTTTAAGTCACTAGATTCATGCATCTCCAAATTTCTGTGGAAAAACAAACCACCACGTATTAGTTTAAAAACCCTACAGAAGACCAAGGACAGTGGTGGATTAGATTTACCTCATTTTCAGCACTATTCCTTAGACAATAGGTTACAATATATATCAAAATGGTTTAAACCTTGTTGTTGTCACAGTTCCCAGAGACGTTGTAATCGTTGAGGATTCTATATTCACCCCCTCATTAGAGGCACGTAATGCAGATTGATGACACTGAATCTTCTTCTCTGTTCATTGCTGGCATCATTCCCAGCATCGTAAGTGTTCGTGGCATTGTTAGCCTCTTCTTCTGGATCTTGATATCGAGAATCCTTTTGTATTTCTGGTTTGTCAGTCCTCTGTCTTCGTTCACTGGAGTCTTTGTCTTTTTGTCCTTGAGTTTGGTGATTTTTTCTTCTTTTGATGCCTTGACACAATGTGACAGGTGATACCACGTGGGAGATCCTGTAACTTGGATTGCTGTCCCTGTGCTGCGAAATGGCTGTGCTGCTCAAATGGTCTCTCCTTCATCATGGTTACATGCTGCCATTCCAACATCTCGCCATTCCGACATGGGTCTCCAATTGTCGGAATGGCGACACTTAATTTTTTATCAAACGTCCCACCATTCCGACACTTTTTTCCTCCTATGGTCGGAATGGCGGTATGTTTTTTGTTTTTTTTAACATACCGCCATTCCGACAGTTCCTTTTAATAGCCTATTTTTTACCCAAAACATTTTGCACTAATGATATGCCGGCGCAAATACGCCCTAAAGTTTGGCGCACAAGCTTTGCACATGCAGAGGCCACAGCCTCGCAAACAAACTTTAATAATCTATTATCAAAATCCCCTGAATTTCAAATATAAAAATACAGATATTAATATAACTCTGGCGAGACTGAAACTGATTAAGCAGAAATACAGTGTCAGTGAGCTGTCACAGCAGCCAGCTGGAGCGGAGCTCTCCACAGAGCCCATGCGTCTTTTGCACGCTGTCATCATATGCAAAAGTAATAATTGCAATTACAGATATCACGGCTACTGCACAGGACACAGTTGCGAGCACTCTGCCTTGCCTTGCCAATACAAGAAGATAGAAATGACAGCATAGAACGTATAAAACACAACAAAATGCAGTAAAAACGTTTATTCATGTTATTCACGTGATTTATGAGTACTCACTCCAATTTTGGGAAGCGCGGATGGGTTTTGCGCATTTGGCACAAACACACAGCCGCAACGGTTGTAGCTTTATACAGCCTGTTGATATCTTAAGGACCTAACTGGTCACACCTGGGACTAAATGTCATGTAGAGATTGTTTTTACATGACATTACAGCTGAACATATAGCTTTCATCCACAAACCAACGTGGGAGAGCCCGAAGACGCATGTGCCAGACGCACATAGGCATGCGTAAAACCAATTTTGACCACTTCATACTGTTTATTTGCTTTCTTTTAGTTAACTTTCGTTTCTTTTGGATTCTTGTGCGTGTTATGGAGCCGTTTTGGTCCATGTTTGTAAGCCTTTTTTTCCTGGATTAAATTTTCGGAAGTTGAAACAAGTGGCATTGGAGTGTGTGATTGAAAACCACCGCGGACTGCTTCTCCTCCTCCAGTTGCCGAGACTTTGTGTTTTTAATAACGCTTGTCTATAAACATGTTAAACATATAAATTGCATGAACAGAAAGAAGGGACTCACCTGTTGAGTAACACACATTTCCTTATACGGAAAGCCTTGTCGGAATGGTGGGACATTTGAACGTCAGAATAGCGGGATGTCGCAATGGTGGGATGTCGGAATGGTGGGACGTTTGCATGTCGGAATGGTGGTATGTCGGAATGGTGGTATGTCGGAATGGTGGGATGTCGGAATAGCGGGATGTCGGAATGGCGGGATTTCGGAATGGGTGTTGCCACCCCCTTCATCATATACACAGTTATTTATACATCACCTTCCACCATGAAGCGTTGTCCCTTTTTGTTTCTCTCTTTGTTCTTAAAATGCTGTTATGCATGTCTAAACCAATCCATTAAATTAGATCATTTTGGCAGTAAAGCGATCTACAATGTGCTTGGTCGCAAAGCTGCTCATCTGTGGTAAACAGCTCTTCAGAAAGGCATTCTTCAATTGATTTCACTAATTCTATGTAATAATTTTGTGATTTCCTACAAAACTACACTTCTTCTCCCATCTGTCTGAGTATTTAATATTGTCTGGGTCCCGTTAAAACATGTATTTTTCCCATCTAATTCCTTGTTTGCTTTAAAACAAGTATTCCCCATTTTCTATCCCTTCAGTAGCCAACCAGTTTGTATGGAGTACACTGGAGCAACTTGACTGATCAGTAAAACACTGCTTTTGTTGTCACCGCAAGGCTTCCCCCGTCGGTTGTTTCACTGAGACACTACTGAGTAACTATAACTCAACACAGTTTATACACATAACATTCATATACATACTAACAAACAAACAAACAATTATTTATCGCAATTTTCTCATCTCTGTTTGAACGTACACCCAGGTAAATATTCCTGTAGTCTTCTCATACCGACTATGGACCCATTCATTGTTTAACTTCACTGTTTTGCAAATCCTAATTGAATATTACACATTGACATTGAACTTTACTTGATAAGCAGGTCTTCATTGCATTTTGCAGCCTATATGTGAGCATCTATGTGTAAGCTGTTCTTCTTTGCATTTATCAGCAGCAAGCAATTCTTCATTGCACATGCATATGAAAATAGTAAAACAATTCCAATGCGTTAGCGAAACCTTCTATATCAGGAGTGTCCATCATGATGCTGGGAATAGAACCTCTTTCCCAGAATAGTTCAACCTTCATTACTCAACTGATCATAACTCCGCAATGAACACATTTCAAAGTATCATTCCTCTACATATATTCAAAAATCTATGTGTAAATGTTTAATATTTCTTATATTTGTTGATGTCATTCTGTGTGCATGTGGCCTAAACCCAATCTCTGTGTGGCAATTTTAATTTAAACAAGTTGAACTCTGCCTCTGATCATTTAAAAAAGGTGTGTACCAATATCAACCTTTCTCAGGTAATTACTGATCCTACAAAACCAAAGAGATCCTTCAAGGTTGTCCCTGATTGGCTCAATCTTAACAAATCAAAGGTAGAAAATCCGCAGTATCTGAACTTGGTGTTAGTTATCACTGCTCAATAGCCTGTATCAGAATTGCAAAAATGAAAACATTAGGTCCACGCTTGGTATCCAGATCCTGAAACATCTCCATGAGCAGGCTTTTTTTTAACTGATCTGTTGAATAGTTATATGACACTGTTAAAATCCCAGATGAAGATCTAGCACTTGACCATTTTTGTAAATCTTCTAATTCCATAGTTGATAAACACGCCCCTTTTAAAAAGTATAGAACTTAGAACAGGTCTATCCCTGGCTTTCGGCAGAACTGTCTTCTTTACTTTTTTTTCCCCTTGTCCTGTTCAGCATTATGTCAGAAGAATTGTAGTCTGAATACCTATGATGCCAAACAGATTTGTTTTGCCAAGGGAAGTTTTATAAATGTAAAGCTCCCCTTGATGCCCATTTATTTATTTCTTTTTACAATATATGACATGAACTGAACTGAACCGGACCGGGGGACAAGGAAAGAAGAAGAGGAAAGAAGAGGAAACAGAAAAAAAATAGAAACAAAAACCAGACAACCAGCTGCTACACCTGTAAAAAACAAAACAGACAACAATCCATGTCCTATGAGGGGAATCCAGCCTTAGCGCCAAGAGGAGCACCTGAAAGCAGACAAGCAGAGAAAAAACAAACACACAAACAAACAAAAACAAGCACAAGAAGCGGCAATCGCATACAACACAGCTGTGGATATAGATGACCTGAGACGACATGATAATACATCAACTGCTTAGTGACCATGCTACTGGACTAATGAATGTGTGTGTGTGTGTGTGAGAACATGCAACACCCATGGCACAGGACCTACATGATAACCGTGCTTAGTTATGAGTGTATAAGCGTACAGGGCCACAATCCACAGCCCCCCAAACAATCAGAAGCAGGCAGAGAGGGCCACAAGACCCAGGCCACCAGCAGCCCCCACAGAGCACAGAACCCAGGTAGCCCACCGCAGGGGCAACCACGCATCCACCCAGAAGACTGCAGAGGAAGCCCCCGGAAAGAGCCCCCATAAGCATAGGGCAGAGGCACTCCGGGAACCAGGGGCAACAGCCCACCGACCCCGCCAGGCCCCAGCCGCCCAGACATGGGCCGTGCACTGGACCTGGGCCCCAGGAGCCCGAGCGCCCCCAAACCCCCCGGCAGAGGCCCCACCCAATACCCAGGAGGGCCAAGCGCCCCAGACAGCCACAAAGTGGGTCAGCGCCTGCCCCAGCGCCCCTGGCCAAGTGCCCTGGGAGTCAAGACGTGCCCACAGGTGGGTGAAGTCGCGAGCAGTGGGGAGAGGCAACGCTGATGCCCCATCGGGAGAAACACAGGCAGGCCAGGCGACAGCAAGTCCCAGATCCAGGCCCAATCATTACCACACACACTTTCACGTCCCATACATCCACACATCCACACATCCTACCTCCCTCGACTCTGCTGGGGTGTAGTGCAGCGGGCACACCAGGAGGCCAGCAACCCCCCAGCCACCACAGACCCCGAACCAGCAGAACAATTAATTAATCCTCCTGGCCCCTCCTGCCCCGAGCAGACACCAGGAAGCAGGGGTGTGCGAAGAAGACCCCTCCCCTCACCCTTCTGGCTCTTCAATATTTTCTAATAGTGAGCAATTAAAATTGAGGGGCAGCCAAACTTGTAGAACTGGGAGCGCGGCACTCTGGGCAGCCTACATACCCAAAGAGCCCCGCCCACCAGATGCCACTCAGTGTAACCACCCCCCAAGACCTAATGTGTGTGTGTGAGTGTGTTTGATAAGTACTAATGTCTAAGGTGTAATTAAAACAGGGGCAGGGAACTGCAGAGTGCAACCAAAGGGGACCACCTACGTGGCCCCATCCACTACACCCCACCGAACACACACGCCCCCAAAACCCTTCATGTGTGAGTGTGTGCTGTGTACAGGAGCCAGAAGGGAGAGGGGTATGGGGATATATACCGGGGGAGCTACTCTCCCCCAGAGAGGGCAGCCAGGGACTGGCTGCAATAGGCATCCCCGCTACCTGGGAGCCAGCAATGGGCAGGAGGGCCTGATGTCCACCAGGCTCGGGGCCTGCAGCGACCATATTCCGGGAGCTACTGTACCCCCAGAAGGTACCCATCCCGCCCCACCCCACTCAACCCAACCCCACCCCGGAGGACCTCTACAAAAAACAAACAAACAAACCACCCGGTCACACCAGTCGCAGCAGCCCGGGCCTGAGACCCACCATCACCCAGCAACCCACCACCACCACTATGTGATAAAACTAATCAGAGGGGACCAGAGAGAATGAAATTCAGCCAATTGATGTTTTGAGGAGGCAGACATTGTTTCCATGCTAATATAATCTAAAAGAAAATTTCTAAACTGGTTAATACACAGATTGTTCTTCGCTTTCCAGTTCATGAGAATAGTTTTCTTTGCGATACATAACACTGTGACAACCATGTGTGCTGAGTTAATTTCCATGTTGATGTTGTCTAAGTCACCCAGTATGCACAGTGTGGGGCATGCAGGGATGCTACACTTTAGCCATGTTGATAGGTCCTCACAGACTTCAAGCCAGAACTTCTGGACAGGCGCAGAAAACCACAAAGCGTGTACATAATCATCAGGTGTGTTATCTGTGCAATGTGAGCAGATGTTTGAGTGTGTTAGACCCATCCTGAACATCCTTTGTCCTGTATAGTGTGTTCTATGAAGGATTTTGTATTGTATGAGCTGTAAATTAGGATTTCGAGTCTTTATGAAGGTGTTCAAACATATTTGTGGTTAGAAGCTATGACCAGAACTGATGGATAAATCTGCCTCCCATTTTGAGGATGGAAGAGACATTGTGTCATCTATCTTAGACAATAATTTATATGTTTTTGATAGTAGTTTTGGGGTACAGATGCTTAGAAATTCTGCTACCCTAGTCGGGGGTTGTAAGTCTGGTTGGTGGAGGATATATCCATCCATCCATCCATCATCTGCCGCTTATCCGGGGGTCGGGTCGCGGGGGCAGCAGCTTGAGCAGAGAAACCCAGACGTCTCTGTCCCCGGCCACTTCCTCCAGCTCTTCCGGGGGGACCCCGAGGCGTTCCCAGGCCAGCCGAGAGACATAGTCTCTCCAACGTGTCCTGGGTCTCCCCCGGGGTCTCCTCCCAGTGGGACGTGCCTGGAACACCTCCCCAGGGAGGCGCCCAGGGGGCATCCTAACCAGATGCCCGAGCCACCTCATCTGACTCCTGTCAATGCGGAGGAGCAGCGGTTCTACTCCGAGCCCCTCCCGGATGACTGAGCTTCTCACCCTATCTCTAAGGGAGAGCCCAGACACCCTGCGGAGGAAACCCATTTCGGCCGCTTGTATTCGCGATCTTGTTCTTTCGGTCACTACCCACAACTCGTGACCATAGGTGAGGATGGGAACGTAGATTGACCAGTAAGTAGAGGTACCGGTCATACAGAGACCGAACGGCCCCTATCAAGGGGTCCGGCACTCCATATTCCCGGAGCACCCCCCACAGGACTCCACGAGGGACACGGTCGAACGCTTTCTCCAAGTCCACAAAACACATGTAGACTGGTTGGGCGAACTCCCATGCACCCTCCAGGATCCTGCCGAGGGTATAGAGCTGGTCCACTGTTCCACGGCCAGGACGAAAGCCACACTGCATCTCCTGAATCCGAGGCTCGATTATCCGACGGATCCTCCTCTCCAATACCCCCGAATAGACCTTACCAGGGAGGCTGAGGAGTGTGATACCCCTATAGTTGGAACACACCCTCCGGTCCCCCTTTTTAAAGAGGGGGACCACCACCCCAATCTGCCAGTCCAGAGGCACTGTCCCCGATGTCCACGCGATACTGCAGAGGCGTGTCAGCCAAGACAGCCCTACAACATCCAGAGCCTTGAGAAACTCAGGACGGACCTCATCCACCCCCGGGGCCTTGCCACCGAGGAACTTTTTAACCACCTCGGCAACCTCAGCCCCAGAAATGGGAGGCCCCGTCTCCGAGCTCTCCGACTCTGCCTCTTCCGAGCACGTGTTGGTAGGATTGAGGAGTTCCTCGAAGTACTCCCCCCACCGACTCACAACATCCCTAGTTGAGGTCAGCAAAGCCCCGTCCGCACTGTAAACAGTGTTGACTGTGAGCCGCTTCCCCCCCCTGAGATGCCGGATGGTGGACCAGAATCTTTTCGAGGCCGTCCGGAAATCGTTCTCCATGGTCTCACCGAACTCCTCCCAGGCCCGAGTTTTTGCCTCAGCAACCGCCGAAGCCGTGGCCCGTCTGGCCCGTCGGTACCTATCAGCTTCTTCCAGGGTCCCACTGGCCAAAAAGGCCCGATAGGACTCCTTCTTCAGCTTGACGGCTTCCCTCACCACTGGTGTCCACCAGCAGGTTCGAGGGTTGCCGCCACGACAGGCACCGACCACCTTACGGCCACAACTCCGACCAGCTGCCTCGGCAATGGAGTCACGGAACATGGCCCATTCAATGTCCCCCACCTCAAATATGGTTGAAGCTCTGCCGGAGGTGGGAGTTAAAGCTCCTTCTGACGGGGGATTCTGACAAACGCTCCCAGCAGACCCTCACAATACGTTTGGGCCTGCCAGGTCTGATCGGCATCCTCCCCCACCAGCGGAGCCAACTCACCACCAGGTGGTGATCAGTTGACAGCTCCGCCCCTCTCTTCACCCGAGTGTCCAGGACATACGGCCGCAAGTCCGATGATACAACCACAAAGTCGATCATCGAACTGCGGCCAAGGGTGTCCTGGTGCCAAGTGCACATATGGACACCCTTATGCCTGAACATGGTGTTCGTTATGGACAGTCTATGACTGGCACAGAAGTCCAACAACATAACACCACTCTGATTCAGATCGGGGGGGCCGTTCCTCCCAATCACACCCCTCCAGGTCTCACTGTCATTGCCCACGTGAGCATTGAAGTCCCCCAGCAGAATGAGGGAGTCTCCGGTAGGAGCATTCTCCAGTGCCTCCCCCAGAGACTCCAAAAAGAGTAGGTACTCTGAACTGCTGTTTGGCGCATAGGCACAAACAACAGTCAGGACTCGTCCCCCCACCCAAGGCGGAGGGAGGCTACCCTCTCGTTCACTGGGGTAAACCCCAATGTACTGGCACACAGCCGGGGGGGCAATAAGTATGCCCACACCTGCTCTGCGCCTCTCACCACGGGCAACTCCAGAGTGGAAGAGAGTCCAACCCCTCTCAAGAGTACTGGTTCCAGATCCCAAGCCGTGCGTCGAGGTGAGTCCGACTATATCTAACGGTCTGATGAAGTTTCAACAATAAACAACAAACTTTGTATTATGAGAAAGAACCAGACTCATTCTTTAGGAATCCGAAAATAAGCTCTATTTTACGAGTTATGCACGAATTCGGATTCTCCTATAAAACGAATTCCTTAACTCAAACCAAGTTAAGACTGCTTTGTCCTTCATATTTATTCATGTCTAATCAAGTTTCAATGATAAACAACGTTGTACTTTGTAGAATGAGAAAGAACTTCTTCAGCAATAAGCATCTCTCGACAAATGACGAAATACAGATTTTGCTATAAAATTAATTGCTATCAGCCTGACTTAAAACTGTTTGTCTTCCTTATTTATCCACTTCAAATCAAGTTTCAACAATTAAAAATTTTTTGTAGTTTGAGAAAGAACAACTTAATCTTGAGCAATCAGTATAAAAAGAAGGTAAGCAAAGGTGCGAATGTCAAACCATACATGATCAAAACAGGGAGCGGAGGTGTTTGGCTGAGACAAGGTGTGAATGTCCACCCATAATTAATGAAAAGCGGGCAACAAGTAGGTTCGAATGCCCAACCATACATCATCAAAAGCAAGAGTGGATATGTTCAGCTACAAGAAGGTTTGAACGTCTGACCATAGTTTGTAAAAAGCGGGTAAGAAAAGGTTCGAATGCCCGAACATACACCATCAAAGGAGGGAGCGGAGGTGTTCCGCTGTAAGAAGGTGTGAATGTCCGACCATAGTTGGTAAAAAACGGGTAAGAAAAGGTTAAAATACCCGACTGTACACAATCAGTAGCGGGTGCGGAGTTGTTCGGCTACTAAAAGTTGTGAAAGTCCAACCATGGTTTGTAAAAAGCGGGTAAGAAAAGGTGCGAATGCCCGAAAATGTATGATCAAAAGAGGGAGCGGAGGTGTTCGGCTGCAAGAAGGTGTGAATGTACACCCATAATTACTGAAAAATGGGTAAGAAAAGGTGCGAATGCCCAACTATACATAATCAAAAGCAGGAGTGGATGTGTTCGGCTCCAAGAAGGGTTGAATGTCCGACTATGGTTTGTAAAAAGCGGGTAAGAAAAGGTGCTAATGCCCGACAATACACCATCATAAGCGGGAGAGGAGGTGTTCAGCTGTAAGAAGGTGTGAATGTCCACCCATAATTACTGAAAAATGGGTAAGAAAAGGTGCGAATGCCCAAACATACATCATCAAAAGCAGGAGTGGATGTGTTGGGCTACAAGAAGGTTTGAAAGTCCGACCATGGTTTGTAAAAAACGGGTAAGAAAAGGTGCGAATGCCCGACAATGTATATTCAAAAGAGGGAGCGGAGGTTTTTGGCTACAAGAAGGTTTGAATGTCCGACCATAGTTGGCAAAAAGCAGTAAAGAAAGGTTCAAATATCCAAACATAATTAAAAGCGAGAGAGAAATTTTGTTCAGCTGCAAGTAGGTGTGAATATCCAGCCATAATTACTCACAAACGGGTAAGAAAATGTAGTATTGCCAGACCATACATGATCAAAACAGGGAGCGGAGGTGGTTTAGCTGCAAAAAGGGGTGAATGTCCAACTAAAGTTCAAATATATTAACAAAAGTGGGAGGAGAGGTCTTCGGATTAGAGTGGTTGAAATTTCCAACCATAATCTATAAAATGCGGTGAAAAAAAAAAGGTGTGAAGGAATGAATTTTATAGCAAAATCCGAAATCATGCATAACTCCGCAAAAGGAACGTATTGCTCAACCAAAGGGATGCTTCTTTCTCATTCAGGGTAATATGAGGAACTTTATGCTTGATACATTTTAGACACGGATAACTATGAAGGACAAAGCAATTTTAACTTGGTTTGAGCAAAGCAATTCATTTTATAGGAAAATCCGAAATCGTGCAGGACTCATGAAAGTAAGCTTATTCTCGGATTCCTGATCCTCCTCTTTCCTATACTGCAAAATACAGCCTTGTTCTTTGTTGAAATCGATATAGACATTGATAAATATGAAGGACAAAGCAGTTTCCACTTTGTTTGAGTGAAGGAAATAATTTTATAGCAAAATCCCAAATCAAGCAGAACGTATGAAAATAAGCGTGTTTTCGGATTCCTGATCCTTCAGTGTTGCTATTTCTTCTACTGCAAAATACAATGTTGTTCTTTGTTGAAGTCGATCTAGACATTGATAAATATGAAGGACAAAGTAGTTTTAACATAGTTTGAGTAAAGGAATTCATTTTATACATAAAATCCCAAATCATGCAGAACGTATGAAAATAAGCTTATTCTCGGATTCCTGTTCCTTCAAGTGTTGCTCTTTCTACTACTGCAAAATACAATGTTGTTCTTTGTTGAAGTAAATCTAGACATTGATAAATATGAAGGACAAAGCAGTTTTCACTTGGTTTGAGTGAAGGAATTCATTTTATACATAAAATCCCAAATCATTCAAAACGTATGAAAAGAAGCTTATTCTCGGATTCCTGATCCTTCAGTGTTGCTTTTTCTTCTACTGCAAAATACAATGTTGTTCTTTGTTGAAGTCGATCTAGACATTGATAAATATGAAGGACAAAGCAGTTTTCACTTGGTTTGAGTGAAGGATTTGCAGCTGAAAACCTCCCGCTCCCGCTTTTGATTGTGTATAGTCGCGCTTTCGAGCCTTTTCTTACCCGGTTTTTAGAAATTATGGTTAGACATTCAGACCTTGCAGCCGAAGACCTCCACTCCCTCTTTTGATCATACATTGTCGGGCATTCGCACCTTGTCTTACCCGCTTTTTACAAACTATAGTCAGACATTCACATCTTGCAGCTGAACCACCTCAGCTCCCTGTTTTGATCATGTATGGTCTGGCAATACTACCTTTTCTTACCCGTTTGTGAGTAATTATGGCTGGACATTCACACCTACTTGCAGTCGAACAGCTCTGCTCTCGCTTTTGATGGTATATATTCGGGCATTCGAACCTTTTCTTAGCAGCTTTTTACAAACCATGGTTGAACTTTCACACCTTCTTGTAGCCGAACACCTCCGCTCCCGCTTTTGATGGTGTATAGTCAGGCATTTGAACCTTTTCTTTCCCGCTTTTTACAAACTATGGTCGGACATTCAAACCTTCTTGTAGCCGAAAACCTCCGCTCCCTCTTTTGATCATACATTGTCGGGCATTCGCACCTTTTCTTACCCGTTTTTTACAAACCATGGTCGGACTGTCACACATTCTTGTAGCCGAACACCTCCGCTCCCGCTATTGATTGTGTACAGTCGGGTATTTTAACCTTTTCTTACCCGTTTTTTACCAACTATGGTCGGACATTCACACCGTCTTACAGCGGAACACCTCCGCTCCCTCTTTTGATGTTGTATGTTTGGGCATTCGAACCTTTTCTTACCCGCTTTTTACAAACTATGCTCGGACATTCAAACCTTCTTGTAGCCGAACACATCCACTCCTGCTTTTGATGATGTATGGTTGGGCATTCAAACCTACTTGTTGCCCGCTTTTCATTAATTTTTGTGGACATTCACACCTTGTCACAGCCAAACACCTCCGCTCCCTGTTTTGATCATGTATGGTTGGACATTCGCTCCTTTTCTCACCCGTTTTTTGCCAACTATGGTCGGCTGTTCACAGCTTCCTCTCCACCATACTTGGTGGGATATTCACACCCACTTGCATCCGAAGACCTTTTGTTGATATTTAGTTGGTCATTCGCAGCTTACCCGCTTTTGGCAAACTATGGCCTTCATGCAGCCAAACACCTCTGATCTCGCTTTTGATGATGTAAGGTTGGGCATTCAGACCTTGCTTCACCTGCTTTTCACCAAATATAGTCGGACATTCACACCTTCTTGCAGCCGAACACTTCCGCTCCACCTTTTAGTGTTCTATCACACCTTTTTTTTCACCGCATTTTATAGATTATGGTTGGAAATTCTCAACCACTCTCATCCGAAGACCTCTCCTCCCGCTTTTGTTAATATATTTGAACTTTAGTCGGACATTCACACCTTCTTGCAGCTGAACCACCTCCGCTCCCTGTTTTGATCATGTATGGTCTGGCAATACTACCTTTTCTTACCCGTTTGTTAGTAATTATGGCTGGACATTCACACCTACTTGCAGCCGAACACCACCTCTCCCGCTTTTGATGATGTATGGACGGGCATTCTTACCTTTTCTAACACATTTTTCAGCAATTATGGTCGGAGATTCACACTTACTCACAGCCGAACAACTCCGCTCCCGCATTTGATGGTGTATAGTCGGGCATTCTCACCCTTTCTCATCAGCTTTTTGCAAATTATGATCTGACATTCACACCTGCTTTTGATAATGTATGGTTTGGCATTCGCACCTTTTCTTACCCATTTTTCAGTAATTATGGGTGGACATTCACACCTTCTTGCAGCTGAACACCTCCTCTCCCGCTATTGATTGTGTACAGTCGGGTATTTTAACCTTTTCTTACCCGCTTTTTACCAAATATGGTCGGACATTCACACCGTCTTACAGCGGAACACCTCTGCTCCCGCTTTTGATGGTGTATAGTCAGGCATTTGAACCTTTTCTTACCCGCTTTTTACAAACTATGGTCGGACATTCAAACCTTCTTGTAGCCGAAAACCTCCGCTCCCTCTTTTGATTATACATTGTTGGGCATTCGCACCTTATTTACAAACTATAGTCAGACATTCACACCTTGCAGCTGAGCCACCTCAGCTCCCTGTTTTGATAGTGTATGTTCGGGCATTCGAACCTATTCTTACCCCCTTTTTACAAACTATGCTCGGAGATTCACACCTACTCACAGCCGAACAACTCCGCTCCCGCATTTGATAATGTCTTGTCCAGCATTCTAGTCTCTTCTAACACATTTTTCAGCAATTATGGTTGGACATTCACACCTACTCACAGCCGAACACTTCCGCTCCCACATTTGATGGTGTATAGCCGGGCATTCTCACCCTTTCTCATCAGCTTTTTGCAAATTATGATCTGACATTCACACCTACTTGCAGTCGAACAGCTCTGCTCCCGCTTTTGATTATGTTTGGTTGGATATTCGAACCTTTTCTTAACTGCTTTTTACAAACTTTGGTCGGACGTTCACACCTTCTTGCAGCCGAACACATCCACTTCCACTTTTGATGGTATATATTCGGGCATTCGAACCTTTTCTTACCCGCTTTTTACAAACCGTGGTCGGACTTTCACACCTTCTTGTAGCCAAACAACTCCGCTCCCGCTATTGATTGTGTACAGTCGGGTATTTTAACCTTTTCTTACCCGCTTTTTACCAACTATGGTCGGACATTTACACCTTCTTACAGCGGAACACCTCCGCTCCCTCTTTTGATGGTCTATGTTCGGGCATTCGAACCTTTTCTTACCCGCTTTTTACAAACTATGGTCGGACATTCAAACTTTCTTGTAGCCGAACACATCCACTCCTGCTTTTGATGATGTATGGTTGGGCATTTTCACCTTTTCTTACCCATTTTTCAGTAATTATGGGTGGACATTCACACCTTCTTGCAGCTGAACAACTCCTCTCCCGCTTATGATCATGTACGGTTTGATATTTGAAAATTTTCTTTCATGTTTTAAAGCAATTATTGATGGACATTCAAATCTTCTTGTAGCCGAACACATCCACTCCTGCTTTTGATGATGTATGGTAAGCTTTTCTTACCCGCTTTTTACAAACTATGGTCGGACATTCAAACCTTCTTGTAGCCAAAACCCTCCGCTCCCTCTTTTGATCATACATTGTTGGGCATTCGCACCTTATCTTACCCGCTTTTTACAAACTATAGTCAGACATTCATACCTTGCAGCTGAACCACCTCCTCTCCCTGTTTTGATCATGTATGGTCTGGCAATACTACCTTTTCTTACCCGTTTGTGAGTAATTAATCCCAAAATATTGAGCATAAAATAAGTCTTTATGCTGATGATGTATTACTTTTCCTTCAGAACTCACAGACGTCTCTCAGTCACACGATCACACTCATAAATAAATTCTCAGCACTTTCTGACTACTCTATCAACTGGTCTAAGACCACAGTTCTGCCCATTAACTGTAGGGTCCATAATATACCTGCGATCACTTTACAGTCAGGAAATATTAGATATTTAGGCATAAACATTTCCTCCAGGCTCTCAGAGCTAACAAAGCTAAATTATGTGCAATTATTAAAGACAGTAGAGGACGATCTCTCGTTGGAAGTCCTTACCTATATCACTTATGGGGAGAGTTACATCCATTAAAATGATGATACTACCAAAAGTTAACTATTTGTTCTCAATGATCCCCATAAAACCATCTGCTACTTGGTTTAAGTCACTAGATTCATGCATCTCCAAATTTCTGTGGAAAAACAAACCACCACGTATTAGTTTAAAAACCCTACAGAAGACCAAGGACAGTGGTGGATTAGATTTACCTCATTTTCAGCACTATTCCTTAGACAATAGGTTACAATATATATCAAAATGGTTTAAACCTTGTTGTTGTCACAGTTCCCAGAGACGTTGTAATCGTTGAGGATTCTATATTCACCCCCTCATTAGAGGCACGTAATGCAGATTGATGACACTGAATCTTCTTCTCTGTTCATTGCTGGCATCATTCCCAGCATCGTAAGTGTTCGTGGCATTGTTAGCCTCTTCTTCTGGATCTTGATATCGAGAATCCTTTTGTATTTCTGGTTTGTCAGTCCTCTGTCTTCGTTCACTGGAGTCTTTGTCTTTTTGTCCTTGAGTTTGGTGATTTTTTCTTCTTTTGATGCCTTGACACAATGTGACAGGTGATACCACGTGGGAGATCCTGTAACTTGGATTGCTGTCCCTGTGCTGCGAAATGGCTGTGCTGCTCAAATGGTCTCTCCTTCATCATGGTTACATGCTGCCATTCCGACATCTCGCCATTCCGACATGGGTCTCCAATTGTCGGAATGGCGACACTTAATTTTTTATCAAACGTCCCACCATTCCGACACTTTTTTCCTCCTATGGTCGGAATGGCGGTATGTTTTTTGTTTTTTTTAACATACCGCCATTCCGACAGTTCCTTTTAATAGCCTATTTTTTACCCAAAACATTTTGCACTAATGATATGCCGGCGCAAATACGCCCTAAAGTTTGGCGCACAAGCTTTGCACATGCAGAGGCCACAGCCTCGCAAACAAACTTTAATAATCTATTATCAAAATCCCCTGAATTTCAAATATAAAAATACAGATATTAATATAACTCTGGCGAGACTGAAACTGATTAAGCAGAAATACAGTGTCAGTGAGCTGTCACAGCAGCCAGCTGGAGCGGAGCTCTCCACAGAGCCCATGCGTCTTTTGCACGCTGTCATCATATGCAAAAGTAATAATTGCAATTACAGATATCACGGCTACTGCACAGGACACAGTTGCGAGCACTCTGCCTTGCCTTGCCAATAGAAGAAGATAGAAATGACAGCATAGAACGTATAAAACACAACAAAATGCAGTAAAAACGTTTATTCATGTTATTCACGTGATTTATGAGTACTCACTCCTATTTTGGGAAGCGCGGATGGGTTTTGCGCATTTGGCACAAACACACAGCCGCAACGGTTGTAGCTTTATACAGCCTGTTGATATCTTAAGGACCTAACTGGTCACACCTGGGACTAAATGTCATGTAGAGATTGTTTTTACATGACATTACAGCTGAACATATAGCTTTCATCCACAAACCAACGTGGGAGAGCCCGAAGACGCATGTGCCAGACGCACATAGGCATGCGTAAAACCAATTTTGACCACTTCATACTGTTTATTTGCTTTCTTTTAGTTAACTTTCGTTTCTTTTGGATTCTTGTGCGTGTTATGGAGCCGTTTTGGTCCATGTTTGTAAGCCTTTTTTTCCTGGATTAAATTTTCGGAAGTTGAAACAAGTGGCATTGGAGTGTGTGATTGAAAACCACCGCGGACTGCTTCTCCTCCTCCAGTTGCCGAGACTTTGTGTTTTTAATAACGCTTGTCTATAAACATGTTAAACATATAAATTGCATGAACAGAAAGAAGGGACTCACCTGTTGAGTAACACACATTTCCTTATACGGAAAGCCTTGTCGGAATGGTGGGACATTTGAACGTCAGAATAGCGGGATGTCGCAATGGTGGGATGTCGGAATGGTGGGACGTTTGCATGTCGGAATGGTGGTATGTCGGAATGGTGGTATGTCGGAATGGTGGGATGTCGGAATAGCGGGATGTCGGAATGGCGGGATTTCGGAATGGGTGTTGCCACCCCCTTCATCATATACACAGTTATTTATACATCACCTTCCACCATGAAGCGTTGTCCCTTTTTGTTTCTCTCTTTGTTCTTAAAATGCTGTTATGCATGTCTAAACCAATCCATTAAATTAGATCATTTTGGCAGTAAAGCGATCTACAATGTGCTTGGTCGCAAAGCTGCTCATCTGTGGTAAACAGCTCTTCAGAAAGGCATTCTTCAATTGATTTCACTAATTCTATGTAATAATTTTGTGATTTCCTACAAAACTACACTTCTTCTCCCATCTGTCTGAGTATTTAATATTGTCTGGGTCCCGTTAAAACATGTATTTTTCCCATCTAATTCCTTGTTTGCTTTAAAACAAGTATTCCCCATTTTCTATCCCTTCAGTAGCCAACCAGTTTGTATGGAGTACACTGGAGCAACTTGACTGATCAGTAAAACACTGCTTTTGTTGTCACCGCAAGGCTTCCCCCGTCGGTTGTTTTGCAAATCCTAATTGAATATTACACATTGACATTGAACTTTACTTGATAAGCAGGTCTTCATTGCATTCAGCAGCCTATATGTGAGCATCTATGTGTAAGCTGTTCTTCTTTGCATTTATCAGCAGCAAGCAATTCTTCATTGCACATGCATATGAAAATAGCAAAACAATTCCAATGCGTTAGCGAAACCTTCTATATCAGGAGTGTCCATCATGATGCTGGGAATAGAACCTCTTTCCCAGAATAGTTCAACCTTCATTACTCAACTGATCATAACTCCGCAATGAACACATTTCAAAGTATCATTCCTCTACATATATTCAAAAATCTATGTGTAAATGTTTAATATTTCTTATATTTGTTGATGTCATTCTGTGTGCATGTGGCCTAAACCCAATCTCTGTGTGGCAATTTTAATTTAAACAAGTTGAACTCTGCCTCTGATCATTTAAAAAAGGTGTGTACCAATATCAACCTTTCTCAGGTAATTACTGATCCTACAAAACCAAAGAGATCCTTCAAGGTTGTCCCTGATTGGCTCAATCTTAACAAATCAAAGGTAGAAAATCCGCAGTATCTGAACTTGGTGTTAGTTATCACTGCTCAATAGCCTGTATCAGAATTGCAAAAATGAAAACATTAGGTCCACGCTTGGTATCCAGATCCTGAAACATCTCCATGAGCAGGCTTTTTTTTAACTGATCTGTTGAATAGTTATATGACACTGTTAAAATCCCAGATGAAGATCTAGCACTTGACCATTTTTGTAAATCTTCTAATTCCATAGTTGATAAACACGCCCCTTTTAAAAAGTATAGAACTTAGAACAGGTCTATCCCTGGCTTTCGGCAGAACTGTCTTCTTTACTTTTTTTTCCCCTTGTCCTGTTCAGCATTATGTCAGAAGAATTGTAGTCTGAATACCTATGATGCCAAACAGATTTGTTTTGCCAAGGGAAGTTTTATAAATGTAAAGCTCCCCTTGATGCCCATTTATTTATTTCTTTTTACAATATATGACATGAACTGAACTGAACCGGACCGGGGGACAAGGAAAGAAGAAGAGGAAACAGAAAAAAAATAGAAACAAAAACCAGACAACCAGCTGCTACACCTGTAAAAAACAAAACAGACAACAATCCATGGCCTATGAGGGGAATCCAGCCTTAGCGCCAAGAGGAGCACCTGAAAGCAGACAAGCAGAGAAAAAACAAACACACAAACAAACAAAAACAAGCACAAGAAGCGGCAATCGCATACAACACAGCTGTGGATATAGATGACCTGAGACGACATGATAATACATCAACTGCTTAGTGACCATGCTACTGGACTAATGAATGTGTGTGTGTGTGTGTGAGAACATGCAACACCCATGGCACAGGACCTACATGATAACCGTGCTTAGTTATGAGTGTATAAGCGTACAGGGCCACAATCCACAGCCCCCCAAACAATCAGAAGCAGGCAGAGAGGGCCACAAGACCCAGGCCACCAGCAGCCCCCACAGAGCACAGAACCCAGGTAGCCCACCGCAGGGGCAACCACGCATCCACCCAGAAGACTGCAGAGGAAGCCCCCGGAAAGAGCCCCCATAAGCATAGGGCAGAGGCACTCCGGGAACCAGGGGCAACAGCCCACCGACCCCGCCAGGCCCCAGCCGCCCAGACATGGGCCGTGCACTGGACCTGGGCCCCAGGAGCCCGAGCGCCCCCAAACCCCCCGGCAGAGGCCCCACCCAATACCCAGGAGGGCCAAGCGCCCCAGACAGCCACAAAGTGGGTCAGCGCCTGCCCCAGCGCCCCTGGCCAAGTGCCCTGGGAGTCAAGACGTGCCCACAGGTGGGTGAAGTCGCGAGCAGTGGGGAGAGGCAACGCTGATGCCCCATCGGGAGAAACACAGGCAGGCCAGGCGACAGCAAGTCCCAGATCCAGGCCCAATCATTACCACACACACTTTCACGTCCCATACATCCACACATCCACACATCCTACCTCCCTCGACTCTGCTGGGGTGTAGTGCAGCGGGCACACCAGGAGGCCAGCAACCCCCCAGCCACCACAGACCCCGAACCAGCAGAACAATTAATTAATCCTCCTGGCCCCTCCTGCCCCGAGCAGACACCAGGAAGCAGGGGTGTGCGAAGAAGACCCCTCCCCTCACCCTTCTGGCTCTTCAATATTTTCTAATAGTGAGCAATTAAAATTGAGGGGCAGCCAAACTTGTAGAACTGGGAGCGCGGCACTCTGGGCAGCCTACATACCCAAAGAGCCCCGCCCACCAGATGCCACTCAGTGTAACCACCCCCCAAGACCTAATGTGTGTGTGTGAGTGTGTTTGATAAGTACTAATGTCTAAGGTGTAATTAAAACAGGGGCAGGGAACTGCAGAGTGCAACCAAAGGGGACCACCTACGTGGCCCCATCCACTACACCCCACCGAACACACACGCCCCCAAAACCCTTCATGTGTGAGTGTGTGCTGTGTACAGGAGCCAGAAGGGAGAGGGGTATGGGGATATATACCGGGGGAGCTACTCTCCCCCAGAGAGGGCAGCCAGGGACTGGCTGCAATAGGCATCCCCGCTACCTGGGAGCCAGCAATGGGCAGGAGGGCCTGATGTCCACCAGGCTCGGGGCCTGCAGCGACCATATTCCGGGAGCTACTGTACCCCCAGAAGGTACCCATCCCGCCCCACCCCACTCAACCCAACCCCACCCCGGAGGACCTCTACAAAAAACAAACAAACAAACCACCCGGTCACACCAGTCGCAGCAGCCCGGGCCTGAGACCCACCATCACCCAGCAACCCACCACCACCACTATGTGATAAAACTAATCAGAGGGGACCAGAGAGAATGAAATTCAGCCAATTGATGTTTTGAGGAGGCAGACATTGTTTCCATGCTAATATAATCTAAAAGAAAATTTCTAAACTGGTTAATACACAGATTGTTCTTCGCTTTCCAGTTCATGAGAATAGTTTTCTTTGCGATACATAACACTGTGACAACCATGTGTGCTGAGTTAATTTCCATGTTGATGTTGTCTAAGTCACCCAGTATGCACAGTGTGGGGCATGCAGGGATGCTACACTTTAGCCATGTTGATAGGTCCTCACAGACTTCAAGCCAGAACTTCTGGACAGGCGCAGAAAACCACAAAGCGTGTACATAATCATCAGGTGTGTTATCTGTGCAATGTGAGCAGATGTTTGAGTGTGTTAGACCCATCCTGAACATCCTTTGTCCTGTATAGTGTGTTCTATGAAGGATTTTGTATTGTATGAGCTGTAAATTAGGATTTCGAGTCTTTATGAAGGTGTTCAAACATATTTGTGGTTAGAAGCTATGACCAGAACTGATGGATAAATCTGCCTCCCATTTTGAGGATGGAAGAGACATTGTGTCATCTATCTTAGACAATAATTTATATGTTTTTGATAGTAGTTTTGGGGTACAGATGCTTAGAAATTCTGCTACCCTAGTCGGGGGTTGTAAGTCTGGTTGGTGGAGGATATATCCATCCATCCATCCATCATCTGCCGCTTATCCGGGGGTCGGGTCGCGGGGGCAGCAGCTTGAGCAGAGAAACCCAGACGTCTCTGTCCCCGGCCACTTCCTCCAGCTCTTCCGGGGGGACCCCGAGGCGTTCCCAGGCCAGCCGAGAGACATAGTCTCTCCAACGTGTCCTGGGTCTCCCCCGGGGTCTCCTCCCAGTGGGACGTGCCCGGAACACCTCCCCAGGGAGGCGCCCAGGGGGCATCCTAACCAGATGCCCGAGCCACCTCATCTGACTCCTCTCAATGCGGAGGAGCAGCGGTTCTACTCCGAGCCCCTCCCGGATGACTGAGCTTCTCACCCTATCTCTAAGGGAGAGCCCAGACACCCTGCGGAGGAAACCCATTTCGGCCGCTTGTATTCGCGATCTTGTTCTTTCGGTCACTACCCACAACTCGTGACCATAGGTGAGGATGGGAACGTAGATTGACCAGTAAGTAGAGGCACCGGTCATACAGAGACCGAACGGCCCCTATCAAGGGGTCCGGCACTCCATATTCCCGGAGCACCCCCCACAGGACTCCACGAGGGACACGGTCGAACGCTTTCTCCAAGTCCACAAAACACATGTAGACTGGTTGGGCGAACTCCCATGCACCCTCCAGGATCCTGCCGAGGGTATAGAGCTGGTCCACTGTTCCACGGCCAGGACGAAAGCCACACTGCATCTCCTGAATCCGAGGCTCGATTATCCGACGGATCCTCCTCTCCAATACCCCCGAATAGACCTTACCAGGGAGGCTGAGGAGTGTGATACCCCTATAGTTGGAACACACCCTCCGGTCCCCCTTTTTAAAGAGGGGGACCACCACCCCAATCTGCCAGTCCAGAGGCACTGTCCCCGATGTCCACGCGATACTGCAGAGGCGTGTCAGCCAAGACAGCCCTACAACATCCAGAGCCTTGAGAAACTCAGGACGGACCTCATCCACCCCCGGGGCCTTGCCACCGAGGAACTTTTTAACCACCTCGGCAACCTCAGCCCCAGAAATGGGAGGCCCCGTCTCCGAGCTCTCCGACTCTGCCTCTTCCGAGCACGTGTTGGTAGGATTGAGGAGTTCCTCGAAGTACTCCCCCCACCGACTCACAACATCCCTAGTTGAGGTCAGCAAAGCCCCGTCCGCACTGTAAACAGTGTTGACTGTGAGCCGCTTCCCCCCCCTGAGATGCCGGATGGTGGACCAGAATCTTTTCGAGGCCGTCCGGAAATCGTTCTCCATGGTCTCACCGAACTCCTCCCAGGCCCGAGTTTTTGCCTCAGCAACCGCCGAAGCCGTGGCCCGTCTGGCCCGTCGGTACCTATCAGCTTCTTCCAGGGTCCCACTGGCCAAAAAGGCCCGATAGGACTCCTTCTTCAGCTTGACGGCTTCCCTCACCACTGGTGTCCACCAGCAGGTTCGAGGGTTGCCGCCACGACAGGCACCGACCACCTTACGGCCACAACTCCGACCAGCTGCCTCGGCAATGGAGTCACGGAACATGGCCCATTCAATGTCCCCCACCTCAAATATGGTTGAAGCTCTGCCGGAGGTGGGAGTTAAAGCTCCTTCTGACGGGGGATTCTGACAAACGCTCCCAGCAGACCCTCACAATACGTTTGGGCCTGCCAGGTCTGATCGGCATCCTCCCCCACCAGCGGAGCCAACTCACCACCAGGTGGTGATCAGCTCCGCCCCTCTCTTCACCCGAGTGTCCAGGACATACGGCCGCAAGTCCGATGATACAACCACAAAGTCGATCATCGAACTGCGGCCAAGGGTGTCCTGGTGCCAAGTGCACATATGGACACCCTTATGCCTGAACATGGTGTTCGTTATGGACAGTCTATGACTGGCACAGAAGTCCAACAACATAACACCACTCTGATTCAGATCGGGGGGGCCGTTCCTCCCAATCACACCCCTCCAGGTCTCACTGTCATTGCCCACGTGAGCATTGAAGTCCCCCAGCAGAATGAGGGAGTCTCCGGTAGGAGCATTCTCCAGTGCCTCCCCCAGAGACTCCAAAAAGAGTAGGTACTCTGAACTGCTGTTTGGCGCATAGGCACAAACAACAGTCAGGACTCGTCCCCCCACCCAAGGCGGAGGGAGGCTACCCTCTCGTTCACTGGGGTAAACCCCAATGTACTGGCACACAGCCGGGGGGGCAATAAGTATGCCCACACCTGCTCTGCGCCTCTCACCACGGGCAACTCCAGAGTGGAAGAGAGTCCAACCCCTCTCAAGAGTACTGGTTCCAGATCCCAAGCCGTGCGTCGAGGTGAGTCCGACTATATCTAACGGTCTGATGAAGTTTCAACAATAAACAACAAACTTTGTATTATGAGAAAGAACCAGACTCATTCTTTAGGAATCCGAAAATAAGCTCTATTTTACGAGTTATGCACGAATTCGGATTCTCCTATAAAACGAATTCCTTAACTCAAACCAAGTTAAGACTGCTTTGTCCTTCATATTTATTCATGTCTAATCAAGTTTCAATGATAAACAACGTTGTACTTTGTAGAATGAGAAAGAACTTCTTCAGCAATAAGCATCTCTCGACAAATGACGAAATACAGATTTTGCTATAAAATTAATTGCTATCAGCCTGACTTAAAACTGTTTGTCTTCCTTATTTATCCACTTCAAATCAAGTTTCAACAATTAAAAAATTTTTGTAGTTTGAGAAAGAACAACTTAATCTTGAGCAATCAGTATAAAAAGAAGGTAAGCAAAGGTGCGAATGTCAAACCATACATGATCAAAACAGGGAGCGGAGGTGTTTGGCTGAGACAAGGTGTGAATGTCCACCCATAATTAATGAAAAGCGGGCAACAAGTAGGTTCGAATGCCCAACCATACATCATCAAAAGCAAGAGTGGATATGTTCAGCTACAAGAAGGTTTGAACGTCTGACCATAGTTTGTAAAAAGCGGGTAAGAAAAGGTTCGAATGCCCGAACATACACCATCAAAGGAGGGAGCGGAGGTGTTCCGCTGTAAGAAGGTGTGAATGTCCGACCATAGTTGGTAAAAAACGGGTAAGAAAAGGTTAAAATACCCGACTGTACACAATCAGTAGCGGGTGCGGAGTTGTTCGGCTACTAAAAGGTGTGAAAGTCCAACCATGGTTTGTAAAAAGCGGGTAAGAAAAGGTGCGAATGCCCGAAAATGTATGATCAAAAGAGGGAGCGGAGGTGTTCGGCTGCAAGAAGGTGTGAATGTACACCCATAATTAATGAAAAATGGGTAAGAAAAGGTGCGAATGCCCAACTATACATAATCAAAAGCAGGAGTGGATGTGTTCGGCTCCAAGAAGGGTTGAATGTCTGACCATAGTTTGTAAAAAGCAGGTAAGAAAAGGTTTGACTGCCCGAACATACACCATCAAAAGAGGGAGCGGAGGGGTTCCGCTGTAAGAAGGTGTGAATGTCCGACCATAGTTGGTAAAAAGCGGGTAAGAAAAGGTTAAAATACCCGACTGTACACAATCAATAGCGGGAGCGGAGTTGTTCGGCTACTAAAAGATGTGAAAGTCCGACTATGGTTTGTAAAAAGCGGGTAAGAAAAGGTGCTAATGCCCGACAATGTATGATCAAAAGAGGGAGTGGAGGTTTTCGGCTGTAAGAAGGTCTGAATGTCCAACTATAATTTGTAAAAACCGGGTAAGAAAAAGCTTGAAAGCCCGACTATACACCATCATAAGCGGGAGAGGAGGTGTTCAGCTGTAAGAAGGTGTGAATGTCCACCCATAATTACTGAAAAATGGGTAAGAAAAGGTGCGAATGCCCAAACATACATCATCAAAAGCAGGAGTGGATGTGTTGGGCTACAAGAAGGTTTGAAAGTCCGACCATGGTTTGTAAAAAACGGGTAAGAAAAGGTGCGAATGCCCGACAATGTATATTCAAAAGAGGGAGCGGAGGTTTTTGGCTACAAGAAGGTTTGAATGTCCGACCATAGTTTGTAAAAAGCGGGTAAGAAAAGGTTCAAATGCCTGACAATACACCATCAAAAGCGTGAGCGGAGGTGTTCCGCTGTAAGACGGTGTGAATGTCCGACCATAGTTGGTAAAAAGCGGGTAAGAAAAGGTTAAAATACCCGACTGTACACAATCAATAGCGGGAGCGGAGTTGTTCGGCTACAAGAAGGTGTGAAAGTCCAACCATGGTTTGTAAAAAGCTGCTAAGAAAAGGTTCGAATGCCCGAATATATACCATCAAAAGCGGAAGCGGAGGTGTTCGGCTGCAAGAAGGTGTGAACGTCCGACCAAAGTTTGTAAAAAGCAGTTAAGAAAAGGTTCGAATATCCAACAAAACATAATCAAAAGCGGGAGCAGAGCTGTTCGACTGCAAGTAGGTGTGAATGTCCAGCCATAATTACTCACAAACGGGTAAAAAAAGGTAGTATTGCCAGACCATACATGATCAAAACAGGGAGCTGAGGTGTTTGGCTGTGACAAGGTGTGAATGTCCACCCAAAATTAATGAAAAGCGGGCAAAAAGTAGGTTTGAATGCCCAAGCATACATCATCAAAAGAAGGAGTGGATGTGTTCGGCTACAAGAAGGTTTGAATGTCCGAGCATAGTTTGTAAAAAGCGGGTAAGAAAAGGTTCGAATGCCCAAACAAACACCATCAAAAGAGGGAGCGGAGGTGTTTGGCTGTGACAAGGTGTGAATGTCCACCCAAAATTAATGAAAAGCGGGCAAAAAGTAGGTTTGAATGCCCAAGCATACATCATCAAAAGAAGGAGTGGATGTGTTCGGCTACAAGAAGGTGTGAAAGTCCAACCATGGTTTGTAAAAAGCTGGTAAGAAAAGGTTAGAATGCCCGAATATATACCATCAAAAGCGGAAGCGGAGGTGTTCGGCTGCAAAAAGGTGTGAACGTCCGACCAAAGTTTGTAAAAAGCAGTTAAGAAAAGGTTCGAATATCCAACCAAACAAAATCAAAAGCGGGAGCAGAGCTGTTCGACTGAAAGTAGGTGTGAATGTCCAGCCATAATTACTCACAAACGGGTAAGAAAAGGTAGTATTGCCAGACCATACATGATCAAAACAGGGAGCTGAGGTGGTTAAGCACCAAGGTGTGAATGTCTGACTATAGTTTGTAAAAAGCGGGTACGATAAGGTGCGAATGCCTGACAATGTATAATCAAAAGAGGGAGCAGAGGTTTTCGGCTACAAGAAGGTTTGAACGTCTGACCATAGTTTGTAAAAAGCGGGTAAGAAAAGGTTCGAATGCCCGAACATACACCATCAAAGGAGGGAGCGGAGGTGTTCCGCTGTAAGAAGGTGTGAATGTCCGACCATAGTTGGTAAAAAACGGGTAAGAAAAGGTTAAAATACCCGACTGTACACAATCAGTAGCGGGTGCGGAGTTGTTCGGCTACTAAAAGGTGTGAAAGTCCGACCATGGTTTGTAAAAAGCGGGTAAGAAAAGGTGCGAATGCCCGAAAATGTATGATCAAAAGAGGGAGCGGAGGTGTTTGGCTGCAAGAAGGTGTGAATGTACACCCATAATTACTGAAAAATGGGTAAGAAAAGGTGCGAATGCCCAAATATACATAATCAAAAGCAGGAGTGGATGTGTTCGGCTCCAAGAAGGGTTGAATGTCTGACCATAGTTTGTAAAAAGCAGGTAAGAAAAGGTTTGACTGCCCGAACATACACCATCAAAAGAGGGAGCGGAGGTGTTCCGCTGTAAGAAGGTGTGAATGTCCGACCATAGTTGGTAAAAAGCGGGTAAGAAAAGGTTAAAATACCCGACTGTACACAATCAATAGCGGGAGCGGAGTTGTTCGGCTACTAAAAGATGTGAAAGTCCGACTATGGTTTGTAAAAAGCGGGTAAGAAAAGGTGCTAATGCCCGACAATGTATGATCAAAAGAGGGAGCAGAGGTGTTCGGCTGCAAGAAGGTCTGAATGTCCAACCATAATTTGTATAAACCGGGAAGGAAAGTTTCGAAAGCCCGACTATACACCATCAAAAGCGGGAGCAGAGTGGTTCAGCTGCAAGAAGGTCTGAATGTCCATCAATAATTGCTTTAAAACATGAAAGAAAATTTTCGAATATCATCCGCACATGATCATAAGAAGGAGAGGAGGTGTTCAGCTGCAAGAAGGTGTGAATGTCCACCCATAATTCCTGAAAAATGGGTAAAAAAAGGTGCGAATGCCCAACCATACATTATCAAAAGCAGGTGTGAATGTCAGATCATAATTTGCAAAAAGCTGATGAGAAAGGGTGAGAATGCCCGACTATACACCATCAAATGCGGGAGCGGAGGTGTTCGGCTCTGAGTAGGTGTGAATGTCCGACCATAATTGCTGAAAAATGTGTTCGAAAAGGAAAGAATGCCGGACCATACATCATCAAAAGCGAGAGAGGTGGTGTTCGGCTGCAAAAAGGTGTAAATGTTCGACTAAAGTTTGTAAAAAGCGGGTAAGACATGGTGCGAATGCCTGACAAGGTATGATCAAAAGCAGGAGCGGAGGTGTTCAGCTGCAAGAAAGTCTAAATGTCCATCAATAATTGCTAGAAAACATGAAAGAAAATTTTCGAAAATCAAACCGCACATGATCATAAGTGGGAGAGGAGGTGTTCAGCTGCAAGAAGGTGTGAATGTCCACCCATTATTCCTGACAAATGGGTAAGAAAAGGTGCGAATGCCAAACCATACATTATCAAAAGCAGGTGTGAATGTCAGATCATAATTTGCAAAAAGCTGATGAGAAAGGGTGAGAATGTCCGACTGCACACCATCAAATGCGGGAGCGGAGTTGTTCGGCTGTGGGTAGGTGTGAATCTCCGACCGTAATTTCTGAAAAATGTGTTAGAAAAGGTAAGAATGCCGGTCCATACATCATCAAAAGCGAGAGAGGTGGTGTTCGGCTGCAAGTAGGTGTGAATGTCCAGCCATAATTACTCACAAACGGGTAAGAAAAGGTAGTATTGCCAGACCATACATGATCAAAACAGGGAGCGGAGGTGGTTCAGCTGCAAGAAGGTGTGAATGTCTCACTAAAGTTCAAATATATTAACAAAAGCGGGAGGAGAGGTCTTCGGATGAGAGTGGTTGAGAATTTCCAACCATAATCTATAAAATTCGGTGAAAAAAAGGTGTGATAGAACACTAAAAGGTGGAGCGGAAGTGTTCGGCTGCAAGAAGGTGTGAATGTCCGACTATATTTGGTGAAAAGCAGGTGAAGCAAGGTCTGAATGCCCAACCTTACATTATCAAAAGCGAGATCAGAGGTGTTTGGCTGCAAGAAGGCCATAGTTTGCCAAAAGCGGGTAAGCTGCGAATGACCAACTAAATATCAACAAAAGTGGGGGCGGAGGTCTTCGGATGCAACTGGGTGTGAACATCCCACCATACAAGTATGGTTGAGAGGAAGCTGTGAACAGCCGACCATAGTTTGCAAAAAGCGGGTGAGAAAAGGTGCGAATGTGCAACCATACATGATCAAAACAGGGAGCGGAGGTGTTTGGCTGTGACAAGGTGTGAATGTCCACCCAAAATTAATGAAAAGCGGGCAAAAAGTAGGTTTGAATGCCCAACCATACATCATCAAAAGCAGGAGTGGATATGTTCGGCTACAAGAAGGTTTGAACGTCTGACCATAGTTTGTAAAAAGCGGGTAAGAAAAGGTTCGAATGCCCAAACATACACCATCAAAAGAGGGAGCGGAGGTGTTCCGCTGTAAGAAGGTGTGAATGTCCGACCATAGTTGGTAAAAAGTGGGTAAGAAAAGGTTAAAATACCCGACTGTACACAATCAATAGGGGGAGCGTAGTTGTTCGGCTACAAGAAGTTGTGAAAGTCCAACCATGGTTTGTAAAAAGCGGGTAAGAAAAGGTGCTAATGCCCGAAAATGTATGATCAAAAGAGGGATCGGAGGTGTTCGGCTGCAAGAAGGTGTGAATGTACACCCATAATTACTGAAAAATGGGTAAGAAAAGGTGCGAATGCCCAACTATACATAATCAAAAGCAGGAGTGGATGTGTTCGGCTCCAAGAAGGGTTGAACGTCTGACCATAGTTTGTAAAAAGCAGGTAAGAAAAGGTTTGACTGCCCGAACATACACCATCAAAAGAGGGAGTGGAGGTGTTCCGCTGTAAGAAGGTGTGAATGTCCGA
The DNA here is from genome assembly GCF_036924035.1 of Leuresthes tenuis. Classification (NCBI taxonomy): domain Eukaryota; kingdom Metazoa; phylum Chordata; class Actinopteri; order Atheriniformes; family Atherinopsidae; genus Leuresthes; species Leuresthes tenuis. The sequence continues at coordinate 32,107,891 of NW_027325365.1, read as the reverse complement.
CCATAGTTGGTAAAAAGCGGGTAAGAAAAGGTTAAAATACCCGATTGTACACAATCAATAGCGGGAGCGGAGTTGTTCGGCTACAAGAAGGTGTGAAAGTCCAACCATCGTTTGTCAAAAGCTGGTAAGAAAAGGTTCGAATGCCCGAATATATACCATCAAAAGCGGAAGCGGAGGTGTTCGGCTGCAAGAAGGTGTGAACGTCCGACCAAAGTTGGCAAAAAGCAGTAAAGAAAAGGTTCGAATATCCAAACATAATTAAAAGCGAGAGAGATTGTGTTCAGCTGCAAGTAGGTGTGAATATCCAGCCATAATTACTCACAAACGGGTAAGAAAATGTAGTATTGCCAGACCATACATGATCAAAACAGGGAGCGGAGGTGGTTTAGCTGCAAAAAGGGGTGAATGTCCAACTAAAGTTCAAATATATTAACAAAAGCGGGAGGAGAGGTCTTCGGATTAGAGTGGTTGAAATTTCCAACCATAATCTATAAAATGCGGTGAAAAAAAAAAGGTGTGAAGGAATGAATTTTATAGCAAAATCCGAAATCATGCATAACTCCGCAAAAGGAACGTATTGCTCAACCAAAGGGATTCTCATTCAGGGTAATATGAGGAACTTTATGCTTGATACATTTTAGACACGGATAACTATGAAGGACAAAGCAATTTTAACTTGGTTTGAGCAAAGCAATTCATTTTATAGGAAAATCCGAAATCGTGCAGGACTCATGAAAGTAAGCTTATTCTCGGATTCCTGATCCTCCAGTGTTGCTCTTTCCTATACTGCAAAATACAGCCTTGTTCTTTGTTGAAATCGATATAGACATTGATAAATATGAAGGACAAAGCAGTTTCCACTTTGTTTGAGTGAAGGAAATAATTTTATAGCAAAATCCCAAATCAAGCAGAACGTATGAAAATAAGCGTGTTTTCGGATTCCTGATCCTTCAGTTTTGCTATTTCTTCTACTGCAAAATACAATGTTGTTCTTTGTTGAAGTCAATCTAGACATTGATAAATATGAAGGACAAAGCAGTTTTAACATAGTTTGAGTAAAGGAATTCATTTTATACATAAAATCCCAAATCATGCAGAACGTATGAAAATAAGCTTATTCTCGGATTCCTGTTCCTTCAAGTGTTGCTCTTTCTACTACTGCAAAATACAATGTTGTTCTTTGTTGAAGTAAATCTAGGCATTGATAAATATGAAGGACAAAGCAGTTTTCACTTGGTTTGAGTGAAGGAATTCATTTTATACATAAAATCCCAAATCATGCAGAACGTATGAAAATAAGCTTATTCTCGGATTACTGATCCTTCAGTGATGCTCTTTCTTCTACTGCAAAATCCAGTGTTGTTCTTTGTTGAAGTCAATCTAGACATTGATAAATATGAAGGACAAAGCAGTTTTCACTTGGTTTGAGTGAAGGATTTGCAGCTGAAAACCTCCCGCTCCCGCTTTTGATTGTGTATAGTCGGGCTTTCGAGCCTTTTCTTACCCGGTTTTTAGAAATTATGGTTAGACATTCAGTACCTTGCAGCCGAAGACCTCCACTCCCTCTTTTGATCATACATTGTAGGGCATTCGCACCTTGTCTTACCCGCTTTTTACAAACTATAGTCAGACATTCACATCTTGCAGCTGAACCACCTCAGCTCCCTGTTTTGATCATGTATGGTCTGGCAATACTACCTTTTCTTACCCGTTTGTGAGTAATTATGGCTGGACATTCACACCTACTTGCAGTCGAACAGCTCTGCTCTCGCTTTTGATGGTATATATTCGGGCATTCGAACCTTTTCTTAACTGCTTTTTGCAAACTTTGGTCGGACGTTCACACCTTCTTGCAGCCGAACACCTCCGCTTCCGCTTTTGATGGTATATATTCGGGCATTCGAACCTTTTCTTAGCAGCTTTTTACAAACCGTGGTCGGACTTTCACACCTTCTTGTAGCCAAACGACTCCGCTCCCGCTATTGATTGTGTACAGTCGGGTATTTTAACCTTTTCTTACCCTCTTTTTACCAACTATGGTCGGACATTTACACCTTCTTACAGCGGAACACCTCCGCTCCCTCTTTTGATGGTCTAAGTTCGGGCATTCGAACCTTTTCTTACCCGCTTTTTACAAACTATGGTCGGACATTCAAACTTTCTTGTAGCCGAACACATCCACTCCTGCTTTTGATGATGTATGGTTGGGCATTTTCACCTTTTCTTACCCATTTTTCAGTAATTATGGGTGGACATTCACACCTTCTTGCAGCTGAACAACTCCTCTCCCGCTTATGATCATGTGCGGTTTGATATTTGAAAATTTTCTTTCATGTTTTAAAGCAATTATTGATGGACATTCAAATCTTCTTGTAGCCGAACACATCCACTCCTGCTTTTGATGATGTATGGTAAGCTTTTCTTACCCGCTTTTTACAAACTATGGTCGGACATTCAAACCTTCTTGTAGCCAAAACCCTCCGCTCCCTCTTTTGATCATACATTGTTGGGCATTCGCACCTTATCTTACCCGCTTTTTACAAACTATAGTCAGACATTCATACCTTGCAGCTGAACCACCTCCGCTCCCTGTTTTGATCATGTATGGTCTGGCAATACTACCTTTTCTTACCCGTTTGTGAGTAATTAATCCCAAAATATTGAGCATAAAATAAGTCTTTATGCTGATGATGTATTACTTTTCCTTCAGAACTCACAGACGTCTCTCAGTCACACGATCACACTCATAAATAAATTCTCAGCACTTTCTGACTACTCTATCAACTGGTCTAAGACCACAGTTCTGCCCATTAACTGTAGGGTCCATAATATACCTGCGATCACTTTACAGTCAGGAAATATTAGATATTTAGGCATAAACATTTCCTCCAGGCTCTCAGAGCTAACAAAGCTAAATTATGTGCAATTATTAAAGACAGTAGAGGACGATCTCTCGTTGGAAGTCCTTACCTATATCACTTATGGGGAGAGTTACATCCATTAAAATGATGATACTACCAAAAGTTAACTATTTGTTCTCAATGATGCCCATAAAACCATCTGCTACTTGGTTTAAGTCACTAGATTCATGCATCTCCAAATTTCTGTGGAAAAACAAACCACCACGTATTAGTTTAAAAACCCTACAGAAGACCAAGGACAGTGGTGGATTAGATTTACCTCATTTTCAGCACTATTCCTTAGACAATAGGTTACAATATATATCAAAATGGTTTAAACCTTGTTGTTGTCACAGTTCCCAGAGACGTTGTAATCGTTGAGGATTCTATATTCACCCCCTCATTAGAGGCACGTAATGCAGATTGATGACACTGAATCTTCTTCTCTGTTCATTGCTGGCATCATTCCCAGCATCGTAAGTGTTCGTGGCATTGTTAGCCTCTTCTTCTGGATCTTGATATCGAGAATCCTTTTGTATTTTTGGTTTGTCAGTCCTCTGTCTTCGTTCACCGGAGTCTTTGTCTTTTTGTCCTTGAGTTTGGTGATTTTTTCTTCTTTTGATGCCTTGACACAATGTGACAGGTGATACCACGTGGGAGATCCTGTAACTTGGATTGCTGTCCCTGTGCTGCGAAATGGCTGTGCTGCTCAAATGGTCTCTCCTTCATCATGGTTACATGCTGCCATTCCGACATCTCGCCATTCCGACATGGGTCTCCAATTGTCGGAATGGCGACACTTAATTTTTTATCAAACGTCCCACCATTCCGACACTTTTTTCCTCCTATGGTCGGAATGGCGGTATGTTTTTTGTTTTTTTTAACATACCGCCATTCCGACAGTTCCTTTTAATAGCCTATTTTTTACCCAAAACATTTTGCACTAATGATATGCCGGCGCAAATACGCCCTAAAGTTTGGCGCACAAGCTTTGCACATGCAGAGGCCACAGCCTCGCAAACAAACTTTAATAATCTATTATCAAAATCCCCTGAATTTCAAATATAAAAATACAGATATTAATATAACTCTGGCGAGACTGAAACTGATTAAGCAGAAATACAGTGTCAGTGAGCTGTCACAGCAGCCAGCTGGAGCGGAGCTCTCCACAGAGCCCATGCGTCTTTTGCACGCTGTCATCATATGCAAAAGTAATAATTGCAATTACAGATATCACGGCTACTGCACAGGACACAGTTGCGAGCACTCTGCCTTGCCTTGCCAATAGAAGAAGATAGAAATGACAGCATAGAACGTATAAAACACAACAAAATGCAGTAAAAACGTTTATTCATGTTATTCACGTGATTTATGAGTACTCACTCCAATTTTGGGAAGCGCGGATGGGTTTTGCGCATTTGGCACAAACACACAGCCGCAACGGTTGTAGCTTTATACAGCCTGTTGATATCTTAAGGACCTAACTGGTCACACCTGGGACTAAATGTCATGTAGAGATTGTTTTTACATGACATTACAGCTGAACATATAGCTTTCATCCACAAACCAACGTGGGAGAGCCCGAAGACGCATGTGCCAGACGCACATAGGCATGCGTAAAACCAATTTTGACCACTTCATACTGTTTATTTGCTTTCTTTTAGTTAACTTTCGTTTCTTTTGGATTCTTGTGCGTGTTATGGAGCCGTTTTGGTCCATGTTTGTAAGCCTTTTTTTCCTGGATTAAATTTTCGGAAGTTGAAACAAGTGGCATTGGAGTGTGTGATTGAAAACCACCGCGGACTGCTTCTCCTCCTCCAGTTGCCGAGACTTTGTGTTTTTAATAACGCTTGTCTATAAACATGTTAAACATATAAATTGCATGAACAGAAAGAAGGGACTCACCTGTTGAGTAACACACATTTCCTTATACGGAAAGCCTTGTCGGAATGGTGGGACATTTGAACGTCAGAATAGCGGGATGTCGCAATGGTGGGATGTCGGAATGGTGGGACGTTTGCATGTCGGAATGGTGGTATGTCGGAATGGTGGTATGTCGGAATGGTGGGATGTCGGAATAGCGGGATGTCGGAATGGCGGGATTTCGGAATGGGTGTTGCCACCCCCTTCATCATATACACAGTTATTTATACATCACCTTCCACCATGAAGCGTTGTCCCTTTTTGTTTCTCTCTTTGTTCTTAAAATGCTGTTATGCATGTCTAAACCAATCCATTAAATTAGATCATTTTGGCAGTAAAGCGATCTACAATGTGCTTGGTCGCAAAGCTGCTCATCTGTGGTAAACAGCTCTTCAGAAAGGCATTCTTCAATTGATTTCACTAATTCTATGTAATAATTTTGTGATTTCCTACAAAACTACACTTCTTCTCCCATCTGTCTGAGTATTTAATATTGTCTGGGTCCCGTTAAAACATGTATTTTTCCCATCTAATTCCTTGTTTGCTTTAAAACAAGTATTCCCCATTTTCTATCCCTTCAGTAGCCAACCAGTTTGTATGGAGTACACTGGAGCAACTTGACTGATCAGTAAAACACTGCTTTTGTTGTCACCGCAAGGCTTCCCCCGTCGGTTGTTTCACTGAGACACTACTGAGTAACTATAACTCAACACAGTTTATACACATAACATTCATATACATACTAACAAACAAACAAACAATTATTTATCGCAATTTTCTCATCTCTGTTTGAACGTACACCCAGGTAAATATTCCTGTAGTCTTCTCATACCGACTATGGACCCATTCATTGTTTAACTTCACTGTTTTGCAAATCCTAATTGAATATTACACATTGACATTGAACTTTACTTGATAAGCAGGTCTTCATTGCATTCAGCAGCCTATATGTGAGCATCTATGTGTAAGCTGTTCTTCTTTGCATTTATCAGCAGCAAGCAATTCTTCATTGCACATGCATATGAAAATAGTAAAACAATTCCAATGCGTTAGCGAAACCTTCTATATCAGGAGTGTCCATCATGATGCTGGGAATAGAACCTCTTTCCCAGAATAGTTCAACCTTCATTACTCAACTGATCATAACTCCGCAATGAGCACATTTCAAAGTATCATTCCTCTACATATATTCAAAAATCTATGTGTAAATGTTTAATATTTCTTATATTTGTTGATGTCATTCTGTGTGCATGTGGCCTAAACCCAATCTCTGTGTGGCAATTTTAATTTAAACAAGTTGAACTCTGCCTCTGATCATTTAAAAAAGGTGTGTACCAATATCAACCTTTCTCAGGTAATTACTGATCCTACAAAACCAAAGAGATCCTTCAAGGTTGTCCCTGATTGGCTCAATCTTAACAAATCAAAGGTAGAACATCCGCAGTATCTGAACTTGGTGTTAGTTATCACTGCTCAATAGCCTGTATCAGAATTGCAAAAATGAAAACATTAGGTCCACGCTTGGTATCCAGATCCTGAAACATCTCCATGAGCAGGCTTTTTTTTAACTGATCTGTTGAATAGTTATATGACACTGTTAAAATCCCAGATGAAGATCTAGCACTTGACCATTTTTGTAAATCTTCTAATTCCATAGTTGATAAACACGCCCCTTTTAAAAAGTATAGAACTTAGAACAGGTCTATCCCTGGCTTTCGGCAGAACTGTCTTCTTTACTTTTTTTTCCCCTTGTCCTGTTCAGCATTATGTCAGAAGAATTGTAGTCTGAATACCTATGATGCCAAACAGATTTGTTTTGCCAAGGGAAGTTTTATAAATGTAAAGCTCCCCTTGATGCCCATTTATTTATTTCTTTTTACAATATATGACATGAACTGAACTGAACCGGACCGGGGGACAAGGAAAGAAGAAGAGGAAAGAAGAGGAAACAGAAAAAAAATAGAAACAAAAACCAGACAACCAGCTGCTACACCTGTAAAAAACAAAACAGACAACAATCCATGGCCTATGAGGGGAATCCAGCCTTAGCGCCAAGAGGAGCACCTGAAAGCAGACAAGCAGAGAAAAAACAAACACACAAACAAACAAAAACAAGCACAAGAAGCGGCAATCGCATACAACACAGCTGTGGATATAGATGACCTGAGACGACATGATAATACATCAACTGCTTAGTGACCATGCTACTGGACTAATGAATGTGTGTGTGTGTGTGTGTGTGTGAGAACATGCAACACCCATGGCACAGGACCTACATGATAACCGTGCTTAGTTATGAGTGTATAAGCGTACAGGGCCACAATCCACAGCCCCCCAAACAATCAGAAGCAGGCAGAGAGGGCCACAAGACCCAGGCCACCAGCAGCCCCCACAGAGCACAGAACCCAGGTAGCCCACCGCAGGGGCAACCACGCATCCACCCAGAAGACTGCAGAGGAAGCCCCCGGAAAGAGCCCCCATAAGCATAGGGCAGAGGCACTCCGGGAACCAGGGGCAACAGCCCACCGACCCCGCCAGGCCCCAGCCGCCCAGACATGGGCCGTGCACTGGACCTGGGCCCCAGGAGCCCGAGCGCCCCCAAACCCCCCGGCAGAGGCCCCACCCAATACCCAGGAGGGCCAAGCGCCCCAGACAGCCACAAAGTGGGTCAGCGCCTGCCCCAGCGCCCCTGGCCAAGTGCCCTGGGAGTCAAGACGTGCCCACAGGTGGGTGAAGTCGCGAGCAGTGGGGAGAGGCAACGCTGATGCCCCATCGGGAGAAACACAGGCAGGCCAGGCGACAGCAAGTCCCAGATCCAGGCCCAATCATTACCACACACACTTTCACGTCCCATACATCCACACATCCACACATCCTACCTCCCTCGACTCTGCTGGGGTGTAGTGCAGCGGGCACACCAGGAGGCCAGCAACCCCCCAGCCACCACAGACCCCGAACCAGCAGAACAATTAATTAATCCTCCTGGCCCCTCCTGCCCCGAGCAGACACCAGGAAGCAGGGGTGTGCGAAGAAGACCCCTCCCCTCACCCTTCTGGCTCTTCAATATTTTCTAATAGTGAGCAATTAAAATTGAGGGGCAGCCAAACTTGTAGAACTGGGAGCGCGGCACTCTGGGCAGCCTACATACCCAAAGAGCCCCGCCCACCAGATGCCACTCAGTGTAACCACCCCCCAAGACCTAATGTGTGTGTGTGAGTGTGTTTGATAAGTACTAATGTCTAAGGTGTAATTAAAACAGGGGCAGGGAACTGCAGAGTGCAACCAAAGGGGACCACCTACGTGGCCCCATCCACTACACCCCACCGAACACACACGCCCCCAAAACCCTTCATGTGTGAGTGTGTGCTGTGTACAGGAGCCAGAAGGGAGAGGGGTATGGGGATATATACCGGGGGAGCTACTCTCCCCCAGAGAGGGCAGCCAGGGACTGGCTGCAATAGGCATCCCCGCTACCTGGGAGCCAGCAATGGGCAGGAGGGCCTGATGTCCACCAGGCTCGGGGCCTGCAGCGACCATATTCCGGGAGCTACTGTACCCCCAGAAGGTACCCATCCCGCCCCACCCCACTCAACCCAACCCCACCCCGGAGGACCTCTACAAAAAACAAACAAACAAACCACCCGGTCACACCAGTCGCAGCAGCCCGGGCCTGAGACCCACCATCACCCAGCAACCCACCACCACCACTATGTGATAAAACTAATCAGAGGGGACCAGAGAGAATGAAATTCAGCCAATTGATGTTTTGAGGAGGCAGACATTGTTTCCATGCTAATATAATCTAAAAGAAAATTTCTAAACTGGTTAATACACAGATTGTTCTTCGCTTTCCAGTTCATGAGAATAGTTTTCTTTGCGATACATAACACTGTGACAACCATGTGTGCTGAGTTAATTTCCATGTTGATGTTGTCTAAGTCACCCAGTATGCACAGTGTGGGGCATGCAGGGATGCTACACTTTAGCCATGTTGATAGGTCCTCACAGACTTCAAGCCAGAACTTCTGGACAGGCGCAGAAAACCACAAAGCGTGTACATAATCATCAGGTGTGTTATCTGTGCAATGTGAGCAGATGTTTGAGTGTGTTAGACCCATCCTGAACATCCTTTGTCCTGTATAGTGTGTTCTATGAAGGATTTTGTATTGTATGAGCTGTAAATTAGGATTTCGAGTCTTTATGAAGGTGTTCAAACATATTTGTGGTTAGAAGCTATGACCAGAACTGATGGATAAATCTGCCTCCCATTTTGAGGATGGAAGAGACATTGTGTCATCTATCTTAGACAATAATTTATATATTTTTGATAGTAGTTTTGGGGTACAGATGCTTAGAAATTCTGCTACCCTAGTCGGGGGGTGTAAGTCTGGTTGGTGGAGGATATATCCATCCATCCATCCATCATCTGCCGCTTATCCGGGGGTCGGGTCGCGGGGGCAGCAGCTTGAGCAGAGAAACCCAGACGTCTCTGTCCCCGGCCACTTCCTCCAGCTCTTCCGGGGGGACCCCGAGGCGTTCCCAGGCCAGCCGAGAGACATAGTCTCTCCAACGTGTCCTGGGTCTCCCCCGGGGTCTCCTCCCAGTGGGACGTGCCCGGAACACCTCCCCAGGGAGGCGCCCAGGGGGCATCCTAACCAGATGCCCGAGCCACCTCATCTGACTCCTGTCAATGCGGAGGAGCAGCGGTTCTACTCCGAGCCCCTCCCGGATGACTGAGCTTCTCACCCTATCTCTAAGGGAGAGCCCAGACACCCTGCGGAGGAAACCCATTTCGGCCGCTTGTATTCGCGATCTTGTTCTTTCGGTCACTACCCACAACTCGTGACCATAGGTGAGGATGGGAACGTAGATTGACCAGTAAGTAGAGGCACCGGTCATACAGAGACCGAACGGCCCCTATCAAGGGGTCCGGCACTCCATATTCCCGGAGCACCCCCCACAGGACTCCACGAGGGACACGGTCGAACGCTTTCTCCAAGTCCACAAAACACATGTAGACTGGTTGGGCGAACTCCCATGCACCCTCCAGGATCCTGCCGAGGGTATAGAGCTGGTCCACTGTTCCACGGCCAGGACGAAAGCCACACTGCATCTCCTGAATCCGAGGCTCGATTATCCGACGGATCCTCCTCTCCAATACCCCCGAATAGACCTTACCAGGGAGGCTGAGGAGTGTGATACCCCTATAGTTGGAACACACCCTCCGGTCCCCCTTTTTAAAGAGGGGGACCACCACCCCAATCTGCCAGTCCAGAGGCACTGTCCCCGATGTCCACGCGATACTGCAGAGGCGTGTCAGCCAAGACAGCCCTACAACATCCAGAGCCTTGAGAAACTCAGGACGGACCTCATCCACCCCCGGGGCCTTGCCACCAAGGAACTTTTTAACCACCTCGGCAACCTCAGCCCCAGAAATGGGAGGCCCCGTCTCCGAGCTCTCCGACTCTGCCTCTTCCGAGCACGTGTTGGTAGGATTGAGGAGTTCCTCGAAGTACTCCCCCCACCGACTCACAACATCCCTAGTTGAGGTCAGCAAAGCCCCGTCCGCACTGTAAACAGTGTTGACTGTGAGCCGCTTCCCCCCCCTGAGATGCCGGATGGTGGACCAGAATCTTTTCGAGGCCGTCCGGAAATCGTTCTCCATGGTCTCACCGAACTCCTCCCAGGCCCGAGTTTTTGCCTCAGCAACCGCCGAAGCCGTGGCCCGTCTGGCCCGTCGGTACCTATCAGCTTCTTCCAGGGTCCCACTGGCCAAAAAGGCCCGATAGGACTCCTTCTTCAGCTTGACGGCTTCCCTCACCACTGGTGTCCACCAGCAGGTTCGAGGGTTGCCGCCACGACAGGCACCGACCACCTTACGGCCACAACTCCGACCAGCTGCCTCGGCAATGGAGTCACGGAACATGGCCCATTCAATGTCCCCCACCTCAAATATGGTTGAAGCTCTGCCGGAGGTGGGAGTTAAAGCTCCTTCTGACGGGGGATTCTGACAAACGCTCCCAGCAGACCCTCACAATACGTTTGGGCCTGCCAGGTCTGATCGGCATCCTCCCCCACCAGCGGAGCCAACTCACCACCAGGTGGTGATCAGTTGACAGCTCCGCCCCTCTCTTCACCCGAGTGTCCAGGACATACGGCCGCAAGTCCGATGATACAACCACAAAGTCGATCATCGAACTGCGGCCAAGGGTGTCCTGGTGCCAAGTGCACATATGCAGCCATAATTACTCACAAACGGGTAAAAAAAGGTAGTATTGCCAGACCATACATGATCAAAACAGGGAGCTGAGGTGTTTGGCTGTGACAAGGTGTGAATGTCCACCCAAAATTAATGAAAAGCGGGCAAAAAGTAGGTTTGAATGCCCAAGCATACATCATCAAAAGAAGGAGTGGATGTGTTCGGCTACAAGAAGGTTTGAATGTCCGAGCATAGTTTGTAAAAAGCGGGTAAGAAAAGGTTCGAATGCCCAAACAAACACCATCAAAAGAGGGAGCGGAGGTGTTTGGCTGTGACAAGGTGTGAATGTCCACCCAAAATTAATGAAAAGCGGGCAAAAAGTAGGTTTGAATGCCCAAGCATACATCATCAAAAGAAGGAGTGGATGTGTTCGGCTACAAGAAGGTGTGAAAGTCCAACCATGGTTTGTAAAAAGCTGGTAAGAAAAGGTTCGAATGCCCGAATATATACCATCAAAAGCGGAAGCGGAGGTGTTCGGCTGCAAGAAGGTGTGAACGTCCGACCAAAGTTTGTAAAAAGCAGTTAAGAAAAGGTTCGAATATCCAACCAAACAAAATCAAAAGCGGGAGCAGAGCTGTTCAACTGCAAGTAGGTGTGAATGTCCAGCCATAATTACTCACAAACGGGTAAGAAAAGGTAGTATTGCCAGACCATACATGATCAAAACAGGGAGCTGAGGTGGTTCAGCACCAAGGTGTGAATGTCTGACTATAGTTTGTAAAAAGCGGGTACGATAAGGTGCGAATGCCTGACAATGTATAATCAAAAGAGGGAGCAGAGGTTTTCGGCTAGAAGAAGGTTTGAACGTCTGACCATAGTTTGTAAAAAGCGGGTAAGAAAAGGTTCGAATGCCCGAACATACACCATCAAAGGAGGGAGCGGAGGTGTTCCGCTGTAAGAAGGTGTGAATGTCCGACCATAGTTGGTAAAAAACGGGTAAGAAAAGGTTAAAATACCCGACTGTACACAATCAGTAGCGGGTGCGGAGTTGTTCGGCTACTAAAAGGTGTGAAAGTCCGACCATGGTTTGTAAAAAGCGGGTAAGAAAAGGTGCGAATGCCCGAAAATGTATGATCAAAAGAGGGAGCGGAGGTGTTTGGCTGCAAGAAGGTGTGAATGTACACCCATAATTACTGAAAAATGGGTAAGAAAAGGTGCGAATGCCCAAATATACATAATCAAAAGCAGGAGTGGATGTGTTCGGCTCCAAGAAGGGTTGAATGTCTGACCATAGTTTGTAAAAAGCAGGTAAGAAAAGGTTTGACTGCCCGAACATACACCATCAAAAGAGGGAGCGGAGGTGTTCCGCTGTAAGAAGGTGTGAAAGTCCGACTATGGTTTGTAAAAAGCGGGTAAGAAAAGGTGCTAATGCCCGACAATGTATGATCAAAAGAGGGAGCAGAGGTGTTCGGCTGCAAGAAGGTCTGAATGTCCAACCATAATTTGTATAAACCGGGAAGGAAAGTTTCGAAAGCCCGACTATACACCATCAAAAGCGGGAGCAGAGTGGTTCAGCTGCAAGAAGGTCTGAATGTCCATCAATAATTGCTTTAAAACATGAAAGAAAATTTTCGAATATCATCCGCACATGATCATAAGAAGGAGAGGAGGTGTTCAGCTGCAAGAAGGTGTGAATGTCCACCCATAATTCCTGAAAAATGGGTAAAAAAAGGTGCGAATGCCCAACCATACATTATCAAAAGCAGGTGTGAATGTCAGATCATAATTTGCAAAAAGCTGATGAGAAAGGGTGAGAATGCCCGACTATACACCATCAAATGCGGGAGCGGAGGTGTTCGGCTCTGAGTAGGTGTGAATGTCCGACCATAATTGCTGAAAAATGTGTTCGAAAAGGAAAGAATGCCGGACCATACATCATCAAAAGCGAGAGAGGTGGTGTTCGGCTGCAAAAAGGTGTAAATGTTCGACTAAAGTTTGTAAAAAGCGGGTAAGACATGGTGCGAATGCCTGACAAGGTATGATCAAAAGCAGGAGCGGAGGTGTTCAGCTGCAAGAAAGTCTAAATGTCCATCAATAATTGCTAGAAAACATGAAAGAAAATTTTCGAAAATCAAACCGCACATGATCATAAGTGGGAGAGGAGGTGTTCAGCTGCAAGAAGGTGTGAATGTCCACCCATTATTCCTGACAAATGGGTAAGAAAAGGTGCGAATGCCAAACCATACATTATCAAAAGCAGGTGTGAATGTCAGATCATAATTTGCAAAAAGCTGATGAGAAAGGGTGAGAATGTCCGACTGCACACCATCAAATGCGGGAGCGGAGTTGTTCGGCTGTGAGTAGGTGTGAATCTCCGACCGTAATTTCTGAAAAATGTGTTAGAAAAGGTAAGAATGCCGGTCCATACATCATCAAAAGCGAGAGAGGTGGTGTTCGGCTGCAAGTAGGTGTGAATGTCCAGCCATAATTACTCACAAACGGGTAAGAAAAGGTAGTATTGCCAGACCATACATGATCAAAACAGGGAGCGGAGGTGGTTCAGCTGCAAGAAGGTGTGAATGTCTCACTAAAGTTCAAATATATTAACAAAAGCGGGAGGAGAGGTCTTCGGATGAGAGTGGTTGAGAATTTCCAACCATAATCTATAAAATTCGGTGAAAAAAAGGTGTGATAGAACACTAAAAGGTGGAGCGGAAGTGTTCGGCTGCAAGAAGGTGTGAATGTCCGACTATATTTGGTGAAAAGCAGGTGAAGCAAGGTCTGAATGCCCAACCTTACATTATCAAAAGCGAGATCAGAGGTGTTTGGCTGCAAGAAGGCCATAGTTTGCCAAAAGCGGGTAAGCTGCGAATGACCAACTAATATCAACAAAAGTGGGGGCGGAGGTCTTCGGATGCAACTGGGTGTGAACATCCCACCATACAAGTATGGTTGAGAGGAAGCTGTGAACAGCCGACCATAGTTTGCAAAAAGCGGGTGAGAAAAGGTGCGAATGTGCAACCATACATGATCAAAACAGGGAGCGGAGGTGTTTGGCTGTGACAAGGTGTGAATGTCCACCCAAAATTAATGAAAAGCGGGCAAAAAGTAGGTTTGAATGCCCAACCATACATCATCAAAAGCAGGAGTGGATATGTTCGGCTACAAGAAGGTTTGAACGTCTGACCATAGTTTGTAAAAAGCGGGTAAGAAAAGGTTCGAATGCCCAAACATACACCATCAAAAGAGGGAGCGGAGGTGTTCCGCTGTAAGAAGGTGTGAATGTCCGACCATAGTTGGTAAAAAGTGGGTAAGAAAAGGTTAAAATACCCGACTGTACACAATCAATAGGGGGAGCGTAGTTGTTCGGCTACAAGAAGTTGTGAAAGTCCAACCATGGTTTGTAAAAAGCGGGTAAGAAAAGGTGCTAATGCCCGAAAATGTATGATCAAAAGAGGGATCGGAGGTGTTCGGCTGCAAGAAGGTGTGAATGTCCGACTATATTTGGTGAAAAGCAGGTGAAGCAAGGTCTGAATGCCCAACCTTACATTATCAAAAGCGAGATCAGAGGTGTTTGGCTGCAAGAAGGCCATAGTTTGCCAAAAGCGGGTAAGCTGCGAATGACCAACTAAATATCAACAAAAGTGGGGGCGGAGGTCTTCGGATGCAACTGGGTGTGAACATCCCACCATACAAGTATGGTGGAGAGGAAGCTGTGAACAGCCGACCATAGTTTGCAAAAAGCGGGTGAGAAAAGGTGCGAATGTGCAACCATACATGATCAAAACAGGGAGCGGAGGTGTTTGGCTGTGACAAGGTGTGAATGTCCACCCAAAATTAATGAAAAGCGGGCAAAAAGTAGGTTTGAATGCCCAACCATACATCATCAAAAGCAGGAGTGGATATGTTCGGCTACAAGAAGGTTTGAACGTCTGACCATAGTTTGTAAAAAGCGGGTAAGAAAAGGTTCGAATGCCCAAACATACACCATCAAAAGAGGGAGCGGAGGTGTTCCGCTGTAAGAAGGTGTGAATGTCCGACCATAGTTGGTAAAAAGTGGGTAAGAAAAGGTTAAAATACCCGACTGTACACAATCAATAGGGGGAGCGTAGTTGTTCGGCTACAAGAAGTTGTGAAAGTCCAACCATGGTTTGTAAAAAGCGGGTAAGAAAAGGTGCGAATGCCCGAAAATGTATGATCAAAAGAGGGAGCGGAGGTGTTCGGCTGCAAGAAGGTGTGAATGTACACCCATAATTACTGAAAAATGGGTAAGAAAAGGTGCGAATGCCCAACTATACATAATCAAAAGCAGGAGTGGATGTGTTCGGCTCCAAGAAGGGTTGAACGTCTGACCATAGTTTGTAAAAAGCAGGTAAGAAAAGGTTTGACTGCCCGAACATACACCATCAAAAGAGGGAGTGGAGGTGTTCCGCTGTAAGAAGGTGTGAATGTCCGACCATAGTTGGTAAAAAGCGGGTAAGAAAAGGTTAAAATACCCGATTGTACACAATCAATAGCGGGAGCGGAGTTGTTCGGCTACAAGAAGGTGTGAAAGTCCAACCATCGTTTGTCAAAAGCTGGTAAGAAAAGGTTCGAATGCCCGAATATATACCATCAAAAGCGGAAGCGGAGGTGTTCGGCTGCAAGAAGGTGTGAACGTCCGACCAAAGTTGGCAAAAAGCAGTAAAGAAAAGGTTCGAATATCCAAACATAATTAAAAGCGAGAGAGATTGTGTTCAGCTGCAAGTAGGTGTGAATATCCAGCCATAATTACTCACAAACGGGTAAGAAAATGTAGTATTGCCAGACCATACATGATCAAAACAGGGAGCGGAGGTGGTTTAGCTGCAAAAAGGGGTGAATGTCCAACTAAAGTTCAAATATATTAACAAAAGCGGGAGGAGAGGTCTTCGGATTAGAGTGGTTGAAATTTCCAACCATAATCTATAAAATGCGGTGAAAAAAAAAAGGTGTGAAGGAATGAATTTTATAGCAAAATCCGAAATCATGCATAACTCCGCAAAAGGAACGTATTGCTCAACCAAAGGGATTCTCATTCAGGGTAATATGAGGAACTTTATGCTTGATACATTTTAGACACGGATAACTATGAAGGACAAAGCAATTTTAACTTGGTTTGAGCAAAGCAATTCATTTTATAGGAAAATCCGAAATCGTGCAGGACTCATGAAAGTAAGCTTATTCTCGGATTCCTGATCCTCCAGTGTTGCTCTTTCCTATACTGCAAAATACAGCCTTGTTCTTTGTTGAAATCGATATAGACATTGATAAATATGAAGGACAAAGCAGTTTCCACTTTGTTTGAGTGAAGGAAATAATTTTATAGCAAAATCCCAAATCAAGCAGAACGTATGAAAATAAGCGTGTTTTCGGATTCCTGATCCTTCAGTTTTGCTATTTCTTCTACTGCAAAATACAATGTTGTTCTTTGTTGAAGTCAATCTAGACATTGATAAATATGAAGGACAAAGCAGTTTTCACTTGGTTTGAGTGAAGGAATTCATTTTATACATAAAATCCCAAATCATTCAAAACGTATGAAAAGAAGCTTATTCTCGGATTCCTGATCCTTCAGTGTTGCTTTTTCTTCTACTGCAAAATACAATGTTGTTCTTTGTTGAAGTCGATCTAGACATTGATAAATATGAAGGACAAAGCCGTTTTAACTTGGTTTGAGTGAAGGAATTCATTTTATACATAAAATCCCAAATCATGCAGAACGTATGAAAATAAGCTTATTCTCGGATTACTGATCCTTCAGTGATGCTCTTTCTTCTACTGCAAAATCCAGTGTTGTTCTTTGTTGAAGTCAATCTAGACATTGATAAATATGAAGGACAAAGCAGTTTTCACTTGGTTTGAGTGAAGGATTTGCAGCTGAAAACCTCCCGCTCCCGCTTTTGATTGTGTATAGTCGGGCTTTCGAGCCTTTTCTTTTTAGAAATTATGGTTAGACATTCAGACCTTGCAGCCGAAGACCTCCACTCCCTCTTTTGATCATACATTGTAGGGCATTCGCACCTTGTCTTACCCGCTTTTTACAAACTATAGTCAGACATTCACATCTTGCAGCTGAACCACCTCAGCTCCCTGTTTTGATCATGTATGGTCTGGCAATACTACCTTTTCTTACCCGTTTGTGAGTAATTATGGCTGGACATTCACACCTACTTGCAGTCGAACAGCTCTGCTCTCGCTTTTGATGGTATATATTCGGGCATTCGAACCTTTTCTTAACTGCTTTTTGCAAACTTTGGTCGGACGTTCACACCTTCTTGCAGCCGAACACCTCCGCTTCCGCTTTTGATGGTATATATTCGGGCATTCGAACCTTTTCTTAGCAGCTTTTTACAAACCATGGTTGAACTTTCACACCTTCTTGTAGCCGAACACCTCCGCTCCCGCTTTTGATGGTGTATAGTCAGGCATTTGAACCTTTTCTTTCCCGCTTTTTACAAACTATGGTCGGACATTCAAACCTTCTTGTAGCCGAAAACCTCCGCTCCCTCTTTTGATTATACATTGTTGTGCATTCGCACCTTATTTACAAACTATAGTCAGACATTCACACCTTGCAGCTGAGCCACCTCAGCTCCCTGTTTTGATAGTGTATGTTCGGGCATTCGAACCTATTCTTACCCCCTTTTTACAAACTATGCTCGGAGATTCACACCTACTCACAGCCGAACAACTCCGCTCCCGCATTTGATAATGTCTTGTCCGGCATTCTAGTCTCTTCTAACACATTTTTCAGCAATTATGGTTGGACATTCACACCAACTCACAGCCGAACACTTCCGCTCCCACATTTGATGGTGTATAGCCGGGCATTCTCACCCTTTCTCATCAGCTTTTTGCAAATTATGATCTGACATTCACACCTACTTGCAGTCGAACAGCTCTGCTCCCGCTTTTGATTATGTTTGGTTGGATATTCGAACCTTTTCTTAACTGCTTTTTACAAACTTTGGTCGGACGTTCACACCTTCTTGCAGCCGAACACATCCACTTCCACTTTTGATGGTATATATTCGGGCATTCGAACCTTTTCTTACCCGCTTTTTACAAACCGTGGTCGGACTTTCACACCTTCTTGTAGCCAAACAACTCCGCTCCCGCTATTGATTGTGTACAGTCGGGTATTTTAACCTTTTCCTACCCGCTTTTTACCAACTATGGTCGGACATTTACACCTTCTTACAGCGGAACACCTCCGCTCCCTCTTTTGATGGTCTATGTTCGGGCATTCGAACCTTTTCTTACCCGCTTTTTACAAACTATGGTCGGACATTCAAACTTTCTTGTAGCCGAACACATCCACTCCTGCTTTTGATGATGTATGGTTGGGCATTTTCACCTTTTCTTACCCATTTTTCAGTAATTATGGGTGGACATTCACACCCTCTTGCAGCTGAACAACTCCTCTCCCGCTTATGATCATGTGCGGTTTGATATTTGAAAATTTTCTTTCATGTTTTAAAGCAATTATTGATGGACATTCAAATCTTCTTGTAGCCGAACACATCCACTCCTGCTTTTGATGATGTATGGTAAGCTTTTCTTACCCGCTTTTTACAAACTATGGTCGGACATTCAAACCTTCTTGTAGCCAAAACCCTCCGCTCCCTCTTTTGATCATACATTGTTGGGCATTCGCACCTTATCTTACCCGCTTTTTACAAACTATAGTCAGACATTCATACCTTGCAGCTGAACCACCTCCGCTCCCTGTTTTGATCATGTATGGTCTGGCAATACTACCTTTTCTTACCCGTTTGTGAGTAATTAATCCCAAAATATTGAGCATAAAATAAGTCTTTATGCTGATGATGTATTACTTTTCCTTCAGAACTCACAGACGTCTCTCAGTCACACGATCACACTCATAAATAAATTCTCAGCACTTTCTGACTACTCTATCAACTGGTCTAAGACCACAGTTCTGCCCATTAACTGTAGGGTCCATAATATACCTGCGATCACTTTACAGTCAGGAAATATTAGATATTTAGGCATAAACATTTCCTCCAGGCTCTCAGAGCTAACAAAGCTAAATTATGTGCAATTATTAAAGACAGTAGAGGACGATCTCTCGTTGGAAGTCCTTACCTATATCACTTATGGGGAGAGTTACATCCATTAAAATGATGATACTACCAAAAGTTAACTATTTGTTCTCAATGATCCCCATAAAACCATCTGCTACTTGGTTTAAGTCACTAGATTCATGCATCTCCAAATTTCTGTGGAAAAACAAACCACCACGTATTAGTTTAAAAACCCTACAGAAGACCAAGGACAGTGGTGGATTAGATTTACCTCATTTTCAGCACTATTCCTTAGACAATAGGTTACAATATATATCAAAATGGTTTAAACCTTGTTGTTGTCACAGTTCCCAGAGACGTTGTAATCGTTGAGGATTCTATATTCACCCCCTCATTAGAGGCACGTAATGCAGATTGATGACACTGAATCTTCTTCTCTGTTCATTGCTGGCATCATTCCCAGCATCGTAAGTGTTCGTGGCATTGTTAGCCTCTTCTTCTGGATCTTGATATCGAGAATCCTTTTGTATTTCTGGTTTGTCAGTCCTCTGTCTTCGTTCACCGGAGTCTTTGTCTTTTTGTCCTTGAGTTTGGTGATTTTTTCTTCTTTTGATGCCTTGACACAATGTGACAGGTGATACCACGTGGGAGATCCTGTAACTTGGATTGCTGTCCCTGTGCTGCGAAATGGCTGTGCTGCTCAAATGGTCTCTCCTTCATCATGGTTACATGCTGCCATTCCGACATCTCGCCATTCCGACATGGGTCTCCAATTGTCGGAATGGCGACACTTAATTTTTTATCAAACGTCCCACCATTCCGACACTTTTTTCCTCCTATGGTCGGAATGGCGGTATGTTTTTTGTTTTTTTTAACATACCGCCATTCCGACAGTTCCTTTTAATAGCCTATTTTTTACCCAAAACATTTTGCACTAATGATATGCCGGCGCAAATACGCCCTAAAGTTTGGCGCACAAGCTTTGCACATGCAGAGGCCACAGCCTCGCAAACAAACTTTAATAATCTATTATCAAAATCCCCTGAATTTCAAATATAAAAATACAGATATTAATATAACTCTGGCGAGACTGAAACTGATTAAGCAGAAATACAGTGTCAGTGAGCTGTCACAGCAGCCAGCTGGAGCGGAGCTCTCCACAGAGCCCATGCGTCTTTTGCACGCTGTCATCATATGCAAAAGTAATAATTGCAATTACAGATATCACGGCTACTGCACAGGACACAGTTGCGAGCACTCTGCCTTGCCTTGCCAATAGAAGAAGATAGAAATGACAGCATAGAACGTATAAAACACAACAAAATGCAGTAAAAACGTTTATTCATGTTATTCACGTGATTTATGAGTACTCACTCCAATTTTGGGAAGCGCGGATGGGTTTTGCGCATTTGGCACAAACACACAGCCGCAACGGTTGTAGCTTTATACAGCCTGTTGATATCTTAAGGACCTAACTGGTCACACCTGGGACTAAATGTCATGTAGAGATTGTTTTTACATGACATTACAGCTGAACATATAGCTTTCATCCACAAACCAACGTGGGAGAGCCCGAAGACGCATGTGCCAGACGCACATAGGCATGCGTAAAACCAATTTTGACCACTTCATACTGTTTATTTGCTTTCTTTTAGTTAACTTTCGTTTCTTTTGGATTCTTGTGCGTGTTATGGAGCCGTTTTGGTCCATGTTTGTAAGCCTTTTTTTCCTGGATTAAATTTTCGGAAGTTGAAACAAGTGGCATTGGAGTGTGTGATTGAAAACCACCGCGGACTGCTTCTCCTCCTCCAGTTGCCGAGACTTTGTGTTTTTAATAACGCTTGTCTATAAACATGTTAAACATATAAATTGCATGAACAGAAAGAAGGGACTCACCTGTTGAGTAACACACATTTCCTTATACGGAAAGCCTTGTCGGAATGGTGGGACATTTGAACGTCAGAATAGCGGGATGTCGCAATGGTGGGATGTCGGAATGGTGGGACGTTTGCATGTCGGAATGGTGGTATGTCGGAATGGTGGGATGTCGGAATAGCGGGATGTCGGAATGGCGGGATTTCGGAATGGGTGTTGCCACCCCCTTCATCATATACACAGTTATTTATACATCACCTTCCACCATGAAGCGTTGTCCCTTTTTGTTTCTCTCTTTGTTCTTAAAATGCTGTTATGCATGTCTAAACCAATCCATTAAATTAGATCATTTTGGCAGTAAAGCGATCTACAATGTGCTTGGTCGCAAAGCTGCTCATCTGTGGTAAACAGCTCTTCAGAAAGGCATTCTTCAATTGATTTCACTAATTCTATGTAATAATTTTGTGGTTTCCTACAAAACTACACTTCTTCTCCCATCTGTCTGAGTATTTAATATTGTCTGGGTCCCGTTAAAACATGTATTTTTCCCATCTAATTCCTTGTTTGCTTTAAAACAAGTATTCCCCATTTTCTATCCCTTCAGTAGCCAACCAGTTTGTATGGAGTACACTGGAGCAACTTGACTGATCAGTAAAACACTGCTTTTGTTGTCACCGCAAGGCTTCCCCCGTCGGTTGTTTCACTGAGACACTACTGAGTAACTATAACTCAACACAGTTTATACACATAACATTCATATACATACTAACAAACAAACAAACAATTATTTATCGCAATTTTCTCATCTCTGTTTGAACGTACACCCAGGTAAATATTCCTGTAGTCTTCTCATACCGACTATGGACCCATTCATTGTTTAACTTCACTGTTTTGCAAATCCTAATTGAATATTACACATTGACATTGAACTTTACTTGATAAGCAGGTCTTCATTGCATTCAGCAGCCTATATGTGAGCATCTATGTGTAAGCTGTTCTTCTTTGCATTTATCAGCAGCAAGCAATTCTTCATTGCACATGCATATGAAAATAGTAAAACAATTCCAATGCGTTAGCGAAACCTTCTATATCAGGAGTGTCCATCATGATGCTGGGAATAGAACCTCTTTCCCAGAATAGTTCAACCTTCATTACTCAACTGATCATAACTCCGCAATGAGCACATTTCAAAGTATCATTCCTCTACATATATTCAAAAATCTATGTGTAAATGTTTAATATTTCTTATATTTGTTGATGTCATTCTGTGTGCATGTGGCCTAAACCCAATCTCTGTGTGGCAATTTTAATTTAAACAAGTTGAACTCTGCCTCTGATCATTTAAAAAAGGTGTGTACCAATATCAACCTTTCTCAGGTAATTACTGATCCTACAAAACCAAAGAGATCCTTCAAGGTTGTCCCTGATTGTCTCAATCTTAACAAATCAAAAGTAGAAAATCCGCAGTATCTGAACTTGGTGTTAGTTATCACTGCTCAATAGCCTGTATCAGAATTGCAAAAATGAAAACATTAGGTCCACGCTTGGTATCCAGATCCTGAAACATCTCCATGAGCAGGCTTTTTTTTAACTGATCTGTTGAATAGTTATATGACACTGTTAAAATCCCAGATGAAGATCTAGCACTTGACCATTTTTGTAAATCTTCTAATTCCATAGTTGATAAACACGCCCCTTTTAAAAAGTATAGAACTTAGAACAGGTCTATCCCTGGCTTTCGGCAGAACTGTCTTCTTTACTTTTTTTTCCCCTTGTCCTGTTCAGCATTATGTCAGAAGAATTGTAGTCTGAATACCTATGATGCCAAACAGATTTGTTTTGCCAAGGGAAGTTTTATAAATGTAAAGCTCCCCTTGATGCCCATTTATTTATTTCTTTTTACAATATATGACATGAACTGAACTGAACCGGACCGGGGGACAAGGAAAGAAGAAGAGGAAAGAAGAGGAAACAGAAAAAAAATAGAAACAAAAACCAGACAACCAGCTGCTACACCTGTAAAAAACAAAACAGACAACAATCCATGGCCTATGAGGGGAATCCAGCCTTAGCGCCAAGAGGAGCACCTGAAAGCAGACAAGCAGAGAAAAAACAAACACACAAACAAACAAAAACAAGCACAAGAAGCGGCAATCGCATACAACACAGCTGTGGATATAGATGACCTGAGATGACATGATAATACATCAACTGCTTAGTGACCATGCTACTGGACTAATGAATGTGTGTGTGTGTGTGAGAACATGCAACACCCATGGCACAGGACCTACATGATAACCGTGCTTAGTTATGAGTGTATAAGCGTACAGGGCCACAATCCACAGCCCCCCAAACAATCAGAAGCAGGCAGAGAGGGCCACAAGACCCAGGCCACCAGCAGCCCCCACAGAGCACAGAACCCAGGTAGCCCACCGCAGGGGCAACCACGCATCCACCCAGAAGACTGCAGAGGAAGCCCCCGGAAAGAGCCCCCATAAGCATAGGGCAGAGGCACTCCGGGAACCAGGGGCAACAGCCCACCGACCCCGCCAGGCCCCAGCCGCCCAGACATGGGCCGTGCACTGGACCTGGGCCCCAGGAGCCCGAGCGCCCCCAAACCCCCCGGCAGAGGCCCCACCCAATACCCAGGAGGGCCAAGCGCCCCAGACAGCCACAAAGTGGGTCAGCGCCTGCCCCAGCGCCCCTGGCCAAGTGCCCTGGGAGTCAAGACGTGCCCACAGGTGGGTGAAGTCGCGAGCAGTGGGGAGAGGCAACGCTGATGCCCCATCGGGAGAAACACAGGCAGGCCAGGCGACAGCAAGTCCCAGATCCAGGCCCAATCATTACCACACACACTTTCACGTCCCATACATCCACACATCCACACATCCTACCTCCCTCGACTCTGCTGGGGTGTAGTGCAGCGGGCACACCAGGAGGCCAGCAACCCCCCAGCCACCACAGACCCCGAACCAGCAGAACAATTAATTAATCCTCCTGGCCCCTCCTGCCCCGAGCAGACACCAGGAAGCAGGGGTGTGCGAAGAAGACCCCTCCCCTCACCCTTCTGGCTCTTCAATATTTTCTAATAGTGAGCAATTAAAATTGAGGGGCAGCCAAACTTGTAGAACTGGGAGCGCGGCACTCTGGGCAGCCTACATACCCAAAGAGCCCCGCCCACCAGATGCCACTCAGTGTAACCACCCCCCAAGACCTAATGTGTGTGTGTGAGTGTGTTTGATAAGTACTAATGTCTAAGGTGTAATTAAAACAGGGGCAGGGAACTGCAGAGTGCAACCAAAGGGGACCACCTACGTGGCCCCATCCACTACACCCCACCGAACACACACGCCCCCAAAACCCTTCATGTGTGAGTGTGTGCTGTGTACAGGAGCCAGAAGGGAGAGGGGTATGGGGATATATACCGGGGGAGCTACTCTCCCCCAGAGAGGGCAGCCAGGGACTGGCTGCAATAGGCATCCCCGCTACCTGGGAGCCAGCAATGGGCAGGAGGGCCTGATGTCCACCAGGCTCGGGGCCTGCAGCGACCATATTCCGGGAGCTACTGTACCCCCAGAAGGCACCCATCCCGCCCCACCCCACTCAACCCAACCCCACCCCGGAGGACCTCTACAAAAAACAAACAAACAAACCACCCGGTCACACCAGTCGCAGCAGCCCGGGCCTGAGACCCACCATCACCCAGCAACCCACCACCACCACTATGTGATAAAACTAATCAGATGGGACCAGAGAGAATGAAATTCAGTCAATTGATGTTTTGAGGAGGCAGACATTGTTTCCATGCTAATATAATCTAAAAGAAAATTTCTAAACTGGTTAATACACAGATTGTTCTTCGCTTTCCACTTCATGAGAATAGTTTTCTTTGCGATACATAACACTGTGACAACCATGTGTGCTGAGTTAATTTCCATGTTGATGTTGTCTAAGTCACCCAGTATGCACAGTGTGGGGCATGCAGGGATGCTACACTTTAGCCATGTTGATAGGTCCTCACAGACTTCAAGCCAGAACTTCTGGACAGGCGCAGAAAACCACAAAGCGTGTACATAATCATCAGGTGTGTTATCTGTGCAATGTGAGCAGATGTTTGAGTGTGTTAGACCCATCCTGAACATCCTTTGTCCTGTATAGTGTGTTCTATGAAGGATTTTGTATTGTATGAGCTGTAAATTAGGATTTCGAGTCTTTATGAAGGTGTTCAAACATATTTGTGGTTAGAAGCTATGACCAGAACTGATGGATAAATCTGCCTCCCATTTTGAGGATGGAAGAGACATTGTGTCATCTATCTTAGACAATAATTTATATATTTTTGATAGCAGTTTTGGGGTACAGATGCTTAGAAATTCTGCTACCCTAGTCGGGGGTTGTAAGTCTGGTTGGTGGAGGATATATCCATCCATCCATCCATCATCTGCCGCTTATCCGGGGGTCGGGTCGCGGGGGCAGCAGCTTGAGCAGAGAAACCCAGACGTCTCTGTCCCCGGCCACTTCCTCCAGCTCTTCCGGGGGGACCCCGAGGCGTTCCCAGGCCAGCCGAGAGACATAGTCTCTCCAACGTGTCCTGGGTCTCCCCCGGGGTCTCCTCCCAGTGGGACGTGCCCGGAACACCTCCCCAGGGAGGCGCCCAGGGGGCATCCTAACCAGATGCCCGAGCCACCTCATCTGACTCCTGTCAATGCGGAGGAGCAGCGGTTCTACTCCGAGCCCCTCCCGGATGACTGAGCTTCTCACCCTATCTCTAAGGGAGAGCCCAGACACCCTGCGGAGGAAACCCATTTCGGCCGCTTGTATTCGTGATCTTGTTCTTTCGGTCACTACCCACAACTCGTGACCATAGGTGAGGATGGGAACGTAGATTGACCAGTAAGTAGAGGCACCGGTCATACAGAGACCGAACGGCCCCTATCAAGGGGTCCGGCACTCCATATTCCCGGAGCACCCCCCACAGGACTCCACGAGGGACACGGTCGAACGCTTTCTCCAAGTCCACAAAACACATGTAGACTGGTTGGGCGAACTCCCATGCACCCTCCAGGATCCTGCCGAGGGTATAGAGCTGGTCCACTGTTCCACGGCCAGGACGAAAGCCACACTGCATCTCCTGAATCCGAGGCTCGATTATCCGACGGATCCTCCTCTCCAATACCCCCGAATAGACCTTACCAGGGAGGCTGAGGAGTGTGATACCCCTATAGTTGGAACACACCCTCCGGTCCCCCTTTTTAAAGAGGGGGACCACCACCCCAATCTGCCAGTCCAGAGGCACTGTCCCCGATGTCCACGCGATACTGCAGAGGCGTGTCAGCCAAGACAGCCCTACAACATCCAGAGCCTTGAGAAACTCAGGACGGACCTCATCCACCCCCGGGGCCTTGCCACCGAGGAACTTTTTAACCACCTCGGCAACCTCAGCCCCAGAAATGGGAGGCCCCGTCTCCGAGCTCTCCGACTCTGCCTCTTCCGAGCACGTGTTGGTAGGATTGAGGAGTTCCTCGAAGTACTCCCCCCACCGACTCACAACATCCCTAGTTGAGGTCAGCAAAGCCCCGTCCGCACTGTAAACAGTGTTGACTGTGAGCCGCTTCCCCCCCCTGAGATGCCGGATGGTGGACCAGAATCTTTTCGAGGCCGTCCGGAAATCGTTCTCCATGGTCTCACCGAACTCCTCCCAGGCCCGAGTTTTTGCCTCAGCAACCGCCGAAGCCGTGGCCCGTCTGGCCCGTCGGTACCTATCAGCTTCTTCCAGGGTCCCACTGGCCAAAAAGGCCCGATAGGACTCCTTCTTCAGCTTGACGGCTTCCCTCACCACTGGTGTCCACCAGCAGGTTCGAGGGTTGCCGCCACGACAGGCACCGACCACCTTACGGCCACAACTCCGACCAGCTGCCTCGGCAATGGAGTCACGGAACATGGCCCATTCAATGTCCCCCACCTCAAATATGGTTGAAGCTCTGCCGGAGGTGGGAGTTAAAGCTCCTTCTGACGGGGGATTCTGACAAACGCTCCCAGCAGACCCTCACAATACGTTTGGGCCTGCCAGGTCTGATCGGCATCCTCCCCCACCAGCGGAGCCAACTCACCACCAGGTGGTGATCAGTTGACAGCTCCGCCCCTCTCTTCACCCAAGTGTCCAGGACATACGGCCGCAAGTCCGATGATACAACCACAAAGTTGATCATCGAACTGCGGCCAAGGGTGTCCTGGTGCCAAGTATGGACACCCTTATGCCTGAACATGGTGTTCGTTATGGACAGTCTATGACTGGCACAGAAGTCCAACAACATAACACCACTCTGATTCAGATCGGGGGGGCCGTTCCTCCCAATCACACCCCTCCAGGTCTCACTGTCATTGCCCACGTGAGCATTGAAGTCCCCCAGCAGAATGAGGGAGTCTCCGGTAGGAGCATTCTCCAGTGCCTCCCCCAGAGACTCCAAAAAGAGTAGGTACTCTGAACTGCTGTTTGGCGCATAGGCACAAACAACAGTCAGGACTCGTCCCCCCACCCAAGGCGGAGGGAGGCTACCCTCTCGTTCACTGGGGTAAACCCCAATGTACTGGCACACAGCCGGGGGGGCAATAAGTATGCCCACACCTGCTCTGCGCCTCTCACCACGGGCAACTCCAGAGTGGAAGAGAGTCCAACCCCTCTCAAGAGTACTGGTTCCAGATCCCAAGCCGTGCGTCGAGGTGAGTCCGACTATATCTAACGGTCTGATGAAGTTTCAACAATAAACAACAAACTTTGTATTATGAGAAAGAACCAGACTCATTCTTTAGGAATCCGAAAATAAGCTCTATTTTACGAGTTATGCACGAATTCGGATTCTCCTATAAAACGAATTCCTTAACTCAAACCAAGTTAAGACTGCTTTGTCCTTCATATTTATTCATGTCTAATCAAGTTTCAATGATAAACAACGTTGTACTTTGTAGAATGAGAAAGAACTTCTTCAGCAATAAGCATCTCTCGACAAATGACGAAATACAGATTTTGCTATAAAATTAATTGCTATCAGCCTGACTTAAAACTGTTTGTCTTCCTTATTTATCCACTTCAAATCAAGTTTCAACAATTAAAAAATTTTTGTAGTTTGAGAAAGAACAACTTAATCTTGAGCAATCAGTATAAAAAGAAGGTAAGCAAAGGTGCGAATGTCAAACCATACATGATCAAAACAGGGAGCGGAGGTGTTTGGCTGAGACAAGGTGTGAATGTCCACCCATAATTAATGAAAAGCGGGCAACAAGTAGGTTCGAATGCCCAACCATACATCATCAAAAGCAAGAGTGGATATGTTCAGCTACAAGAAGGTTTGAACGTCTGACCATAGTTTGTAAAAAGCGGGTAAGAAAAGGTTCGAATGCCCGAACATACACCATCAAAGGAGGGAGCGGAGGTGTTCCGCTGTAAGAAGGTGTGAATGTCCGACCATAGTTGGTAAAAAACGGGTAAGAAAAGGTTAAAATACCCGACTGTACACAATCAATAGCGGGAGCGGAGTTGTTCGGCTACTAAAAGATGTGAAAGTCTGACTATGGTTTGTAAAAAGCGGGTAAGAAAAGGTGCTAATGCCCGACAATGTATGATCAAAAGAGGGAGTGGAGGTTTTCGGCTGTAAGAAGGTCTGAATGTCCAACTATAATTTGTAAAAACCGGGTAAGAAAAGGCTTGAAAGCCCGACTATACACCATCATAAGCGGGAGAGGAGGTGTTCAGCTGTAAGAAGGTGTGAATGTCCACCCATAATTACTGAAAAATGGGTAAGAAAAGGTGCGAATGCCCAAACATACATCATCAAAAGCAGGAGTGGATGTGTTGGGCTACAAGAAGGTTTGAAAGTCCGACCATGGTTTGTAAAAAACGGGTAAGAAAAGGTGCGAATGCCCGACAATGTATATTCAAAAGAGGGAGCGGAGGTTTTTGGCTACAAGAAGGTTTGAATGTCCGACCATAGTTTGTAAAAAGCGGGTAAGAAAAGGTTCAAATGCCTGACAATACACCATCAAAAGCGTGAGCGGAGGTGTTCCGCTGTAAGACGGTGTGAATGTCCGACCATAGTTGGTAAAAAGCGGGTAAGAAAAGGTTAAAATACCCGACTGTACACAATCAATAGCGGGAGCGGAGTTGTTCGGCTACAAGAAGGTGTGAAAGTCCAACCATGGTTTGTAAAAAGCTGCTAAGAAAAGGTTCGAATGCCCGAATATATACCATCAAAAGCGGAGGCGGAGGTGTTCGGCTGCAAGAAGGTGTGAACGTCCGACCAAAGTTTGTAAAAAGCAGTTAAGAAAAGGTTCGAATATCCAACCAAACATAATCAAAAGCGGGAGCAGAGCTGTTCGACTGCAAGTAGGTGTGAATGTCCAGCCATAATTACTCACAAACGGGTAAAAAAAGGTAGTATTGCCAGACCATACATGATCAAAACAGGGAGCTGAGGTGGTTCAGCACCAAGGTGTGAATGTCTGACTATAGTTTGTAAAAAGCGGGTAAGCTGCGAATGACCGACTAAATATCAACAAAAGGTCTTCGGATGCAAGTGGGTGTGAATATCCCACCATACAAGTATGGTGGAGAGGAAGCTGTGAACAGCCGACCATAGTTTGCAAAAAGCGGGTGAGACAAGGTGCGAATGTCCAACCATACATGATCAAAACAGGGAGCGGAGGTGTTTGGCTGTGACAAGGTGTGAATGTCCACCCAAAATTAATGAAAAGCGGGCAAAAATTAGGTTTGAATGCCCAAGCATACATCATCAAAAGAAGGAGTGGATGTGTTCGGCTACAAGAAGGTTTGAATGTCCGAGCATAGTTTGTAAAAAGCGGGTAAGAAAAGGTGCGAATGCCCAAACAAACACCATCAAAAGAGGGAGCGGAGGTGTTTGGCTGTGACAAGGTGTGAATGTCCACCCAAAATTAATGAAAAGCGGGCAAAAAGTAGGTTTGAATGCCCAAGCATACATCATCAAAAGAAGGAGTGGATGTGTTCGGCTACAAGAAGGTCTGAATGTCCGAGCATAGTTTGTAAAAAGCGGGTAAGAAAAGGTTCGAATGCCCAAACAAACACCATCAAAAGAGGGAGCGGAGGTGTTCCGCTGTAAGAAGGTGTGAATGTCCGACCATAGTTGGTAAAAAGTGGGTAAGAAAAGGTTAAAATACCCGACTGTACACAATCAATAGGGGGAGCGGAGTTGTTCGGCTACAAGAAGGTGTGAAAGTCCAACCATGGTTTGTAAAAAGCTGGTAAGAAAAGGTTCGAATGCCCGAATATATACCATCAAAAGCGGAAGCGGAGGTGTTCGGCTGCAAGAAGGTGTGAACGTCCGACCAAAGTTGGCAAAAAGCAGTTAAGAAAAGGTTCGAATATCCAAACATAATTAAAAGCGAGAGAGATTGTGTTCAGCTGCAAGTAGGTGTGAATATCCAGCCATAATTACTCACAAACGGGTAAGAAAATGTAGTATTGCCAGACCATACATGATCAAAACAGGGAGCGGAGGTGGTTTAGCTGCAAAAAGGGGTGAATGTCCAACTAAAGTTCAAATATATTAACAAAAGCGGGAGGAGAGGTCTTGGGATTAGAGTGGTTGAAATTTCCAACCATAATCTATAAAATGCGGTGAAAAAAAAAAGGTGTGAAGGAATGAATTTTATGGCAAAATCCGAAATCATGCATAACTCCGCAAAAGGAACGTATTGCTCATCCAAAGGGATGCTTCTTTCTCATTCAGGGTAATATGAGGAACTTTATGCTTGATACATTTTAGACACGGATAACTATGAAGGACAAAGCAATTTTAACTTGGTTTGAGCAAAGCAATTCATTTTATAGGAAAATCCGAAATCGTGCAGGACTCATGAAAGTAAGCTTATTCTCGGATTCCTGATCCTCCAGTGTTGCTCTTTCCTATACTACAAAATACAGCCTTGTTCTTTGTTGAAATCGATATAGACATTGATAAATATGAAGGACAAAGCAGTTTCCACTTTGTTTGAGTGAAGAAAATAATTTTATAGCAAAATCCCAAATCAAGCAGAACGTATGAAAATAAGCGTGTTTTCGGATTCCTGATCCTTCAGTGTTGCTATTTCTTCTACTGCAAAATACAATGTTGTTCTTTGTTGAAGTCAATCTAGACATTGATAAATATGAAGGACAAAGCAGTTTTAACATAGTTTGAGTAAAGGAATTCATTTTATACATAAAATCCCAAATCATGCAGAACGTATGAAAATAAGCTTATTCTCGGATTCCTGTTCCTTCAAGTGTTGCTCTTTCTACTACTGCAAAATACAATGTTGTTCTTTGTTGAAGTAAATCTAGACATTGATAAATATGAAGGACAAAGCAGTTTTCACTTGGTTTGAGTGAAGGAATTCATTTTATACATAAAATCCCAAATCATTCAAAACGTATGAAAAGAAGCTTATTCTCGGATTCCTGATCCTTCAGTGTTGCTTTTTCTTCTACTGCAAAATACAATGTTGTTCTTTGTTGAAGTCGATCTAGACATTGATAAATATGAAGGACAAAGCAGTTTTCACTTGGTTTGAGTGAAGGATTTGCAGCTGAAAACCTCCCGCTCCCGCTTTTGATTGTGTATAGTCGGGCTTTCGAGCCTTTTCTTACCCGGTTTTTAGAAATTATGGTTAGACATTCAGACCTTGCAGCCGAAGACCTCCACTCCCTCTTTTGATCATACATTGTCGGGCATTCGCACCTTGTCTTGCCCGCTTTTTACAAACCATAGTCAGACATTCACATCTTGCAGCTGAACCACCTCAGCTCCCTGTTTTGATCATGTATGGTCTGGCAATACTACCTTTTCTTACCCGTTTGTGAGTAATTATGGCTGGACATTCACACCTACTTGCAGTCGAACAGCTCTGCTCTCGCTTTTGATGATGTATGGACGGGCATTCTTACCTTTTCTAACACATTTTTCAGCAATTATGGTCGGAGATTCACACTTACTCACAGCCGAACAACTCCGCTCCCGCATTTGATGGTGTATAGTCGGGCATTCTCACCCTTTCTCATCAGCTTTTTGCAAATTATGATCTGACATTCACACCTGCTTTTGATAATGTATGGTTTGGCATTCGCACCTTTTCTTACCCATTTTTCAGTAATTATGGGTGGACATTCACACCTTCTTGCAGCTGAACACCTCCTCTCCCGCTATTGATTGTGTACAGTCGGGTATTTTAACCTTTTCTTACCCGCTTTTTACCAAATATGGTCGGACATTCACACCGTCTTACAGCGGAACACCTCTGCTCCCGCTTTTGATGGTGTATAGTCAGGCATTTGAACCTTTTCTTACCCGCTTTTTACAAACTATGGTCGGACATTCAAACCTTCTTGTAGCCGAAAACCTCCGCTCCCTCTTTTGATTATACATTGTTGGGCATTCGCACCTTATTTACAAACTATAGTCAGACATTCACACCTTGCAGCTGAGCCACCTCAGCTCCCTGTTTTGATAGTGTATGTTCGGGCATTCGAACCTATTCTTACCCCCTTTTTACAAACTATGCTCGGAGATTCACACCTACTCACAGCCGAACAACTCCGCTCTCGCATTTGATAATGTCTTGTCCGGCATTCTAGTCTCTTCTAACACATTTTTCAGCAATTATGGTTGGACATTCACACCTACTCACAGCCGAACACTTCCGCTCCCACATTTGATGGTGTATAGCCGGGCATTTTCACCCTTTCTCATCAGCTTTTTGCAAATTATGATCTGACATTCACACCTACTTGCAGTCGAACAGCTCTGCTCCCGCTTTTGATTATGTTTGGTTGGATATTCGAACCTTTTCTTAACTGCTTTTTACAAACTTTGGTCGGACGTTCACACCTTCTTGCAGCCGAACACATCCACTTCCACTTTTGATGGTATATATTCGGGCATTCGAACCTTTTCTTACCCGCTTTTTACAAACCGTGGTCGGACTTTCACACCTTCTTGTAGCCAAACAACTCCGCTCCCGCTATTGATTGTGTACAGTCGGGTATTTTAACCTTTTCTTACCCGCTTTTTACCAACTATGGTCGGACATTTACACCTTCTTACAGCGGAACACCTCCGCTCCCTCTTTTGATGGTCTATGTTCGGGCATTCGAACCTTTTCTTACCCGCTTTTTACAAACTATGGTCGGACATTCAAACTTTCTTGTAGCCGAACACATCCACTCCTGCTTTTGATGATGTATGGTTGGGCATTTTCACCTTTTCTTACCCATTTTTCAGTAATTATGGGTGGACATTCACACCTTCTTGCAGCTGAACAACTCCTCTCCCGCTTATGATCATGTGCGGTTTGATATTTGAAAATTTTCTTTCATGTTTTAAAGCAATTATTGATGGACATTCAAATTTTCTTGTAGCCGAACACATCCACTCCTGCTTTTGATGATGTATGGTAAGCTTTTCTTACCCGCTTTTTACAAACTATGGTCGGACATTCAAACCTTCTTGTAGCCAAAACCCTCCGCTCCCTCTTTTGATCATACATTGTTGGGCATTCGCACCTTATCTTACCCGCTTTTTACAAACTATAGTCAGACATTCATACCTTGCAGCTGAACCACCTCCGCTCCCTGTTTTGATCATGTATGGTCTGGCAATACTACCTTTTCTTACCCGTTTGTGAGTAATTAATCCCAAAATATTGAGCATAAAATAAGTCTTTATGCTGATGATGTATTACTTTTCCTTCAGAACTCACAGACGTCTCTCAGTCACACGATCACACTCATAAATAAATTCTCAGCACTTTCTGACTACTCTATCAACTGGTCTAAGACCACAGTTCTGCCCATTAACTGTAGGGTCCATAATATACCTGCGATCACTTTACAGTCAGGAAATATTAGATATTTAGGCATAAACATTTCCTCCAGGCTCTCAGAGCTAACAAAGCTAAATTATGTGCAATTATTAAAGACAGTAGAGGACGATCTCTCGTTGGAAGTCCTTACCTATATCACTTATGGGGAGAGTTACATCCATTAAAATGATGATACTACCAAAAGTTAACTATTTGTTCTCAATGATCCCCATAAAACCATCTGCTACTTGGTTTAAGTCACTAGATTCATGCATCTCCAAATTTCTGTGGAAAAACAAACCACCACGTATTAGTTTAAAAACCCTACAGAAGACCAAGGACAGTGGTGGATTAGATTTACCTCATTTTCAGCACTATTCCTTAGACAATAGGTTACAATATATATCAAAATGGTTTAAACTGTTGTCACAGTTCCCAGAGACGTTGTAATCGTTGAGGATTCTATATTCACCCCCTCATTAGAGGCACGTAATGCAGATTGATGACAGTGAATCTTCTTCTCTGTTCATTGCTGGCATCATTCCCAGCATCGTAAGTGTTCGTGGCATTGTTAGCCTCTTCTTCTGGATCTTGATATCGAGAATCCTTTTGTATTTCTGGTTTGTCAGTCCTCTGTCTTCGTTCACCGGAGTCTTTGTCTTTTTGTCCTTGAGTTTGGTGATTTTTTCTTCTTTTGATGCCTTGACACAATGTGACAGGTGATACCACGTGGGAGATCCTGTAACTTGGATTGCTGTCCCTGTGCTGCGAAATGGCTGTGCTGCTCAAATGGTCTCTCCTTCATCATGGTTACATGCTACCATTGCGACATCTCGCCATTCCGACATGGGTCTCCAATTGTCGGAATGGCGACACTTAATTTTTTATCAAACGTCCCACCATTCCGACACTTTTTTCCTCCTATGGTCGGAATGGCGGTATGTTTTTTGTTTTTTTTAACATACCGCCATTCCGACAGTTCCTTTTAATAGCCTATTTTGATTTGATTTTGATGTCATTCTGTGTGCATGTGGCCTAAACCCAATCTCTGTGTGGCAATTTTAATTTAAACAAGTTGAACTCTGCCTCTGATCATTTAAAAAAGGTGTGTACCAATATCAACCTTTCTCAGGTAATTACTGATCCTACAAAACCAAAGAGATCCTTCAAGGTTGTCCCTGATTGGCTCAATCTTAACAAATCAAAGGTAGAAAATCCGCAGTATCTGAACTTGGTGTTAGTTATCACTGCTCAATAGCCTGTATCAGAATTGCACAAATGAAAACATTAGGTCCACGCTTGGTATCCAGATCCTGAAACATCTCCATGAGCAGGCTTTTTTTTAACTGATCTGTTGAATAGTTATATGACACTGTTAAAATCCCAGATGAAGATCTAGCACTTGACCATTTTTGTAAATCTTCTAATTCCATAGTTGATAAACACGCCCCTTTTAAAAAGTATAGAACTTAGAACAGGTCTATCCCTGGCTTTCGGCAGAACTGTCTTCTTTACTTTTTTTCCCCCTTGTCCTGTTCAGCATTATGTCAGAAGAATTGTAGTCTGAATACCTATGATGCCAAACAGATTTGTTTTGCCAAGGGAAGTTTTATAAATGTAAAGCTCCCCTTGATGCCCATTTATTTATTTCTTTTTACAATATATGACATGAACTGAACTGAACCGGACCGGGGGACAAGGAAAGAAGAAGAGGAAAGAAGAGGAAACAGAAAAAAAATAGAAACAAAAACCAGACAACCAGCTGCTACACCTGTAAAAAACAAAACAGACAACAATCCATGGCCTATGAGGGGAATCCAGCCTTAGCGCCAAGAGGAGCACCTGAAAGCAGACAAGCAGAGAAAAAACAAACACACAAACAAACAAAAACAAGCACAAGAAGCGGCAATCGCATACAACACAGCTGTGGATATAGATGACCTGAGACGACATGATAATACATCAACTGCTTAGTGACCATGCTACTGGACTAATGAATGTGTGTGTGTGTGTGTGTGTGTGAGAACATGCAACACCCATGGCACAGGACCTACATGATAACCGTGCTTAGTTATGAGTGTATAAGCGTACAGGGCCACTATCCACAGCCCCCCAAACAATCAGAAGCAGGCAGAGAGGGCCACAAGACCCAGGCCACCAGCAGCCCCCACAGAGCACAGAACCCAGGTAGCCCACCGCAGGGGCAACCACGCATCCACCCAGAAGACTGCAGAGGAAGCCCCCGGAAAGAGCCCCCATAAGCATAGGGCAGAGGCACTCCGGGAACCAGGGGCAACAGCCCACCGACCCCGCCAGGCCCCAGCCGCCCAGACATGGGCCGTGCACTGGACCTGGGCCCCAGGAGCCCGAGCGCCCCCAAACCCCCCGGCAGAGGCCCCACCCAATACCCAGGAGGGCCAAGCGCCCCAGACAGCCACAAAGTGGGTCAGCGCCTGCCCCAGCGCCCCTGGCCAAGTGCCCTGGGAGTCAAGACGTGCCCACAGGTGGGTGAAGTCGCGAGCAGTGGGGAGAGGCAACGCTGATGCCCCATCGGGAGAAACACAGGCAGGCCAGGCGACAGCAAGTCCCAGATCCAGGCCCAATCATTACCACACACACTTTCACGTCCCATACATCCACACATCCACACATCCTACCTCCCTCGACTCTGCTGGGGTGTAGTGCAGCGGGCACACCAGGAGGCCAGCAACCCCCCAGCCACCACAGACCCCGAACCAGCAGAACAATTAATTAATCCTCCTGGCCCCTCCTGCCCCGAGCAGACACCAGGAAGCAGGGGTGTGCGAAGAAGACCCCTCCCCTCACCCTTCTGGCTCTTCAATATTTTCTAATAGTGAGCAATTAAAATTGAGGGGCAGCCAAACTTGTAGAACTGGGAGCGCGGCACTCTGGGCAGCCTACATACCCAAAGAGCCCCGCCCACCAGATGCCACTCAGTGTAACCACCCCCCAAGACCTAATGTGTGTGTGTGAGTGTGTTTGATAAGTACTAATGTCTAAGGTGTAATTAAAACAGGGGCAGGGAACTGCAGAGTGCAACCAAAGGGGACCACCTACGTGGCCCCATCCACTACACCCCACCGAACACACACGCCCCCAAAACCCTTCATGTGTGAGTGTGTGCTGTGTACAGGAGCCAGAAGGGAGAGGGGTATGGGGATATATACCGGGGGAGCTACTCTCCCCCAGAGAGGGCAGCCAGGGACTGGCTGCAATAGGCATCCCCGCTACCTGGGAGCCAGCAATGGGCAGGAGGGCCTGATGTCCACCAGGCTCGGGGCCTGCAGCGACCATATTCCGGGATGCTACACTTTAGCCATGTTGATAGGTCCTCACAGACTTCAAGCCAGAACTTCTGGACAGGCGCAGAAAACCACAAAGCGTGTACATAATCATCAGGTGTGTTATCTGTGCAATGTGAGCAGATGTTTGAGTGTGTTAGACCCATCCTGAACATCCTTTGTCCTGTATAGTGGACAGGATACAGGAAGGATTTTGTATTGTATGAGCTGTAAATTAGGATTTCGAGTCTTTATGAAGGTGTTCAAACATATTTGTGGTTAGAAGCTATGACCAGAACTGATGGATAAATCTGCCTCCCATTTTGAGGATGGAAGAGACATTGTGTCATCTATCTTAGACAATAATTTATATATTTTTGATAGTAGTTTTGGGGTACAGATGCTTAGAAATTCTGCTACCCTAGTCGGGGGTTGTAAGTCTGGTTGGTGGAGGATATATCCATCCATCCATCCATCATCTGCCGCTTATCCGGGGGTCGGGTCGCGGGGGCAGCAGCTTGAGCAGAGAAACCCAGACGTCTCTGTCCCCGGCCACTTCCTCCAGCTCTTCCGGGGGGACCCCGAGGCGTTCCCAGGCCAGCCGAGAGACATAGTCTCTCCAACGTGTCCTGGGTCTCCCCCGGGGTCTCCTCCCAGTGGGACGTGCCCGGAACACCTCCCCAGGGAGGCGCCCAGGGGGCATCCTAACCAGATGCCCGAGCCACCTCATCTGACTCCTGTCAATGCGGAGGAGCAGCGGTTCTACTCCGAGCCCCTCCCGGATGACTGAGCTTCTCACCCTATCTCTAAGGGAGAGCCCAGACACCCTGCGGAGGAAACCCATTTCGGCCGCTTGTATTCGCGATCTTGTTCTTTCGGTCACTACCCACAACTCGTGACCATAGGTGAGGATGGGAACGTAGATTGACCAGTAAGTAGAGGCACCGGTCATACAGAGACCGAACGGCCCCTATCAAGGGGTCCGGCACTCCATATTCCCGGAGCACCCCCCACAGGACTCCACGAGGGACACGGTCGAACGCTTTCTCCAAGTCCACAAAACACATGTAGACTGGTTGGGCGAACTCCCATGCACCCTCCAGGATCCTGCCGAGGGTATAGAGCTGGTCCACTGTTCCACGGCCAGGACGAAAGCCACACTGCATCTCCTGAATCCGAGGCTCGATTATCCGACGGATCCTCCTCTCCAATACCCCCGAATAGACCTTACCAGGGTGGCTGAGGAGTGTGATACCCCTTTTTAAAGAGGGGGACCACCACCCCAATCTGCCAGTCCAGAGGCACTGTCCCCGATGTCCACGCGATACTGCAGAGGCGTGTCAGCCAAGACAGCCCTACAACATCCAGAGCCTTGAGAAACTCAGGACGGACCTCATCCACCCCCGGGGCCTTGCCACCGAGGAACTTTTTAACCACCTCGGCAACCTCAGCCCCAGAAATGGGAGGCCCCGTCTCCGAGCTCTCCGACTCTGCCTCTTCCGAGCACGTGTTGGTAGGATTGAGGAGTTCCTCGAAGTACTCCCCCCACCGACTCACAACATCCCTAGTTGAGGTCAGCAAAGCCCCGTCCGCACTGTAAACAGTGTTGACTGTGAGCCGCTTCCCCCCCCTGAGATGCCGGATGGTGGACCAGAATCTTTTCGAGGCCGTCCGGACATCGTTCTCCATGGTCTCACCGAACTCCTCCCAGGCCCGAGTTTTTGCCTCAGCAACCGCCGAAGCCGTGGCCCGTCTGGCCCGTCGGTACCTATCAGCTTCTTCCAGGGTCCCACTGGCCAAAAAGGCCCGATAGGACTCCTTCTTCAGCTTGACGGCTTCCCTCACCACTGGTGTCCACCAGCAGGTTCGAGGGTTGCCGCCACGACAGGCACCGACCACCTTACGGCCACAACTCCGACCAGCTGCCTCGGCAATGGAGTCACGGAACATGGCCCATTCAATGTCCCCCACCTCAAATATGGTTGAAGCTCTGCCGGAGGTGGGAGTTAAAGCTCCTTCTGACGGGGGATTCTGACAAACGCTCCCAGCAGACCCTCACAATACGTTTGGGCCTGCCAGGTCTGATCGGCATCCTCCCCCACCAGCGGAGCCAACTCACCACCAGGTGGTGATCAGTTGACAGCTCCGCCCCTCTCTTCACCCGAGTGTCCAGGACATACGGCCGCAAGTCCGATGATACAACCACAAAGTCGATCATCGAACTGCGGCCAAGGGTGTCCTGGTGCCAAGTGCACATATGGACACCCTTATGCCTGAACATGGTGTTCGTTATGGACAGTCTATGACTGGCACAGAAGTCCAACAACATAACACCACTCTGATTCAGATCGGGGGGGCCGTTCCTCCCAATCACACCCCTCCAGGTCTCACTGTCATTGCCCACGTGAGCATTGAAGTCCCCCAGCAGAATGAGGGAGTCTCCGGTAGG
Organism: Leuresthes tenuis; assembly: GCF_036924035.1. Taxonomy (NCBI): domain Eukaryota; kingdom Metazoa; phylum Chordata; class Actinopteri; order Atheriniformes; family Atherinopsidae; genus Leuresthes; species Leuresthes tenuis. The sequence continues at coordinate 32,068,304 of NW_027325365.1, read as the reverse complement.
AGCATTCTCCAGTGCCTCCCCCAGAGACTCCAAAAAGAGTAGGTACTCTGAACTGCTGTTTGGCGCATAGGCACAAACAACAGTCAGGACTCGTCCCCCCACCCAAGGCGGAGGGAGGCTACCCTCTCGTTCACTGGGGTAAACCCCAATGTACTAGCACACAGCCGGGGGGGCAATAAGTATGCCCACATCTGCTCTGCGCCTCTCACCACGGGCAACTCCAGAGTGGAAGAGAGTCCAACCCCTCTCAAGAGTACTGGTTCCAGATCCCAAGCCGTGCGTCGAGGTGAGTCCGACTATATCTAACGGTCTGATGAAGTTTCAACAATAAACAACAAACTTTGTATTATGAGAAAGAACCAGACTCATTCTTTAGGAATCCGAAAATAAGCTCTATTTTACGAGTTATGCACGAATTCGGATTCTCCTATAAAACGAATTCCTTAACTCAAACCAAGTTAAGACTGCTTTGTCCTTCATATTTATTCATGTCTAATCAAGTTTCAATGATAAACAACGTTGTACTTTGTAGAATGAGAAAGAACTTCTTCAGCAATAAGCATCTCTCGACAAATGACGAAATACAGATTTTGCTATAAAATTAATTGCTATCAGCCTGACTTAAAACTGTTTGTCTTCCTTATTTATCCACTTCAAATCAAGTTTCAACAATTAAAAAATGTTTGTAGTTTGAGAAAGAACAACTTAATCTTGAGCAATCAGTATAAAAAGAAGGTAAGCAAAGGTGCGAATGTCAAACCATACATGATCAAAACAGGGAGCGGAGGTGTTTGGCTGAGACAAGGTGTGAATGTCCACCCATAATTAATGAAAAGCGGGCAACAAGTAGGTTCGAATGCCCAACCATACATCATCAAAAGCAAGAGTGGATATGTTCAGCTACAAGAAGGTTTGAACGTCTGACCATAGTTTGTAAAAAGCGGGTAAGAAAAGGTTCGAATGCCCGAACATACACCATCAAAGGAGGGAGCGGAGGTGTTCCGCTGTAAGAAGGTGTGAATGTCCGACCATAGTTGGTAAAAAACGGGTAAGAAAAGGTTCGAATATCCAACCAAACATAATCAAAAGCGGGAGCAGAGCTGTTCGACTGCAAGTAGGTGTGAATGTCCAGCCATAATTACTCACAAACGGGTAAAAAAAGGTAGTATTGCCAGACCATACATGATCAAAACAGGGAGCTGAGGTGGTTCAGCACCAAGGTGTGAATGTCTGACTATAGTTTGTAAAAAGCGGGTAAGCTGCGAATGACCGACTAAATATCAACAAAAGGTCTTCGGATGCAAGTGGGTGTGAATATCCCACCATACAAGTATGGTGGAGAGGAAGCTGTGAACAGCCGACCATAGTTTGCAAAAAGCGGGTGAGACAAGGTGCGAATGTCCAACCATACATGATCAAAACAGGGAGCGGAGGTGTTTGGCTGTGACAAGGTGTGAATGTCCACCCAAAATTAATGAAAAGCGGGCAAAAAGTAGGTTTGAATGCCCAAGCATACATCATCAAAAGAAGGAGTGGATGTGTTCGGCTACAAGAAGGTTTGAATGTCCGAGCATAGTTTGTAAAAAGCGGGTAAGAAAAGGTTCGAATGCCCAAACAAACACCATCAAAAGAGGGAGCGGAGGTGTTTGGCTGTGACAAGGTGTGAATGTCCACCCAAAATTAATGAAAAGCGGGCAAAAAGTAGGTTTGAATGCCCAAGCATACATCATCAAAAGAAGGAGTGGATGTGTTCGGCTACAAGAAGGTTTGAATGTCCGAGCATAGTTTGTAAAAAGCGGGTAAGAAAAGGTTCGAATGCCCAAACAAACACCATCAAAAGAGGGAGCGGAGGTGTTCCGCTGTAAGAAGGTGTGAATGTCCGACCATAGTTGGTAAAAAGTGGGTAAGAAAAGGTTAAAATACCCGACTGTACACAATCAATAGGGGGAGCGGAGTTGTTCGGCTACAAGAAGGTGTGAAAGTCCAACCATGGTTTGTAAAAAGCTGGTAAGAAAAGGTTCGAATGCCCGAATATATACCATCAAAAGCGGAAGCGGAGGTGTCCGGCTGCAAGAAGGTGTGAACGTCCGACCAAAGTTTGTAAAAAGCAGTTAAGAAAAGGTTCGAATATCCAACCAAACAAAATCAAAAGCGGGAGCAGAGCTGTTCGACTGCAAGTAGGTGTGAATGTCCAGCCATAATTACTCACAAACGGGTAAGAAAAGGTAGTATTGCCAGACCATACATGATCAAAACAGGGAGCTGAGGTGGTTCAGCACCAAGGTGTGAATGTCTGACTATAGTTTGTAAAAAGCGGGTACGATAAGGTGCGAATGCCTGACAATGTATAATCAAAAGAGGGAGCAGAGGTTTTCGGCTACAAGAAGGTTTGAACGTCTGACCATAGTTTGTAAAAAGCGGGTAAGAAAAGGTTCGAATGCCCGAACATACACCATCAAAGGAGGGAGCGGAGGTGTTCCGCTGTAAGAAGGTGTGAATGTCCGACCATAGTTGGTAAAAAACGGGTAAGAAAAGGTTAAAATACCCGACTGTACACAATCAGTAGCGGGTGCGGAGTTGTTCGGCTACTAAAAGGTGTGAAAGTCCGACCATGGTTTGTAAAAAGCGGGTAAGAAAAGGTGCGAATGCCCGAAAATGTATGATCAAAAGAGGGAGCGGAGGTGTTTGGCTGCAAGAAGGTGTGAATGTACACCCATAATTACTGAAAAATGGGTAAGAAAAGGTGCGAATGCCCAAATATACATAATCAAAAGCAGGAGTGGATGTGTTCGGCTCCAAGAAGGGTTGAATCTCTGACCATAGTTTGTAAAAAGCAGGTAAGAAAAGGTTTGACTGCCCGAACATACACCATCAAAAGAGGGAGCGGAGGTGTTCCGCTGTAAGAAGGTGTGAATGTCCGACCATAGTTGGTAAAAAGCGGGTAAGAAAAGGTTAAAATACCCGACTGTACACAATCAATAGCGGGAGCGGAGTTGTTCGGCTACTAAAAGATGTGAAAGTCCGACTATGGTTTGTAAAAAGCGGGTAAGAAAAGGTGCTAATGCCCGACAATGTATGATCAAAAGAGGGAGCAGAGGTGTTCGGCTGCAAGAAGGTCTGAATGTCCAACCATAATTTGTATAAACCGGGAAGGAAAGTTTCGAAAGCCCGACTATACACCATCAAAAGCGGGAGCAGAGTGGTTCAGCTGCAAGAAGGTCTGAATGTCCATCAATAATTGCTTTAAAACATGAAAGAAAATTTTCGAATATCATCCGCACATGATCATAAGAAGGAGAGGAGGTGTTCAGCTGCAAGAAGGTGTGAATGTCCACCCATAATTCCTGAAAAATGGGTAAAAAAAGGTGCGAATGCCCAACCATACATTATCAAAAGCAGGTGTGAATGTCAGATCATAATTTGCAAAAAGCTGATGAGAAAGGGTGAGAATGCCCGACTATACACCATCAAATGCGGGAGCGGAGGTGTTCGGCTCTGAGTAGGTGTGAATGTCCGACCATAATTGCTGAAAAATGTGTTAGAAAAGGAAAGAATGCCGGACCATACATCATCAAAAGCGAGAGAGGTGGTGTTCGGCTGCAAAAAGGTGTAAATGTTCGACTAAAGTTTGTAAAAAGCGGGTAAGACATGGTGCGAATGCCTGACAAGGTATGATCAAAAGCAGGAGCGGAGGTGTTCAGCTGCAAGAAGGTCTAAATGTCCATCAATAATTGCTAGAAAACATGAAAGAAAATTTTCGAAAATCAAACCGCACATGATCATAAGTGGGAGAGGAGGTGTTCAGCTGCAAGAAGGTGTGAATGTCCACCCATTATTCCTGACAAATGGGTAAGAAAAGGTGCGAATGCCAAACCATACATTATCAAAAGCAGGTGTGAATGTCAGATCATAATTTGCAAAAAGCTGATGAGAAAGGGTGAGAATGTCCGACTGCACACCATCAAATGCGGGAGCGGAGTTGTTCGGCTGTGAGTAGGTGTGAATCTCCGACCGTAATTTCTGAAAAATGTGTTAGAAAAGGTAAGAATGCCGGTCCATACATCATCAAAAGCGAGAGAGGTGGTGTTCGGCTGCAAGTAGGTGTGAATGTCCAGCCATAATTACTCACAAACGGGTAAGAAAAGGTAGTATTGCCAGACCATACATGATCAAAACAGGGAGCGGAGGTGGTTCAGCTGCAAGAAGGTGTGAATGTCTCACTAAAGTTCAAATATATTAACAAAAGCGGGAGGAGAGGTCTTCGGATGAGAGTGGTTGAGAATTTCCAACCATAATCTATAAAATTCGGTGAAAAAAAGGTGTGATAGAACACTAAAAGGTGGAGCGGAAGTGTTCGGCTGCAAGAAGGTGTGAATGTCCGACTATATTTGGTGAAAAGCAGGTGAAGCAAGGTCTGAATGCCCAACCTTACATTATCAAAAGCGAGATCAGAGGTGTTTGGCTGCAAGAAGGCCATAGTTTGCCAAAAGCGGGTAAGCTGCGAATGACCAACTAAATATCAACAAAAGTGGGGGCGGAGGTCTTCGGATGCAACTGGGTGTGAACATCCCACCATACAAGTATGGTGGAGAGGAAGCTGTGAACAGCCGACCATAGTTTGCAAAAAGCGGGTGAGAAAAGGTGCGAATGTGCAACCATACATGATCAAAACAGGGAGCGGAGGTGTTTGGCTGTGACAAGGTGTGAATGTCCACCCAAAATTAATGAAAAGCGGGCAAAAAGTAGGTTTGAATGCCCAACCATACATCATCAAAAGAAGGAGTGGATATGTTCGGCTACAAGAAGGTTTGAACGTCTGACCATAGTTTGTAAAAAGCGGGTAAGAAAAGGTTCGAATGCCCAAACATACACCATCAAAAGAGGGAGCGGAGGTGTTCCGCTGTAAGAAGGTGTGAATGTCCGACCATAGTTGGTAAACAGGGAGCGGGTAAGAAAAGGTTAAAATACCCGACTGTACACAATCAATAGGGGGAGCGTAGTTGTTCGGCTACAAGAAGTTGTGAAAGTCCAACCATGGTTTGTAAAAAGCGGGTAAGAAAAGGTGCGAATGCCCGAAAATGTATGATCAAAAGAGGGAGCGGAGGTGTTCGGCTGCAAGAAGGTGTGAATGTACACCCATAATTACTGAAAAATGGGTAAGAAAAGGTGCGAATGCCCAACTATACATAATCAAAAGCAGGAGTGGATGTGTTCGGCTCCAAGAAGGGTTGAATGTCTGACCATAGTTTGTAAAAAGCAGGTAAGAAAAGGTTTGACTGCCCGAACATACACCATCAAAAGAGGGAGTGGAGGTGTTCCGCTGTAAGAAGGTGTGAATGTCCGACCATAGTTGGTAAAAAGCGGGTAAGAAAAGGTTAAAATACCCGACTGTACACAATCAATAGCGGGAGCGGAGTTGTTCGGCTACAAGAAGGTGTGAAAGTCCAACCATCGTTTGTCAAAAGCTGGTAAGAAAAGGTTCGAATGCCCGAATATATACCATCAAAAGCGGAAGCGGAGGTGTTCGGCTGCAAGAAGGTGTGAACGTCCGACCAAAGTTGGCAAAAAGCAGTAAAGAAAAGGTTCGAATATCCAAACATAATTAAAAGCGAGAGAGATTGTGTTCAGCTGCAAGTAGGTGTGAATATCCAGCCATAATTACTCACAAACGGGTAAGAAAATGTAGTATTGCCAGACCATACATGATCAAAACAGGGAGCGGAGGTGGTTTAGCTGCAAAAAGGGGTGAATGTCCAACTAAAGTTCAAATATATTAACAAAAGCGGGAGGAGAGGTCTTCGGATTAGAGTGGTTGAAATTTCCAACCATAATCTATAAAATGCGGTGAAAAAAAAAAGGTGTGAAGGAATGAATTTTATAGCAAAATCCGAAATCATGCATAACTCCGCAAAAGGAACGTATTGCTCAACCAAAGGGATGCTTCTTTCTCATTCAGGGTAATATGAGGAACTTTATGCTTGATACATTTTAGACACGGATAACTATGAAGGACAAAGCAATTTTAACTTGGTTTGAGCAAAGCAATTCATTTTATAGGAAAATCCGAAATCGTGCAGGACTCATGAAAGTAAGCTTATTCTCGGATTCCTGATCCTCCAGTGTTGCTCTTTCCTATACTGCAAAATACAGCCTTGTTCTTTGTTGAAATCGATATAGACATTGATAAATATGAAGGACAAAGCAGTTTCCACTTTGTTTGAGTGAAGGAAATAATTTTATAGCAAAATCCCAAATCAAGCAGAACGTATGAAAATAAGCGTGTTTTCGGATTCCTGATCCTTCAGTGTTGCTATTTCTTCTACTGCAAAATACAATGTTGTTCTTTGTTGAAGTCAATCTAGACATTGATAAATATGAAGGACAAAGCAGTTTTAACATAGTTTGAGTAAAGGAATTCATTTTATACATAAAATCCCAAATCATGCAGAACGTATGAAAATAAGCTTATTCTCGGATTCCTGTTCCTTCAAGTGTTGCTCTTTCTACTACTGCAAAATACAATGTTGTTCTTTGTTGAAGTAAATCTAGACATTGATAAATATGAAGGACAAAGCAGTTTTCACTTGGTTTGAGTGAAGGAATTCATTTTATACATAAAATCCCAAATCATTCAAAACGTATGAAAAGAAGCTTATTCTCGGATTCCTGATCCTTCAGTGTTGCTTTTTCTTCTACTGCAAAATACAATGTTGTTCTTTGTTGAAGTCGATCTAGACATTGATAAATATGAAGGACAAAGCAGTTTTAACTTGGTTTGAGTGAAGGAATTCATTTTATACATAAAATCCCAAATCATGCAGAACGTATGAAAACAAGCTTATTCTCGGATTACTGATCCTTCAGTGATGCTCTTTCTTCTACTGCAAAATCCAGTGTTGTTCTTTGTTGAAGTCAATCTAGACATTGATAAATATGAAGGACAAAGCAGTTTTCACTTGGTTTGAGTGAAGGATTTGCAGCTGAAAACCTCCCGCTCCCGCTTTTGATTGTGTATAGTCGGGCTTTCGAGCCTTTTCTTACCCGGTTTTTAGAAATTATGGTTAGACATTCAGACCTTGCAGCCGAAGACCTCCACTCCCTCTTTTGATCATACATTGTCGGGCATTCGCACCTTGTCTTACCCGCTTTTTACAAACTATAGTCAGACATTCACATCTTGCAGCTGAACCACCTCAGCTCCCTGTTTTGATCATGTATGGTCTGGCAATACTACCTTTTCTTACCCGTTTGTGAGTAATTATGGCTGGACATTCACACCTACTTGCAGTCGAACAGCTCTGCTCTCGCTTTTGATGGTATATATTCGGGCAATCGAACCTTTTCTTAACTGCTTTTTGCAAACTTTGGTCGGACGTTCACACCTTCTTGCAGCCGAACACCTCCGCTTCCGCTTTTGATGGTATATATTCGGGCATTCGAACCTTTTCTTAGCAGCTTTTTACAAACCATGGTTGAACTTTCACACCTTCTTGTAGCCGAACACCTCCGCTCCCGCTTTTGATGGTGTATAGTCAGGCATTTGAACCTTTTCTTTCCCGCTTTTTACAAACTATGGTCGGACATTCAAACCTTCTTGTAGCCGAAAACCTCCGCTCCCTCTTTTGATCATACATTGTCGGGCATTCGCACCTTTTCTTACCCGTTTTTTACAAACCATGGTCGGACTGTCACACATTCTTGTAGCCAAACACATCCGCTCCCGCTATTGATTGTGTACAGTCGGGTATTTTAACCTTTTCTTACCCGTTTTTTACCAACTATGGTCGGACATTCACACCTTCTTACAGCGGAACACCTCCGCTCCCTCTTTTGATGTTGTATGTTTGGGCATTCGAACCTTTTCTTACCCGATTTTTACAAACTATGCTCGGACATTCAAACCTTCTTGTAGCCGAACACATCCACTCCTGCTTTTGATGATGTATGGTTGGGCATTCAAACCTACTTGTTGCCCGCTTTTCATTAATTTTTGTGGACATTCACACCTTGTCACAGCCAAACACCTCCGCTCCCTGTTTTGATCATGTATGGTTGGACATTCGCTCCTTTTCTCACCCGTTTTTTGCCAACAATGGTCGGCTGTTCACAGCTTCCTCTCCACCATACTTGGTGGGATATTCACACCCACTTGCATCCGAAGACCTTTTGTTGATATTTAGTCGGTCATTCGCAGCTTACCCGCTTTTGGCAAACTATGGCCTTCATGCAGCCAAACACCTCTGATCTCGCTTTTGATGATGTAAGGTTGGGCATTCAGACCTTGCTTCACCTGCTTTTCACCAAATATAGTCGGACATTCACACCTTCTTGCAGCCGAACACTTCCGCTCCACCTTTTAGTGTTCTATCACACCTTTTTTTTCACCGCATTTTATAGATTATGGTTGGAAATTCTCAACCACTCTCATCCGAAGACCTCTCCTCCCGCTTTTGTTAATATATTTGAACTTTAGTCGGACATTCACACCTTCTTGCAGCTGAACCACCTCCGCTCCCTGTTTTGATCATGTATGGTCTGGCAATACTACCTTTTCTTACCCGTTTGTTAGTAATTATGGCTGGACATTCACACCTACTTGCAGCCGAACACCACCTCTCCCGCTTTTGATGATGTATGGACGGGCATTCTTACCTTTTCTAACACATTTTTCAGCAATTATGGTCGGAGATTCACACTTACTCACAGCCGAACAACTCCGCTCCCGCATTTGATGGTGTATAGTCGGGCATTCTCACCCTTTCTCATCAGCTTTTTGCAAATTATGATCTGACATTCACACCTGCTTTTGATAATGTATGGTTTGGCATTCGCACCTTTTCTTACCCATTTTTCAGTAATTATGGGTGGACATTCACACCTTCTTGCAGCTGAACACCTCCTCTCCCGCTATTGATTGTGTACAGTCGGGTATTTTAACCTTTTCTTACCCGCTTTTTACCAAATATGGTCGGACATTCACACCGTCTTACAGCGGAACACCTCTGCTCCCGCTTTTGATGGTGTATAGTCAGGCATTTGAACCTTTTCTTACCCGCTTTTTACAAACTATGGTCGGACATTCAAACCTTCTTGTAGCCGAAAACCTCCGCTCCCTCTTTTGATTATACATTGTTGGGCATTCGCACCTTATTTACAAACTATAGTCAGACATTCACACCTTGCAGCTGAGCCACCTCAGCTCCCTGTTTTGATAGTGTATGTTCGGGCATTCGAACCTATTCTTACCCCCTTTTTACAAACTATGCTCGGAGATTCACACCTACTCACAGCCGAACAACTCCGCTCCCGCATTTGATAATGTCTTGTCCGGCATTCTAGTCTCTTCTAACACATTTTTCAGCAATTATGGTTGGACATTCACACCTACTCACAGCCGAACACTTCCGCTCCCACATTTGATGGTGTATAGACAGGCATTTTCACCCTTTCTCATCAGCTTTTTGCAAATTATGATCTGACATTCACACCTACTTGCAGTCGAACAGCTCTGCTCCCGCTTTTGATTATGTTTGGTTGGATATTCGAACCTTTTCTTAACTGCTTTTTACAAACTTTGGTCGGACGTTCACACCTTCTTGCAGCCGAACACATCCACTTCCACTTTTGATGGTATATATTCGGGCATTCGAACCTTTTCTTACCCGCTTTTTACAAACCGTGGTCGGACTTTCACACCTTCTTGTAGCCAAACAACTCCGCTCCCGCTATTGATTGTGTACAGTCGGGTATTTTAACCTTTTCTTACCCGCTTTTTACCAACTATGGTCGGACATTTACACCTTCTTACAGCGGAACACCTCCGCTCCCTCTTTTGATGGTCTATGTTCGGGCATTCGAACCTTTTCTTACCCGCTTTTTACAAACTATGGTCGGACATTCAAACTTTCTTGTAGCCGAACACATCCACTCCTGCTTTTGATGATGTATGGTTGGGCATTTTCACCTTTTCTTACCCATTTTTCAGTAATTATGGGTGGACATTCACACCTTCTTGCAGCTGAAAAACTCCTCTCCCGCTTATGATCATGTGCGGTTTGATATTTGAAAATTTTCTTTCATGTTTTAAAGCAATTATTGATGGACATTCAAATCTTCTTGTAGCCGAACACATCCACTCCTGCTTTTGATGATGTATGGTAAGCTTTTCTTACCCGCTTTTTACAAACTATGGTCGGACATTCAAACCTTCTTGTAGCCAAAACCCTCCGCTCCCTCTTTTGATCATACATTGTTGGGCATTCGCACCTTATCTTACCCGCTTTTTACAAACTATAGTCAGACATTCATACCTTGCAGCTGAACCACCTCCGCTCCCTGTTTTGATCATGTATGGTCTGGCAATACTACCTTTTCTTACCCGTTTGTGAGTAATTAATCCCAAAATATTGAGCATAAAATAAGTCTTTATGCTGATGATGTATTACTTTTCCTTCAGAACTCACAGACGTCTCTCAGTCACACGATCACACTCATAAATAAATTCTCAGCACTTTCTGACTACTCTATCAACTGGTCTAAGACCACAGTTCTGCCCATTAACTGTAGGGTCCATAATATACCTGCGATCACTTTACAGTCAGGAAATATTAGATATTTAGGCATAAACATTTCCTCCAGGCTCTCAGAGCTAACAAAGCTAAATTATGTGCAATTATTAAAGACAGTAGAGGACGATCTCTCGTTGGAAGTCCTTACCTATATCACTTATGGGGAGAGTTACATCCATTAAAATGATGATACTACCAAAAGTTAACTATTTGTTCTCAATGATCCCCATAAAACCATCTGCTACTTGGTTTAAGTCACTAGATTCATGCATCTCCAAATTTCTGTGGAAAAACAAACCACCACGTATTAGTTTAAAAACCCTACAGAAGACCAAGGACAGTGGTGGATTAGATTTACCTCATTTTCAGCACTATTCCTTAGACAATAGGTTACAATATATATCAAAATGGTTTAAACCTTGTTGTTGTCACAGTTCCCAGAGACGTTGTATTCGTTGAGGATTCTATATTCACCCCCTCATTAGAGGCACGTAATGCAGATTGATGACACTGAATCTTCTTCTCTGTTCATTGCTGGCATCATTCCCAGCATCGTAAGTGTTCGTGGCATTGTTAGCCTCTTCTTCTGGATCTTGATATCGAGAATCCTTTTGTATTTCTGGTTTGTCAGTCCTCTGTCTTCGTTCACCGGAGTCTTTGTCTTTTTGTCCTTGAGTTTGGTGATTTTTTCTTCTTTTGATGCCTTGACACAATGTGACAGGTGATACCACGTGGGAGATCCTGTAACTTGGATTGCTGTCCCTGTGCTGCGAAATGGCTGTGCTGCTCAAATGGTCTCTCCTTCATCATGGTTACATGCTGCCATTCCGACATCTCGCCATTCCGACATGGGTCTCCAATTGTCGGAATGGCGACACTTAATTTTTTATCAAACGTCCCACCATTCCGACACTTTTTTCCTCCTATGGGCGGAATGGCGGTATGTTTTTTTTTTTTTTTAACATACCGCCATTCCGACAGTTCCTTTTAATAGCCTATTTTTTACCCAAAACATTTTGCACTAATGATATGCCGGCGCAAATACGCCCTAAAGTTTGGCGCACAAGCTTTGCACATGCAGAGGCCACAGCCTCGCAAACAAACTTTAATAATCTATTATCAAAATCCCCTGAATTTCAAATATAAAAATACAGATATTAATATAACTCTGGCGAGACTGAAACTGATTAAGCAGAAATACAGTGTCAGTGAGCTGTCACAGCAGCCAGCTGGAGCGGAGCTCTCCACAGAGCCCATGCGTCTTTTGCACGCTGTCATCATATGCAAAAGTAATAATTGCAATTACAGATATCACGGCTACTGCACAGGACACAGTTGCGAGCACTCTGCCTTGCCTTGCCAATACAAGAAGATAGAAATGACAGCATAGAACGTATAAAACACAACAAAATGCAGTAAAAACGTTTATTCATGTTATTCACGTGATTTATGAGTACTCACTCCAATTTTGGGAAGCGCGGATGGGTTTTGCGCATTTGGCACAAACACACAGCCGCAACGGTTGTAGCTTTATACAGCTTGTTGATATCTTAAGGACCTAACTGGTCACACCTGGGACTAAATGTCATGTAGAGATTGTTTTTACATGACATTACAGCTGAACATATAGCTTTCATCCACAAACCAACGTGGGAGAGCCCGAAGACGCATGTGCCAGACGCACATAGGCATGCGTAAAACCAATTTTGACCACTTCATACTGTTTATTTGCTTTCTTTTAGTTAACTTTCGTTTCTTTTGGATTCTTGTGCGTGTTATGGAGCCGTTTTGGTCCATGTTTGTAAGCCTTTTTTTCCTGGATTAAATTTTCGGAAGTTGAAACAAGTGGCATTGGAGTGTGTGATTGAAAACCACCGCGGACTGCTTCTCCTCCTCCAGTTGCCGAGACTTTGTGTTTTTAATAACGCTTGTCTATAAACATGTTAAACATATAAATTGCATGAACAGAAAGAAGGGACTCACCTGTTGAGTAACACACATTTCCTTATACGGAAAGCCTTGTCGGAATGGTGGGACATTTGAACGTCAGAATAGCGGGATGTCGCAATGGTGGGATGTCGGAATGGTGGGACGTTTGCATGTCGGAATGGTGGTATGTCGGAATGGTGGTATGTCGGAATAGCGGGATGTCGGAATGGCGGGATTTCGGAATGGGTGTTGCCACCCCCTTCATCATATACACAGTTATTTATACATCACCTTCCACCATGAAGCGTTGTCCCTTTTTGTTTCTCTCTTTGTTCTTAAAATGCTGTTATGCATGTCCAAACCAATCCATTAAATTAGATCATTTTGGCAGTAAAGCGATCTACAATGTGCTTGGTCGCAAAGCTGCTCATCTGTGGTAAACAGCTCTTCAGAAAGGCATTCTTCAATTTATTTCACTAATTCTATGTAATAATTTTGTGATTTCCTACAAAACTACACTTCTTCTCCCATCTGTCTGAGTATTTAATATTGTCTGGGTCCCGTTAAAACATGTATTTTTCCCATCTAATTCCTTGTTTGCTTTAAAACAAGTATTCCCCATTTTCTATCCCTTCAGTAGCCAACCAGTTTGTATGGAGTACACTGGAGCAACTTGACTGATCAGTAAAACACTGCTTTTGTTGTCACCGCAAGGCTTCCCCCGTCGGTTGTTTCACTGAGACACTACTGAGTAACTATAACTCAACACAGTTTATACACATAACATTCATATACATACTAACAAACAAACAAACAATTATTTATCGCAATTTTCTCATCTCTGTTTGAACGTACACCCAGGTAAATATTCCTGTAGTCTTCTCATACCGACTATGGACCCATTCATTGTTTAACTTCACTGTTTTGCAAATCCTAATTGAATATTACACATTGACATTGAACTTTACTTGATAAGCAGGTCTTCATTGCATTCAGCAGCCTATATGTGAGCATCTATGTGTAAGCTGTTCTTCTTTGCATTTATCAGCAGCAAGCAATTCTTCATTGCACATGCATATGAAAATAGTAAAACAATTCCAATGCGTTAGCGAAACCTTCTATATCAGGAGTGTCCATCATGATGCTGGGAATAGAACCTCTTTCCCAGAATAGTTCAACCTTCATTACTCAACTGATCATAACTCCGCAATGAGCACATTTCAAAGTATCATTCCTCTACATATATTCAAAAATCTATGTGTAAATGTTTAATATTTCTTATATTTGTTGATGTCATTCTGTGTGCATGTGGCCTAAACCCAATCTCTGTGTGGCAATTTTAATTTAAACAAGTTGAACTCTGCCTCTGATCATTTAAAAAAGGTGTGTACCAATATCAACCTTTATCAGGTAATTACTGATCCTACAAAACCAAAGAGATCCTTCAAGGTTGTCCCTGATTGGCTCAATCTTAACAAATCAAAGGTAGAAAATCCGCAGTATCTGAACTTGGTGTTAGTTATCACTGCTCAATAGCCTGTATCAGAATTGCAAAAATGAAAACATTAGGTCCACGCTTGGTATCCAGATCCTGAAACATCTCCATGAGCAGGCTTTTTTTTAACTGATCTGTTGAATAGTTATATGACACTGTTAAAATCCCAGATGAAGATCTAGCACTTGACCATTTTTGTAAATCTTCTAATTCCATAGTTGATAAACACGCCCCTTTTAAAAAGTATAGAACTTAGAACAGGTCTATCCCTGGCTTTCGGCAGAACTGTCTTCTTTACTTTTTTTCCCCTTGTCCTGTTCAGCATTATGTCAGAAGAATTGTAGTCTGAATACCTATGATGCCAAACAGATTTGTTTTGCCAAGGGAAGTTTTATAAATGTAAAGCTCCCCTTGATGCCCATTTATTCATTTCTTTTTACAATATATGACATGAACTGAACTGAACCGGACCGGGGGACAAGGAAAGAAGAAGAGGAAAGAAGAGGAAACAGAAAAAAAATAGAAACAAAAACCAGACAACCAGCTGCTACACCTGTAAAAAACAAAACAGACAACAATCCATGGCCTATGAGGGGAATCCAGCCTTAGCGCCAAGAGGAGCAACTGAAAGCAGACAAGCAGAGAAAAAACAAACACACAAACAAACAAAAACAAGCACAAGAAGCGGCAATCGCATACAACACAGCTGTGGATATAGATGACCTGAGACGACATGATAATACATCAACTGCTTAGTGACCATGCTACTGGACTAATGAATGTGTGTGTGTGTGTGTGTGTGTGTGAGAACATGCAACACCCATGGCACAGGACCTACATGATAACCGTGCTTAGTTATGAGTGTATAAGCGTACAGGGCCACAATCCACAGCCCCCCAAACAATCAGAAGCAGGCAGAGAGGGCCACAAGACCCAGGCCACCAGCAGCCCCCACAGAGCACAGAACCCAGGTAGCCCACCGCAGGGGCAACCACGTATCCACCCAGAAGACTGCAGAGGAAGCCCCCGGAAAGAGCCCCCATAAGCATAGGGCAGAGGCACTCCGGGAACCAGGGGCAACAGCCCACCGACCCCGCCAGGCCCCAGCCGCCCAGACATGGGCCGTGCACTGGACCTGGGCCCCAGGAGCCCGAGCGCCCCCAAACCCCCCGGCAGAGGCCCCACCCAATACCCAGGAGGGCCAAGCGCCCCAGACAGCCACAAAGTGGGTCAGCGCCTGCCCCAGCGCCCCTGGCCAAGTGCCCTGGGAGTCAAGACGTGCCCACAGGTGGGTGAAGTCGCGAGCAGTGGGGAGAGGCAACGCTGATGCCCCATCGGGAGAAACACAGGCAGGCCAGGCGACAGCAAGTCCCAGATCCAGGCCCAATCATTACCACACACACTTTCACGTCCCATACATCCACACATCCACACATCCTACCTCCCTCGACTCTGCTGGGGTGTAGTGCAGCGGGCACACCAGGAGGCCAGCAACCCCCCAGCCACCACAGACCCCGAACCAGCAGAACAATTAATTAATCCTCCTGGCCCCTCCTGCCCCGAGCAGACACCAGGAAGCAGGGGTGTGCGAAGAAGACCCCTCCCCTCACCCTTCTGGCTCTTCAATATTTTCTAATAGTGAGCAATTAAAATTGAGGGGCAGCCAAACTTGTAGAACTGGGAGCGCGGCACTCTGGGCAGCCTACATACCCAAAGAGCCCCGCCCACCAGATGCCACTCAGTGTAACCACCCCCCAAGACCTAATGTGTGTGTGTGAGTGTGTTTGATAAGTACTAATGTCTAAGGTGTAATTAAAACAGGGGCAGGGAACTGCAGAGTGCAACCAAAGGGGACCACCTACGTGGCCCCATCCACTACACCCCACCGAACACACACGCCCCCAAAACCCTTCATGTGTGAGTGTGTGCTGTGTACAGGAGCCAGAAGGGAGAGGGGTATGGGGATATATACCGGGGGAGCTACTCTCCCCCAGAGAGGGCAGCCAGGGACTGGCTGCAATAGGCATCCCCGCTACCTGGGAGCCAGCAATGGGCAGGAGGGCCTGATGTCCACCAGGCTCGGGGCCTGCAGCGACCATATTCCGGGAGCTACTGTACCCCCAGAAGGTACCCATCCCGCCCCACCCCACTCAACCCAACCCCACCCCGGAGGACCTCTACAAAAAACAAACAAACAAACCACCCGGTCACACCAGTCGCAGCAGCCCGGGCCTGAGACCCACCATCACCCAGCAACCCACCACCACCACTATGTGATAAAACTAATCAGAGGGGACCAGAGAGAATGAAATTCAGCCAATTGATGTTTTGAGGAGGCAGACATTGTTTCCATGCTAATATAATCTAAAAGAAAATTTCTAAACTGGTTAATACACAGATTGTTCTTCGCTTTCCAGTTCATGAGAATAGTTTTCTTTGCGATACATAACACTGTGACAACCATGTGTGCTGAGTTAATTTCCATGTTGATGTTGTCTAAGTCACCCAGTATGCACAGTGTGGGGCATGCAGGGATGCTACACTTTAGCCATGTTGATAGGTCCTCACAGACTTCAAGCCAGAACTTCTGGACAGGCGCAGAAAACCACAAAGCGTGTACATAATCATCAGGTGTGTTATCTGTGCAATGTGAGCAGATGTTTGAGTGTGTTAGACCCATCCTGAACATCCTTTGTCCTGTATAGTGTGTTCTATGAAGGATTTTGTATTGTATGAGCTGTAAATTAGGATTTCGAGTCTTTATGAAGGTGTTCAAACATATTTGTGGTTAGAAGCTATGACCAGAACTGATGGATAAATCTGCCTCCCATTTTGAGGATGGAAGAGACATTGTGTCATCTATCTTAGACAATAATTTATATGTTTTTGATAGTAGTTTTGGGGTACAGATGCTTAGAAATTCTGCTACCCTAGTCGGGGGTTGTAAGTCTGGTTGGTGGAGGATATATCCATCCATCCATCCATCATCTGCCGCTTATCCGGGGGTCGGGTCGCGGGGGCAGCAGCTTGAGCAGAGAAACCCAGACGTCTCTGTCCCCGGCCACTTCCTCCAGCTCTTCCGGGGGGACCCCGAGGCGTTCCCAGGCCAGCCGAGAGACATAGTCTCTCCAACGTGTCCTGGGTCTCCCCCGGGGTCTCCTCCCAGTGGGACGTGCCCGGAACACCTCCCCAGGGAGGCGCCCAGGGGGCATCCTAACCAGATGCCCGAGCCACCTCATCTGACTCCTCTCAATGCGGAGGAGCAGCGGTTCTACTCCGAGCCCCTCCCGGATGACTGAGCTTCTCACCCTATCTCTAAGGGAGAGCCCAGACACCCTGCGGAGGAAACCCATTTCGGCCGCTTGTATTCGCGATCTTGTTCTTTCGGTCACTACCCACAACTCGTGACCATAGGTGAGGATGGGAACGTAGATTGACCAGTAAGTAGAGGCACCGGTCATACAGAGACCGAACGGCCCCTATCAAGGGGTCCGGCACTCCATATTCCCGGAGCACCCCCCACAGGACTCCACGAGGGACACGGTCGAACGCTTTCTCCAAGTCCACAAAACACATGTAGACTGGTTGGGCGAACTCCCATGCACCCTCCAGGATCCGAGGGTATAGAGCTGGTCCACTGTTCCACGGCCAGGACGAAAGCCACACTGCATCTCCTGAATCCGAGGCTCGATTATCCGACGGATCCTCCTCTCCAATACCCCCGAATAGACCTTACCAGGGAGGCTGAGGAGTGTGATACCCCTATAGTTGGAACACACCCTCCGGTCCCCCTTTTTAAAGAGGGGGACCACCACCCCAATCTGCCAGTCCAGAGGCACTGTTCCCGATGTCCACGCGATACTGCAGAGGCGTGTCAGCCAAGACAGCCCTACAACATCCAGAGCCTTGAGAAACTCAGGACGGACCTCATCCACCCCCGGGGCCTTGCCACCGAGGAACTTTTTAACCACCTCGGCAACCTCAGCCCCAGAAATGGGAGGCCCCGTCTCCGAGCTCTCCGACTCTGCCTCTTCCGAGCACGTGTTGGTAGGATTGAGGAGTTCCTCGAAGTACTCCCCCCACCGACTCACAACATCCCTAATTGAGGTCAGCAAAGACCCGTCCGCACTGTAAACAGTGTTGACTGTGAGCCGCTTCCCCCCCCTGAGATGCCGGATGGTGGACCAGAATCTTTTCGAGGCCGTCCGGAAATCGTTCTCCATGGTCTCAACGAACTCCTCCCAGGCCCGAGTTTTTGCCTCAGCAACCGCCAAAGCCGTGGCCCGTCTGGCCCGTCGGTACCTATCAGCTTCTTCCAGGGTCCCACTGGCCAAAAAGGCCCGATAGGACTCCTTCTTCAGCTTGACGGCTTCCCTCACCACTGGTGTCCACCAGCAGGTTCGAGGGTTGCCGCCACGACAGGCACCGACCACCTTACGGCCACAACTCCGACCAGCTGCCTCGGCAATGGAGTCACGGAACATGGCCCATTCAATGTCCCCCACCTCAAATATGGTTGAAGCTCTGCCGGAGGTGGGAGTTAAAGCTCCTTCTGACGGGGGATTCTGACAAACGCTCCCAGCAGACCCTCACAATACGTTTGGGCCTGCCAGGTCTGATCGGCATCCTCCCCCACCAGCGGAGCCAACTCACCACCAGGTGGTGATCAGTTGACAGCTCCGCCCCTCTCTTCACCCGAGTGTCCAGGACATACGGCCGCAAGTCCGATGATACAACCACAAAGTCGATCATCGAACTGCGGCCAAGGGTGTCCTGGTGCCAAGTGCACATATGGACACCCTTATGCCTGAACATGGTGTTCGTTATGGACAGTCTATGACTGGCACAGAAGTCCAACAACATAACACCACTCTGATTCAGATCGGGGGGGCCGTTCCTCCCAATCACACCCCTCCAGGTCTCACTGTCATTGCCCACGTGAGCATTGAAGTCCCCCAGCAGAATGAGGGAGTCTCCGGTAGGAGCATTCTCCAGTGCCTCCCCCAGAGACTCCAAAAAGAGTAGGTACTCTGAACTGCTGTTTGGCGCATAGGCACAAACAACAGTCAGGACTCGTCCCCCCACCCAAGGCGGAGGGAGGCTACCCTCTCGTTCACTGGGGTAAACCCCAATGTACTGGCACACAGCCGGGGGGACAATAAGTATGCCCACATCTGCTCTGCGCCTCTCACCACGGGCAACTCCAGAGTGGAAGAGAGTCCAACCCCTCTCAAGAGTACTGGTTCCAGATCCCAAGCCGTGCGTCGAGGTGAGTCCGACTATATCTAACGGTCTGATGAAGTTTCAACAATAAACAACAAACTTTGTATTATGAGAAAGAACCAGACTCATTCTTTAGGAATCCGAAAATAAGCTCTATTTTACGAGTTATGCACGAATTCGGATTCTCCTATAAAACGAATTCCTTAACTCAAACCAAGTTAAGACTGCTTTGTCCTTCATATTTATTCATGTCTAATCAAGTTTCAATGATAAACAACGTTGTACTTTGTAGAATGAGAAAGAACTTCTTCAGCAATAAGCATCTCTCGACAAATGACGAAATACAGATTTTGCTATAAAATTAATTGCTATCAGCCTGACTTAAAACTGTTTGTCTTCCTTATTTATCCACTTCAAATCAAGTTTCAACAATTAAAAAATTTTTGTAGTTTGAGAAAGAACAACTTAATCTTGAGCAATCAGTATAAAAAGAAGGTAAGCAAAGGTGCGAATGTCAAACCATACATGATCAAAACAGGGAGCGGAGGTGTTTGGCTGAGACAAGGTGTGAATGTCCACCCATAATTAATGAAAAGCGGGCAACAAGTAGGTTCGAATGCCCAACCATACATCATCAAAAGCAAGAGTGGATATGTTCAGCTACAAGAAGGTTTGAACGTCTGACCATAGTTTGTAAAAAGCGGGTAAGAAAAGGTTCGAATGCCTGACAATACACCATCAAAAGCGTGAGCGGAGGTGTTCCGCTGTAAGACGGTGTGAATGTCCGACCATAGTTGGTAAAAAGCGGGTAAGAAAAGGTTAAAATACCCGACTGTACACAATCAATAGCGGGAGCGGAGTTGTTCGGCTACAAGAAGGTGTGAAAGTCCAACCATGGTTTGTAAAAAGCTGCTAAGAAAAGGTTCGAATGCCCGAATATATACCATCAAAAGCGGAAGCGGAGGTGTTCGGCTGCAAGAAGGTGTGAACGTCCGACCAAAGTTTGTAAAAAGCAGTTAAGAAAAGGTTCGAATATCCAACCAAACATAATCAAAAGCGGGAGCAGAGCTGTTCGACTGCAAGTAGGTGTGAATGTCCAGCCATAATTACTCACAAAGGGGTAAAAAAAGGTAGTATTGCCAGACCATACATGATCAAAACAGGGAGCTGAGGTGGTTCAGCACCAAGGTGTGAATGTCTGACTATAGTTTGTAAAAAGCGGGTAAGCTGCGAATGACCGACTAAATATCAACAAAAGGTCTTCGGATGCAAGTGGGTGTGAATATCCCACCATACAAGTATGGTGGAGAGGAAGCTGTGAACAGCCGACCATAGTTTGCAAAAAGCGGGTGAGACAAGGTGCGAATGTCCAACCATACATGATCAAAACAGGGAGCGGAGGTGTTTGGCTGTGACAAGGTGTGAATGTCCACCCAAAATTAATGAAAAGCGGGCAAAAAGTAGGTTTGAATGCCCAAGCATACATCATCAAAAGAAGGAGTGGATGTGTTCGGCTACAAGAAGGTTTGAATGTCCGAGCATAGTTTGTAAAAAGCGGGTAAGAAAAGGTTCGAATGCCCAAACAAACACCATCAAAAGAGGGAGCGGAGGTGTTTGGCTGTGACAAGGTGTGAATGTCCACCCAAAATTAATGAAAAGCGGGCAAAAAGTAGGTTTGAATGCCCAAGCATACATCATCAAAAGAAGGAGTGGATGTGTTCGGCTACAAGAAGGTTTGAATGTCCGAGCATAGTTTGTAAAAAGCGGGTAAGAAAAGGTTCGAATGCCCAAACAAACACCATCAAAAGAGGGAGCGGAGGTGTTCCGCTGTAAGAAGGTGTGAATGTCCGACCATAGTTGGTAAAAAGTGGGTAAGAAAAGGTTAAAATACCCGACTGTACACAATCAATAGGGGGAGCGGAGTTGTTCGGCTACAAGAAGGTGTGAAAGTCCAACCATGGTTTGTAAAAAGCTGGTAAGAAAAGGTTCGAATGCCCGAATATATACCATCAAAAGCGGAAGCGGAGGTGTTCGGCTGCAAGAAGGTGTGAACGTCCGACCAAAGTTTGTAAAAAGCAGTTAAGAAAAGGTTCGAATATCCAACCAAACAAAATCAAAAGCGGGAGCAGAGCTGTTCGACTGCAAGTAGTTGTGAATGTCCAGCCATAATTACTCACAAACGGGTAAGAAAAGGTAGTATTGCCAGACCATACATGATCAAAACAGGGAGCTGAGGTGGTTCAGCACCAAGGTGTGAATGTCTGACTATAGTTTGTAAAAAGCGGGTACGATAAGGTGCGAATGCCTGACAATGTATAATCAAAAGAGGGAGCAGAGGTTTTCGGCTACAAGAAGGTTTGAACGTCTGACCATAGTTTGTAAAAAGCGGGTAAGAAAGTGTTCGATTGCCCGAACATACACCATCAAAGGAGGGAGCGGAGGTGTTCCGCTGTAAGAAGGTGTGAATGTCCGACCATAGTTGGTAAAAAACGGGTAAGAAAAGGTTAAAATACCCGACTGTACACAATCAGTAGTGGGTGCGGAGTTGTTCGGCTACTAAAAGGTGTGAAAGTCCAACCATGGTTTGTAAAAAGCGGGTAAGAAAAGGTGCGAATGCCCGAAAATGTATGATCAAAAGAGGGAGCGGAGGTGTTTGGCTGCAAGAAGGTGTGAATGTACACCCATAATTACTGAAAAATGGGTAAGAAAAGGTGCGAATGCCCAAATATACATAATCAAAAGCAGGAGTGGATGTGTTCGGCTCCAAGAAGAGTTGAATGTCTGACCATAGTTTGTAAAAAGCAGGTAAGAAAAGGTTTGACTGCCCGAACATACACCATCAAAAGAGGGAGCGGAGGTGTTCCGCTGTAAGACGGTGTGAATGTCCGACCATAGTTGGTAAAAAGCGGGTAAGAAAAGGTTAAAATACCCGACTGTACACAATCAATAGCGGGAGCGGAGTTGTTCGGCTACTAAAAGATGTGAAAGTCCGACTATGTTTTGTAAAAAGTGGGTAAGAAAAGGTGCTAATGCCCGACAATGTATGATCAAAAGAGGGAGCAGAGGTGTTCGGCTGCAAGAAGGTCTGAATGTCCAACCATAATTTGTATAAACCGGGAAGGAAAGTTTCGAAAGCCCGACTATACACCATCAAAAGCGGGAGCAGAGTGGTTCAGCTGCAAGAAGGTCTGAATGTCCATCAATAATTGCTTTAAAACATGAAAGAAAATTTTCGAATATCATCCGCACATGATCATAAGAAGGAGAGGAGGTGTTCAGCTGCAAGAAGGTGTGAATGTCCACCCATAATTCCTGAAAAATGGGTAAAAAAAGGTGCGAATGCCCAACCATACATTATCAAAAGCAGGTGTGAATGTCAGATCATAATTTGCAAAAAGCTGATGAGAAAGGGTGAGAATGCCCGACTCTACACCATCAAATGCGGGAGCGGAGGTGTTTGGCTCTGAGTAGGTGTGAATGTCCGACCATAATTGCTGAAAAATATGTTAGAAAAGGAAAGAATGCCGGACCATACATCATCAAAAGCGAGAGAGGTGGTGTTCGGCTGCAAAAAGGTGTAAATGTTCGACTAAAGTTTGTAAAAAGCGAGTAAGACATGGTGCTAATGCCTGACAAGGTATGATCAAAAGCAGGAGCGGAGGTGTTCAGCTGCAAGAAGGTCTAAATGTCCATCAATAATTGCTAGAAAACATGAAAGAAAATTTTCGAAAATCAAACCGCACATGATCATAAGTGGGAGAGGAGGTGTTCAGCTGCAAGAAGGTGTGAATGTCCACCCATTATTCCTGACAAATGGGTAAGAAAAGGTGCTAATGCCAAACCATACATTATCAAAAGCAGGTGTGAATGTCAGATCATAATTTGCAAAAAGCTGATGAGAAAGGGTGAGAATGTCCGACTGCACACCATCAAATGCGGGAGCGGAGTTGTTCGGCTGTGAGTAGGTGTGAATCTCCGACCGTAATTTCTGAAAAATGTGTTAGAAAAGGTAAGAATGCCGGTCCATACATCATCAAAAGCGAGAGAGGTGGTGTTCGGCTGCAAGTAGGTGTGAATGTCCAGCCATAATTACTCACAAACGGGTAAGAAAAGGTAGTATTGCCAGACCATACATGATCAAAACAGGGAGCGGAGGTGGTTCAGCTGCAAGAAGGTGTGAATGTCTCACTAAAGTTCAAATATATTAACAAAAGCGGGAGGAGAGGTCTTCGGATGAGAGTGGTTGAGAATTTCCAACCATAATCTATAAAATTCGGTGAAAAAAAGGTGTGATAGAACACTAAAAGGTGGAGCGGAAGTGTTCGGCTGCAAGAAGGTGTGAATGTCCGACTATATTTGGTGAAAAGCAGGTGAAGCAAGGTCTGAATGCCCAACCTTACATTATCAAAAGCGAGATCAGAGGTGTTTGGCTGCAAGAAGGCCATAGTTTGCCAAAAGCGGGTAAGCTGCGAATGACCAACTAAATATCAACAAAAGTGGGGGCGGAGGTCTTCGGATGCAACTGGGTGTGAACATCCCACCATACAAGTATGGTGGAGAGGAAGCTGTGAACAGCCGACCATAGTTTGCAAAAAGCGGGTGAGAAAAGGTGCGAATGTGCAACCATACATGATCAAAACAGGGAGCGGAGGTGTTTGGCTGTGACAAGGTGTGAATGTCCACCCAAAATTAATGAAAAGCGGGCAAAAAGTAGGTTTGAATGCCCAACCATACATCATCAAAAGAAGGAGTGGATATGTTCGGCTACAAGAAGGTTTGAACGTCTGACCATAGTTTGTAAAAAGCGGGTAAGAAAAGGTTCGAATGCCCAAACATACACCATCAAAAGAGGGAGCGGAGGTGTTCCGCTGTAAGAAGGTGTGAATGTCCGACCATAGTTGGTAAAAAGTGGGTAAGAAAAGGTTAAAATACCCGACTGTACACAATCAATAGGGGGAGCGTAGTTGTTCGGCTACAAGAAGTTGTGAAAGTCCAACCATGGTTTGTAAAAAGCGGGTAAGAAAAGGTGCGAATGCCCGAAAATGTATGATCAAAAGAGGGAGCGGAGGTGTTCGGCTGCAAGAAGGTGTGAATGTACACCCATAATTACTGAAAAATGGGTAAGAAAAGGTGCGAATGCCCAACTATACATAATCAAAAGCAGGAGTGGATGTGTTCGGCTCCAAGAAGGGTTGAATGTCTGACCATAGTTTGTAAAAAGCAGGTAAGAAAAGGTTTGACTGCCCGAACATACACCATCAAAAGAGGGAGTGGAGGTGTTCCGCTGTAAGAAGGTGTGAATGTCCGACCATAGTTGGTAAAAAGCGGGTAAGAAAAGGTTAAAATACCCGACTGTACACAATCAATAGCGGGAGCGGAGTTGTTCGGCTACAAGAAGGTGTGAAAGTCCAACCATCGTTTGTAAAAAGCTGCTAAGAAAAGGTTCGAATGCCCGAATATATACCATCAAAAGCGGAAGCGGAGGTGTTCGGCTGCAAGAAGGTGTGAACGTCCGACCAAAGTTGGCAAAAAGCAGTAAAGAAAAGGTTCGAATATCCAAACATAATTAAAAGCGAGAGAGATTGTGTTCAGCTGCAAGTAGGTGTGAATATCCAGCCATAATTACTAACAAACGGGTAAGAAAATGTAGTATTGCCAGACCATACATGATCAAAACAGGGAGCGGAGGTGGTTTAGCTGCAAAAAGGGGTGAATGTCCAACTAAAGTTCAAATATATTAACAAAAGCGGGAGGAGAGGTCTTCGGATTAGAGTGGTTGAAATTTCCAACCATAATCTATAAAATGCGGTGAAAAAAAAAAGGTGTGAAGGAATGAATTTTATAGCAAAATCCGAAATCATGCATAACTCCGCAAAAGGAACGTATTGCTCAACCAAAGGGATGCTTCTTTCTCATTCAGGGTAATATGAGGAACTTTATGCTTGATACATTTTAGACACGGATAACTATGAAGGACAAAGCAATTTTAACTTGGTTTGAGCAAAGCAATTCATTTTATAGGAAAATCCGAAATCGTGCAGGACTCATGAAAGTAAGCTTATTCTCGGATTCCTGATCCTCCAGTGTTGCTCTTTCCTATACTGCAAAATACAGCCTTGTTCTTTGTTGAAATCGATATAGACATTGATAAATATGAAGGACAAAGCAGTTTCCACTTTGTTTGAGTGAAGGAAATAATTTTATAGCAAAATCCCAAATCAAGCAGAACGTATGAAAATAAGCGTGTTTTCGGATTCCTGATCCTTCAGTGTTGCTATTTCTTCTACTGCAAAATACAATGTTGTTCTTTGTTGAAGTCAATCTAGACATTGATAAATATGAAGGACAAAGCAGTTTTAACATAGTTTGAGTAAAGGAATTCATTTTATACATAAAATCCCAAATCATGCAGAACGTATGAAAATAAGCTTATTCTCGGATTCCTGTTCCTTCAAGTGTTGCTCTTTCTACTACTGCAAAATACAATGTTGTTCTTTGTTGAAGTAAATCTAGACATTGATAAATATGAAGGACAAAGCAGTTTTCACTTGGTTTGAGTGAAGGAATTCATTTTATACATAAAATCCCAAATCATTCAAAACGTATGAAAAGAAGCTTATTCTCGGATTCCTGATCCTTCAGTGTTGCTTTTTCTTCTACTGCAAAATACAATGTTGTTCTTTGTTGAAGTCGATCTAGACATTGATAAATATGAAGGACAAAGTAGTTTTAACTTGGTTTGAGTGAAGGAATTCATTTTATACATAAAATCCCAAATCATGCAGAACGTATGAAAATAAGCTTATTCTCGGATTACTGATCCTTCAGTGATGCTCTTTCTTCTACTGCAAAATCCAGTGTTGTTCTTTGTTGAAGTCAATCTAGACATTGATAAATATGAAGGACAAAGCAGTTTTCACTTGGTTTGAGTGAAGGATTTGCAGCTGAAAACCTCCCGCTCCCGCTTTTGATTGTGTATAGTCGGGCTTTCGAGCCTTTTCTTACCCGGTTTTTAGAAATTATGGTTAGACATTCAGACCTTGCAGCCGAAGACCTCCACTCCCTCTTTTGATCATACATTGTCGGGCATTCGCACCTTGTCTTACCCGCTTTTTACAAACTATAGTCAGACATTCACATCTTGCAGCTGAACCACCTCAGCTCCCTGTTTTGATCATGTATGGTCTGGCAATACTACCTTTTCTTACCCGTTTGTGAGTAATTATGGCTGGACATTCACACCTACTTGCAGTCGAACAGCTCTGCTCTCGCTTTTGATGGTATATATTCGGGCATTCGAACCTTTTCTTAACTGCTTTTTGCAAACTTTGGTCGGACGTTCACACCTTCTTGCAGCCGAACACCTCCGCTTCCGCTTTTGATGGTATATATTCGGGCATTCGAACCTTTTCTTAGCAGCTTTTTACAAACCATGATTGAACTTTCACACCTTCTTGTAGCCGAACACCTCCGCTCCCGCTTTTGATGGTGTATAGTCAGGCATTTGAACCTTTTCTTTCCCGCTTTTTACAAACTATGGTCGGACATTCAAACCTTCTTGTAGCCGAAAACCTCCGCTCCCTCTTTTGATCATACATTGTCGGGCATTCGCACCTTTTCTTACCCGTTTTTTACAAACCATGGTCGGACTGTCACACATTCTTGTAGCCAAACACATCCGCTCCCGCTATTGATTGTGTACAGTCGGGTATTTTAACCTTTTCTTACCCGTTTTTTACCAACTATGGTCGGACATTCACACCTTCTTACAGCGGAACACCTCCGCTCCCTCTTTTGATGTTGTATGTTTGGGCATTCGAACCTTTTCTTACCCGCTTTTTACAAACTATGCTCGGACATTCAAACCTTCTTGTAGCCGAACACATCCACTCCTGCTTTTGATGATGTATGGTTGGGCATTCAAACCTACTTGTTGCCCGCTTTTCATTAATTTTTGTGGACATTCACACCTTGTCACAGCCAAACACCTCCGCTCCCTGTTTTGATCATGTATGGTTGGACATTCGCTCCTTTTCTCACCCGTTTTTTGCCAACTATGGTCGGCTGTTCACAGCTTCCTCTCCACCATACTTGGTGGGATATTCACACCCACTTGCATCCGAAGACCTTTTGTTGATATTTAGTCGGTCATTCGCAGCTTACCCGCTTTTGGCAAACTATGGCCTTCATGCAGCCAAACACCTCTGATCTCGCTTTTGATGATGTAAGGTTGGGCATTCAGACCTTGCTTCACCTGCTTTTCACCAAATATAGTCGGACATTCACACCTTCTTGCAGCCGAACACTTCCGCTCCACCTTTTAGTGTTCTATCACACCTTTTTTTTCACCGCATTTTATAGATTATGGTTGGAAATTCTCAACCACTCTCATCCGAAGACCTCTCCTCCCGCTTTTGTTAATATATTTGAACTTTAGTCGGAGATTCACACCTTCTTGCAGCTGAACCACCTCCGCTCCCTGTTTTGATCATGTATGGTCTGGCAATACTACCTTTTCTTACCCGTTTGTTAGTAATTATGGCTGGACATTCACACCTACTTGCAGCCGAACACCACCTCTCCCGCTTTTGATGATGTATGGACGGGCATTCTTACCTTTTCTAACACATTTTTCAGCAATTATGGTCGGAGATTCACACTTACTCACAGCCGAACAACTCCGCTCCCGCATTTGATGGTGTATAGTCGGGCATTCTCACCCTTTCTCATCAGCTTTTTGCAAATTATGATCTGACATTCACACCTGCTTTTGATAATGTATGGTTTGGCATTCGCACCTTTTCTTACCCATTTTTCAGTAATTATGGGTGGACATTCACACCTTCTTGCAGCTGAACACCTCCTCTCCCGCTATTGATTGTGTACAGTCGGGTATTTTAACCTTTTCTTACCCGCTTTTTACCAAATATGGTCGGACATTCACACCGTCTTACAGCGGAACACCTCTGCTCCCGCTTTTGATGGTGTATAGTCAGGCATTTGAACCTTTTCTTACCCGCTTTTTACAAACTATGGTCGGACATTCAAACCTTCTTGTAGCCGAAAACCTCCGCTCCCTCTTTTGATTATACATTGTTGGGCATTCGCACCTTATTTACAAACTATAGTCAGACATTCACACCTTGCAGCTGAGCCACCTCAGCTCCCTGTTTTGATAGTGTATGTTCGGGCATTCGAACCTATTCTTACCCCCTTTTTACAAACTATGCTCGGAGATTCACACCTACTCACAGCCGAACAACTCCGCTCCCGCATTTGATAATGTCTTGTCCGGCATTCTAGTCTCTTCTAACACATTTTTCAGCAATTATGGTTGGACATTCACACCTACTCACAGCCGAACACTTCCGCTCCCACATTTGATGGTGTATAGCCAGGCATTTTCACCCTTTCTCATCAGCTTTTTGCAAATTATGATCTGACATTCACACCTACTTGCAGTCGAACAGCTCTGCTCCCGCTTTTGATTATGTTTGGTTGGATATTCGAACCTTTTCTTAACTGCTTTTTACAAACTTTGGTCGGACGTTCACACCTTCTTGCAGCCGAACACATCCACTTCCACTTTTGATGGTATATATTCGGGCATTCGAACCTTTTCTTACCCGCTTTTTACAAACCGTGGTCGGACTTTCACACCTTCTTGTAGCCAAACAACTCCGCTCCCGCTATTGATTGTGTACAGTCGGGTATTTTAACCTTTTCTTACCCGCTTTTTACCAACTATGGTCGGACATTTACACCTTCTTACAGCGGAACACCTCCGCTCCCTCTTTTGATGGTCTATGTTCGGGCATTCGAACCTTTTCTTACCCGCTTTTTACAAACTATGGTCGGACATTCAAACTTTCTTGTAGCCGAACACATCCACTCCTGCTTTTGATGATGTATGGTTGGGCATTTTCACCTTTTCTTACCCATTTTTCAGTAATTATGGGTGGACATTCACACCTTCTTGCAGCTGAACAACTCCTCTCCCGCTTATGATCATGTGCGGTTTGATATTTGAAAATTTTCTTTCATGTTTTAAAGCAATTATTGATGGACATTCAAATCTTCTTGTAGCCGAACACATCCACTCCTGCTTTTGATGATGTATGGTAAGCTTTTCTTACCCGCTTTTTACAAACTATGGTCGGACATTCAAACCTTCTTGTAGCCAAAACCCTCCGCTCCCTCTTTTGATCATACATTGTTGGGCATTCGCACCTTATCTTACCCGCTTTTTACAAACTATAGTCAGACATTCATACCTTGCAGCTGAACCACCTCCGCTCCCTGTTTTGATCATGTATGGTCTGGCAATACTACCTTTTCTTACCCGTTTGTGAGTAATTAATCCCAAAATATTGAGCATAAAATAAGTCTTTATGCTGATGATGTATTACTTTTCCTTCAGAACTCACAGACGTCTCTCAGTCACACGATCACACTCATAAATAAATTCTCAGCACTTTCTGACTACTCTATCAACTGGTCTAAGACCACAGTTCTGCCCATTAACTGTAGGGTCCATAATATACCTGCGATCACTTTACAGTCAGGAAATATTAGATATTTAGGCATAAACATTTCCTCCAGGCTCTCAGAGCTAACAAAGCTAAATTATGTGCAATTATTAAAGACAGTAGAGGACGATCTCTCGTTGGAAGTCCTTACCTATATCACTTATGGGGAGAGTTACATCCATTAAAATGATGATACTACCAAAAGTTAACTATTTGTTCTCAATGATCCCCATAAAACCATCTGCTACTTGGTTTAAGTCACTAGATTCATGCATCTCCAAATTTCTGTGGAAAAACAAACCACCACGTATTAGTTTAAAAACCCTACAGAAGACCAAGGACAGAGGTGGATTAGATTTACCTCATTTTCAGCACTATTCCTTAGACAATAGGTTACAATATATATCAAAATGGTTTAAACCTTGTTGTTGTCACAGTTCCCAGAGACGTTGTAATCGTTGAGGATTCTATATTCACCCCCTCATTAGAGGCACGTAATGCAGATTGATGACACTGAATCTTCTTCTCTGTTCATTGCTGGCATCATTCCCAGCATCGTAAGTGTTCGTGGCATTGTTAGCCTCTTCTTCTGGATCTTGATATCGAGAATCCTTTTGTATTTCTGGTTTGTCAGTCCTCTGTCTTCGTTCACCGGAGTCTTTGTCTTTTTGTCCTTGAGTTTGGTGATTTTTTCTTCTTTTGATGCCTTGACACAATGTGACAGGTGATACCACGTGGGAGATCCTGTAACTTGGATTGCTGTCCCTGTGCTGCGAAATGGCTGTGCTGCTCAAATGGTCTCTCCTTCATCATGGTTACATGCTGCCATTCCGACATCTCGCCATTCCGACATGGGTCTCCAATTGTCGGAATGGCGACACTTAATTTTTTATCAAACGTCCCACCATTCCGACACTTTTTTCCTCCTATGGTCGG
The DNA here is from genome assembly GCF_036924035.1 of Leuresthes tenuis. Lineage (NCBI taxonomy): Eukaryota > Metazoa > Chordata > Actinopteri > Atheriniformes > Atherinopsidae > Leuresthes > Leuresthes tenuis. The sequence continues at coordinate 32,037,624 of NW_027325365.1, read as the reverse complement.
AATGGCGGTATGTTTTTTGTTTTTTTTAACATACCGCCATTCCGACAGTTCCTTTTAATAGCCTATTTTTTACCCAAAACATTTTGCACTAATGATATGCCGGCGCAAATACGCCCTAAAGTTTGGCGCACAAGCTTTGCACATGCAGAGGCCACAGCCTCGCAAACAAACTTTAATAATCTATTATCAAAATCCCCTGAATTTCAAATATAAAAATACAGATATTAATATATCTTAATATATCAGAGCCCATGCGTCTTTTGCACGCTGTCATCATATGCAAAAGTAATAATTGCAATTACAGATATCACGGCTACTGCACAGGACACAGTTGCGAGCACTCTGCCTTGCCTTGCCAATAGAAGAAGATAGAAATGACAGCATAGAACGTATAAAACACAACAAAATGCAGTAAAAACGTTTATTCATGTTATTCACGTGATTTATGAGTACTCACTCCAATTTTGGGAAGCGCGGATGGGTTTTGCGCATTTGGCACAAACACACAGCCGCAACGGTTGTAGCTTTATACAGCCTGTTGATATCTTAAGGACCTAACTGGTCACACCTGGGACTAAATGTCATGTAGAGATTGTTTTTACATGACATTACAGCTGAACATATAGCTTTCATCCACAAACCAACGTGGGAGAGCCCGAAGACGCATGTGCCAGACGCACATAGGCATGCGTAAAACCAATTTTGACCACTTCATACTGTTTATTTGCTTTCTTTTAGTTAACTTTCGTTTCTTTTGGATTCTTGTGCGTGTTATGGAGCCGTTTTGGTCCATGTTTGTAAGCCTTTTTTTCCTGGATTAAATTTTCGGAAGTTGAAACAAGTGGCATTGGAGTGTGTGATTGAAAACCACCGCGGACTGCTTCTCCTCCTCCAGTCGCCGAGACTTTGTGTTTTTAATAACGCTTGTCTATAAACATGTTAAACATATAAATTGCATGAACAGAAAGAAGGGACTCACCTGTTGAGTAACACACATTTCCTTATACGGAAAGCCTTGTCGGAATGGTGGGACATTTGAACGTCAGAATAGCGGGATGTCGCAATGGTGGGATGTCGGAATGGTGGGACGTTTGCATGTCGGAATGGTGGTATGTCGGAATGGTGGTATGTCGGAATGGTGGGATGTCGGAATAGCGGGATGTCGGAATGGCGGGATTTCGGAATGGGTGTTGCCACCCCCTTCATCATATACACAGTTATTTATACATCACCTTCCACCATGAAGCGTTGTCCCTTTTTGTTTCTCTCTTTGTTCTTAAAATGCTGTTATGCATGTCTAAACCAATCCATTAAATTAGATCATTTTGGCAGTAAAGCGATCTACAATGTGCTTGGTCGCAAAGCTGCTCATCTGTGGTAAACAGCTCTTCAGAAAGGCATTCTTCAATTGATTTCACTAATTCTATGTAATAATTTTGTGATTTCCTACAAAACTACACTTCTTCTCCCATCTGTCTGAGTATTTAATATTGTCTGGGTCCCGTTAAAACATGTATTTTTCCCATCTAATTCCTTGTTTGCTTTAAAACAAGTATTCCCCATTTTCTATCCCTTCAGTAGCCAACCAGTTTGTATGGAGTACACTGGAGCAACTTGACTGATCAGTAAAACACTGCTTTTGTTGTCACCGCAAGGCTTCCCCCGTCGGTTGTTTCACTGAGACACTACTGAGTAACTATAACTCAACACAGTTTATACACATAACATTCATATACATACTAACAAACAAACAAACAATTATTTATCGCAATTTTCTCATCTCTGTTTGAACGTACACCCAGGTAAATATTCCTGTAGTCTTCTCATACCGACTATGGACCCATTCATTGTTTAACTTCACTGTTTTGCAAATCCTAATTGAATATTACACATTGACATTGAACTTTACTTGATAAGCAGGTCTTCATTGCATTCAGCAGCCTATATGTGAGCATCTATGTGTAAGCTGTTCTTCTTTGCATTTATCAGCAGCAAGCAATTCTTCATTGCACATGCATATGAAAATAGTAAAACAATTCCAATGCGTTAGCGAAACCTTCTATATCAGGAGTGTCCATCATGATGCTGGGAATAGAACCTCTTTCCCAGAATAGTTCAACCTTCATTACTCAACTGATCATAACTCCGCAATGAGCACATTTCAAAGTATCATTCCTCTACATATATTCAAAAATCTATGTGTAAATGTTTAATATTTCTTATATTTGTTGATGTCATTCTGTGTGCATGTGGCCTAAACCCAATCTCTGTGTGGCAATTTTAATTTAAACAAGTTGAACTCTGCCTCTGATCATTTAAAAAAGGTGTGTACCAATATCAACCTTTCTCAGGTAATTACTGATCCTACAAAACCAAAGAGATCCTTCAAGGTTGTCCCTGATTGGCTCAATCTTAACAAATCAAAGGTAGAAAATCCGCAGTATCTGAACTTGGTGTTAGTTATCACTGCTCAATAGCCTGTATCAGAATTGCAAAAATGAAAACATTAGGTCCACGCTTGGTATCCAGATCCTGAAACATCTCCATGAGCAGGCTTTTTTTTAACTGATCTGTTGAATAGTTATATGACACTGTTAAAATCCCAGATGAAGATCTAGCACTTGACCATTTTTGTAAATCTTCTAATTCCATAGTTGATAAACACGCCCCTTTTAAAAAGTATAGAACTTAGAACAGGTCTATCCCTGGCTTTCGGCAGAACTGTCTTCTTTACTTTTTTTTCCCCTTGTCCTGTTCAGCATTATGTCAGAAGAATTGTAGTCTGAATACATATGATGCCAAACAGATTTGTTTTGCCAAGGGAAGTTTTATAAATGTAAAGCTCCCCTTGATGCCCATTTATTTATTTCTTTTTACAATATATGACATGAACTGAACTGAACCGGACCGGGGGACAAGGAAAGAAGAAGAGGAAAGAAGAGGAAACAGAAAAAAAATAGAAACAAAAACCAGACAACCAGCTGCTACACCTGTAAAAAACAAAACAGACAACAATCCATGGCCTATGAGGGGAATCCAGCCTTAGCGCCAAGAGGAGCACCTGAAAGCAGACAAGCAGAGAAAAAACAAACACACAAACAAACAAAAACAAGCACAAGAAGCGGCAATCGCATACAACACAGCTGTGGATATAGATGACCTGAGACGACATGATAATACATCAACTGCTTAGTGACCATGCTACTGGACTAATGAATGTGTGTGTGTGTGTGTGTGTGTGAGAACATGCAACACCCATGGCACAGGACCTACATGATAACCGTGCTTAGTTATGAGTGTATAAGCGTACAGGGCCACAATCCACAGCCCCCCAAACAATCAGAAGCAGGCAGAGAGGGCCACAAGACCCAGGCCACCAGCAGCCCCCACAGAGCACAGAACCCAGGTAGCACACCGCAGGGGCAACCACGCATCCACCCAGAAGACTGCAGAGGAAGCCCCCGGAAAGAGCCCCCATAAGCATAGGGCAGAGGCACTCCGGGAACCAGGGGCAACAGCCCACCGACCCCGCCAGGCCCCAGCCGCCCAGACATGGGCCGTGCACTGGACCTGGGCCCCAGGAGCCCGAGCGCCCCCAAACCCCCCGGCAGAGGCCCCACCCAATACCCAGGAGGGCCAAGCGCCCCAGACAGCCACAAAGTGGGTCAGCGCCTGCCCCAGCGCCCCTGGCCAAGTGCCCTGGGAGTCAAGACGTGCCCACAGGTGGGTGAAGTCGCGAGCAGTGGGGAGAGGCAACGCTGATGCCCCATCGGGAGAAACACAGGCAGGCCAGGCGACAGCAAGTCCCAGATCCAGGCCCAATCATTACCACACACACTTTCACGTCCCATACATCCACACATCCACACATCCTACCTCCCTCGACTCTGCTGGGGTGTAGTGCAGCGGGCACACCAGGAGGCCAGCAACCCCCCAGCCACCACAGACCCCGAACCAGCAGAACAATTAATTAATCCTCCTGGCCCCTCCTGCCCCGAGCAGACACCAGGAAGCAGGGGTGTGCGAAGAAGACCCCTCCCCTCACCCTTCTGGCTCTTCAATATTTTCTAATAGTGAGCAATTAAAATTGAGGGGCAGCCAAACTTGTAGAACTGGGAGCGCGGCACTCTGGGCAGCCTACATACCCAAAGAGCCCCGCCCACCAGATGCCACTCAGTGTAACCACCCCCCAAGACCTAATGTGTGTGTGTGAGTGTGTTTGATAAGTACTAATGTCTAAGGTGTAATTAAAACAGGGGCAGGGAACTGCAGAGTGCAACCAAAGGGGACCACCTACGTGGCCCCATCCACTACACCCCACCGAACACACACGCCCCCAAAACCCTTCATGTGTGAGTGTGTGCTGAGTACAGGAGCCAGAAGGGAGAGGGGTATGGGGATATATACCGGGGGAGCTACTCTCCCCCAGAGAGGGCAGCCAGGGACTGGCTGCAATAGGCTACCTGGGAGCCAGCAATGGGCAGGAGGGCCTGATGTCCACCAGGCTCGGGGCCTGCAGCGACCATATTCCGGGAGCTACTGTACCCCCAGAAGGTACCCATCCCGCCCCACCCCACTCAACCCAACCCCACCCCGGAGGACCTCTACAAAAAACAAACAAACAAACCACCCGGTCACACCAGTCGCAGCAGCCCGGGCCTGAGACCCACCATCACCCAGCAACCCACCACCACCACTATGTGATAAAACTAATCAGAGGGGACCAGAGAGAATGAAATTCAGCCAATTGATGTTTTGAGGAGGCAGACATTGTTTCCATGCTAATATAATCTAAAAGAAAATTTCTAAACTGGTTAATACACAGATTGTTCTTCGCTTTCCAGTTCATGAGAATAGTTTTCTTTGCGATACATAACACTGTGACAACCATGTGTGCTGAGTTAATTTCCATGTTGATGTTGTCTAAGTCACCCAGTATGCACAGTGTGGGGCATGCAGGGATGCTACACTTTAGCCATGTTGATAGGTCCTCACAGACTTCAAGCCAGAACTTCTGGACAGGCGCAGAAAACCACAAAGCGTGTACATAATCATCAGGTGTGTTATCTGTGCAATGTGAGCAGATGTTTGAGTGTGTTAGACCCATCCTGAACATCCTTTGTCCTGTATAGTGTGTTCTATGAAGGATTTTGTATTGTATGAGCTGTAAATTAGGATTTCGAGTCTTTATGAAGGTGTTCAAACATATTTGTGGTTAGAAGCTATGACCAGAACTGATGGATAAATCTGCCTCCCATTTTGAGGATGGAAGAGACATTGTGTCATCTATCTTAGACAATAATTTATATGTTTTTGATAGTAGTTTTGGGGTACAGATGCTTAGAAATTCTGCTACCCTAGTCGGGGGTTGTAAGTCTGGTTGGTGGAGGATATATCCATCCATCCATCCATCATCTGCCGCTTATCCGGGGGTCGGGTCGCGGGGGCAGCAGCTTGAGCAGAGAAACCCAGACGTCTCTGTCCCCGGCCACTTCCTCCAGCTCTTCCGGGGGGACCCCGAGGCGTTCCCAGGCCAGCCGAGAGACATAGTCTCTCCAACGTGTCCTGGGTCTCCCCCGGGGTCTCCTCCCAGTGGGACGTGCCCGGAACACCTCCCCAGGGAGGCGCCCAGGGGGCATCCTAACCAGATGCCCGAGCCACCTCATCTGACTCCTCTCAATGCGGAGGAGCAGCGGTTCTACTCCGAGCCCCTCCCGGATGACTGAGCTTCTCACCCTATCTCTAAGGGAGAGCCCAGACACCCTGCGGAGGAAACCCATTTCGGCCGCTTGTATTCGCGATCTTGTTCTTTCGGTCACTACCCACAACTCGTGACCATAGGTGAGGATGGGAACGTAGATTGACCAGTAAGTAGAGGCACCGGTCATACAGAGACCGAACGGCCCCTATCAAGGGGTCCGGCACTCCATATTCCCGGAGCACCCCCCACAGGACTCCACGAGGGACACGGTCGAACGCTTTCTCCAAGTCCACAAAACACATGTAGACTGGTTGGGCGAACTCCCATGCACCCTCCAGGATCCTGCCGAGGGTATAGAGCTGGTCCACTGTTCCACGGCCAGGACGAAAGCCACACTGCATCTCCTGAATCCGAGGCTCGATTATCCGACGGATCCTCCTCTCCAATACCCCCGAATAGACCTTACCAGGGAGGCTGAGGAGTGTGATACCCCTATAGTTGGAACACACCCTCCGGTCCCCCTTTTTAAAGAGGGGGACCACCACCCCAATCTGCCAGTCCAGAGGCACTGTTCCCGATGTCCACGCGATACTGCAGAGGCGTGTCAGCCAAGACAGCCCTACAACATCCAGAGCCTTGAGAAACTCAGGACGGACCTCATCCACCCCCGGGGCCTTGCCACCGAGGAACTTTTTAACCACCTCGGCAACCTCAGCCCCAGAAATGGGAGGCCCCGTCTCCGAGCTCTCCGACTCTGCCTCTTCCGAGCACGTGTTGGTAGGATTGAGGAGTTCCTCGAAGTACTCCCCCCACCGACTCACAACATCCCTAATTGAGGTCAGCAAAGCCCCGTCCGCACTGTAAACAGTGTTGACTGTGAGCCGCTTCCCCCCCCTGAGATGCCGGATGGTGGACCAGAATCTTTTCGAGGCCGTCCGGAAATCGTTCTCCATGGTCTCACCGAACTCCTCCCAGGCCCGAGTTTTTGCCTCAGCAACCGCCAAAGCCGTGGCCCGTCTGGCCCGTCGGTACCTATCAGCTTCTTCCAGGGTCCCACTGGCCAAAAAGGCCCGATAGGACTCCTTCTTCAGCTTGACGGCTTCCCTCACCACTGGTGTCCACCAGCAGGTTCGAGGGTTGCCGCCACGACAGGCACCGACCACCTTACGGCCACAACTCCGACCAGCTGCCTCGGCAATGGAGTCACGGAACATGGCCCATTCAATGTCCCCCACCTCAAATATGGTTGAAGCTCTGCCGGAGGTGGGAGTTAAAGCTCCTTCTGACGGGGGATTCTGACAAACGCTCCCAGCAGACCCTCACAATACGTTTGGGCCTGCCAGGTCTGATCGGCATCCTCCCCCACCAGCGGAGCCAACTCACCACCAGGTGGTGATCAGTTGACAGCTCCGCCCCTCTCTTCACCCGAGTGTCCAGGACATACGGCCGCAAGTCCGATGATACAACCACAAAGTCGATCATCGAACTGCGGCCAAGGGTGTCCTGGTGCCAAGTGCACATATGGACACCCTTATGCCTGAACATGGTGTTCGTTATGGACAGTCTATGACTGGCACAGAAGTCCAACAACATAACACCACTCTGATTCAGATCGGGGGGGCCGTTCCTCCCAATCACACCCCTCCAGGTCTCACTGTCATTGCCCACGTGAGCATTGAAGTCCCCCAGCAGAATGAGGGAGTCTCCGGTAGGAGCATTCTCCAGTGCCTCCCCCAGAGACTCCAAAAAGAGTAGGTACTCTGAACTGCTGTTTGGCGCATAGGCACAAACAACAGTCAGGACTCGTCCCCCCACCCAAGGCGGAGGGAGGCTACCCTCTCGTTCACTGGGGTAAACCCCAATGTACTGGCACACAGCCGGGGGGACAATAAGTATGCCCACATCTGCTCTGCGCCTCTCACCACGGGCAACTCCAGAGTGGAAGAGAGTCCAACCCCTCTCAAGAGTACTGGTTCCAGATCCCAAGCCGTGCGTCGAGGTGAGTCCGACTATATCTAACGGTCTGATGAAGTTTCAACAATAAACAACAAACTTTGTATTATGAGAAAGAACCAGACTCATTCTTTAGGAATCCGAAAATAAGCTCTATTTTACGAGTTATGCACGAATTCGGATTCTCCTATAAAACGAATTCCTTAACTCAAACCAAGTTAAGACTGCTTTGTCCTTCATATTTATTCATGTCTAATCAAGTTTCAATGATAAACAACGTTGTACTTTGTAGAATGAGAAAGAACTTCTTCAGCAATAAGCATCTCTCGACAAATGACGAAATACAGATTTTGCTATAAAATTAATTGCTATCAGCCTGACTTAAAACTGTTTGTCTTCCTTATTTATCCACTTCAAATCAAGTTTCAACAATTAAAAAATTTTTGTAGTTTGAGAAAGAACAACTTAATCTTGAGCAATCAGTATAAAAAGAAGGTAAGCAAAGGTGCGAATGTCAAACCATACATGATCAAAACAGGGAGCGGAGGTGTTTGGCTGAGACAAGGTGTGAATGTCCACCCATAATTAATGAAAAGCGGGCAACAAGTAGGTTCGAATGCCCAACCATACATCATCAAAAGCAAGAGTGGATATGTTCAGCTACAAGAAGGTTTGAACGTCTGACCATAGTTTGTAAAAAGCGGGTAAGAAAAGGTTCGAATGCCTGACAATACACCATCAAAAGCGTGAGCGGAGGTGTTCCGCTGTAAGACGGTGTGAATGTCCGACCATAGTTGGTAAAAAGCGGGTAAGAAAAGGTTAAAATACCCGACTGTACACAATCAATAGCGGGAGCGGAGTTGTTCGGCTACAAGAAGGTGTGAAAGTCCAACCATGGTTTGTAAAAAGCTGCTAAGAAAAGGTTCGAATGCCCGAATATATACCATCAAAAGCGGAAGCGGAGGTGTTCGGCTGCAAGAAGGTGTGAACGTCCGACCAAAGTTTGTAAAAAGCAGTTAAGAAAAGGTTCGAATATCCAACCAAACATAATCAAAAGCGGGAGCAGAGCTGTTCGACTGCAAGTAGGTGTGAATGTCCAGCCATAATTACTCACAAACGGGTAAAAAAAGGTAGTATTGCCAGACCATACATGATCAAAACAGGGAGCTGAGGTGGTTCAGCACCAAGGTGTGAATGTCTGACTATAGTTTGTAAAAAGCGGGTAAGCTGCGAATGACCGACTAAATATCAACAAAATGTCTTCGGATGCAAGTGGGTGTGAATATCCCACCATACAAGTATGGTGGAGAGGAAGCTGTCAACAGCCGACCATAGTTTGCAAAAAGCGGGTGAGACAAGGTGCGAATGTCCAACCATACATGATCAAAACAGGGAGCGGAGGTGTTTGGCTGTGACAAGGTGTGAATGTCCACCCAAAATTAATGAAAAGCGGGCAAAAAGTAGGTTTGAATGCCCAAGCATACATCATCAAAAGAAGGAGTGGATGTGTTCGGCTACAAGAAGGTTTGAATGTCCGAGCATAGTTTGTAAAAAGCGGGTAAGAAAAGGTTCGAATGCCCAAACAAACACCATCAAAAGAGGGAGCGGAGGTGTTTGGCTGTGACAAGGTGTGAATGTCCACCCAAAATTAATGAAAAGCGGGCAAAAAGTAGGTTTGAATGCCCAAGCATACATCATCAAAAGAAGGAGTGGATGTGTTCGGCTACAAGAAGGTTTGAATGTCCGAGCATAGTTTGTAAAAAGCGGGTAAGAAAAGGTTCGAATGCCCAAACAAACACCATCAAAAGAGGGAGCGGAGGTGTTTGGCTGTGACAAGGTGTGAATGTCCACCCAAAATTAATGAAAAGCGGGCAAAAAGTAGGTTTGAATGCCCAAGCATACATCATCAAAAGAAGGAGTGGATGTGTTCGGCTACAAGAAGGTTTGAATGTCCGAGCATAGTTTGTAAAAAGCGGGTAAGAAAAGGTTCGAATGCCCAAACAAACACCATCAAAAGAGGGAGCGGAGGTGTTTGGCTGTGACAAGGTGTGAATGTCCACCCAAAATTAATGAAAAGCGGGCAAAAAGTAGGTTTGAATGCCCAAGCATACATCATCAAAAGAAGGAGTGGATGTGTTCGGCTACAAGAAGGTTTGAATGTCCGAGCATAGTTTGTAAAAAGCGGGTAAGAAAAGGTTCGAATGCCCAAACAAACACCATCAAAATAGGGAGCGGAGGTGTTCCGCTGTAAGAAGGTGTGAATGTCCGACCATAGTTGGTAAAAAGTGGGTAAGAAAAGGTTAAAATACCCGACTGTACACAATCAATAGGGGGAGCGGAGTTGTTCGGCTACAAGAAGGTGTGAAAGTCCAACCATGGTTTGTAAAAAGCTGGTAAGAAAAGGTTCGAATGCCCGAATATATACCATCAAAAGCGGAAGCGGAGGTGTTCGGCTGCAAGAAGGTGTGAACGTCCGACCAAAGTTTGTAAAAAGCAGTTAAGAAAAGGTTCGAATATCCAACCAAACAAAATCAAAAGCGGGAGCAGAGCTGTTCGACTGCAAGTAGGTGTGAATGTCCAGCCATAATTACTCACAAACGGGTAAGAAAAGGTAGTATTGCCAGACCATACATGATCAAAACAGGGAGCGGAGGTGGTTCAGCTGCAAGGTATGAATGTCTGACTATAGTTTGTAAAAAGCGGGTACGATAAGGTGCGAATGCCTGACAATGTATAATCAAAAGAGGGAGCAGAGGTTTTCGGCTACAAGAAGGTTTGAACGTCTGACCATAGTTTGTAAAAAGCGGGTAAGAAAAGGTTTGAATGCCCGAACATACACCATCAAAGGAGGGAGCGGAGGTGTTCCGCTGTAAGAAGGTGTGAATGTCCGACCATAGTTGGTAAAAAGCGGGAAAGAAAAGGTTAAAATACCCGACTGTACACAATCAATAGCGGGAGCGGAGTTGTTCGGCTACTAAAAGATGTGAAAGTCCGACCATGGTTTGTAAAAAGCGGGTAAGAAAAGGTGCGAATGCCCGAAAATGTATGATCAAAAGAGGGAGCGGAGGTGTTTGGCTGCAAGAAGGTGTGAATGTACACCCATAATTACTGAAAAATGGGTAAGAAAAGGTGCGAATGCCCAAATATACATAATCAAAAGCAGGAGTGGATGTGTTCGGCTCCAAGAAGGGTTGAATGTCTGACCATAGTTTGTAAAAAGCAGGTAAGAAAAGGTTTGACTGCCCGAACATACACCATCAAAAGAAGGAGCGGAGGTGTTCCGCTGTAAGAAGGTGTGAATGTCCGACCATAGTTGGTAAAAAGCGGGTAAGAAAAGGTTAAAATACCCGACTGTACACAATCAATAGCGGGAGCGGAGTTGTTCGGCTACTAAAAGATGTGAAAGTCATACTATGGTTTGTAAAAAGCGGGTAAGAAAAGGTGCTAATGCCCGACAATGTATGATCAAAAGAGGGAGCAGAGGTGTTCGGCTGCAAGAAGGTCTGAATGTCCAACCATAATTTGTATAAACCGGGAAGGAAAGTTTCGAAAGCCCGACTATACACCATCAAAAGCGGGAGCAGAGTGGTTCAGCTGCAAGAAGGTCTGAATGTCCATCAATAATTACTTTAAAACATGAAAGAAAATTTTCGAATATCATCCGCACATGATCATAAGAAGGAGAGGAGGTGTTCAGCTGCAAGAAGGTGTGAATGTCCACCCATAATTCCTGAAAAATGGGTAAAAAAAGGTGCGAATGCCCAACCATACATTATCAAAAGCAGGTGTGAATGTCAGATCATAATTTGCAAAGAGCTGATGAGAAAGGGTGAGAATGCCCGACTATACACCATCAAATGCGGGAGCGGAGGTGTTCGGCTCTGAGTAGGTGTGAATGTCCGACCATAATTGCTGAAAAATGTGTTAGAAAAGGAAAGAATGCCGGACCATACATCATCAAAAGCGAGAGAGGTGGTGTTCGGCTGCAAAAAGGTGTAAATGTTCGACTAAAGTTTGTAAAAAGCGGGTAAGACATGGTGCGAATGCCTGACAAGGTATGATCAAAAGCAGGAGCGGAGGTGTTCAGCTGCAAGAAGGTCTAAATGTCCATCAATAATTGCTTGAAAACATGAAAGAAAATTTTCGAAAATCAAACCGCACATGATCATAAGTGGGAGAGGAGGTGTTCAGCTGCAAGAAGGTGTGAATGTCCACCCATTATTCCTGACAAATGGGTAAGAAAAGGTGCGAATGCCAAACCATACATTATCAAAAGCAGGTGTGAATGTCAGATCATAATTTGCAAAAAGCTGATGAGAAAGGGTGAGAATATCCGACTGCACACCATCAAATGCGGGAGCGGAGTTGTTCGGCTGTGAGTAGGTGTGAATCTCCGACCGTAATTTCTGAAAAATGTGTTAGAAAAGGTAAGAATGCCGGTCCATACATCATCAAAAGCGAGAGAGGTGGTGTTCGGCTGCAAGTAGGTGTGAATGTCCAGCCATAATTACTCACAAACGGGTAAGAAAAGGTAGTATTGCCAGACCATACATGATCAAAACAGGGAGCGGAGGTGGTTCAGCTGCAAGAAGGTGTGAATGTCTCACTAAAGTTCAAATATATTAACAAAAGCGAGAGGAGAGGTCTTCGGATGAGAGTGGTTGAGAATTTCCAACCATAATCTATAAAATTCGGTGAAAAAAAGGTGTGATAGAACACTAAAAGGTGGAGCGGAAGTGTTCGGCTGCAAGAAGGTGTGAATGTCCGACTATATTTGGTGAAAAGCAGGTGAAGCAAGGTCTGAATGCCCAACCTTACATTATCAAAAGCGAGATCAGAGGTGTTTGGCTGCAAGAAGGCCATAGTTTGTCAAAAGCGGGTAAGCTGCGAATGACCAACTAAATATCAACAAAAGTGATGGTGGAGAGGAAGCTGTGAACAGCCGACCATAGTTTGCAAAAAGCGGGTGAGAAAAGGTGCGAATGTGCAACCATACATGATCAAAACAGGGAGCGGAGGTGTTTGGCTGTGACAAGGTGTGAATGTCCACCCAAAATTAATGAAAAGCGGGCAAAAAGTAGGTTTGAATGCCCAACCATACATCATCAAAAGCAGGAGTGGATATGTTCGGCTACAAGAAGGTTTGAACGTCTGACCATAGTTTGTAAAAAGCGGGTAAGAAAAGGTTCGAATGCCCAAACATACACCATCAAAAGAGGGAGCGGAGGTGTTCCGCTGTAAGAAGGTGTGAATGTCCGACCATAGTTGGTAAAAAGTGGGTAAGAAAAGGTTAAAATACCCGACTGTACACAATCAATAGGGGGAGCGTAGTTGTTCGGCTACAAGAAGTTGTGAAAGTCCAACCATGGTTTGTAAAAAGCGGGTAAGAAAAGGTGCGAATGCCCGAAAATGTATGATCAAAAGAGGGAGCGGAGGTGTTCGGCTGCAAGAAGGTGTGAATGTACACCCATAATTACTGAAAAATGGGTAAGAAAAGGTGCGAATGCCCAACTATACATAATCAAAAGCAGGAGTGGATGTGTTCGGCTCCAAGAAGGGTTGAATGTCTGACCATAGTTTGTAAAAAGCAGGTAAGAAAAGGTTTGACTGCCCGAACATACACCATCAAAAGAGGGAGTGGAGGTGTTCCGCTGTAAGAAGGTGTGAATGTCCGACCATAGTTGGTAAAAAGCGGGTAAGAAAAGGTTAAAATACCCGACTGTACACAATCAATAGCGGGAGCGGAGTTGTTCGGCTACAAGAAGGTGTGAAAGTCCAACCATCGTTTGTCAAAAGCTGGTAAGAAAAGGTTCGAATGCCCGAATATATACCATCAAAAGCGGAAGCGGAGGTGTTCGGCTGCAAGAAGGTGTGAACGTCCGACCAAAGTTGGCAAAAAGCAGTAAAGAAAAGGTTCGAATATCCAAACATAATTAAAAGCGAGAGAGATTGTGTTCAGCTGCAAGTAGGTGTGAATATCCAGCCATAATTACTCACAAACGGGTAAGAAAATGTAGTATTGCCAGACCATACATGATCAAAACAGGGAGCGGAGGTGGTTTAGCTGCAAAAAGGGGTGAATGTCCAACTAAAGTTCAAATATATTAACAAAAGCGGGAGGAGAGGTCTTCGGATTAGAGTGGTTGAAATTTCCAACCACAATCTATAAAATGCTGTGAAAATAAAAAGGTGTGAAGGAATGAATTTTATAGCAAAATCCGAAATCATGCATAACTCCGCAAAAGGAACGTATTGCTCAACCAAAGGGATGCTTCTTTCTCATTCAGGGTAATATGAGGAACTTTATGCTTGATACATTTTAGACACGGATAACTATGAAGGACAAAGCAATTTTAACTTGGTTTGAGCAAAGCAATTCATTTTATAGGAAAATCCGAAATCGTGCAGGACTCATGAAAGTAAGCTTATTCTCGGATTCCTGATCCTCCAGTGTTGCTCTTTCCTATACTGCAAAATACAGCCTTGTTCTTTGTTGAAATCGATATAGACATTGATAAATATGAAGGACAAAGCAGTTTCCACTTTGTTTGAGTGAAGGAAATAATTTTATAGCAAAATCCCAAATCAAGCAGAACGTATGAAAATAAGCGTGTTTTCGGATTCCTGATCCTCCAGTGTTGCTATTTCTTCTACTGCAAAATACAATGTTGTTCTTTGTTGAAGTCAATCTAAACATTGATAAATATGAAGGACAAAGCAGTTTTAACATAGTTTGAGTAAAGGAATTCATTTTATACATAAAATCCCAAATCATGCAGAACGTATGAAAATAAGCTTATTCTCGGATTCCTGATCCTTCAGTGTTGCTTTTTCTTCTACTGCAAAATACAATGTTGTTCTTTGTTGAAGTCGATCTAGACATTGATAAATATGAAGGACAAAGCAGTTTTAACTTGGTTTGAGTGAAGGAATTCATTTTATACATAAAATCCCAAATCATGCAGAACGTATGAAAATAAGCTTATTCTCGGATTCCTGTTCCTTCAAGTGTTGCTCTTTCTACTACTGCAAAATACAATGTTGTTCTTTGTTGAAGTAAATCTAGACATTGATAAATATGAAGGACAAAGCAGTTTTCACTTGGTTTGAGTGAAGGAATTCATTTTATACATAAAATCCCAAATCATTCAAAACGTATGAAAAGAAGCTTATTCTCGGATTCCTGATCCTTAAGTGTTGCTTTTTCTTCTACTGCAAAATACAATGTTGTTCTTTGTTGAAGTCGATCTAGACATTGATAAATATGAAGGACAAAGCAGTTTTAACTTGGTTTGAGTGAAGGAATTCATTTTATACATAAAATCCCAAATCATGCAGAACGTATGAAAATAAGCTTATTCTCGGATTACTGATCCTTCAGTGATGCTCTTTCTTCTACTGCAAAATCCAGTGTTGTTCTTTGTTGAAGTCAATCTAGACATTGATAAATATGAAGGACAAAGCAGTTTTCACTTGGTTTGAGTGAAGGATTTGCAGCTGAAAACCTCCCACTCCCGCTTTTGATTGTGTATAGTCGGGCTTTCGAGCCTTTTCTTACCCGGTTTTTAGAAATTATGGTTAGACATTCAGACCTTGCAGCCGAAGACCTCCACTCCCTCTTTTGATCATACATTGTCGGGCATTCGCACCTTGTCTTACCCGCTTTTTACAAACTATAGTCAGACATTCACATCTTGCAGCTGAACCACCTCAGCTCCCTGTTTTGATCATGTATGGTCTGGCAATACTACCTTTTCTTACCCGTTTGTGAGTAATTATGGCTGGACATTCACACCTACTTGCAGTCGAACAGCTCTGCTCTCGCTTTTGATGGTATATATTCGGGCATTCGAACCTTTTCTTAACTGCTTTTTGCAAACTTTGGTCGGACGTTCACACCTTCTTGCAGCCGAACACCTCCGCTTCCGCTTTTGATGGTATATATTCGGGCATTCGAACCTTTTCTTAGCAGCTTTTTACAAACCATGGTTGAACTTTCACACCTTCTTGTAGCCGAACACCTCCGCTCCCGCTTTTGATGGTGTATAGTCAGGCATTTGAACCTTTTCTTTCCCGCTTTTTACAAACTATGGTCGGACATTCAAACCTTCTTGTAGCCGAAAACCTCCGCTCCCTCTTTTGATCATACATTGTCGGGCATTCGCACCTTTTCTTACCCGTTTTTTACAAACCATGGTCGGACTGTCACACATTCTTGTAGCCAAACACATCCGCTCCCGCTATTGATTGTGTACAGTCGGGTATTTTAACCTTTTCTTACCCGTTTTTTACCAACTATGGTCGGACATTCACACCTTCTTACAGCGGAACACCTCCGCTCCCTCTTTTGATGTTGTATGTTTGGGCATTCGAACCTTTTCTTACCCTGTTTTTACAAACTGTGCTCGGACATTCAAACCTTCTTGTAGCCGAACACATCCACTCCTGCTTTTGATGATGTATGGTTGGGCATTCAAACCTACTTGTTGCCCGCTTTTCATTAATTTTTGTGGACATTCACACCTTGTCACAGCCAAACACCTCCGCTCCCTGTTTTGATCATGTATGGTTGGACATTCGCTCCTTTTCTCACCCGTTTTTTGCCAACTATGGTCGGCTGTTCACAGCTTCCTCTCCACCATACTTGGTGGGATATTCACACCCACTTGCATCCGAAGACCTTTTGTTGATATTTAGTCGGTCATTCGCAGCTTACCCGCTTTTGGCAAACTATGGCCTTCATGCAGCCAAACACCTCTGATCTCGCTTTTGATGATGTAAGGTTGGGCATTCAGACCTTGCTTCACCTGCTTTTCACCAAATATAGTCGGACATTCACACCTTCTTGCAGCCGAACACTTCCGCTCCACCTTTTAGTGTTCTATCACACCTTTTTTTCACCGCATTTTATAGATTATGGTTGGAAATTCTCAACCACTCTCATCCGAAGACCTCTCCTCCCGCTTTTGTTAATATATTTGAACTTTAGTCGGACATTCACACTTTCTTGCAGCTGAACCACCTCCGCTCCCTGTTTTGATCATGTATGGTCTGGCAATACTACCTTTTCTTACCCGTTTGTTAGTAATTATGGCTGGACATTCACACCTACTTGCAGCCGAACACCACCTCTCCCGCTTTTGATGATGTATGGACGGGCATTCTTACCTTTTCTAACACATTTTTCAGCAATTATGGTCGGAGATTCACACTTACTCACAGCCGAACAACTCCGCTCCCGCATTTGATGGTGTATAGTCGGACATTCTCACCCTTTCTCATCAGCTTTTTGCAAATTATGATCTGACATTCACACCTGCTTTTGATAATGTATGGTTTGGCATTCGCACCTTTTCTTACCCATTTTTCAGTAATTATGGGTGGACATTCACACCTTCTTGCAGCTGAACACCTCCTCTCCCGCTATTGATTGTGTACAGTCGGGTATTTTAACCTTTTCTTACCCGCTTTTTACCAAATATGGTCGGACATTCACACCGTCTTACAGCGGAACACCTCTGCTCCCGCTTTTGATGGTGTATAGTCAGGCATTTGAACCTTTTCTTACCCGCTTTTTACAAACTATGGTCGGACATTCAAACCTTCTTGTAGCCGAAAACCTCCGCTCCCTCTTTTGATTATACATTGTTGGGCATTCGCACCTTATTTACAAACTATAGTCAGACATTCACACCTTGCAGCTGAGCCACCTCAGCTCCCTGTTTTGATAGTGTATGTTCGGGCATTCGAACCTATTCTTACCCCCTTTTTACAAACTATGCTCGGAGATTCACAACTACTCACAGCCGAACAACTCCGCTCCCGCATTTGATAATGTCTTGTCCGGCATTCTAGTCTCTTCTAACACATTTTTCAGCAATTATGGTTGGACATTCACACCTACTCACAGCCGAACACTTCCGCTCCCACATTTGATGGTGTATAGCCGGGCATTTTCACCCTTTCTCATCAGCTTTTTGCAAATTATGATCTGACATTCACACCTACTTGCAGTCGAACAGCTCTGCTCCCGCTTTTGATTATGTTTGGTTGGATATTCGAACCTTTTCTTAACTGCTTTTTACAAACTTTGGTCGGACGTTCACACCTTCTTGCAGCCGAACACATCCACTTCCACTTTTGATGGTATATATTCGGGCATTCGAACCTTTTCTTACCCGCTTTTTACAAACCGTGGTCGGACTTTCACACCTTCTTGTAGCCAAACAACTCCGCTCCCGCTATTGATTGTGTACAGTCGGGTATTTTAACCTTTTCTTACCCGCTTTTTACCAACTATGGTCGGACATTTACACCTTCTTACAGCGGAACACCTCCGCTCCCTCTTTTGATGGTCTATGTTCGGGCATTCGAACCTTTTCTTACCCGCTTTTTACAAACTATGGTCGGACATTCAAACTTTCTTGTAGCCGAACACATCCACTCCTGCTTTTGATGATGTATGGTTGGGCATTTTCACCTTTTCTTACCCATTTTTCAGTAATTATGGGTGGACATTCACACCTTCTTGCAGCTGAACAACTCCTCTCCCGCTTATGATCATGTGCGGTTTGATATTTGAAAATTTTCTTTCATGTTTTAAAGCAATTATTGATGGACATTCAAATCTTCTTGTAGCCGAACACATCCACTCCTGCTTTTGATGATGTATGGTAAGCTTTTCTTACCCGCTTTTTACAAACTATGGTCGGACATTCAAACCTTCTTGTAGCCAAAACCCTCCGCTCCCTCTTTTGATCATACATTGTTGGGCATTCGCACCTTATCTTACCCGCTTTTTACAAACTATAGTCAGACATTCATACCTTGCAGCTGAACCACCTCCGCTCCCTGTTTTGATCATGTATGGTCTGGCAATACTACCTTTTCTTACCCGTTTGTGAGTAATTAATCCCAAAATATTGAGCATAAAATAAGTCTTTATGCTGATGATGTATTACTTTTCCTTCAGAACTCACAGACGTCTCTCAGTCACACGATCACACTCATAAATAAATTCTCAGCACTTTCTGACTACTCTATCAACTGGTCTAAGACCACAGTTCTGCCCATTAACTGTAGGGTCCATAATATACCTGCGATCACTTTACAGTCAGGAAATATTAGATATTTAGGCATAAACATTTCCTCCAGGCTCTCAGAGCTAACAAAGCTAAATTATGTGCAATTATTAAAGACAGTAGAGGACGATCTCTCGTTGGAAGTCCTTACCTATATCACTTATGGGGAGAGTTACATCCATTAAAATGATGATACTACCAAAAGTTAACGATTTGTTCTCAATGATCCCCATAAAACCATCTGCTACTTGGTTTAAGTCACTAGATTCATGCATCTCCAAATTTCTGTGGAAAAACAAACCACCACGTATTAGTTTAAAAACCCTACAGAAGACCAAGGACAGTGGTGGATTAGATTTACCTCATTTTCAGCACTATTCCTTAGACAATAGGTTACAATATATATCAAAATGGTTTAAACCTTGTTGTTGTCACAGTTCCCAGAGACGTTGTAATCGTTGAGGATTCTATATTCACCCCCTCATTAGAGGCACGTAATGCAGATTGATGACACTGAATCTTCTTCTCTGTTCATTGCTGGCATCATTCCCAGCATCGTAAGTGTTCGTGGCATTGTTAGCCTCTTCTTCTGGATCTTGATATCGAGAATCCTTTTGTATTTCTGGTTTGTCAGTCCTCTGTCTTCGTTCACCGGAGTCTTTGTCTTTTTGTCCTTGAGTTTGGTGATTTTTTCTTCTTTTGATGCCTTGACACAATGTGACAGGTGATACCACGTGGGAGATCCTGTAACTTGGATTGCTGTCCCTGTGCTGCGAAATGGCTGTGCTGCTCAAATGGTCTCTCCTTCATCATGGTTACATGCTGCCATTCCGACATCTCGCCATTCCGACATGGGTCTCCAATTGTCGGAATGGCGACACTTAATTTTTTATCAAACGTCCCACCATTCCGACACTTTTTTCCTCCTATGGTCGGAATGGCGGTATGTTTTTTGTTTTTTTTAACATACCGCCATTCCGACAGTTCCTTTTAATAGCCTATTTTTTACCCAAAACATTTTGCACTAATGATATGCCGGCGCAAATACGCCCTAAAGTTTGGCGCACAAGCTTTGCACATGCAGAGGCCACAGCCTCGCAAACAAACTTTAATAATCTATTATCAAAATCCCCTGAATTTCAAATATAAAAATACAGATATTAATATAACTCTGGCGAGACTGAAACTGATTAAGCAGAAATACAGTGTCAGTGAGCTGTCACAGCAGCCAGCTGGAGCGGGATAACTCCGCTGTCATCATATGCAAAAGTAATAATTGCAATTACAGATATCATGGCTACTGCACAGGACACAGTTGCAAGCACTCTGCCTTGCCTTGCCAATAGAAGAAGATAGAAATGACAGCATAGAACGTATAAAACACAACAAAATGCAGTAAAAACGTTTATTCATGTTATTCACGTGATTTATGAGTACTCACTCCAATTTTGGGAAGCGCGGATGGGTTTTGCCTATTTGGCACAAACACACAGCCGCAACGGTTGTAGCTTTATACAGCCTGTTGATATCTTAAGGACCTAACTGGTCACACCTGGGACTAAATGTCATGTAGAGATTGTTTTTACATGACATTACAGCTGAACATATAGCTTTCATCCACAAACCAACGTGGGAGAGCCCGAAGACGCATGTGCCAGACGCACATAGGCATGCGTAAAACCAATTTTGACCACTTCATACTGTTTATTTGCTTTCTTTTAGTTAACTTTCGTTTCTTTTGGATTCTTGTGCGTGTTATGGAGCCGTTTTGGTCCATGTTTGTAAGCCTTTTTTTCCTGGATTAAATTTTCGGAAGTTGAAACAAGTGGCATTGGAGTGTGTGATTGAAAACCACCACGGACTGCTTCTCCTGCTCCAGTTGCCGAGACTTTGTGTTTTTAATAACGCTTGTCTATAAACATGTTAAACATATAAATTGCATGAACAGAAAGAAGGGAATCACCTGTTGAGTAACACACATTTCCTTATACGGAAAGCCTTGTCGGAATGGTGGGACATTTGAACGTCAGAATAGCGGGATGTCGCAATGGTGGGATGTCGGAATGGTGGGACGTTTGCATGTCGGAATGGTGGTATGTCGGAATGGTGGTATGTCGGAATGGTGGGATGTCGGAATAGCGGGATGTCGGAATGGCGGGATTTCGGAATGGGTGTTGCCACCCCCTTCATCATATACACAGTTATTTATACATCACCTTCCACCATGAAGCGTTGTCCCTTTTTGTTTCTCTCTTTGTTCTTAAAATGCTGTTATGCATGTCTAAACCAATCCATTAAATTAGATCATTTTGGCAGTAAAGCGATCTACAATGTGCTTGGTCGCAAAGCTGCTCATCTGTGGTAAACAGCTCTTCAGAAAGGCATTCTTCAATTGATTTCACTAATTCTATGTAATAATTTTGTGATTTCCTACAAAACTACACTTCTTCTCCCATCTGTCTGAGTATTTAATATTGTCTGGGTCCCGTTAAAACATGTATTTTTCCCATCTAATTCCTTGTTTGCTTTAAAACAAGTATTCCCCATTTTCTATCCCTTCAGTAGCCAACCAGTTTGTATGGAGTACACTGGAGCAACTTGACTGATCAGTAAAACACTGCTTTTGTTGTCACCGCAAGGCTTCCCCCGTCGGTTGTTTCACTGAGACACTACTGAGTAACTATAACTCAACACAGTTTATACACATAACATTCATATACATACTAACAAACAAACAAACAATTATTTATCGCAATTTTCTCATCTCTGTTTGAACGTACACCCAGGTAAATATTCCTGTAGTCTTCTCATACCGACTATGGACCCATTCATTGTTTAACTTCACTGTTTTGCAAATCCTAATTGAATATTACACATTGACATTGAACTTTACTTGATAAGCAGGTCTTCATTGCATTCAGCAGCCTATATGTGAGCATCTATGTGTAAGCTGTTCTTCTTTGCATTTATCAGCAGCAAGCAATTCTTCATTGCACATGCATATGAAAATAGTAAAACAATTCCAATGCGTTAGCGAAACCTTCTATATCAGGAGTGTCCATCATGATGCTGGGAATAGAACCTCTTTCCCAGAATAGTTCAACCTTCATTACTCAACTGATCATAACTCCGCAATGAGCACATTTCAAAGTATCATTCCTCTACATATATTCAAAAATCTATGTGTAAATGTTTAATATTTCTTATATTTGTTGATGTCATTCTGTGTGCATGTGGCCTAAACCCAATCTCTGTGTGGCAATTTTAATTTAAACAAGTTGAACTCTGCCTCTGATCATTTAAAAAAGGTGTATACCAATATCAACCTTTCTCAGGTAATTACTGATCCTACAAAACCAAAGAGATCCTTCAAGGTTGTCCCTGATTGGCTCAATCTTAACAAATCAAAGGTAGAAAATCCGCAGTATCTGAACTTGGTGTTAGTTATCACTGCTCAATAGCCTGTATCAGAATTGCAAAAATGAAAACATTAGGTCCACGCTTGGTATCCAGATCCTGAAACATCTCCATGAGCAGGCTTTTTTTTAACTGATCTGTTGAATAGTTATATGACACTGTTAAAATCCCAGATGAAGATCTAGCACTTGACCATTTTTGTAAATCTTCTAATTCCATAGTTGATAAACACGCCCCTTTTAAAAAGTATAGAACTTAGAACAGGTCTATCCCTGGCTTTCGGCAGAACTGTCTTCTTTACTTTTTTTTCCCCTTGTCCTGTTCAGCATTATGTCAGAAGAATTGTAGTCTGAATACCTATGATGCCAAACAGATTTGTTTTGCCAAGGGAAGTTTTATAAATGTAAAGCTCCCCTTGATGCCCATTTATTTATTTCTTTTTACAATATATGACATGAACTGAACTGAACCGGACCGGGGGACAAGGAAAGAAGAAGAGGAAAGAAGAGGAAACAGAAAAAAAAATAGAAACAAAAACCAGACAACCAGCTGCTACACCTGTAAAAAACAAAACAGACAACAATCCATGGCCTATGAGGGGAATCCAGCCTTAGCGCCAAGAGGAGCACCTGAAAGCAGACAAGCAGAGAAAAAACAAACACACAAACAAACAAAAACAAGCACAAGAAGCGGCAATCGCATACAACACAGCTGTGGATATAGATGACCTGAGACGACATGATAATACATCAACTGCTTAGTGACCATGCTACTGGACTAATGAATGTGTGTGTGTGTGTGTGTGTGAGAACATGCAACACCCATGGCACAGGACCTACATGATAACCGTGCTTAGTTATGAGTGTATAAGCGTACAGGGCCACAATCCACAGCCCCCCAAACAATCAGAAGCAGGCAGAGAGGGCCACAAGACCCAGGCCACCAGCAGCCCCCACAGAGCACAGAACCCAGGTAGCCCACCGCAGGGGCAACCACGCATCCACCCAGAAGACTGCAGAGGAAGCCCCCGGAAAGAGCCCCCATAAGCATAGGGCAGAGG
Source organism: Leuresthes tenuis (assembly GCF_036924035.1). Lineage (NCBI taxonomy): Eukaryota > Metazoa > Chordata > Actinopteri > Atheriniformes > Atherinopsidae > Leuresthes > Leuresthes tenuis. Next base: position 32,014,412 of record NW_027325365.1, on the reverse strand, counting down.
CACTCCGGGAACCAGGGGCAACAGCCCACCGACCCCGCCAGGCCCCAGCCGCCCAGACATGGGCCGTGCACTGGACCTGGGCCCCAGGAGCCCGAGCGCCCCCAAACCCCCCGGCAGAGGCCCCACCCAATACCCAGGAGGGCCAAGCGCCCCAGACAGCCACAAAGTGGGTCAGCGCCTGCCCCAGCGCCCCTGGCCAAGTGCCCTGGGAGTCAAGACGTGCCCACAGGTGGGTGAAGTCGCGAGCAGTGGGGAGAGGCAACGCTGATGCCCCATCGGGAGAAACACAGGCAGGCCAGGCGACAGCAAGTCCCAGATCCAGGCCCAATCATTACCACACACACTTTCACGTCCCATACATCCACACATCCACACATCCTACCTCCCTCGACTCTGCTGGGGTGTAGTGCAGCGGGCACACCAGGAGGCCAGCAACCCCCCAGCCACCACAGACCCCGAACCAGCAGAACAATTAATTAATCCTCCTGGCCCCTCCTGCCCCGAGCAGACACCAGGAAGCAGGGGTGTGCGAAGAAGACCCCTCCCCTCACCCTTCTGGCTCTTCAATATTTTCTAATAGTGAGCAATTTAAATTGAGGGGCAGCCAAACTTGTAGAACTGGGAGCGCGGCACTCTGGGCAGCCTACATACCCAAAGAGCCCCGCCCACCAGATGCCACTCAGTGTAACCACCCCCCAAGACCTAATGTGTGTGTGTGAGTGTGTTTGATAAGTACTAATGTCTAAGGTGTAATTAAAACAGGGGCAGGGAACTGCAGAGTGCAACCAAAGGGGACCACCTACGTGGCCCCATCCACTACACCCCACCGAACACACACGCCCCCAAAACCCTTCATGTGTGAGTGTGTGCTGTGTACAGGAGCCAGAAGGGAGAGGGGTATGGGGATATATACCGGGGGAGCTACTCTCCCCCAGAGAGGGCAGCCAGGGACTGGCTGCAATAGGCATCCCCGCTACCTGGGAGCCAGCAATGGGCAGGAGGGCCTGATGTCCACCAGGCTCGGGGCCTGCAGCGACCATATTCCGGGAGCTACTGTACCCCCAGAAGGTACCCATCCCGCCCCACCCCACTCAACCCAACCCCACCCCGGAGGACCTCTACAAAAAACAAACAAACAAACCACCCGGTCACACCAGTCGCAGCAGCCCGGGCCTGAGACCCACCATCACCCAGCAACCCACCACCACCACTATGTGATAAAACTAATCAGAGGGGACCAGAGAGAATGAAATTCAGCCAATTGATGTTTTGAGGAGGCAGACATTGTTTCCATGCTAATATAATCTAAAAGAAAATTTCTAAACTGGTTAATACACAGATTGTTCTTCGCTTTCCAGTTCATGAGAATAGTTTTCTTTGCGATACATAACACTGTGACAACCATGTGTGCTGAGTTAATTTCCATGTTGATGTTGTCTAAGTCACCCAGTATGCACAGTGTGGGGCATGCAGGGATGCTACACTTTAGCCATGTTGATAGGTCCTCACAGACTTCAAGCCAGAACTTCTGGACAGGCGCAGAAAACCACAAAGCGTGTACATAATCATCAGGTGTGTTATCTGTGCAATGTGAGCAGATGTTTGAGTGTGTTAGACCCATCCTGAACATCCTTTGTCCTGTATAGTGTGTTCTATGAAGGATTTTGTATTGTATGAGCTGTAAATTAGGATTTCGAGTCTTTATGAAGGTGTTCAAACATATTTGTGGTTAGAAGCTATGACCAGAACTGATGGATAAATCTGCCTCCCATTTTGAGGATGGAAGAGACATTGTGTCATCTATCTTAGACAATAATTTATATATTTTTGATAGTAGTTTTGGGGTACAGATGCTTAGAAATTCTTCTACCCTAGTCGGGGGTTGTAAGTCTGGTTGGTGGAGGATATATCCATCCATCCATCCATCATCTGCCGCTTATCCGGGGGTCGGGTCGCGGGGGCAGCAGCTTGAGCAGAGAAACCCAGACGTCTCTGTCCCCGGCCACTTCCTCCAGCTCTTCCGGGGGGACCCCGAGGCGTTCCCAGGCCAGCCGAGAGACATAGTCTCTCCAACGTGTCCTGGGTCTCCCCCGGGGTCTCCTCCCAGTGGGACGTGCCCGGAACACCTCCCCAGGGAGGCGCCCAGGGGGCATCCTAACCAGATGCCCGAGCCACCTCATCTGACTCCTCTCAATGCGGAGGAGCAGCGGTTCTACTCCGAGCCCCTCCCGGATGACTGAGCTTCTCACCCTATCTCTAAGGGAGAGCCCAGACACCCTGCGGAGGAAACCCATTTCGGCCGCTTGTATTCGCGATCTTGTTCTTTCGGTCACTACCCACAACTCGTGACCATAGGTGAGGATGGGAACGTAGATTGACCAGTAAGTAGAGGCACCGGTCATACAGAGACCGAACGGCCCCTATCAAGGGGTCCGGCACTCCATATTCCCGGAGCACCCCCCACAGGACTCCACGAGGGACACGGTCGAACGCTTTCTCCAAGTCCACAAAACACATGTAGACTGGTTGGGCGAACTCCCATGCACCCTCCAGGATCCTGCCGAGGGTATAGAGCTGGTCCACTGTTCCACGGCCAGGACGAAAGCCACACTGCATCTCCTGAATCCGAGGCTCGATTATCCGACGGATCCTCCTCTCCAATACCCCCGAATAGACCTTACCAGGGAGGCTGAGGAGTGTGATACCCCTATAGTTGGAACACACCCTCCGGTCCCCCTTTTTAAAGAGGGGGACCACCACCCCAATCTGCCAGTCCAGAGGCACTGTCCCCGATGTCCACGCGATACTGCAGAGGCGTGTCAGCCAAGACAGCCCTACAACATCCAGAGCCTTGAGAAACTCAGGACGGACCTCATCCACCCCCGGGGCCTTGCCACCGAGGAACTTTTTAACCACCTCGGCAACCTCAGCCCCAGAAATGGGAGGCCCCGTCTCCGAGCTCTCCGACTCTGCCTCTTCCGAGCACGTGTTGGTAGGATTGAGGAGTTCCTCGAAGTACTCCCCCCACCGACTCACAACATCCCTAGTTGAGGTCAGCAAAGCCCCGTCCGCACTGTAAACAGCGTTGACTGTGAGCCGCTTCCCCCCCCTGAGACGCCGGATGGTGGACCAGAATCTTTTCGAGGCCGTCCGGAAATCGTTCTCCATGGTCTCACCGAACTCCTCCCAGGCCCGAGTTTTTGCCTCAGCAACCGCCGAAGCCGTGGCCCGTCTGGCTTCCCTCACCACTGGTGTCCACCAGCAGGTTCGAGGGTTGCCGCCACGACAGGCACCGACCACCTTACGGCCACAACTCCGACCAGCTGCCTCGGCAATGGAGTCACGGAACATGGCCCATTCAATGTCCCCCACCTCAAATATGGTTGAAGCTCTGCCGGAGGTGGGAGTTAAAGCTCCTTCTGACGGGGGATTCTGACAAACGCTCCCAGCAGACCCTCACAATACGTTTGGGCCTGCCAGGTCTGATCGGCATCCTCCCCCACCAGCGGAGCCAACTCACCACCAGGTGGTGATCAGTTGACAGCTCCGCCCCTCTCTTCACCCGAGTGTCCAGGACATACGGCCGCAAGTCCGATGATACAACCACAAAGTCGATCATCGAACTGCGGCCAAGGGTGTCCTGGTGCCAAGTGCACATATGGACACCCTTATGCCTGAACATGGTGTTCGTTATGGACAGTCTATGACTGGCACAGAAGTCCAACAACATAACACCACTCTGATTCAGATCGGGGGGGCCGTTCCTCTCAATCACACCCCTCCAGGTCTCACTGTCATTGCCCACGTGAGCATTGAAGTCCCCCAGCAGAATGAGGGAGTCTCCGGTAGGAGCATTCTCCAGTGCCTCCCCCAGAGACTCCAAAAAGAGTAGGTACTCTGAACTGCTGTTTGGCGCATAGGCACAAACAACAGTCAGGACTCGTCCCCCCACCCAAGGCGGAGGGAGGCTACCCTCTCGTTCACTGGGGTAAACCCCAATGTACTGGCACACAGCCGGGGGGGCAATAAGTATGCCCACACCTGCTCTGCGCCTCTCACCACGGGCAACTCCAGAGTGGAAGAGAGTCCAACCCCTCTCAAGAGTACTGGTTCCAGATCCCAAGCCGTGCGTCGAGGTGAATCCGACTATATCTAACGGTCTGATGAAGTTTCAACAATAAACAACAAACTTTGTATTATGAGAAAGAACCAGACTCATTCTTTAGGAATCCGAAAATAAGCTCTATTTTACGAGTTATGCACGAATTCGGATTCTCCTATAAAACGAATTCCTTAACTCAAACCAAGTTAAGACTGCTTTGTCCTTCATATTTATTCATGTCTAATCAAGTTTCAATGATAAACAACGTTGTACTTTGTAGAATGAGAAAGAACTTCTTCAGCAATAAGCATCTCTCGACAAATGACGAAATACAGATTTTGCTATAAAATTAATTGCAATCAGCCTGACTTAAAACTGTTTGTCTTCCTTATTTATCCACTTCAAATCAAGTTTCAACAATTAAAAATTTTTTGTAGTTTGAGAAAGAACAACTTAATCTTGAGCAATCAGTATAAAAAGAAGGTAAGCAAAGGTGCGAATGTCAAACCATACATGATCAAAACAGGGAGCGGAGGTGTTTGGCTGAGACAAGGTGTGAATGTCCACCCATAATTAATGAAAAGCGGGCAACAAGTAGGTTCGAATTCCCAACCATACATCATCAAAAGCAAGAGTGGATATGTTCAGCTACAAGAAGGTTTGAACGTCTGACCATAGTTTGTAAAAAGCGGGTAAGAAAAGGTTCGAATGCCCGAACATACACCATCAAAGGAGGGAGCGGAGGTGTTCCGCTGTAAGAAGGTGTGAATGTCCGACCATAGTTGGTAAAAAACGGGTAAGAAAAGGTTAAAATACCCGACTGTACACAATCAGTAGCGGGTGCGGAGTTGTTCGGCTACTAAAAGGTGTGAAAGTCCAACCATGGTTTGTAAAAAGCGGGTAAGAAAAGGTGCGAATGCCCGAAAATGTATGATCAAAAGAGGGAGCGGAGGTGTTCGGCTGCAAGAAGGTGTGAATGTACACCCATAATTACTGAAAAATGGGTAAGAAAAGGTGCGAATTTCCAACTATACATAATCAAAAGCAGGAGTGGATGTGTTCGGCTCCAAGAAGGGTTGAATGTCTGACCATAGTTTGTAAAAAGCAGGTAAGAAAAGGTTTGACTGCCCGAACATACACCATCAAAAGAGGGAGCGGAGGTGTTCCGCTGTAAGAAGGTGTGAATGTCCGACCATAGTTGGTAAAAAGCGGGTAAGAAAAGGTTAAAATACCCGACTGTACACAATCAATAGCGGGAGCGGAGTTGTTCGGCTACTAAAAGATGTGAAAGTCCGACTATGGTTTGTAAAAAGCGGGTAAGAAAAGGTGCTAATGCCCGACAATGTATGATCAAAAGAGGGAGTGGAGGTTTTCGGCTGTAAGAAGGTCTGAATGTCCAACTATAATTTGTAAAAACCGGGTAAGAAAAGGCTTGAAAGCCCGACTATACACCATCATAAGCGGGAGAGGAGGTGTTCAGCTGTAAGAAGGTGTGAATGTCCACCCATAATTACTGAAAAATGGGTAAGAAAAGGTGCGAATGCCCAAACATACATCATCAAAAGCAGGAGTGGATGTGTTGGGCTACAAGAAGGTTTGAAAGTCCGACCATGGTTTGTAAAAAACGGGTAAGAAAAGGTGCGAATGCCCGACAATGTATATTCAAAAGAGGGAGCGGAGGTTTTTGGCTACAAGAAGGTTTAAACGTCCGACCATAGTTTGTAAAAAGCGGGTAAGAAAAGGTTCAAATGCCTGACAATACACCATCAAAAGCGTGAGCGGAGGTGTTCCGCTGTAAGACGGTGTGAATGTCCGACCATAGTTGGTAAAAAGCGGGTAAGAAAAGGTTAAAATACCCGACTGTACACAATCAATAGCGGGAGCGGAGTTGTTCGGCTACAAGAAGGTGTGAAAGTCCAACCATGGTTTGTAAAAAGCTGCTAAGAAAAGGTTCGAATGCCCGAATATATACCATCAAAAGCGGAAGCGGAGGTGTTCGGCTGCAAGAAGGTGTGAACGTCCGACCAAAGTTTGTAAAAAGCAGTTAAGAAAAGGTTCGAATATCCAACCAAACATAATCAAAAGCGGGAGCAGAGCTGTTCGACTGCAAGTAGGTGTGAATGTCCAGCCATAATTACTCACAAACGGGTAAAAAAAGGTAGTATTGCCAGACCATACATGATCAAAACAGGGAGCTGAGGTGGTTCAGCACCAAGGTGTGAATGTCTGACTATAGTTTGTAAAAAGCGGGTAAGCTGCGAATGACCGACTAAATATCAACAAAAGGTCTTCGGATGCAAGTGGGTGTGAATATCCCACCATACAAGTATGGTGGAGAGGAAGCTGTGAACAGCCGACCATAGTTTGCAAAAAGCGGGTGAGACAAGGTGCGAATGTCCAACCATACATGATCAAAACAGGGAGCGGAGGTGTTTGGCTGTGACAAGGTGTGAATGTCCACCCAAAATTAATGAAAAGCGGGCAAAAAGTAGGTTTGAATGCCCAAGCATACATCATCAAAAGAAGGAGTGGATGTGTTCGGCTACAAGAAGGTTTGAATGTCCGAGCATAGTTTGTAAAAAGCGGGTAAGAAAAGGTTCGAATGCCCAAACAAACACCATCAAAAGAGGGAGCGGAGGTGTTTGGCTGTGACAAGGTGTGAATGTCCACCCAAAATTAATGAAAAGCGGGCAAAAAGTAGGTTTGAATGCCCAAGCATACATCATCAAAAGAAGGAGTGGATGTGTTCGGCTACAAGAAGGTTTGAATGTCCGAGCATAGTTTGTAAAAAGCGGGTAAGAAAAGGTTCGAATGCCCAAACAAACACCATCAAAAGAGGGAGCGGAGGTGTTCCGCTGTAAGAAGGTGTGAATGTCCGACCATAGTTGGTAAAAAGTGGGTAAGAAAAGGTTAAAATACCCGACTGTACACAATCAATAGGGGGAGCGGAGTTGTTCGGCTACAAGAAGGTGTGAAAGTCCAACCATGGTTTGTAAAAAGCTGGTAAGAAAAGGTTCGAATGCCCGAATATATACCATCAAAAGCGGAAGCGGAGGTGTTCGGCTGCAAGAAGGTGTGAACGTCCGACCAAAGTTTGTAAAAAGCACTTAAGAAAAGGTTCGAATATCCAACCAAACAAAATCAAAAGCGGGAGCAGAGCTGTTCGACTGCAAGTAGGTGTGAATGTCCAGCCATAATTACTCACAAACGGGTAAGAAAAGGTAGTATTGCCAGACCATACATGATCAAAACAGGGAGCTGAGGTGGTTCAGCACCAAGGTGTGAATGTCTGACTATAGTTTGTAAAAAGCGGGTACGATAAGGTGCGAATGCCTGACAATGTATAATCAAAAGAGGGAGCAGAGGTTTTCGGCTACAAGAAGGTTTGAACGTCTGACCATAGTTTGTAAAAAGCGGGTAAGAAAAGGTTCGAATGCCCGAACATACACCATCAAAGGAGGGAGCGGAGGTGTTCCGCTGTAAGAAGGTGTGAATGTCCGACCATAGTTGGTAAAAAACGGGTAAGAAAAGGTTAAAATACCCGACTGTACACAATCAGTAGCGGGTGCGGAGTTGTTCGGCTACTAAAAGGTGTGAAAGTCCGACCATGGTTTGTAAAAAGCGGGTAAGAAAAGGTGTGAATGCCCGAAAATGTATGATCAAAAGAGGGAGCGGAGGTGTTTGGCTGCAAGAAGGTGTGAATGTACACCCATAATTACTGAAAAATGGGTAAGAAAAGGTGCGAATGCCCAAATATACATAATCAAAAGCAGGAGTGGATGTGTTCGGCTCCAAGAAGGGTTGAATGTCTGACCATAGTTTGTAAAAAGCAGGTAAGAAAAGGTTTGACTGCCCGAACATACACCATCAAAAGAGGGAGCGGAGGTGTTCCGCTGTAAGAAGGTGTGAATGTCCGACCATAGTTGGTAAAAAGCGGGTAAGAAAAGGTTAAAATACCCGACTGTACACAATCAATAGCGGGAGCGGAGTTGTTCGGCTACTAAAAGATGTGAAAGTCCGACTATGGTTTGTAAAAAGCGGGTAAGAAAAGGTGCTAATGCCCGACAATGTATGATCAAAAGAGGGAGCAGAGGTATTCGGCTGCAAGAAGGTCTGAATGTCCAACCATAATTTGTATAAACCGGGAAGGAAAGTTTCGAAAGCCCGACTATACACCATCAAAAGCGGGAGCAGAGTGGTTCAGCTGCAAGAAGGTCTGAATGTCCATCAATAATTGCTTTAAAACATGAAAGAAAATTTTCGAATATCATCCGCACATGATCATAAGAAGGAGAGGAGGTGTTCAGCTGCAAGAAGGTGTGAATGTCCACCCATAATTCCTGAAAAATGGGTAAAAAAAGGTGCGAATGCCCAACCATACATTATCAAAAGCAGGTGTGAATGTCAGATCATAATTTGCAAAAAGCTGATGAGAAAGGGTGAGAATGCCCGACTATACACCATCAAATGCGGGAGCGGAGGTGTTCGGCTCTGAGTAGGTGTGAATGTCCGACCATAATTGCTGAAAAATGTGTTAGAAAAGGAAAGAATGCCGGACCATACATCATCAAAAGCGAGAGAGGTGGTGTTCGGCTGCAAAAAGGTGTAAATGTTCGACTAAAGTTTGTAAAAAGCGGGTAAGACATGGTGCGAATGCCTGACAAGGTATGATCAAAAGCAGGAGCGGAGGTGTTCAGCTGCAAGAAGGTCTAAATATCCATCAATAATTGCTAGAAAACATGAAAGAAAATTTTCGAAAATCAAACCGCACATGATCATAAGTGGGAGAGGAGGTGTTCAGCTGCAAGAAGGTGTGAATGTCCACCCATTATTCCTGACAAATGGGTAAGAAAAGGTGCGAATGCCAAACCATACATTATCAAAAGCAGGTGTGAATGTCAGATCATAATTTGCAAAAAGCTGATGAGAAAGGGTGAGAATGTCCGACTGCACACCATCAAATGCGGGAGCGGAGTTGTTCGGCTGTGAGTAGGTGTGAAACTCCGACCGTAATTTCTGAAAAATGTGTTAGAAAAGGTAAGAATGCCGGTCCATACATCATCAAAAGCGAGAGAGGTGGTGTTCGGCTGCAAGTAGGTGTGAATGTCCAGCCATAATTACTCACAAACGGGTAAGAAAAGGTAGTATTGCCAGACCATACATGATCAAAACAGGGAGCGGAGGTGGTTCAGCTGCAAGAAGGTGTGAATGTCTCACTAAAGTTCAAATATATTAACAAAAGCGGGAGGAGAGGTCTTCGGATGAGAGTGGTTGAGAATTTCCAACCATAATCTATAAAATTCGGTGAAAAAAAGGTGTGATAGAACACTAATAGGTGGAGCGGAAGTGTTCGGCTGCAAGAAGGTGTGAATGTCCGACTATATTTGGTGAAAAGCAGGTGAAGCAAGGTCTGAATGCCCAACCTTACATTATCAAAAGCGAGATCAGAGGTGTTTGGCTGCAAGAAGGCCATAGTTTGCCAAAAGCGGGTAAGCTGCGAATGACCAACTAAATATCAACAAAAGTGGGGGCGGAGGTCTTCGGATGCAACTGGGTGTGAACATCCCACCATACAAGTATGGTGGAGAGGAAGCTGTGAACAGCCGACCATAGTTTGCAAAAAGCGGGTGAGAAAAGGTGCGAATGTGCAACCATACATGATCAAAACAGGGAGCGGAGGTGTTTGGCTGTGACAAGGTGTGAATGTCCACCCAAAATTAATGAAAAGCGGGCAAAAAGTAGGTTTGAATGCCCAAGCATACATCATCAAAAGAAGGAGTGGATGTGTTCGGCTACAAGAAGGTTTGAATGTCCGAGCATAGTTTGTAAAAAGCGGGTAAGAAAAGGTTCGAATGCCCAAACAAACACCATCAAAAGAGGGAGCGGAGGTGTTTGGCTGTGACAAGGTGTGAATGTCCACCCAAAATTAATGAAAAGCGGGCAAAAAGTAGGTTTGAATGCCCAAGCATACATCATCAAAAGAAGGAGTGGATGTGTTCGGCTACAAGAAGGTTTGAATGTCCGAGTATAGTTTGTAAAAAGCGGGTAAGAAAAGGTTCGAATGCCCGAATATATACCATCAAAAGCGGAAGCGGAGGTGTTCGGCTGCAAGAAGGTGTGAACGTCCGACCAAAGTTTGTAAAAAGCAGTTAAGAAAAGGTTCGAATATCCAACCAAACAAAATCAAAAGCGGGAGCAGAGCTGTTCGACTGCAAGTAGGTGTGAATGTCCAGCCATAATTACTCACAAACGGGTAAGAAAAGGTAGTATTGCCAGACCATACATGATCAAAACAGGGAGCTGAGGTGGTTCAGCACCAAGGTGTGAATGTCTGACTATAGTTTGTAAAAAGCGGGTACGATAAGGTGCGAATGCCTGACAATGTATAATCAAAAGAGGGAGCAGAGGTTTTCGGCTACAAGAAGGTTTGAACGTCTGACCATAGTTTGTAAAAAGCGGGTAAGAAAAGGTTCGAATGCCCGAACATACACCATCAAAGGAGGGAGCGGAGGTGTTCCGCTGTAAGAAGGTGTGAATGTCCGACCATAGTTGGTAAAAAACGGGTAAGAAAAGGTTAAAATACCCGACTGTACACAATCAGTAGCGGGTGCGGAGTTGTTCGGCTACTAAAAGGTGTGAAAGTCCGACCATGGTTTGTAAAAAGCGGGTAAGAAAAGGTGCGAATGCCCGAAAATGTATGATCAAAAGAGGGAGCGGAGGTGTTTGGCTGCAAGAAGGTGTGAATGTACACCCATAATTACTGAAAAATGGGTAAGAAAAGGTGCGAATGCCCAAATATACATAATCAAAAGCAGGAGTGGATGTGTTCGGCTCCAAGAAGGGTTGAATGTCTGACCATAGTTTGTAAAAAGCAGGTAAGAAAAGGTTTGACTGCCCGAACATACACCATCAAAAGAGGGAGCGGAGGTGTTCCGCTGTAAGAAGGTGTGAATGTCCGACCATAGTTGGTAAAAAGCGGGTAAGAAAAGGTTAAAATACCCGACTGTACACAATCAATAGCGGGAGCGGAGTTGTTCGGCTACTAAAAGATGTGAAAGTCCGACTATGGTTTGTAAAAAGCGGGTAAGAAAAGGTGCTAATGCCCGACAATGTATGATCAAAAGAGGGAGCAGAGGTATTCGGCTGCAAGAAGGTCTGAATGTCCAACCATAATTTGTATAAACCGGGAAGGAAAGTTTCGAAAGCCCGACTATACACCATCAAAAGCAGGAGCAGAGTGGTTCAGCTGCAAGAAGGTCTGAATGTCCATCAATAATTGCTTTAAAACATGAAAGAAAATTTTCGAATATCATCCGCACATGATCATAAGAAGGAGAGGAGGTGTTCAGCTGCAAGAAGGTGTGAATGTCCACCCATAATTCCTGAAAAATGGGTAAAAAAAGGTGCGAATGCCCAACCATACATTATCAAAAGCAGGTGTGAATGTCAGATCATAATTTGCAAAAAGCTGATGAGAAAGGGTGAGAATGCCCGACTATACACCATCAAATGCGGGAGCGGAGGTGTTCGGCTCTGAGTAGGTGTGAATGTCCGACCATAATTGCTGAAAAATGTGTTAGAAAAGGAAAGAATGCCGGACCATACATCATCAAAAGCGAGAGAGGTGGTGTTCGGCTGCAAAAAGGTGTAAATGTTCGACTAAAGTTTGTAAAAAGCGGGTAAGACATGGTGCGAATGCCTGACAAGGTATGATCAAAAGCAGGAGCGGAGGTGTTCAGCTGCAAGAAGGTCTAAATGTCCATCAATAATTGCTAGAAAACATGAAAGAAAATTTTCGAAAATCAAACCGCACATGATCATAAGTGGGAGAGGAGGTGTTCAGCTGCAAGAAGGTGTGAATGTCCATCCATTATTCCTGACAAATGGGTAAGAAAAGGTGCGAATGCCAAACCATACATTATCAAAAGCAGGTGTGAATGTCAGATCATAATTTGCAAAAAGCTGATGAGAAAGGGTGAGAATGTCCGACTGCACACCATCAAATGCGGGAGCGGAGTTGTTCGGCTGTGAGTAGGTGTGAAACTCCGACCGTAATTTCTGAAAAATGTGTTAGAAAAGGTAAGAATGCCGGTCCATACATCATCAAAAGCGAGAGAGGTGGTGTTCGGCTGCAAGTAGGTGTGAATGTCCAGCCATAATTACTCACAAACGGGTAAGAAAAGGTAGTATTGCCAGACCATACATGATCAAAACAGGGAGCGGAGGTGGTTCAGCTGCAAGAAGGTGTGAATGTCTCACTAAAGTTCAAATATATTAACAAAAGCGGGAGGAGAGGTCTTCGGATGAGAGTGGTTGAGAATTTCCAACCATAATCTATAAAATTCGGTGAAAAAAAGGTGTGATAGAACACTAATAGGTGGAGCGGAAGTGTTCGGCTGCAAGAAGGTGTGAATGTCCGACTATATTTAGTGAAAAGCAGGTGAAGCAAGGTCTGAATGCCCAACCTTACATTATCAAAAGCGAGATCAGAGGTGTTTGGCTGCAAGAAGGCCATAGTTTGCCAAAAGCGGGTAAGCTGCGAATGACCAACTAAATATCAACAAAAGTGGGGGCGGAGGTCTTCGGATGCAACTGGGTGTGAACATCCCACCATAGAAGTATGGTGGAGAGGAAGCTGTGAACAGCCGACCATAGTTTGCAAAAAGCGGGTGAGAAAAGGTGCGAATGTGCAACCATACATGATCAAAACAGGGAGCGGAGGTGTTTGGCTGTGACAAGGTGTGAATGTCCACCCACAATTAATGAAAAGCGGGCAAAAAGTAGGTTTGAATGCCCAACCATACATCATCAAAAGCAGGAGTGGATATGTTCGGCTACAAGAAGGTTTGAACGTCTGACCATAGTTTGTAAAAAGCGGGTAAGAAAAGGTTCGAATGCCCAAACATACACCATCAAAAGAGGGAGCGGAGGTGTTCCGCTGTAAGAAGGTGTGAATGTCCGACCATAGTTGGTAAAAAGTGGGTAAGAAAAGGTTAAAATACCCGACTGTACACAATCAATAGGGGGAGCGTAGTTGTTCTGCTACAAGAAGTTGTGAAAGTCCAACCATGGTTTGTAAAAAGCGGGTAAGAAAAGGTGCGAATGCCCGAAAATGTATGATCAAAAGAGGGAGCGGAGGTGTTCGGCTGCAAGAAGGTGTGAATGTACACCCATAATTACTGAAAAATGGGTAAGAAAAGGTGCGAATGCCCAACTATACATAATCAAAAGCGGAAGCGGAGGTGTTCGGCTGCAAGAAGGTGTGAACGTCCGACCAAAGTTGGCAAAAAGCAGTAAAGAAAAGGTTCGAATATCCAAACATAATTAAAAGCGAGAGAGATTGTGTTCAGCTGCAAGTAGGTGTGAATATCCAGCCATAATTACTCACAAACGGGTAAGAAAATGTAGTATTGCCAGACCATACATGATCAAAACAGGGAGCGGAGGTGGTTTAGCTGCAAAAAGGGGTGAATGTCCAACTAAAGTTCAAATATATTAACAAAAGCGGGAGGAGAGGTCTTCGGATTAGAGTGGTTGAAATTTCCAACCATAATCTATAAAATGCGGTGAAAAAAAAAAGGTGTGAAGGAATGAATTTTATAGCAAAATCCGAAATCATGCATAACTCCGCAAAAGGAACGTATTGCTCAACCAAAGGGATGCTTCTTTCTCATTCAGGGTAATATGAGGAACTTTATGCTTGATACATTTTAGACACGGATAACTATGAAGGACAAAGCAATTTTAACTTGGTTTGAGCAAAGCAATTCATTTTATAGGAAAATCCGAAATCGTGCAGTACTCATGAAAGTAAGCTTATTCTCGGATTCCTGATCCTCCAGTGTTGCTCTTTCCTATACTGCAAAATACAGCCTTGTTCTTTGTTGAAATCGATATAGACATTGATAAATATGAAGGACAAAGCAGTTTCCACTTTGTTTGAGTGAAGGAAATAATTTTATAGCAAAATCCCAAATCAAGCAGAACGTATGAAAATAAGCGTGTTTTCGGATTCCTGATCCTTCAGTGTTGCTATTTCTTCTACAGCAAAATACAATGTTGTTCTTTGTTGAAGTCAATCTAGACATTGATAAATATGAAGGACAAAGCAGTTTTAACATAGTTTGAGTAAAGGAATTCATTTTATACATAAAATCCCAAATCATGCAGAACGTATGAAAAGAAGCTTATTCTCGGATTCCTGTTCCTTCAAGTGTTGCTCTTTCTACTACTGCAAAATACAATGTTGTTCTTTGTTGAAGTAAATCTAGACATTGATAAATATGAAGGACAAAGCAGTTTTCACTTGGTTTGAGTGAAGGAATTCATTTTATACATAAAATCCCAAATCATTCAAAACGTATGAAAAGAAGCTTATTCTCGGATTCCTGATCCTTCAGTGTTGCTTTTTCTTCTACTGCAAAATACAATGTTGTTCTTTGTTGAAGTCGATCTAGACATTGATAAATATGAAGGACAAAGCAGTTTTAACTTGGTTTGAGTGAAGGAATTCATTTAATACATAAAATCCCAAATCATGCAGAACGTATGAAAATAAGCTTATTCTCGGATTACTGATCCTTCAGTGATGCTCTTTCTTCTACTGCAAAATCCAGTGTTGTTCTTTGTTGAAGTCAATCTAGACATTGATAAATATGAAGGACAAAGCAGTTTTCACTTGGTTTGAGTGAAGGATTTGCAGCTGAAAACCTCCCGCTCCCGCTTTTGATTGTGTATAGTCGGGCTTTCGAGCCTTTTCTTACCCGGTTTTTAGAAATTATGGTTAGACATTCAGACCTTGCAGCCGAAGACCTCCACTCCCTCTTTTGATCATACATTGTCGGGCATTCGCACCTTGTCTTACCCGCTTTTTACAAACTATAGTCAGACATTCACATCTTGCAGCTGAACCACCTCAGCTCCCTGTTTTGATCATGTATGGTCTGGCAATACTACCTTTTCTTACCCGTTTGTGAGTAATTATGGCTGGACATTCACACCTACTTGCAGTCGAACAGCTCTGCTCTCGCTTTTGATGGTATATATTCGGGCATTCGAACCTTTTCTTAACTGCTTTTTGCAAACTTTGGTCGGACGTTCACACCTTCTTGCAGCCGAACACCTCCGCTTCCGCTTTTGATGGTATATATTCGGGCATTCGAACCTTTTCTTAGCAGCTTTTTACAAACCATGGTTGAACTTTCACACCTTCTTGTAGCCGAACACCTCCGCTCCCGCTTTTGATGGTGTATAGTCAGGCATTTGAACCTTTTCTTTCCCGCTTTTTACAAACTATGGTCGGACATTCAAACCTTCTTGTAGCCGAAAACCTCCGCTCCCTCTTTTGATCATACATTGTCGGGCATTCGCACCTTTTCTTACCCGTTTTTTACAAACCATGGTCGGACTGTCACACATTCTTGTAGCCAAACACATCCGCTCCCGCTATTGATTGTGTACAGTCGGGTATTTTAACCTTTTCTTACCCGTTTTTTACCAACTATGGTCGGACATTCACACCTTCTTACAGCGGAACACCTCCGCTCCCTCTTTTGATGTTGTATGTTTGGGCATTCGAACCTTTTCTTACCCGCTTTTTACAAACTATGCTCGGACATTCAAACCTTCTTGTAGCCGAACACATCCACTCCTGCTTTTGATGATGTATGGTTGGGCATTCAAACCTACTTGTTGCCCGCTTTTCATTAATTTTTGTGGACATTCACACCTTGTCACAGCCAAACACCTCCGCTCCCTGTTTTGATCATGTATGGTTGGACATTCGCTCCTTTTCTCACCCGTTTTTTGCCAACTATGGTCGGCTGTTCACAGCTTCCTCTCCACCATACTTGGTGGGATATTCACACCCACTTGCATCTGAAGACCTTTTGTTGATATTTAGTCGGTCATTCGCAGCTTACCCGCTTTTGGCAAACTATGGCCTTCATGCAGCCAAACACCTCTGATCTCGCTTTTGATGATGTAAGGTTGGGCATTCAGACCTTGCTTCACCTGCTTTTCACCAAATATAGTCGGACATTCACACCTTCTTGCAGCCGAACACTTCCGCTCCACCTTTTAGTGTTCTATCACACCTTTTTTTTCACCGCATTTTATAGATTATGGTTGGAAATTCTCAACCACTCTCATCCGAAGACCTCTCCTCCCGCTTTTGTTAATATATTTGAACTTTAGTGAGACATTCACACCTTCTTGCAGCTGAACCACCTCCGCTCCCTGTTTTGATCATGTATGGTCTGGCAATACTACCTTTTCTTACCCGTTTGTTAGTAATTATGGCTGGACATTCACACCTACTTGCAGCCGAACACCACCTCTCCCGCTTTTGATGATGTATGGACGGGCATTCTTACCTTTTCTAACACATTTTTCAGCAATTATGGTCGGAGATTCACACTTACTCACAGCCGAACAACTCCGCTCCCGCATTTGATGGTGTATAGTCGGGCATTCTCACCCTTTCTCATCAGCTTTTTGCAAATTATGATCTGACATTCACACCTGCTTTTGATAATGTATGGTTTGGCATTCGCACCTTTTCTTACCCATTTTTCAGTAATTATGGGTGGACATTCACACCTTCTTGCAGCTGAACACCTCCTCTCCCGCTATTGATTGTGTACAGTCGGGTATTTTAACCTTTTCTTACCCGCTTTTTACCAAATATGGTCGGACATTCACACCGTCTTACAGCGGAACACCTCTGCTCCCGCTTTTGATGGTGTATAGTCAGGCATTTGAACCTTTTCTTACCCGCTTTTTACAAACTATGGTCGGACATTCAAACCTTCTTGTAGCCGAAAACCTCCGCTCCCTCTTTTGATTATACATTGTTGGGCATTCGCACCTTATTTACAAACTATAGTCAGACATTCACACCTTGCAGCTGAGCCACCTCAGCTCCCTGTTTTGATAGTGTATGTTCGGGCATTCGAACCTATTCTTACCCCCTTTTTACAAACTATGCTCGGAGATTCACACCTACTCACAGCCGAACAACTCCGCTCCCGCATTTGATAATGTCTTGTCCGGCATTCTAGTCTCTTCTAACACATTTTTCAGCAATTATGGTTGGACATTCACACCTACTCACAGCCGAACACTTCCGCTCCCACATTTGATGGTGTATAGCCGGGCATTTTCACCCTTTCTCATCAGCTTTTTGCAAATTATGATCTGACATTCACACCTACTTGCAGTCGAACAGCTCTGCTCCCGCTTTTGATTATGTTTGGTTGGATATTCGAACCTTTTCTTAACTGCTTTTTACAAACTTTGGTCGGACGTTCACACCTTCTTGCAGCCGAACACATCCACTTCCGCTTTTGATGGTATATATTCGGGCATTCGAACCTTTTCTTAGCAGCTTTTTACAAACCATGGTTGAACTTTCACACCTTCTTGTAGCCGAACACCTCCGCTCCCGCTTTTGATGGTGTATAGTCAGGCATTTGAACCTTTTCTTTCCCGCTTTTTACAAACTATGGTCGGACATTCAAACCTTCTTGTAGCCGAAAACCTCCGCTCCCTCTTTTGATCATACATTGTCGGGCATTCGCACCTTTTCTTACCCGTTTTTTACAAACCATGGTCGGACTGTCACACATTCTTGTAGCCAAACACATCCGCTCCCGCTATTGATTGTGTACAGTCGGGTATTTTAACCTTTTCTTACCCGTTTTTTACCAACTATGGTCGGACATTCACACCTTCTTACAGCGGAACACCTCCGCTCCCTCTTTTGATGTTGTATGTTTGGGCATTCGAACCTTTTCTTACCCGCTTTTTACAAACTATGCTCGGACATTCAAACCTTCTTGTAGCCGAACACATCCACTCCTGCTTTTGATGATGTATGGTTGGGCATTCAAACCTACTTGTTGCCCGCTTTTCATTAATTTTTGTGGACATTCACACCTTGTCACAGCCAAACACCTCCGCTCCCTGTTTTGATCATGTATGGTTGGACATTCGCTCCTTTTCTCACCCGTTTTTTGCCAACTATGGTCGGCTGTTCACAGCTTCCTCTCCACCATACTTGGTGGGATATTCACACCCACTTGCATCTGAAGACCTTTTGTTGATATTTAGTCGGTCATTCGCAGCTTACCCGCTTTTGGCAAACTATGGCCTTCATGCAGCCAAACACCTCTGATCTCGCTTTTGATGATGTAAGGTTGGGCATTCAGACCTTGCTTCACCTGCTTTTCACCAAATATAGTCGGACATTCACACCTTCTTGCAGCCGAACACTTCCGCTCCACCTTTTAGTGTTCTATCACACCTTTTTTTTCACCGCATTTTATAGATTATGGTTGGAAATTCTCAACCACTCTCATCCGAAGACCTCTCCTCCCGCTTTTGTTAATATATTTGAACTTTAGTGAGACATTCACACCTTCTTGCAGCTGAACCACCTCCGCTCCCTGTTTTGATCATGTATGGTCTGGCAATACTACCTTTTCTTACCCGTTTGTTAGTAATTATGGCTGGACATTCACACCTACTTGCAGCCGAACACCACCTCTCCCGCTTTTGATGATGTATGGACGGGCATTCTTACCTTTTCTAACACATTTTTCAGCAATTATGGTCGGAGATTCACACTTACTCACAGCCGAACAACTCCGCTCCCGCATTTGATGGTGTATAGTCGGGCATTCTCACCCTTTCTCATCAGCTTTTTGCAAATTATGATCTGACATTCACACCTGCTTTTGATAATGTATGGTTTGGCATTCGCACCTTTTCTTACCCATTTTTCAGTAATTATGGGTGGACATTCACACCTTCTTGCAGCTGAACACCTCCTCTCCCGCTATTGATTGTGTACAGTCGGGTATTTTAACCTTTTCTTACCCGCTTTTTACCAAATATGGTCGGACATTCACACCGTCTTACAGCGGAACGCCTCTGCTCCCGCTTTTGATGGTGTATAGTCAGGCATTTGAACCTTTTCTTACCCGCTTTTTACAAACTATGGTCGGACATTCAAACCTTCTTGTAGCCGAAAACCTCCGCTCCCTCTTTTGATTATACATTGTTGGGCATTCGCACCTTATTTACAAACTATAGTCAGACATTCACACCTTGCAGCTGAGCCACCTCAGCTCCCTGTTTTGATAGTGTATGTTCGGGCATTCGAACCTATTCTTACCCCCTTTTTACAAACTATGCTCGGAGATTCACACCTACTCACAGCCGAACAACTCCGCTCCCGCATTTGATAATGTCTTGTCCGGCATTCTAGTCTCTTCTAACACATTTTTCAGCAATTATGGTTGGACATTCACACCTACTCACAGCCGAACACTTCCGCTCCCACATTTGATGGTGTATAGCCGGGCATTTTCACCCTTTCTCATCAGCTTTTTGCAAATTATGATCTGACATTCACACCTACTTGCAGTCGAACAGCTCTGCTCCCGCTTTTGATTATGTTTGGTTGGATATTCGAACCTTTTCTTAACTGCTTTTTACAAACTTTGGTCGGACGTTCACACCTTCTTGCAGCCGAACACATCCACTTCCACTTTTGATGGTATATATTCGGGCATTCGAACCTTTTCTTACCCGCTTTTTACAAACCGTGGTCGGACTTTCACACCTTCTTGTAGCCAAACAACTCCGCTCCCGCTATTGATTGTGTACAGTCGGGTATTTTAACCTTTTCTTACCCGCTTTTTACCAACTATGGTCGGACATTTACACCTTCTTACAGCGGAACACCTCCGCTCCCTCTTTTGATGGTCTATGTTCGGGCATTCGAACCTTTTCTTACCCGCTTTTTACAAACTATGGTCGGACATTCAAACTTTCTTGTAGCCGAACACATCCACTCCTGCTTTTGATGATGTATGGTTGGGCATTTTCACCTTTTCTTACCCATTTTTCAGTAATTATGGGTGGACATTCACACCTTCTTGCAGCTGAACAACTCCTCTCCTGCTTATGATCATGTGCGGTTTGATATTTGAAAATTTTCTTTCATTTTTTAAAGCAATTATTGATGGACATTCAAATCTTCTTGTAGCCGAACACATCCACTCCTGCTTTTGATGATGTATGGTAAGCTTTTCTTACCCGCTTTTTACAAACTATGGTCGGACATTCAAACCTTCTTGTAGCCAAAACCCTCCGCTCCCTCTTTTGATCATACATTGTTGGGCATTCGCACCTTATCTTACCCGCTTTTTACAAACTATAGTCAGACATTCATACCTTGCAGCTGAACCACCTCCGCTCCCTGTTTTGATCATGTATGGTCTGGCAATACTACCTTTTCTTACCCGTTTGTGAGTAATTAATCCCAAAATATTGAGCATAAAATAAGTCTTTATGCTGATGATGTATTACTTTTCCTTCAGAACTCACAGACGTCTCTCAGTCACACGATCACACTCATAAATAAATTCTCAGCACTTTCTGACTACTCTATCAACTGGTCTAAGACCACAGTTCTGCCCATTAACTGTAGGGTCCATAATATACCTGCGATCACTTTACAGTCAGGAAATATTAGATATTTAGGCATAAACATTTCCTCCAGGCTCTCAGAGCTAACAAAGCTAAATTATGTGCAATTATTAAAGACAGTAGAGGACGATCTCTCGTTGGAAGTCCTTACCTATATCACTTATGGGGAGAGTTACATCCATTAAAATGATGATACTACCAAAAGTTAACTATTTGTTCTCAATGATCCCCATAAAACCATCTGCTACTTGGTTTAAGTCACTAGATTCATGCATCTCCAAATTTCTGTGGAAAAACAAACCACCACGTATTAGTTTAAAAACCCTACAGAAGACCAAGGACAGTGGTGGATTAGATTTACCTAATTTTCAGCACTATTCCTTAGACAATAGGTTACAATATATATCAAAATGGTTTAAACCTTGTTGTTGTCACAGTTCCCAGAGACGTTGTAATCGTTGAGGATTCTATATTCACCCCCTCATTAGAGGCACGTAATGCAGATTGATGACACTGAATCTTCTTCTCTGTTCATTGCTGGCATCATTCCCAGCATCGTAAGTGTTCGTGGCATTGTTAGCCTCTTCTTCTGGATCTTGATATCGAGAATCCTTTTGTATTTCTGGTTTGTCAGTCCTCTGTCTTCGTTCACCGGAGTCTTTGTCTTTTTGTCCTTGAGTTTGGTGATTTTTTCTTCTTTTGATGCCTTGACACAATGTGACAGGTGATACCACGTGGGAGATCCTGTAACTTGGATTGCTGTCCCTGTGCTGCGAAATGGCTGTGCTGCTCAAATGGTCTCTCCTTCATCATGGTTACATGCTGCCATTCCGACATCTCGCCATTCCGACATGGGTCTCCAATTGTCGGAATGGCGACACTTAATTTTTTATCAAACGTCCCACCATTCCGACACTTTTTTCCTCCTATGGTCGGAATGGCGGTATGTTTTTTGTTTTTTTTAACATACCGCCATTCCGACAGTTCCTTTTAATAGCCTATTTTTTACCCAAAACATTTTGCACTAATGATATGCCGGCGCAAATACGCCCTAAAGTTTGGCGCACAAGCTTTGCACATGCAGAGGCCACAGCCTCGCAAACAAACTTTAATAATCTATTATCAAAATCCCCTGAATTTCAAATATAAAAATACAGATATTAATATAACTCTGGCGAGACTGAAACTGATTAAGCAGAAATACAGTGTCAGTGAGCTGTCACAGCAGCCAGCTGGAGCGGAGCTCTCCACAGAGCCCATGCGTCTTTTGCACGCTGTCATCATATGCAAAAGTAATAATTGCAATTACAGATATCACGGCTACTGCACAGGACACAGTTGCGAGCACTCTGCCTTGCCTTGCCAATAGAAGAAGATAGAAATGACAGCATAGAACGTATAAAACACAACAAAATGCAGTAAAAACGTTTATTCATGTTATTCACGTGATTTATGAGTACTCACTCCAATTTTGGGAAGCGCGGATGGGTTTTGCGCATTTGGCACAAACACACAGCCGCAACGGTTGTAGCTTTATACAGCCTGTTGATATCTTAAGGACCTAACTGGTCACACCTGGGACTAAATGTCATGTAGAGATTGTTTTTACATGACATTACAGCTGAACATATAGCTTTCATCCACAAACCAACGTGGGAGAGCCCGAAGACGCATGTGCCAGACGCACATAGGCATGCGTAAAACCAATTTTGACCACTTCATACTGTTTATTTGCTTTCTTTTAGTTAACTTTCGTTTCTTTTGGATTCTTGTGCGTGTTATGGAGCCGTTTTGGTCCATGTTTGTAAGCCTTTTTTTCCTGGATTAAATTTTCGGAAGTTGAAACAAGTGGCATTGGAGTGTGTGATTGAAAACCACCGCGGACTGCTTCTCCTCCTCCAGTTGCCGAGACTTTGTGTTTTTAATAACGCTTGTCTATAAACATGTTAAACATATAAATTGCATGAACAGAAAGAAGGGACTCACCTGTTGAGTAACACACATTTCCTTATACGGAAAGCCTTGTCGGAATGGTGGGACATTTGAACGTCAGAATAGCGGGATGTCGCAATGGTGGGATGTCGGAATGGTGGGACGTTTGCATGTCGGAATGGTGGTATGTCGGAATGGTGGGATGTCGGAATAGCGGGATGTCGGAATGGCGGGATTTCGGAATGGGTGTTGCCACCCCCTTCATCATATACACAGTTATTTATACATCACCTTCCACCATGAAGCGTTGTCCCTTTTTGTTTCTCTCTTTGTTCTTAAAATGCTGTTATGCATGTCTAAACCAATCCATTAAATTAGATCATTTTGGCAGTAAAGCGATCTACAATGTGCTTGGTCGCAAAGCTGCTCATCTGTGGTAAACAGCTCTTCAGAAAGGCATTCTTCAATTGATTTCACTAATTCTATGTAATAATTTTGTGGTTTCCTACAAAACTACACTTCTTCTCCCATCTGTCTGAGTATTTAATATTGTCTGGGTCCCGTTAAAACATGTATTTTTCCCATCTAATTCCTTGTTTGCTTTAAAACAAGTATTCCCCATTTTCTATCCCTTCAGTAGCCAACCAGTTTGTATGGAGTACACTGGAGCAACTTGACTGATCAGTAAAACACTGCTTTTGTTGTCACCGCAAGGCTTCCCCCGTCGGTTGTTTCACTGAGACACTACTGAGTAACTATAACTCAACACAGTTTATACACATAACATTCATATACATACTAACAAACAAACAAACAATTATTTATCGCAATTTTCTCATCTCTGTTTGAACGTACACCCAGGTAAATATTCCTGTAGTCTTCTCATACCGACTATGGACCCATTCATTGTTTAACTTCACTGTTTTGCAAATCCTAATTGAATATTACACATTGACATTGAACTTTACTTGATAAGCAGGTCTTCATTGCATTCAGCAGCCTATATGTGAGCATCTATGTGTAAGCTGTTCTTCTTTGCATTTATCAGCAGCAAGCAATTCTTCATTGCACATGCATATGAAAATAGTAAAACAATTCCAATGCGTTAGCGAAACCTTCTATATCAGGAGTGTCCATCATGATGCTGGGAATAGAACCTCTTTCCCAGAATAGTTCAACCTTCATTACTCAACTGATCATAACTCCGCAATGAACACATTTCAAAGTATCATTCCTCTACATATATTCAAAAATCTATGTGTAAATGTTTAATATTTCTTATATTTGTTGATGTCATTCTGTGTGCATGTGGCCTAAACCCAATCTCTGTGTGGCAATTTTAATTTAAACAAGTTGAACTCTGCCTCTGATCATTTAAAAAAGGTGTGTACCAATATCAACCTTTCTCAGGTAATTACTGATCCTACAAAACCAAAGAGATCCTTCAAGGTTGTCCCTGATTGGCTCAATCTTAACAAATCAAAGGTAGAAAATCCGCAGTATCTGAACTTGGTGTTAGTTATCACTGCTCAATAGCCTGTATCAGAATTGCAAAAATGAAAACATTAGGTCCACGCTTGGTATCCAGATCCTGAAACATCTCCATGAGCAGGCTTTTTTTTAACTGATCTGTTGAATAGTTATATGACACTGTTAAAATCCCAGATGAAGATCTAGCACTTGACCATTTTTGTAAATCTTCTAATTCCATAGTTGATAAACACGCCCCTTTTAAAAAGTATAGAACTTAGAACAGGTCTATCCCTGGCTTTCGGCAGAACTGTCTTCTTTACTTTTTTTTCCCCTTGTCCTGTTCAGCATTATGTCAGAAGAATTGTAGTCTGAATACCTATGATGCCAAACAGATTTGTTTTGCCAAGGGAAGTTTTATAAATGTAAAGCTCCCCTTGATGCCCATTTATTTATTTCTTTTTACAATATATGACATGAACTGAACTGAACCGGACCGGGGGACAAGGAAAGAAGAAGAGGAAAGAAGAGGAAACAGAAAAAAAATAGAAACAAAAACCAGACAACCAGCTGCTACACCTGTAAAAAACAAAACAGACAACAATCCATGGCCTATGAGGGGAATCCAGCCTTAGCGCCAAGAGGAGCACCTGAAAGCAGACAAGCAGAGAAAAAACAAACACACAAACAAACAAAAACAAGCACAAGAAGCGGCAATCGCATACAACACAGCTGTGGATATAGATGACCTGAGATGACATGATAATACATCAACTGCTTAGTGACCATGCTACTGGACTAATGAATGTGTGTGTGTGTGTGTGAGAACATGCAACACCCATGGCACAGGACCTACATGATAACCGTGCTTAGTTATGAGTGTATAAGCGTACAGGGCCACAATCCACAGCCCCCCAAACAATCAGAAGCAGGCAGAGAGGGCCACAAGACCCAGGCCACCAGCAGCCCCCACAGAGCACAGAACCCAGGTAGCCCACCGCAGGGGCAACCACGCATCCACCCAGAAGACTGCAGAGGAAGCCCCCGGAAAGAGCCC
This sequence comes from Leuresthes tenuis, assembly GCF_036924035.1. NCBI lineage: Eukaryota > Metazoa > Chordata > Actinopteri > Atheriniformes > Atherinopsidae > Leuresthes > Leuresthes tenuis. The sequence goes on along the minus strand of NW_027325365.1, from coordinate 31,989,354 downwards.
CCATAAGCATAGGGCAGAGGCACTCCGGGAACCAGGGGCAACAGCCCACCGACCCCGCCAGGCCCCAGCCGCCCAGACATGGGCCGTGCACTGGACCTGGGCCCCAGGAGCCCGAGCGCCCCCAAACCCCCCGGCAGAGGCCCCACCCAATACCCAGGAGGGCCAAGCGCCCCAGACAGCCACAAAGTGGGTCAGCGCCTGCCCCAGCGCCCCTGGCCAAGTGCCCTGGGAGTCAAGACGTGCCCACAGGTGGGTGAAGTCGCGAGCAGTGGGGAGAGGCAACGCTGATGCCCCATCGGGAGAAACACAGGCAGGCCAGGCGACAGCAAGTCCCAGATCCAGGCCCAATCATTACCACACACACTTTCACGTCCCATACATCCACACATCCACACATCCTACCTCCCTCGACTCTGCTGGGGTGTAGTGCAGCGGGCACACCAGGAGGCCAGCAACCCCCCAGCCACCACAGACCCCGAACCAGCAGAACAATTAATTAATCCTCCTGGCCCCTCCTGCCCCGAGCAGACACCAGGAAGCAGGGGTGTGCGAAGAAGACCCCTCCCCTCACCCTTCTGGCTCTTCAATATTTTCTAATAGTGAGCAATTAAAATTGAGGGGCAGCCAAACTTGTAGAACTGGGAGCGCGGCACTCTGGGCAGCCTACATACCCAAAGAGCCCCGCCCACCAGATGCCACTCAGTGTAACCACCCCCCAAGACCTAATGTGTGTGTGTGAGTGTGTTTGATAAGTACTAATGTCTAAGGTGTAATTAAAACAGGGGCAGGGAACTGCAGAGTGCAACCAAAGGGGACCACCTACGTGGCCCCATCCACTACACCCCACCGAACACACACGCCCCCAAAACCCTTCATGTGTGAGTGTGTGCTGTGTACAGGAGCCAGAAGGGAGAGGGGTATGGGGATATATACCGGGGGAGCTACTCTCCCCCAGAGAGGGCAGCCAGGGACTGGCTGCAATAGGCATCCCCGCTACCTGGGAGCCAGCAATGGGCAGGAGGGCCTGATGTCCACCAGGCTCGGGGCCTGCAGCGACCATATTCCGGGAGCTACTGTACCCCCAGAAGGTACCCATCCCGCCCCACCCCACTCAACCCAACCCCACCCCGGAGGACCTCTACAAAAAACAAACAAACAAACCACCCGGTCACACCAGTCGCAGCAGCCCGGGCCTGAGACCCACCATCACCCAGCAACCCACCACCACCACTATGTGATAAAACTAATCAGAGGGGACCAGAGAGAATGAAATTCAGCCAATTGATGTTTTGAGGAGGCAGACATTGTTTCCATGCTAATATAATCTAAAAGAAAATTTCTAAACTGGTTAATACACAGATTGTTCTTCGCTTTCCAGTTCATGAGAATAGTTTTCTTTGCGATACATAACACTGTGACAACCATGTGTGCTGAGTTAATTTCCATGTTGATGTTGTCTAAGTCACCCAGTATGCACAGTGTGGGGCATGCAGGGATGCTACACTTTAGCCATGTTGATAGGTCCTCACAGACTTCAAGCCAGAACTTCTGGACAGGCGCAGAAAACCACAAAGCGTGTACATAATCATCAGGTGTGTTATCTGTGCAATGTGAGCAGATGTTTGAGTGTGTTAGACCCATCCTGAACATCCTTTGTCCTGTATAGTGTGTTCTATGAAGGATTTTGTATTGTATGAGCTGTAAATTAGGATTTCGAGTCTTTATGAAGGTGTTCAAACATATTTGTGGTTAGAAGCTATGACCAGAACTGATGGATAAATCTGCCTCCCATTTTGAGGATGGAAGAGACATTGTGTCATCTATCTTAGACAATAATTTATATATTTTTGATAGTAGTTTTGGGGTACAGATGCTTAGAAATTCTGCTACCCTAGTCGGGGGTTGTAAGTCTGGTTGGTGGAGGATATATCCATCCATCCATCATCTGCCGCTTATCCGGGGGTCGGGTCGCGGGGGCAGCAGCTTGAGCAGAGAAACCCAGACGTCTCTGTCCCCGGCCACTTCCTCCAGCTCTTCCGGGGGGACCCCGAGGCGTTCCCAGGCCAGCCGAGAGACATAGTCTCTCCAACGTGTCCTGGGTCTCCCCCGGGGTCTCCTCCCAGTGGGACGTGCCCGGAACACCTCCCCAGGGAGGCGCCCAGGGGGCATCCTAACCAGATGCCCGAGCCACCTCATCTGACTCCTCTCAATGCGGAGGAGCAGCGGTTCTACTCCGAGCCCCTCCCGGATGACTGAGCTTCTCACCCTATCTCTAAGGGAGAGCCCAGACACCCTGCGGAGGAAACCCATTTCGGCCGCTTGTATTCGCGATCTTGTTCTTTCGGTCACTACCCACAACTCGTGACCATAGGTGAGGATGGGAACGTAGATTGACCAGTAAGTAGAGGCACCGGTCATACAGAGACCGAACGGCCCCTATCAAGGGGTCCGGCACTCCATATTCCCGGAGCACCCCCCACAGGACTCCACGAGGGACACGGTCGAACGCTTTCTCCAAGTCCACAAAACACATGTAGACTGGTTGGGCGAACTCCCATGCACCCTCCAGGATCCTGCCGAGGGTATAGAGCTGGTCCACTGTTCCACGGTCAGGACGAAAGCCACACCGCATCTCCTGAATCCGAGGCTCGATTATCCGACGGATCCTCCTCTCCAATACCCCCGAATAGACCTTACCAGGGAGGCTGAGGAGTGTGATACCCCTATAGTTAGAACACACCCTCCGGTCCCCCTTTTTAAAGAGGGGGACCACCACCCCAATCTGCCAGTCCAGAGGCACTGTCCCCGATGTCCACGCGATACTGCAGAGGCGTGTCAGCCAAGACAGCCCTACAACATCCAGAGCCTTGAGAAACTCAGGACGGACCTCATCCACCCCCGGGGCCTTGCCACCGAGGAACTTTTTAACCACCTCGGCAACCTCAGCCCCAGAAATGGGAGGCCCCGTCTCCGAGCTCTCCGACTCTGCCTCTTCCGAGCACGTGTTGGTAGGATTGAGGAGTTCCTCGAAGTACTCCCCCCACCGACTCACAACATCCCTAGTTGAGGTCAGCAAAGCCCCGTCCGCACTGTAAACAGTGTTGACTGTGAGCCGCTTCCCCCCCCTGAGATGCCGGATGGTGGACCAGAATCTTTTCGAGGCCGTCCGGAAATCGTTCTCCATGGTCTCACCGAACTCCTCCCAGGCCCGAGTTTTTGCCTCAGCAACCGCCGAAGCCGTGGCCCGTCTGGCCCGTCGGTACCTATCAGCTTCTTCCAGGGTCCCACTGGCCAAAAAGGCCCGATAGGACTCCTTCTTCAGCTTGACGGCTTCCCTCACCACTGGTGTCCACCAGCAGGTTCGAGGGTTGCCGCCACGACAGGCACCGACCACCTTACGGCCACAACTCCGACCAGCTGCCTCGGCAATGGAGTCACGGAACATGGCCCATTCAATGTCCCCCACCTCAAATATGGTTGAAGCTCTGCCGGAGGTGGGAGTTAAAGCTCCTTCTGACGGGGGATTCTGACAAACGCTCCCAGCAGACCCTCACAATACGTTTGGGCCTGCCAGGTCTGATCGGCATCCTCCCCCACCAGCGGAGCCAACTCACCACCAGGTGGTGATCAGTTGACAGCTCCGCCCCTCTCTTCACCCGAGTGTCCAGGACATACGGCCGCAAGTCCGATGATACAACCACAAAGTCGATCATCGAACTGCGGCCAAGGGTGTCCTGGTGCCAAGTGCACATATGGACACCCTTATGCCTGAACATGGTGTTCGTTATGGACAGTCTATGACTGGCACAGAAGTCCAACAACATAACACCACTCTGATTCAGATCGGGGGGGCCGTTCCTCCCAATCACACCCCTCCAGGTCTCACTGTCATTGCCCACGTGAGCATTGAAGTCCCCCAGCAGAATGAGGGAGTCTCCGGTAGGAGTATTCTCCAGTGCCTCCCCCAGAGACTCCAAAAAGAGTAGGTACTCTGAACTGCTGTTTGGCGCATAGGCACAAACAACAGTCAGGACTCGTCCCCCCACCCAAGGCGGAGGGAGGCTACCCTCTCGTTCACTGGGGTAAACCCCAATGTACTGGCACACAGCCGGGGGGGCAATAAGTATGCCCACACCTGCTCTGCGCCTCTCACCACGGGCAACTCCAGAGTGGAAGAGAGTCCAACACCTCTCAAGAGTACTGGTTCCAGATCCCAAGCCGTGCGTCGAGGTGAGTCCGACTATATCTAACGGTCTGATGAAGTTTCAACAATAAACAACAAACTTTGTATTATGAGAAAGAACCAGACTCATTCTTTAGGAATCCGAAAATAAGCTCTATTTTACGAGTTATGCACGAATTCGGATTCTCCTATAAAACGAATTCCTTAACTCAAACCAAGTTAAGACTGCTTTGTCCTTCATATTTATTCATGTCTAATCAAGTTTCAATGATAAACAACGTTGTACTTTGTAGAATGAGAAAGAACTTCTTCAGCAATAAGCATCTCTCGACAAATGACGAAATACAGATTTTGCTATAAAATTAATTGCTATCAGCCTGACTTAAAACTGTTTGTCTTCCTTATTTATCCACTTCAAATCAAGTTTCAACGATTAAAAAATTTTTGTAGTTTGAGAAAGAACAACTTAATCTTGAGCAATCAGTATAAAAAGAAGGTAAGCAAAGGTGCGAATGTCAAACCATACATGATCAAAACAGGGAGCGGAGGTGTTTGGCTGAGACAAGGTGTGAATGTCCACCCATAATTAATGAAAAGCGGGCAACAAGTAGGTTCGAATGCCCAACCATACATCATCAAAAGCAAGAGTGGATATGTTCAGCTACAAGAAGGTTTGAACGTCTGACCATAGTTTGTAAAAAGCGGGTAAGAAAAGGTTCGAATGCCCGAACATACACCATCAAAGGAGGGAGCGGAGGTGTTTCGCTGTAAGAAGGTGTGAATGTCCGACCATAGTTGGTAAAAAACGGGTAAGAAAAGGTTAAAATACCCGACTGTACACAATCAGTAGCGGGTGCGGAGTTGTTCGGCTACTAAAAGGTGTGAAAGTCCAACCATGGTTTGTAAAAAGCGGGTAAGAAAAGGTGCGAATGCCCGAAAATGTATGATCAAAAGAGGGAGCGGAGTTGTTCGGCTGCAAGAAGGTGTGAATGTACACCCATAATTACTGAAAAATGGGTAAGAAAAGGTGCGAATGCCCAACTATACATAATCAAAAGCAGGAGTGGATGTGTTCGGCTCCAAGAAGGGTTGAATGTCTGACCATAGTTTGTAAAAAGCAGGTAAGAAAAGGTTTGACTGCCCGAACATACACCATCAAAAGAGGGAGCGGAGGTGTTCCGCTGTAAGAAGGTGTGAATGTCCGACCATAGTTGGTAAAAAGCGGGTAAGAAAAGGTTAAAATACCCGACTGTACACAATCAATAGCGGGAGCGGAGTTGTTCGGCTACTAAAAGATGTGAAAGTCCGACTATGGTTTGTAAAAAGCGGGTAAGAAAAGGTGCTAATGCCCGACAATGTATGATCAAAAGAGGGAGTGGAGGTTTTCGGCTGTAAGAAGGTCTGAATGTCCAACTATAATTTGTAAAAACCGGGTAAGAAAAGGCTTGAAAGCCCGACTATACACCATCATAAGCGGGAGAGGAGGTGTTCAGCTGTAAGAAGGTGTGAATGTCCACCTATAATTACTGAAAAATGGGTAAGAAAAGGTGCGAATGCCCAAACATACATCATCAAAAGCAGGAGTGGATGTGTTGGGCTACAAGAAGGTTTGAAAGTCCGACCATGGTTTGTAAAAAACGGGTAAGAAAAGGTGCGAATGCCCGACAATGTATATTCAAAAGAGGGAGCGGAGGTTTTTGGCTACAAGAAGGTTTGAATGTCCGACCATAGTTTGTAAAAAGCGGGTAAGAAAAGGTTCAAATGCCTGACAATACACCATCAAAAGCGTGAGCGGAGGTGTTCCGCTGTAAGACGGTGTGAATGTCCGACCATAGTTGGTAAAAAGCGGGTAAGAAAAGGTTAAAATACCCGACTGTACACAATCAATAGCGGGAGCGGAGTTGTTCGGCTACAAGAAGGTGTGAAAGTCCAACCATGGTTTGTAAAAAGCTGCTAAGAAAAGGTTCGAATGCCCGAATATATACCATCAAAAGCGGAAGCGGAGGTGTTCGGCTGCAAGAAGGTGTGAACGTCCGACCAAAGTTTGTAAAAAGCAGTTAAGAAAAGGTTCGAATATCCAACCAAACATAATCAAAAGCGGGAGCAGAGCTGTTCGACTGCAAGTAGGTGTGAATCTCCAGCCATAATTACTCACAAACGAGTAAAAAAAGGTAGTATTGCCAGACCATACATGATCAAAACAGGGAGCTGAGGTGGTTCAGCACCAAGGTGTGAATGTCTGACTATAGTTTGTAAAAAGCGGGTAAGCTGCGAATGACCGACTAAATATCAACAAAAGGTCTTCGGATGCAAGTGGGTGTGAATATCCCACCATACAAGTATGGTGGAGAGGAAGCTGTGAACAGCCGACCATAGTTTGCAAAAAGCGGGTGAGACAAGGTGCGAATGTCCAACCATACATGATCAAAACAGGGAGCGGAGGTGTTTGGCTGTGGCAAGGTGTGAATGTCCACCCAAAATTAATGAAAAGCGGGCAAAAAGTAGGTTTGAATGCCCAAGCATACATCATCAAAAGAAGGAGTGGATGTGTTTGGCTACAAGAAGGTTTGAATGTCCGAGCATAGTTTGTAAAAAGCGGGTAAGAAAAGGTTCGAATGCCCAAACAAACACCATCAAAAGAGGGAGCGGAAGTGTTTGGCTGTGACAAGGTGTGAATGTCCACCCAAAATTAATGAAAAGCGGGCAAAAAGTAGGTTTGAATGCCCAAGCATACATCATCAAAAGAAGGAGTGGATGTGTTCGGCTACAAGAAGGTTTGAATGTCCGAGCATAGTTTGTAAAAAGCGGGTAAGAAAAGGTTCGAATGCCCAAACAAACACCATCAAAAGAGGGAGCGGAGGTGTTCCGCTGTAAGAAGGTGTGAATGTCCGACCATAGTTGGTAAAAAGTGGGTAAGAAAAGGTTAAAATACCCGACTGTACACAATCAATAGGGGGAGCGGAGTTGTTCGGCTACAAGAAGGTGTGAAAGTCCAACCATGGTTTGTAAAAAGCTGGTAAGAAAAGGTTCGAATGCCCGAATATATACCATCAAAAGCGGAAGTGGAGGTGTTCGGCTGCAAGAAGGTGTGAACGTCCGACCAAAGTTTGTAAAAAGCAGTTAAGAAAAGGTTCGAATATCCAACCAAACAAAATCAAAAGCGGGAGCAGAGCTGTTCGACTGCAAGTAGGTGTGAATGTCCAGCCATAATTACTCACAAACGGGTAAGAAAAGGTAGTATTGCCAGACCATACATGATCAAAACAGGGAGCTGAGGTGGTTCAGCACCAAGGTGTGAATGTCTGACTATAGTTTGTAAAAAGCGGGTACGATAAGGTGCGAATGCCTGACAATGTATAATCAAAAGAGGGAGCAGAGGTTTTCGGCTACAAGAAGGTTTGAACGTCTGACCATAGTTTGTAAAAAGCGGGTAAGAAAAGGTTCGAATGCCCGAACATACACCATCAAAGGAGGGAGCGGAGGTGTTCCGCTGTAAGAAGGTGTGAATGTCCGACCATAGTTGGTAAAAAACGGGTAAGAAAAGGTTAAAATACCCGACTGTACACAATCAGTAGCGGGTGCGGAGTTGTTTGGCTACTAAAAGGTGTGAAAGTCCGACCATGGTTTGTAAAAAGCGGGTAAGAAAAGGTGCGAATGCCCGAAAATGTATGATCAAAAGAGGGAGCGGAGGTGTTTGGCTGCAAGAAGGTGTGAATGTACACCCATAATTACTGAAAAATGGGTAAGAAAAGGTGCGAATGCCCAAATATACATAATCAAAAGCAGGAGTGGATGTGTTCGGCTCCAAGAAGGGTTGAACGTCTGACCATAGTTTGTAAAAAGCAGGTAAGAAAAGGTTTGACTGCCCGAACATACACCATCAAAAGAGGGAGCGGAGGTGTTCCGCTGTAAGAAGGTGTGAATGTCCGACCATAGTTGGTAAAAAGCGGGTAAGAAAAGGTTAAAATACCCGACTGTACACAATCAATAGCGGGAGCGGAGTTGTTCGGCTACTAAAAGATGTGAAAGTCCGACTATGGTTTGTAAAAAGCGGGTAAGAAAAGGTGCTAATGCCCGACAATGTATGATCAAAAGAGGGAGCAGAGGTGTTCGGCTGCAAGAAGGTCTGAATGTCCAACCATAATTTGTATAAACCGGGAAGGAAAGTTTCGAAAGCCCGACTATACACCATCAAAAGCGGGAGCAGAGTGGTTCAGCTGCAAGAAGGTCTGAATGTCCATCAATAATTGCTTTAAAACATGAAAGAAAATTTTCGAATATCATCCGCACATGATCATAAGAAGGAGAGGAGGTGTTCAGCTGCAAGAAGGTGTGAATGTCCACCCATAATTCCTGAAAAATGGGTAAAAAAAGGTGCGAATGCCCAACCATACATTATCAAAAGCAGGTGTGAATGTCAGATCATAATTTGCAAAAAGCTGATGAGAAAGGGTGAGAATGCCCGACTATACACCATCAAATGCGAGAGCGGAGGTGTTCGGCTCTGAGTAGGTGTGAATGTCCCACCATAATTGCTGAAAAATGTGTTAGAAAAGGAAAGAATGCCGGACCATACATCATCAAAAGCGAGAGAGGTGGTGTTCGGCTGCAAAAAGGTGTAAATGTTCGACTAAAGTTTGTAAAAAGCGGGTAAGACATGGTGCGAATGCCTGACAAGGTATGATCAAAAGCAGGAGCGGAGGTGTTCAGCTGCAAGAAGGTCTAAATGTCCATCAATAATTGCTAGAAAACATGAAAGAAAATTTTCGAAAATCAAACCGCACATGATCATAAGTGGGAGAGGAGGTGTTCAGCTGCAAGAAGGTGTGAATGTCCACCCATTATTCCTGACAAATGGGTAAGAAAAGGTGCGAATGCCAAACCATACATTATCAAAAGCAGGTGTGAATGTCAGATCATAATTTGCAAAAAGCTGATGAGAAAGGGTGAGAATGTCCGACTGCACACCATCAAATGCGGGAGCGGAGTTGTTCGGCTGTGAGTAGGTGTGAATCTCCGACCGTAATTTCTGAAAAATGTGTTAGAAAAGGTAAGAATGCCGGTCCATACATCATCAAAAGCGAGAGAGGTGGTGTTCGGCTGCAAGTAGGTGTGAATGTCCAGCCATAATTACTCACAAACGGGTAAGAAAAGGTAGTATTGCCAGACCATACATGATCAAAACAGGGAGCGGAGGTGGTTCAGCTGCAAGAAGGTGTGAATGTCTCACTAAAGTTCAAATATATTAACAAAAGCGGGAGGAGAGGTCTTCGGATGAGAGTGGTTGAGAATTTCCAACCATAATCTATAAAATTCGGTGAAAAAAAGGTGTGATAGAACACTAAAAGGTGGAGCGGAAGTGTTCGGCTGCAAGAAGGTGTGAATGTCCGACTATATTTGGTGAAAAGCAGGTGAAGCAAGGTCTGAATGCCCAACCTTACATTATCAAAAGCGAGATCAGAGGTGTTTGGCTGCAAGAAGGCCATAGTTTGCCAAAAGCGGGTAAGCTGCGAATGACCAACTAAATATCAACAAAAGTGGGGGCGGAGGTCTTCGGATGCAACTGGGTGTGAACATCCCACCATACAAGTATGGTGGAGAGGAAGCTGTGAACAGCCGACCATAGTTTGCAAAAAGCGGGTGAGAAAAGGTGCGAATGTGCAACCATACATGATCAAAACAGGGAGCGGAGGTGTTTGGCTGTGACAAGGTGTGAATGTCCACCCAAAATTAATGAAAAGCGGGCAAAAGGTAGGTTTGAATGCCCAACCATACATCATCAAAAGCAGGAGTGGATATGTTCGGCTACAAGAAGGTTTGAACGTCTGACCATAGTTTGTAAAAAGCGGGTAAGAAAAGGTTCGAATGCCCAAACATACACCATCAAAAGAGGGAGCGGAGGTGTTCCGCTGTAAGAAGGTGTGAATGTCCGACCATAGTTGGTAAAAAGTGGGTAAGAAAAGGTTAAAATACCCGACTGTACACAATCAATAGGGGGAGCGTAGTTGTTCGGCTACAAGAAGTTGTGAAAGTCCAACCATTGTTTGTAAAAAGCGGGTAAGAAAAGGTGCGAATGCCCGAAAATGTATGATCAAAAGAGGGAGCGGAGGTGTTCGGCTGCAAGAAGGTGTGAATGTACACCCATAATTACTGAAAAATGGGTAAGAAAAGGTGCGAATGCCCAACTATACATAATCAAGAGCAGGAGTGGATGTGTTCGGCTCCAAGAAGGGTTGAATGTCTGACCATAGTTTGTAAAAAGCAGGTAAGAAAAGGTTTGACTGCCCGAACATACACCATCAAAAGAGGGAGTGGAGGTGTTCCGCTGTAAGAAGGTGTGAATGTCCGACCATAGTTGGTAAAAAGCGGGTAAGAAAAGGTTAAAATACCCGACTGTACACAATCAATAGCGGGAGCGGAGTTGTTCGGCTACAAGAAGGTGTGAAAGTCCAACCATCGTTTGTCAAAAGCTGGTAAGAAAAGGTTCGAATGCCCGAATATATACCATCAAAAGCGGAAGCGGAGGTGTTCGGCTGCAAGAAGGTGTGAACGTCCGACCAAAGTTGGCAAAAAGCAGTAAAGAAAGGTTCAAATATCCAAACATAATTAAAAGCGAGAGAGAAATTTTGTTCAGCTGCAAGTAGGTGTGAATATCCAGCCATAATTACTCACAAACGGGTAAGAAAATGTAGTATTGCCAGACCATACATGATCAAAACAGGGAGCGGAGGTGGTTTAGCTGCAAAAAGGGGTGAATGTCCAACTAAAGTTCAAATATATTAACAAAAGTGGGAGGAGAGGTCTTCGGATTAGAGTGGTTGAAATTTCCAACCATAATCTATGAAATGCGGTGAAAAAAAAAAGGTGTGAAGGAATGAATTTTATAGCAAAATCCGAAATCATGCATAACTCCGCAAAAGGAACGTATTGCTCAACCAAAGGGATGCTTCTTTCTCATTCAGGGTAATATGAGGAACTTTATGCTTGATACATTTTAGACACGGATAACTATGAAGGACAAAGCAATTTTAACTTGGTTTGAGCAAAGCAATTCATTTTATAGGAAAATCCGAAATCGTGCAGGACTCATGAAAGTAAGCTTATTCTCGGATTCCTGATCCTCCTCTTTCCTATACTGCAAAATACAGCCTTGTTCTTTGTTGAAATCGATATAGACATTGATAAATATGAAGGACAAAGCAGTTTCCACTTTGTTTGAGTGAAGGAAATAATTTTATAGCAAAATCCCAAATCAAGCAGAACGTATGAAAATAAGCGTGTTTTCGGATTCCTGATCCTTCAGTGTTGCTATTTCTTCTACTGCAAAATACAATGTTGTTCTTTGTTGAAGTCGATCTAGACATTGATAAATATGAAGGACAAAGTAGTTTTAACATAGTTTGAGTAAAGGAATTCATTTTATACATAAAATCCCAAATCATGCAGAACGTATGAAAATAAGCTTATTCTCGGATTCCTGTTCCTTCAAGTGTTGCTCTTTCTACTACTGCAAAATACAATGTTGTTCTTTGTTGAAGTAAATCTAGACATTGATAAATATGAAGGACAAAGCAGTTTTCACTTGGTTTGAGTGAAGGAATTCATTTTATACATAAAATCCCAAATCATTCAAAACGTATGAAAAGAAGCTTATTCTCGGATTCCTGATCCTTCAGTGTTGCTTTTTCTTCTACTGCAAAATACAATGTTGTTCTTTGTTGAAGTCGATCTAGACATTGATAAATATGAAGGACAAAGCAGTTTTAACTTGGTTTGAGTGAAGGAATTCATTTTATACATAAAATCCCAAATCATGCAGAACGTATGAAAATAAGCTTATTCTCGGATTACTGATCCTTCAGTGATGCTCTTTCTTCTACTGCAAAATCCAGTGTTGTTCTTTGTTGAAGTCAATCTAGACATTGATAAATATGAAGGACAAAGCAGTTTTCACTTGGTTTGAGTGAAGGATTTGCAGCTGAAAACCTCCCGCTCCCGCTTTTGATTGTGTATAGTCGCGCTTTCGAGCCTTTTCTTACCCGGTTTTTAGAAATTATGGTTAGACATTCAGACCTTGCAGCCGAAGACCTCCACTCCCTCTTTTGATCATACATTGTCGGGCATTCGCACCTTGTCTTACCCGCTTTTTACAAACTATAGTCAGACATTCACATCTTGCAGCTGAACCACCTCAGCTCCCTGTTTTGATCATGTATGGTCTGGCAATACTACCTTTTCTTACCCGTTTGTGAGTAATTATGGCTGGACATTCACACCTACTTGCAGTCGAACAGCTCTGCTCTCGCTTTTGATGGTATATATTCGGGCATTCGAACCTTTTCTTAGCAGCTTTTTACAAACCATGGTTGAACTTTCACACCTTCTTGTAGCCGAACACCTCCGCTCCCGCTTTTGATGGTGTATAGTCAGGCATTTGAACCTTTTCTTTCCCGCTTTTTACAAACTATGGTCGGACATTCAAACCTTCTTGTAGCCGAAAACCTCCGCTCCCTCTTTTGATCATACATTGTCGGGCATTCGCACCTTTTCTTACCCGTTTTTTACAAACCATGGTCGGACTGTCACACATTCTTGTAGCCGAACACCTCCGCTCCCGCTATTGATTGTGTACAGTCGGGTATTTTAACCTTTTCTTACCCGTTTTTTACCAACTATGGTCGGACATTCACACCGTCTTACAGCGGAACACCTCCGCTCCCTCTTTTGATGTTGTATGTTTGGGCATTCGAACCTTTTCTTACCCGCTTTTTACAAACTATGCTCGGACATTCAAACCTTCTTGTAGCCGAACACATCCACTCCTGCTTTTGATGATGTATGGTTGGGCATTCAAACCTACTTGTTGCCCGCTTTTCATTAATTTTTGTGGACATTCACACCTTGTCACAGCCAAACACCTCCGCTCCCTGTTTTGATCATGTATGGTTGGACATTCGCTCCTTTTCTCACCCGTTTTTTGCCAACTATGGTCGGCTGTTCACAGCTTCCTCTCCACCATACTTGGTGGGATATTCACACCCACTTGCATCCGAAGACCTTTTGTTGATATTTAGTTGGTCATTCGCAGCTTACCCGCTTTTGGCAAACTATGGCCTTCATGCAGCCAAACACCTCTGATCTCGCTTTTGATGATGTAAGGTTGGGCATTCAGACCTTGCTTCACCTGCTTTTCACCAAATATAGTCGGACATTCACACCTTCTTGCAGCCGAACACTTCCGCTCCACCTTTTAGTGTTCTATCACAGCTTTTTTTTCACCGCATTTTATAGATTATGGTTGGAAATTCTCAACCACTCTCATCCGAAGACCTCTCCTCCCGCTTTTGTTAATATATTTGAACTTTAGTCGGACATTCACACCTTCTTGCAGCTGAACCACCTCCGCTCCCTGTTTTGATCATGTATGGTCTGGCAATACTACCTTTTCTTACCCGTTTGTTAGTAATTATGGCTGGACATTCACACCTACTTGCAGCCGAACACCACCTCTCCCGCTTTTGATGATGTATGGACGGGCATTCTTACCTTTTCTAACACATTTTTCAGCAATTATGGTCGGAGATTCACACTTACTCACAGCCGAACAACTCCGCTCCCGCATTTGATGGTGTATAGTCGGGCATTCTCACCCTTTCTCATCAGCTTTTTGCAAATTATGATCTGACATTCACACCTGCTTTTGATAATGTATGGTTTGGCATTCGCACCTTTTCTTACCCATTTTTCAGTAATTATGGGTGGACATTCACACCTTCTTGCAGCTGAACACCTCCTCTCCCGCTATTGATTGTGTACAGTCGGGTATTTTAACCTTTTCTTACCCGCTTTTTACCAAATATGGTCGGACATTCAGACCGTCTTACAGCGGAACACCTCTGCTCCCGCTTTTGATGGTGTATAGTCAGGCATTTGAACCTTTTCTTACCCGCTTTTTACAAACTATGGTCGGACATTCAAACCTTCTTGTAGCCGAAAACCTCCGCTCCCTCTTTTGATTATACATTGTTGGGCATTCGCACCTTATTTACAAACTATAGTCAGACATTCACACCTTGCAGCTGAGCCACCTCAGCTCCCTGTTTTGATAGTGTATGTTCGGGCATTCGAACCTATTCTTACCCCCTTTTTACAAACTATGCTCGGAGATTCACACCTACTCACAGCCGAACAACTCCGCTCCCGCATTTGATAATGTCTTGTCCAGCATTCTAGTCTCTTCTAACACATTTTTCAGCAATTATGGTTGGACATTCACACCTACTCACAGCCGAACACTTCCGCTCCCACATTTGATGGTGTATAGCCGGGCATTCTCACCCTTTCTCATCAGCTTTTTGCAAATTATGATCTGACATTCACACCTACTTGCAGTCGAACAGCTCTGCTCCCGCTTTTGATTATGTTTGGTTGGATATTCGAACCTTTTCTTAACTGCTTTTTACAAACTTTGGTCGGACGTTCACACCTTCTTGCAGCCGAACACATCCACTTCCACTTTTGATGGTATATATTCGGGCATTCGAACCTTTTCTTACCCGCTTTTTACAAACCGTGGTCGGACTTTCACACCTTCTTGTAGCCAAACAACTCCGCTCCCGCTATTGATTGTGTACAGTCGGGTATTTTAACCTTTTCTTACCCGCTTTTTACCAACTATGGTCGGACATTTACACCTTCTTACAGCGGAACACCTCCGCTCCCTCTTTTGATGGTCTATGTTCGGGCATTCGAACCTTTTCTTACCCGCTTTTTACAAACTATGGTCGGACATTCAAACTTTCTTGTAGCCGAACACATCCACTCCTGCTTTTGATGATGTATGGTTGGGCATTTTCACCTTTTCTTACCCATTTTTCAGTAATTATGGGTGGACATTCACACCTTCTTGCAGCTGAACAACTCCTCTCCCGCTTATGATCATGTACGGTTTGATATTTGAAAATTTTCTTTCATGTTTTAAAGCAATTATTGATGGACATTCAAATCTTCTTGTAGCCGAACACATCCACTCCTGCTTTTGATGATGTATGGTAAGCTTTTCTTACCCGCTTTTTACAAACTATGGTCGGACATTCAAACCTTCTTGTAGCCAAAACCCTCCGCTCCCTCTTTTGATCATACATTGTTGGGCATTCGCACCTTATCTTACCCGCTTTTTACAAACTATAGTCAGACATTCATACCTTGCAGCTGAACCACCTCCTCTCCCTGTTTTGATCATGTATGGTCTGGCAATACTACCTTTTCTTACCCGTTTGTGAGTAATTAATCCCAAAATATTGAGCATAAAATAAGTCTTTATGCTGATGATGTATTACTTTTCCTTCAGAACTCACAGACGTCTCTCAGTCACACGATCACACTCATAAATAAATTCTCAGCACTTTCTGACTACTCTATCAACTGGTCTAAGACCACAGTTCTGCCCATTAACTGTAGGGTCCATAATATACCTGCGATCACTTTACAGTCAGGAAATATTAGATATTTAGGCATAAACATTTCCTCCAGGCTCTCAGAGATAACAAAGCTAAATTATGTGCAATTATTAAAGACAGTAGAGGACGATCTCTCGTTGGAAGTCCTTACCTATATCACTTATGGGGAGAGTTACATCCATTAAAATGATGATACTACCAAAAGTTAACTATTTGTTCTCAATGATCCCCATAAAACCATCTGCTACTTGGTTTAAGTCACTAGATTCATGCATCTCCAAATTTCTGTGGAAAAACAAACCACCACGTATTAGTTTAAAAACCCTACAGAAGACCAAGGACAGTGGTGGATTAGATTTACCTCATTTTCAGCACTATTCCTTAGACAATAGGTTACAATATATATCAAAATGGTTTAAACCTTGTTGTTGTCACAGTTCCCAGAGACGTTGTAATCGTTGAGGATTCTATATTCACCCCCTCATTAGAGGCACGTAATGCAGATTGATGACACTGAATCTTCTTCTCTGTTCATTGCTGGCATCATTCCCAGCATCGTAAGTGTTCGTGGCATTGTTAGCCTCTTCTTCTGGATCTTGATATCGAGAATCCTTTTGTATTTCTGGTTTGTCAGTCCTCTGTCTTCGTTCACTGGAGTCTTTGTCTTTTTGTCCTTGAGTTTGGTGATTTTTTCTTCTTTTGATGCCTTGACACAATGTGACAGGTGATACCACGTGGGAGATCCTGTAACTTGGATTGCTGTCCCTGTGCTGCGAAATGGCTGTGCTGCTCAAATGGTCTCTCCTTCATCATGGTTACATGCTGCCATTCCAACATCTCGCCATTCCGACATGGGTCTCCAATTGTCGGAATGGCGACACTTAATTTTTTATCAAACGTCCCACCATTCCGACACTTTTTTCCTCCTATGGTCGGAATGGCGGTATGTTTTTTGTTTTTTTTAACATACCGCCATTCCGACAGTTCCTTTTAATAGCCTATTTTTTACCCAAAACATTTTGCACTAATGATATGCCGGCGCAAATACGCCCTAAAGTTTGGCGCACAAGCTTTGCACATGCAGAGGCCACAGCCTCGCAAACAAACTTTAATAATCTATTATCAAAATCCCCTGAATTTCAAATATAAAAATACAGATATTAATATAACTCTGGCGAGACTGAAACTGATTAAGCAGAAATACAGTGTCAGTGAGCTGTCACAGCAGCCAGCTGGAGCGGAGCTCTCCACAGAGCCCATGCGTCTTTTGCACGCTGTCATCATATGCAAAAGTAATAATTGCAATTACAGATATCACGGCTACTGCACAGGACACAGTTGCGAGCACTCTGCCTTGCCTTGCCAATAGAAGAAGATAGAAATGACAGCATAGAACGTATAAAACACAACAAAATGCAGTAAAAACGTTTATTCATGTTATTCACGTGATTTATGAGTACTCACTCCAATTTTGGGAAGCGCGGATGGGTTTTGCGCATTTGGCACAAACACACAGCCGCAACGGTTGTAGCTTTATACAGCCTGTTGATATCTTAAGGACCTAACTGGTCACACCTGGGACTAAATGTCATGTAGAGATTGTTTTTACATGACATTACAGCTGAACATATAGCTTTCATCCACAAACCAACGTGGGAGAGCCCGAAGACGCATGTGCCAGACGCACATAGGCATGCGTAAAACCAATTTTGACCACTTCATACTGTTTATTTGCTTTCTTTTAGTTAACTTTCGTTTCTTTTGGATTCTTGTGCGTGTTATGGAGCCGTTTTGGTCCATGTTTGTAAGCCTTTTTTTCCTGGATTAAATTTTCGGAAGTTGAAACAAGTGGCATTGGAGTGTGTGATTGAAAACCACCGCGGACTGCTTCTCCTCCTCCAGTTGCCGAGACTTTGTGTTTTTAATAACGCTTGTCTATAAACATGTTAAACATATAAATTGCATGAACAGAAAGAAGGGACTCACCTGTTGAGTAACACACATTTCCTTATACGGAAAGCCTTGTCGGAATGGTGGGACATTTGAACGTCAGAATAGCGGGATGTCGCAATGGTGGGATGTCGGAATGGTGGGACGTTTGCATGTCGGAATGGTGGTATGTCGGAATGGTGGGATGTCGGAATAGCGGGATGTCGGAATGGCGGGATTTCGGAATGGGTGTTGCCACCCCCTTCATCATATACACAGTTATTTATACATCACCTTCCACCATGAAGCTTGTCCCTTTTTGTTTCTCTCTTTGTTCTTAAAATGCTGTTATGCATGTCTAAACCAATCCATTAAATTAGATCATTTTGGCAGTAAAGCGATCTACAATGTGCTTGGTCGCAAAGCTGCTCATCTGTGGTAAACAGCTCTTCAGAAAGGCATTCTTCAATTGATTTCACTAATTCTATGTAATAATTTTGTGGTTTCCTACAAAACTACACTTCTTCTCCCATCTGTCTGAGTATTTAATATTGTCTGGGTCCCGTTAAAACATGTATTTTTCCCATCTAATTCCTTGTTTGCTTTAAAACAAGTATTCCCCATTTTCTATCCCTTCAGTAGCCAACCAGTTTGTATGGAGTACACTGGAGCAACTTGACTGATCAGTAAAACACTGCTTTTGTTGTCACCGCAAGGCTTCCCCCGTCGGTTGTTTCACTGAGACACTACTGAGTAACTATAACTCAACACAGTTTATACACATAACATTCATATACATACTAACAAACAAACAAACAATTATTTATCGCAATTTTCTCATCTCTGTTTGAACGTACACCCAGGTAAATATTCCTGTAGTCTTCTCATACCGACTATGGACCCATTCATTGTTTAACTTCACTGTTTTGCAAATCCTAATTGAATATTACACATTGACATTGAACTTTACTTGATAAGCAGGTCTTCATTGCATTCAGCAGCCTATATGTGAGCATCTATGTGTAAGCTGTTCTTCTTTGCATTTATCAGCAGCAAGCAATTCTTCATTGCACATGCATATGAAAATAGTAAAACAATTCCAATGCGTTAGCGAAACCTTCTATATCAGGAGTGTCCATCATGATGCTGGGAATAGAACCTCTTTCCCAGAATAGTTCAACCTTCATTACTCAACTGATCATAACTCCGCAATGAACACATTTCAAAGTATCATTCCTCTACATATATTCAAAAATCTATGTGTAAATGTTTAATATTTCTTATATTTGTTGATGTCATTCTGTGTGCATGTGGCCTAAACCCAATCTCTGTGTGGCAATTTTAATTTAAACAAGTTGAACTCTGCCTCTGATCATTTAAAAAAGGTGTGTACCAATATCAACCTTTCTCAGGTAATTACTGATCCTACAAAACCAAAGAGATCCTTCAAGGTTGTCCCTGATTGGCTCAATCTTAACAAATCAAAGGTAGAAAATCCGCAGTATCTGAACTTGGTGTTAGTTATCACTGCTCAATAGCCTGTATCAGAATTGCAAAAATGAAAACATTAGGTCCACGCTTGGTATCCAGATCCTGAAACATCTCCATGAGCAGGCTTTTTTTTAACTGATCTGTTGAATAGTTATATGACACTGTTAAAATCCCAGATGAAGATCTAGCACTTGACCATTTTTGTAAATCTTCTAATTCCATAGTTGATAAACACGCCCCTTTTAAAAAGTATAGAACTTAGAACAGGTCTATCCCTGGCTTTCGGCAGAACTGTCTTCTTTACTTTTTTTTCCCCTTGTCCTGTTCAGCATTATGTCAGAAGAATTGTAGTCTGAATACCTATGATGCCAAACAGATTTGTTTTGCCAAGGGAAGTTTTATAAATGTAAAGCTCCCCTTGATGCCCATTTATTTATTTCTTTTTACAATATATGACATGAACTGAACTGAACCGGACCGGGGGACAAGGAAAGAAGAAGAGGAAAGAAGAGGAAACAGAAAAAAAATAGAAACAAAAACCAGACAACCAGCTGCTACACCTGTAAAAAACAAAACAGACAACAATCCATGGCCTATGAGGGGAATCCAGCCTTAGCGCCAAGAGGAGCACCTGAAAGCAGACAAGCAGAGAAAAAACAAACACACAAACAAACAAAAACAAGCACAAGAAGCGGCAATCGCATACAACACAGCTGTGGATATAGATGACCTGAGACGACATGATAATACATCAACTGCTTAGTGACCATGCTACTGGACTAATGAATGTGTGTGTGTGTGTGTGAGAACATGCAACACCCATGGCACAGGACCTACATGATAACCGTGCTTAGTTATGAGTGTATAAGCGTACAGGGCCACAATCCACAGCCCCCCAAACAATCAGAAGCAGGCAGAGAGGGCCACAAGACCCAGGCCACCAGCAGCCCCCACAGAGCACAGAACCCAGGTAGCCCACCGCAGGGGCAACCACGCATCCACCCAGAAGACTGCAGAGGAAGCCCCCGGAAAGAGCCCCCATAAGCATAGGGCAGAGGCACTCCGGGAACCAGGGGCAACAGCCCACCGACCCCGCCAGGCCCCAGCCGCCCAGACATGGGCCGTGCACTGGACCTGGGCCCCAGGAGCCCGAGCGCCCCCAAACCCCCCGGCAGAGGCCCCACCCAATACCCAGGAGGGCCAAGCGCCCCAGACAGCCACAAAGTGGGTCAGCGCCTGCCCCAGCGCCCCTGGCCAAGTGCCCTGGGAGTCAAGACGTGCCCACAGGTGGGTGAAGTCGCGAGCAGTGGGGAGAGGCAACGCTGATGCCCCATCGGGAGAAACACAGGCAGGCCAGGCGACAGCAAGTCCCAGATCCAGGCCCAATCATTACCACACACACTTTCACGTCCCATACATCCACACATCCACACATCCTACCTCCCTCGACTCTGCTGGGGTGTAGTGCAGCGGGCACACCAGGAGGCCAGCAACCCCCCAGCCACCACAGACCCCGAACCAGCAGAACAATTAATTAATCCTCCTGGCCCCTCCTGCCCCGAGCAGACACCAGGAAGCAGGGGTGTGCGAAGAAGACCCCTCCCCTCACCCTTCTGGCTCTTCAATATTTTCTAATAGTGAGCAATTAAAATTGAGGGGCAGCCAAACTTGTAGAACTGGGAGCGCGGCACTCTGGGCAGCCTACATACCCAAAGAGCCCCGCCCACCAGATGCCACTCAGTGTAACCACCCCCCAAGACCTAATGTGTGTGTGTGAGTGTGTTTGATAAGTACTAATGTCTAAGGTGTAATTAAAACAGGGGCAGGGAACTGCAGAGTGCAACCAAAGGGGACCACCTACGTGGCCCCATCCACTACACCCCACCGAACACACACGCCCCCAAAACCCTTCATGTGTGAGTGTGTGCTGTGTACAGGAGCCAGAAGGGAGAGGGGTATGGGGATATATACCGGGGGAGCTACTCTCCCCCAGAGAGGGCAGCCAGGGACTGGCTGCAATAGGCATCCCCGCTACCTGGGAGCCAGCAATGGGCAGGAGGGCCTGATGTCCACCAGGCTCGGGGCCTGCAGCGACCATATTCCGGGAGCTACTGTACCCCCAGAAGGTACCCATCCCGCCCCACCCCACTCAACCCAACCCCACCCCGGAGGACCTCTACAAAAAACAAACAAACAAACCACCCGGTCACACCAGTCGCAGCAGCCCGGGCCTGAGACCCACCATCACCCAGCAACCCACCACCACCACTATGTGATAAAACTAATCAGAGGGGACCAGAGAGAATGAAATTCAGCCAATTGATGTTTTGAGGAGGCAGACATTGTTTCCATGCTAATATAATCTAAAAGAAAATTTCTAAACTGGTTAATACACAGATTGTTCTTCGCTTTCCAGTTCATGAGAATAGTTTTCTTTGCGATACATAACACTGTGACAACCATGTGTGCTGAGTTAATTTCCATGTTGATGTTGTCTAAGTCACCCAGTATGCACAGTGTGGGGCATGCAGGGATGCTACACTTTAGCCATGTTGATAGGTCCTCACAGACTTCAAGCCAGAACTTCTGGACAGGCGCAGAAAACCACAAAGCGTGTACATAATCATCAGGTGTGTTATCTGTGCAATGTGAGCAGATGTTTGAGTGTGTTAGACCCATCCTGAACATCCTTTGTCCTGTATAGTGTGTTCTATGAAGGATTTTGTATTGTATGAGCTGTAAATTAGGATTTCGAGTCTTTATGAAGGTGTTCAAACATATTTGTGGTTAGAAGCTATGACCAGAACTGATGGATAAATCTGCCTCCCATTTTGAGGATGGAAGAGACATTGTGTCATCTATCTTAGACAATAATTTATATATTTTTGATAGTAGTTTTGGGGTACAGATGCTTAGAAATTCTGCTACCCTAGTCGGGGGTTGTAAGTCTGGTTGGTGGAGGATATATCCATCCATCCATCCATCATCTGCCGCTTATCCGGGGGTCGGGTCGCGGGGGCAGCAGCTTGAGCAGAGAAACCCAGACGTCTCTGTCCCCGGCCACTTCCTCCAGCTCTTCCGGGGGGACCCCGAGGCGTTCCCAGGCCAGCCGAGAGACATAGTCTCTCCAACGTGTCCTGGGTCTCCCCCGGGGTCTCCTCCCAGTGGGACGTGCCCGGAACACCTCCCCAGGGAGGCGCCCAGGGGGCATCCTAACCAGATGCCCGAGCCACCTCATCTGACTCCTCTCAATGCGGAGGAGCAGCGGTTCTACTCCGAGCCCCTCCCGGATGACTGAGCTTCTCACCCTATCTCTAAGGGAGAGCCCAGACACCCTGCGGAGGAAACCCATTTCGGCCGCTTGTATTCGCGATCTTGTTCTTTCGGTCACTACCCACAACTCGTGACCATAGGTGAGGATGGGAACGTAGATTGACCAGTAAGTAGAGGCACCGGTCATACAGAGACCGAACGGCCCCTATCAAGGGGTCCGGCACTCCATATTCCCGGAGCACCCCCCACAGGACTCCACGAGGGACACGGTCGAACGCTTTCTCCAAGTCCACAAAACACATGTAGACTGGTTGGGCGAACTCCCATGCACCCTCCAGGATCCTGCCGAGGGTATAGAGCTGGTCCACTGTTCCACGGCCAGGACGAAAGCCACACTGCATCTCCTGAATCCGAGGCTCGATTATCCGACGGATCCTCCTCTCCAATACCCCCGAATAGACCTTACCAGGGAGGCTGAGGAGTGTGATACCCCTATAGTTGGAACACACCCTCCGGTCCCCCTTTTTAAAGAGGGGGACCACCACCCCAATCTGCCAGTCCAGAGGCACTGTCCCCGATGTCCACGCGATACTGCAGAGGCGTGTCAGCCAAGACAGCCCTACAACATCCAGAGCCTTGAGAAACTCAGGACGGACCTCATCCACCCCCGGGGCCTTGCCACCGAGGAACTTTTTAACCACCTCGGCAACCTCAGCCCCAGAAATGGGAGGCCCCGTCTCCGAGCTCTCCGACTCTGCCTCTTCCGAGCACGTGTTGGTAGGATTGAGGAGTTCCTCGAAGTACTCCCCCCACCGACTCACAACATCCCTAATTGAGGTCAGCAAAGCCCCGTCCGCACTGTAAACAGTGTTGACTGTGAGCCGCTTCCCCCCCCTGAGATGCCGGATGGTGGACCAGAATCTTTTCGAGGCCGTCCGGAAATCGTTCTCCATGGTCTCACCGAACTCCTCCCAGGCCCGAGTTTTTGCCTCAGCAACCGCCGAAGCCGTGGCCCGTCTGGCCCGTCGGTACCTATCAGCTTCTTCCAGGGTCCCACTGGCCAAAAAGGCCCGATAGGACTCCTTCTTCAGCTTGACGGCTTCCCTCACCACTGGTGTCCACCAGCAGGTTCGAGGGTTGCCGCCACGACAGGCACCGACCACCTTACGGCCACAACTCCGACCAGCTGCCTCGGCAATGGAGTCACGGAACATGGCCCATTCAATGTCCCCCACCTCAAATATGGTTGAAGCTCTGCCGGAGGTGGGAGTTAAAGCTCCTTCTGACGGGGGATTCTGACAAACGCTCCCAGCAGACCCTCACAATACGTTTGGGCCTGCCAGGTCTGATCGGCATCCTCCCCCACCAGCGGAGCCAACTCACCACCAGGTGGTGATCAGTTGACAGCTCCGCCCCTCTCTTCACCCGAGTGTCCAGGACATACGGCCGCAAGTCCGATGATACAACCACAAAGTCGATCATCGAACTGCGGCCAAGGGTGTCCTGGTGCCAAGTGCACATATGGACACCCTTATGCCTGAACATGGTGTTCGTTATGGACAGTCTGTGACTGGCACAGAAGTCCAACAACATAACACCACTCTGATTCAGATCGGGGGGGCCGTTCCTCCCAATCACACCCCTCCAGGTCTCACTGTCATTGCCCACGTGAGCATTGAAGTCCCCCAGCAGAATGAGGGAGTCTCCGGTAGGAGCATTCTCCAGTGCCTCCCCCAGAGACTCCAAAAAGAGTAGGTACTCTGAACTGCTGTTTGGCGCATAGGCACAAACAACAGTCAGGACTCGTCCCCCCACCCAAGGCGGAGGGAGGCTACCCTCTCGTTCACTGGGGTAAACCCCAATGTACTGGCACACAGCCGGGGGGGCAATAAGTATGCCCACATCTGCTCTGCGCCTCTCACCACGGGCAACTCCAGAGTGGATGAGAGTCCAACCCCTCTCAAGAGTACTGGTTCCAGATCCCAAGCCGTGCGTCGAGGTGAGTCCGACTATATCTAACGGTCTGATGAAGTTTCAACAATAAACAACAAACTTTGTATTATGAGAAAGAACCAGACTCATTCTTTAGGAATCCGAAAATAAGCTCTATTTTACGAGTTATGCACGAATTCGGATTCTCCTATAAAACGAATTCCTTAACTCAAACCAAGTTAAGACTGCTTTGTCCTTCATATTTATTCATGTCTAATCAAGTTTCAATAATAAACAACGTTGTACTTTGTAGAATGAGAAAGAACTTCTTCAGCAATAAGCATCTCTCGACAAATGACGAAATACAGATTTTGCTATAAAATTAATTGCTATCAGCCTGACTTAAAACTGTTTGTCTTCCTTATTTATCCACTTCAAATCAAGTTTCAACAATTAAAAATTTTTTGTAGTTTGAGAAAGAACAACTTAATCTTGAGCAATCAGTATAAAAAGAAGGTAAGCAAAGGTGCGAATGTCAAACCATACATGATCAAAACAGGGAGCGGAGGTGTTTGGCTGAGACAAGGTGTGAATGTCCACCCATAATTAATGAAAAGCGGGCAACAAGTAGGTTCGAATGCCCAACCATACATCATCAAAAGCAAGAGTGGATATGTTCAGCTACAAGAAGGTTTGAACGTCTGACCATAGTTTGTAAAAAGCGGGTAAGAAAAGGTTCGAATGCCCGAACATACACCATCAAAGGAGGGAGCGGAGGTGTTCCGCTGTAAGAAGGTGTGAATGTCCGACCATAGTTGGTAAAAAACGGGTAAGAAAAGGTTAAAATACCCGACTGTACACAATCAGTAGCGGGTGCGGAGTTGTTCGGCTACTAAAAGGTGTGAAAGTCCAACCATGGTTTGTAAAAAGCGGGTAAGAAAAGGTGCGAATGCCCGAAAATGTATGATCAAAAGAGGGAGCGGAGGTGTTCGGCTGCAAGAAGGTGTGAATGTACACCCATAATTACTGAAAAATGGGTAAGAAAAGGTGCGAATGCCCAACTATACATAATCAAAAGCAGGAGTGGATGTGTTCGGCTCCAAGAAGGGTTGAATGTCCGACTATGGTTTGTAAAAAGCGGGTAAGAAAAGGTGCTAATGCCCGACAATACACCATCATAAGCGGGAGAGGAGGTGTTCAGCTGTAAGAAGGTGTGAATGTCCACCCATAATTACTAAAAAATGGGTAAGAAAAGGTGCGAATGCCCAAACATACATCATCAAAAGCAGGAGTGGATGTGTTGGGCTACAAGAAGGTTTGAAAGTCCGACCATGGTTTGTAAAAAACGGGTAAGAAAAGGTGCGAATGCCCGACAATGTATATTCAAAAGAGGGAGCGGAGGTTTTTGGCTACAAGAAGGTTTGAATGTCCGACCATAGTTTGTAAAAAGCGGGTAAGAAAAGGTTCAAATGCCTGACAATACACCATCAAAAGCGTGAGCGGAGGTGTTCCGCTGTAAGAAGGTGTGAATGTCCGACCATAGTTGGTAAAAAGCGGGTAAGAAAAGGTTAAAATACCCGACTGTACACAATCAATAGCGGGAGCGGAGTTGTTCGGCTACAAGAAGGTGTGAAAGTCCAACCATGGTTTGTAAAAAGCTGCTAAGAAAAGGTTCGAATGCCCGAATATATACCATCAAAAGCGGAAGCGGAGGTGTTCGGCTGCAAGAAGGTGTGAACGTCCGACCATAGTTGGTAAAAAGCGGGTAAGAAAAGGTTAAAATACCCGACTGTACACAATCAATAGCGGGAGCGGAGTTGTTCGGCTACAAGAAGGTGTGAAAGTCCAACCATCGTTTGTCAAAAGCTGGTAAGAAAAGGTTCGAATGCCCGAATATATACCATCAAAAGCGGAAGCGGAGGTGTTCGGCTGCAAGAAGGTGTGAACGTCCGACCAAAGTTGGCAAAAAGCAGTAAAGAAAGGTTCGAATATCCAAACATAATTAAAAGCGAGAGAGATTGTGTTCAGCTGCAAGTAGGTGTGAATATCCAGCCATAATTACTCACAAACGGGTAAGAAAATGTAGTATTGCCAGACCATACATGATCAAAACAGGGAGCGGAGGTGGTTTAGCTGCAAAAAGGGGTGAATGTCCAACTAAAGTTCAAATATATTAACAAAAGTGGGAGGAGAGGTCTTCGGATTAGAGTGGTTGAAATTTCCAACCATAATCTATAAAATGCGGTGAAAAAAAAAAGGTGTGAAGGAATGAATTTTATAGCAAAATCCGAAATCATGCATAACTCCGCAAAAGGAACGTATTGCTCAACCTAAGGGATGCTTCTTTCTCATTCAGGGTAATATGAGGAACTTTATGCTTGATACATTTTAGACACGGATAACTATGAAGGACAAAGCAATTTTAACTTGGTTTGAGCAAAGCAATTCATTTTATAGGAAAATCCGAAATCGTGCAGGACTCATGAAAGTAAGCTTATTCTCGGATTCCTGATCCTCCTCTTTCCTATACTCTTTCCTATACTGCAAAACACAGCCTTGTTCTTTGTTTAAATCGATATAGACATTGATAAATATGAAGGACAAAGCAGTTTCCACTTTGTTTGAGTGAAGGAAATAATTTTATAGCAAAATCCCAAATCAAGCAGAACGTATGAAAATAAGCGTGTTTTCGGATTCCTGATCCTTCAGTGTTGCTATTTCTTCTACAGCAAAATACAATGTTGTTCTTTGTTGAAGTCAATCTAGACATTGATAAATATGAAGGACAAAGTAGTTTTAACATAGTTTGAGTAAAGGAATTCATTTTATACATAAAATCCCAAATCATGCAGAACGTATGAAAATAAGCTTATTCTCGGATTCCTGTTCCTTCAAGTGTTGCTCTTTCTACTACTGCAAAATACAATGTTGTTCTTTGTTGAAGTAAATCTAGACATTGATAAATATGAAGGACAAAGCAGTTTTCACTTGGTTTGAGTGAAGGAATTCATTTTATACATAAAATCCCAAATCATTCAAAACGTATGAAAAGAAGCTTATTCTCGGATTCCTGATCCTTCAGTGTTGCTTTTTCTTCTACTGCAAAATACAATGTTGTTCTTTGTTGAAGTCGATCTAGACATTGATAAATATGAAGGACAAAGCAGTTTTAACTTGGTTTGAGTGAAGGAATTCATTTTATACATAAAATCCCAAATCATGCAGAACGTATGAAAATAAGCTTATTCTCGGATTACTGATCCTTCAGTGATGCTCTTTCTTCTACTGCAAAATCCAGTGTTGTTCTTTGTTGAAGTCAATCTAGACATTGATAAATATGAAGGACAAAGCAGTTTTCACTTGGTTTGAGTGAAGGATTTGCAGCTGAAAACCTCCCGCTCCCGCTTTTGATTGTGTATAGTCGCGCTTTCGAGCCTTTTCTTACCCGGTTTTTAGAAATTATGGTTAGACATTCAGACCTTGCAGCCGAAGACCTCCACTCCCTCTTTTGATCATACATTGTCGGGCATTCGCACCTTGTCTTACCCGCTTTTTACAAACTATAGTCAGACATTCACATCTTGCAGCTGAACCACCTCAGCTCCCTGTTTTGATCATGTATGGTCTGGCAATACTACCTTTTCTTACCCGTTTGTGAGTAATTATGGCTGGACATTCACACCTACTTGCAGTCGAACAGCTCTGCTCTCGCTTTTGATGGTATATATTCGGGCATTCGAACCTTTTCTTAACTGCTTTTTGCAAACCATGGTTGAACTTTCACACCTTCTTGTAGCCGAACACCTCCGCTCCCGCTTTTGATGGTGTATAGTCAGGCATTTGAACCTTTTCTTTCCCGCTTTTTACAAACTATGGTCGGACATTCAAACCTTCTTGTAGCCGAAAACCTCCGCTCCCTCTTTTGATCATACATTGTCGGGCATTCGCACCTTTTCTTACCCGTTTTTTACAAACCATGGTCGGACTGTCACACATTCTTGTAGCCAAACACATCCGCTCCCGCTATTGATTGTGTACAGTCGGGTATTTTAACCTTTTCTTACCCGTTTTTTACCAACTATGGTCGGACATTCACACCTTCTTACAGCGGAACACCTCCGCTCCCTCTTTTGATGTTGTATGTTTGGGCATTCGAACCTTTTCTTACCCGCTTTTTACAAACTATGCTCGGACATTCAAACCTTCTTGTAGCCGAACACATCCACTCCTGCTTTTGATGATGTATGGTTGGGCATTCAAACCTACTTGTTGCCCGCTTTTCATTAATTTTTGTGGACATTCACACCTTGTCACAGCCAAACACCTCCGCTCCCTGTTTTGATCATGTATGGTTGGACATTCGCTCCTTTTCTCACCCGTTTTTTGCCAACTATGGTCGGCTGTTCACAGCTTCCTCTCCACCATACTTGGTGGGATATTCACACCCACTTGCATCCGAAGACCTTTTGTTGATATTTAGTTGGTCATTCGCAGCTTACCCGCTTTTGGCAAACTATGGCCTTCATGCAGCCAAACACCTCTGATCTCGCTTTTGATGATGTAAGGTTGGGCATTCAGACCTTGCTTCACCTGCTTTTCACCAAATATAGTCGGACATTCACACCTTCTTGCAGCCGAACACTTCCGCTCCACCTTTTAGTGTTCTATCACACCTTTTTTTTCACCGCATTTTATAGATTATGGTTGGAAATTCTCAACCACTCTCATCCGAAGACCTCTCCTCCCGCTTTTGTTAATATATTTGAACTTTAGTCGGACATTCACACCTTCTTGCAGCTGAACCACCTCCACTCCCTGTTTTGATCATGTATGGTCTGGCAATACTACCTTTTCTTACCCGTTTGTTAGTAATTATGGCTGGACATTCACACCTACTTGCAGCCGAACACCACCTCTCCCGCTTTTGATGATGTATGGACGGGCATTCTTACCTTTTCTAACACATTTTTCAGCAATTATGGTCGGAGATTCACACTTACTCACAGCCGAACAACTCCGCTCCCGCATTTGATGGTGTATAGTCGGGCATTCTCACCCTTTCTCATCAGCTTTTTGCAAATTATGATCTGACATTCACACCTGCTTTTGATAATGTATGGTTTGGCATTCGCACCTTTTCTTACCCATTTTTCAGTAATTATGGGTGGACATTCACACCTTCTTGCAGCTGAACACCTCCTCTCCCGCTATTGATTGTGTACAGTCGGGTATTTTAACCTTTTCTTACCCGCTTTTTACCAAATATGGTCGGACATTCACACCGTCTTACAGCGGAACACCTCTGCTCCCGCTTTTGATGGTGTATAGTCAGGCATTTGAACCTTTTCTTACCCGCTTTTTACAAACTATGGTCGGACATTCAAACCTTCTTGTAGCCGAAAACCTCCGCTCCCTCTTTTGATTATACATTGTTGGGCATTCGCACCTTATTTACAAACTATAGTCAGACATTCACACCTTGCAGCTGAGCCACCTCAGCTCCCTGTTTTGATAGTGTATGTTCGGGCATTCGAACCTATTCTTACCCCCTTTTTACAAACTATGCTCGGAGATTCACACCTACTCACAGCCGAACAACTCCGCTCCCGCATTTGATAATGTCTTGTCCGGCATTCTAGTCTCTTCTAACACATTTTTCAGCAATTATGGTTGGACATTCACACCTACTCACAGCCGAACACTTCCGCTCCCACATTTGATGGTGTATAGCCGGGCATTCTCACCCTTTCTCATCAGCTTTTTGCAAATTATGATCTGACATTCACACCTACTTGCAGTCGAACAGCTCTGCTCCCGCTTTTGATTATGTTTGGTTGGATATTCGAACCTTTTCTTAACTGCTTTTTACAAACTTTGGTCGGACGTTCACACCTTCTTGCAGCCGAACACATCCACTTCCACTTTTGATGGTATATATTCGGGCATTCGAACCTTTTCTTACCCGCTTTTTACAAACCGTGGTCGGACTTTCACACCTTCTTGTAGCCAAACAACTCCGCTCCCGCTATTGATTGTGTACAGTCGGGTATTTTAACTTTTTCTTACCCGCTTTTTACCAACTATGGTCGGACATTTACACCTTCTTACAGCGGAACACCTCCGCTCCCTCTTTTGATGGTCTATGTTCGGGCATTCGAACCTTTTCTTACCCACTTTTTACAAACTATGGTCGGACATTCAAACTTTCTTGTAGCCGAACACATCCACTCCTGCTTTTGATGATGTATGGTTGGGCATTTTCACCTTTTCTTACCCATTTTTCAGTAATTATGGGTGGACATTCACACCTTCTTGCAGCTGAATAACTCCTCTCCCGCTTATGATCATGTACGGTTTGATATTTGAAAATTTTCTTTCATGTTTTAAAGCAATTATTGATGGACATTCAAATCTTCTTGTAGCCGAACACATCCACTCCTGCTTTTGATGATGTATGGTAAGCTTTTCTTACCCGCTTTTTACAAACTATGGTCGGACATTCAAACCTTCTTGTAGCCAAAACCCTCCGCTCCCTCTTTTGATCATACATTGTTGGGCATTCGCACCTTATCTTACCCGCTTTTTACAAACTATAGTCAGACATTCATACCTTGCAGCTGAACCACCTCCGCTCCCTGTTTTGATCATGTATGGTCTGGCAATACTACCTTTTCTTACCCGTTTGTGAGTAATTAATCCCAAAATATTGAGCATAAAATAAGTCTTTATGCTGATGATGTATTACTTTTCCTTCAGAACTCACAGACGTCTCTCAGTCACACGATCACACTCATAAATAAATTCTCAGCACTTTCTGACTACTCTATCAACTGGTCTAAGACCACAGTTCTGCCCATTAACTGTAGGGTCCATAATATACCTGCGATCACTTTACAGTCAGGAAATATTAGATATTTAGGCATAAACATTTCCTCCAGGCTCTCAGAGCTAACAAAGCTAAATTATGTGCAATTATTAAAGACAGTAGAGGACGATCTCTCGTTGGAAGTCCTTACCTATATCACTTATGGGGAGAGTTACATCCATTAAAATGATGATACTACCAAAAGTTAACTATTTGTTCTCAATGATCCCCATAAAACCATCTGCTACTTGGTTTAAGTCACTAGATTCATGCATCTCCAAATTTCTGTGGAAAAACAAACCACCACGTATTAGTTTAAAAACCCTACAGAAGACCAAGGACAGTGGTGGATTAGATTTACCTCATTTTCAGCACTATTCCTTAGACAATAGGTTACAATATATATCAAAATGGTTTAAACCTTGTTGTTGTCACAGTTCCCAGAGACGTTGTAATCGTTGAGGATTCTATATTCACCCCCTCATTAGAGGCACGTAATGCAGATTGATGACACTGAATCTTCTTCTCTGTTCATTGCTGGCATCATTCCCAGCATCGTAAGTGTTCGTGGCATTGTTAGCCTCTTCTTCTGGATCTTGATATCGAGAATCCTTTTGTATTTCTGGTTTGTCAGTCCTCTGTCTTCGTTCACCGGAGTCTTTGTCTTTTTGTCCTTGAGTTTGGTGATTTTTTCTTCTTTTGATGCCTTGACACAATGTGACAGGTGATACCACGTGGGAGATCCTGTAACTTGGATTGCTGTCCCTGTGCTGCGAAATGGCTGTGCTGCTCAAATGGTCTCTCCTTCATCATGGTTACATGCTGCCATTCCGACATCTCGCCATTCCGACATGGGTCTCCAATTGTCGGAATGGCGACACTTAATTTTATACCGCCATTCCGACAGTTCCTTTTAATAGCCTATTTTTTACCCAAAACATTTTGCACTAATGATATGCCGGCGCAAATACGCCCTAAAGTTTGGCGCACAAGCTTTGCACATGCAGAGGCCACAGCCTCGCAAACAAACTTTAATAATCTATTATCAAAATCCCCTGAATTTCAAATATAAAAATACAGATATTAATATAACTCTGGCGAGACTGAAACTGATTAAGCAGAAATACAGTGTCAGTGAGCTGTCACAGCAGCCAGCTGGAGCGGAGCTCTCCACAGAGCCCATGCGTCTTTTGCACGCTGTCATCATATGCAAAAGTAATAATTGCAATTACAGATATCACGGCTACTGCACAGGACACAGTTGCGAGCACTCTGCCTTGCCTTGCCAATACAAGAAGATAGAAATGACAGCATAGAACGTATAAAACACAACAAAATGCAGTAAAAACGTTTATTCATGTTATTCACGTGATTTATGAGTACTCACTCCAATTTTGGGAAGCGCGGATGGGTTTTGCGCATTTGGCACAAACACACAACCGCAACGGTTGTAGCTTTATACAGCCTGTTGATATCTTAAGGACCTAACTGGTCACACCTGGGACTAAATGTCATGTAGAGATTGTTTTTACATGACATTACAGCTGAACATATAGCTTTCATCCACAAACCAACGTGGGAGAGCCCGAAGACGCATGTGCCAGACGCACATAGGCATGCGTAAAACCAATTTTGACCACTTCATACTGTTTATTTGCTTTCTTTTAGTTAACTTTCGTTTCTTTTGGATTCTTGTGCGTGTTATGGAGCCGTTTTGGTCCATGTTTGTAAGCCTTTTTTTCCTGGATTAAATTTTCGGAAGTTGAAACAAGTGGCATTGGAGTGTGTGATTGAAAACCACCGCGGACTGCTTCTCCTCCTCCAGTTGCCGAGACTTTGTGTTTTTAATAACGCTTGTCTATAAACATGTTAAACATATAAATTGCATGAACAGAAAGAAGGGACTCACCTGTTGAGTAACACACATTTCCTTATACGGAAAGCCTTGTCGGAATGGTGGGACATTTGAACGTCAGAATAGCGGGATGTCGCAATGGTGGGATGTCGGAATGGTGGGACGTTTGCATGTCGGAATGGTGGTATGTCGGAATGGTGGTATGTCGGAATGGTGGGATGTCGGAATAGCGGGATGTCGGAATGGCGGGATTTCGGAATGGGTGTTGCCACCCCCTTCATCATATACACAGTTATTTATACATCACCTTCCACCATGAAGCGTTGTCCCTTTTTGTTTCTCTCTTTGTTCTTAAAATGCTTTTATGCATGTCTAAACCAATCCATTAAATTAGATCATTTTGGCAGTAAAGCGATCTACAATGTGCTTGGTCGCAAAGCTGCTCATCTGTGCTAAACAGCTCTTCAGAAAGGCATTCTTCAATTGATTTCACTAATTCTATGTAATAATTTTGTGATTTCCTACAAAACTACACTTCTTCTCCCATCTGTCTGAGTATTTAATATTGTCTGGGTCCCGTTAAAACATGTATTTTTCCCATCTAATTCCTTGTTTGCTTTAAAACAAGTATTCCCCATTTTCTATCCCTTCAGTAGCCAACCAGTTTGTATGGAGTACACTGGAGCAACTTGACTGATCAGTAAAACACTGCTTTTGTTGTCACCGCAAGGCTTCCCCCGTCGGTTGTTTCACTGAGACACTACTGAGTAACTATAACTCAACACAGTTTATACACATAACATTCATATACATACTAACAAACAAACAAACAATTATTTATCGCAATTTTCTCATCTCTGTTTGAACGTACACCCAGGTAAATATTCCTGTAGTCTTCTCATACCGACTATGGACCCATTCATTGTTTAACTTCACTGTTTTGCAAATCCTAATTGAATATTACACATTGACATTGAACTTTACTTGATAAGCAGGTCTTCATTGCATTCAGCAGCCTATATGTGAGCATCTATGTGTAAGCTGTTCTTCTTTGCATTTATCAGCAGCAAGCAATTCTTCATTGCACATGCATATGAAAATAGTAAAACAATTCCAATGCGTTAGCGAAACCTTCTATATCAGGAGTGTCCATCATGATGCTGGGAATAGAACCTCTTTCCCAGAATAGTTCAACCTTCATTACTCAACTGATCATAACTCCGCAATGAGCACATTTCAAAGTATCATTCCTCTACATATATTCAAAAATCTATGTGTAAATGTTTAATATTTCTTATATTTGTTGATGTCATTCTGTGTGCATGTGGCCTAAACCCAATCTCTGTGTGGCAATTTTAATTTAAACAAGTTGAACTCTGCCTCTGATCATTTAAAAAAGGTGTGTACCAATATCAACCTTTCTCAGGTAATTACTGATCCTACAAAACCAAAGAGATCCTTCAAGGTTGTCCCTGATTGGCTCAATCTTAACAAATCAAAGGTAGAAAATCCGCAGTATCTGAACTTGGTGTTAGTTATCACTGCTCAATAGCCTGTATCAGAATTGCAAAAATGAAAACATTAGGTCCACGCTTGGTATCCAGATCCTGAAACATCTCCACGAGCAGGCTTTTTTTTAACTGATCTGTTGAATAGTTATATGACACTGTTAAAATCCCAGATGAAGATCTAGCACTTGACCATTTTTGTAAATCTTCTAATTCCATAGTTGATAAACACGCCCCTTTTAAAAAGTATAGAACTTAGAACAGGTCTATCCCTGGCTTTCGGCAGAACTGTCTTCTTTACTTTTTTTTCCCCTTGTCCTGTTCAGCATTATGTCAGAAGAATTGTAGTCTGAATACCTATGATGCCAAACAGATTTGTTTTGCCAAGGGAAGTTTTATAAATGTAAAGCTCCCCTTGATGCCCATTTATTTATTTCTTTTTACAATATATGACATGAACTGAACTGAACCGGACCGGGGGACAAGGAAAGAAGAAGAGGAAAGAAGAGGAAACAGAAAAAAAATAGAAACAAAAACCAGACAACCAGCTGCTACACCTGTAAAAAACAAAACAGACAACAATCCATGGCCTATGAGGGGAATCCAGCCTTAGCGCCAAGAGGAGCACCTGAAAGCAGACAAGCAGAGAAAAAACAAACACACAAACAAACAAAAACAAGCACAAGAAGCGGCAATCGCATACAACACAGCTGTGGATATAGATGACCTGAGACGACATGATAATACATCAACTGCTTAGTGACCATGCTACTGGACTAATGAATGTGTGTGTGTGTGTGTGTGTGTGAGAACATGCAACACCCATGGCACAGGACCTACATGATAACCGTGCTTAGTTATGAGTGTATAAGCGTACAGGGCCACAATCCACAGCCCCCCAAACAATCAGAAGCAGGCAGAGAGGGCCACAAGACCCAGGCCACCAGCAGCCCCCACAGAGCACAGAACCCAGGTAGCCCACCGCAGGGGCAACCACGCATCCACCCAGAAGACTGCAGAGGAAGCCCCCGGAAAGAGCCCCCATAAGCATAGGGCAGAGGCACTCCGGGAACCAGGGGCAACAGCCCACCGACCCCGCCAGGCCCCAGCCGCCCAGACATGGGCCGTGCACTGGACCTGGGCCCCAGGAGCCCGAGCGCCCCCAAACCCCCCGGCAGAGGCCCCACCCAATACCCAGGAGGGCCAAGCGCCCCAGACAGCCACAAAGTGGTTCAGCGCCTGCCCCAGCGCCCCTGGCCAAGTGCCCTGGGAGTCAAGACGTGCCCACAGGTGGGTGAAGTCGCGAGCAGTGGGGAGAGGCAACGCTGATGCCCCATCGGGAGAAACACAGGCAGGCCAGGCGACAGCAAGTCCCAGATCCAGGCCCAATCATTACCACACACACTTTCACGTCCCATACATCCACACATCCACACATCCTACCTCCCTCGACTCTGCTGGGGTGTAGTGCAGCGGGCACACCAGGAGGCCAGCAACCCCCCAGCCACCACAGACCCCGAACCAGCAGAACAATTAATTAATCCTCCTGGCCCCTCCTGCCCCGAGCAGACACCAGGAAGCAGGGGTGTGCGAAGAAGACCCCTCCCCTCACCCTTCTGGCTCTTCAATATTTTCTAATAGTGAGCAATTAAAATTGAGGGGCAGCCAAACTTGTAGAACTGGGAGCGCGGCACTCTGGGCAGCCTACATACCCAAAGAGCCCCGCCCACCAGATGCCACTCAGTGTAACCACCCCCCAAGACCTAATGTGTGTGTGTGAGTGTGTTTGATAAGTACTAATGTCTAAGGTGTAATTAAAACAGGGGCAGGGAACTGCAGAGTGCAACCAAAGGGGACCACCTACGTGGCCCCATCCACTACACCCCACCGAACACACACGCCCCCAAAACCCTTCATGTGTGAGTGTGTGCTGTGTACAGGAGCCAGAAGGGAGAGGGGTATGGGGATATATACCGGGGGAGCTACTCTCCCCC
The DNA here is from genome assembly GCF_036924035.1 of Leuresthes tenuis. Classification (NCBI taxonomy): domain Eukaryota; kingdom Metazoa; phylum Chordata; class Actinopteri; order Atheriniformes; family Atherinopsidae; genus Leuresthes; species Leuresthes tenuis. Next base: position 31,952,865 of record NW_027325365.1, on the reverse strand, counting down.
AGAGAGGGCAGCCAGGGACTGGCTGCAATAGGCATCCCCGCTACCTGGGAGCCAGCAATGGGCAGGAGGGCCTGATGTCCACCAGGCTCGGGGCCTGCAGCGACCATATTCCGGGAGCTACTGTACCCCCAGAAGGTACCCATCCCGCCCCACCCCACTCAACCCAACCCCACCCCGGAGGACCTCTACAAAAAACAAACAAACAAACCACCCGGTCACACCAGTCGCAGCAGCCCGGGCCTGAGACCCACCATCACCCAGCAACCCACCACCACCACTATGTGATAAAACTAATCAGAGGGGACCAGAGAGAATGAAATTCAGCCAATTGATGTTTTGAGGAGGCAGACATTGTTTCCATGCTAATATAATCTAAAAGAAAATTTCTAAACTGGTTAATACACAGATTGTTCTTCGCTTTCCAGTTCATGAGAATAGTTTTCTTTGCGATACATAACACTGTGACAACCATGTGTGCTGAGTTAATTTCCATGTTGATGTTGTCTAAGTCACCCAGTATGCACAGTGTGGGGCATGCAGGGATGCTACACTTTAGCCATGTTGATAGGTCCTCACAGACTTCAAGCCAGAACTTCTGGACAGGCGCAGAAAACCACAAAGCGTGTACATAATCATCAGGTGTGTTATCTGTGCAATGTGAGCAGATGTTTGAGTGTGTTAGACCCATCCTGAACATCCTTTGTCCTGTATAGTGTGTTCTATGAAGGATTTTGTATTGTATGAGCTGTAAATTAGGATTTCGAGTCTTTATGAAGGTGTTCAAACATATTTGTGGTTAGAAGCTATGACCAGAACTGATGGATAAATCTGCCTCCCATTTTGAGGATGGAAGAGACATTGTGTCATCTATCTTAGACAATAATTTATATATTTTTGATAGTAGTTTTGGGGTACAGATGCTTAGAAATTCTGCTACCCTAGTCGGGGGTTGTAAGTCTGGTTGGTGGAGGATATATCCATCCATCCATCCATCATCTGCCGCTTATCCGGGGGTCGGGTCGCGGGGGCAGCAGCTTGAGCAGAGAAACCCAGACGTCTCTGTCCCCGGCCACTTCCTCCAGCTCTTCCGGGGGGACCCCGAGGCGTTCCCAGGCCAGCCGAGAGACATAGTCTCTCCAACGTGTCCTGGGTCTCCCCCGGGGTCTCCTCCCAGTGGGACGTGCCCGGAACACCTCCCCAGGGAGGCGCCCAGGGGGCATCCTAAACAGATGCCCGAGCCACCTCATCTGACTCCTGTCAATGCGGAGGAGCAGCGGTTCTACTCCGAGCCCCTCCCGGATGACTGAGCTTCTCACCCTATCTCTAAGGGAGAGCCCAGACACCCTGCGGAGGAAACCCATTTCGGCCGCTTGTATTCGCGATCTTGTTCTTTCGGTCACTACCCACAACTCGTGACCATAGGTGAGGATGGGAACGTAGATTGACCAGTAAGTAGAGGCACCGGTCATACAGAGACCGAACGGCCCCTATCAAGGGGTCCGGCACTCCATATTCCCGGAGCACCCCCCACAGGACTCCACGAGGGACACGGTCGAACGCTTTCTCCAAGTCCACAAAACACATGTAGACTGGTTGGGCGAACTCCCATGCACCCTCCAGGATCCTGCCGAGGGTATAGAGCTGGTCCACTGTTCCACGGCCAGGACGAAAGCCACACTGCATCTCCTGAATCCGAGGCTCGATTATCCGACGGATCCTCCTCTCCAATACCCCCGAATAGACCTTACCAGGGAGGCTGAGGAGTGTGATACCCCTATAGTTGGAACACACCCTCCGGTCCCCCTTTTTAAAGAGGGGGACCACCACCCCAATCTGCCAGTCCAGAGGCACTGTCCCCGATGTCCACGCGATACTGCAGAGGCGTGTCAGCCAAGACAGCCCTACAACATCCAGAGCCTTGAGAAACTCAGGACGGACCTCATCCACCCCCGGGGCCTTGCCACCAAGGAACTTTTTAACCACCTCGGCAACCTCAGCCCCAGAAATGGGAGGCCCCGTCTCCGAGCTCTCCGACTCTGCCTCTTCCGAGCACGTGTTGGTAGGATTGAGGAGTTCCTCGAAGTACTCCCCCCACCGACTCACAACATCCCTAGTTGAGGTCAGCAAAGCCCCGTCCGCACTGTAAACAGTGTTGACTGTGAGCCGCTTCCCCCCCCTGAGATGCCGGATGGTGGACCAGAATCTTTTCGAGGCCGTCCGGAAATCGTTCTCCATGGTCTCACCGAACTCCTCCCAGGCCCGAGTTTTTGCCTCAGCAACCGCCGAAGCCGTTGCCCGTCTGGCCCGTCGGTACCTATCAGCTTCTTCCAGGGTCCCACTGGCCAAAAAGGCCCGATAGGACTCCTTCTTCAGCTTGACGGCTTCCCTCACCACTGGTGTCCACCAGCAGGTTCGAGGGTTGCCGCCACGACAGGCACCGACCACCTTACGGCCACAACTCCGACCAGCTGCCTCGGCAATGGAGTCACGGAACATGGCCCATTCAATGTCCCCCACCTCAAATATGGTTGAAGCTCTGCCGGAGGTGGGAGTTAAAGCTCCTTCTGATGGGGGATTCTGACAAACGCTCCCAGCAGACCCTCACAATACGTTTGGGCCTGCCAGGTCTGATCGGCATCCTCCCCCACCAGCGGAGCCAACTCACCACCAGGTGGTGATCAGTTGACAGCTCCGCCCCTCTCTTCACCCGAGTGTCCAGGACATACGGCCGCAAGTCCGATGATACAACCACAAAGTCGATCATCGAACTGCGGCCAAGGGTGTCCTGGTGCCAAGTGCACATATGGACACCCTTATGCCTGAACATGGTGTTCGTTATGGACAGTCTATGACTGGCACAGAAGTCCAACAACATAACACCACTCTGATTCAGATCGGGGGGGCCGTTCCTCCCAATCACACCCCTCCAGGTCTCACTGTCATTGCCCACGTGAGCATTGAAGTCCCCCAGCAGAATGAGGGAGTCTCCGGTAGGAGCATTCTCCAGTGCCTCCCCCAGAGACTCCAAAAAGAGTAGGTACTCTGAACTGCTGTTTGGCGCATAGGCACAAACAACAGTCAGGACTCGTCCCCCCACCCAAGGCGGAGGGAGGCTACCCTCTCGTTCACTGGGGTAAACCCCAATGTACTGGCACACAGCCGGGGGGGCAATAAGTATGCCCACACCTGCTCTGCGCCTCTCACCACGGGCAACTCCAGAGTGGAAGAGAGTCCAACCCCTCTCAAGAGTACTGGTTCCAGATCCCAAGCCGTGCGTCGAGGTGAGTCCGACTATATCTAACGGTCTGATGAAGTTTCAACAATAAACAACAAACTTTGTATTATGAGAAAGAACCAGACTCATTCTTTAGGAATCCGAAAATAAGCTCTATTTTACGAGTTATGCACGAATTCGGATTCTCCTATAAAACGAATTCCTTAACTCAAACCAAGTTAAGACTGCTTTGTCCTTCATATTTATTCATGTCTAATCAAGTTTCAATGATAAACAACGTTGTACTTTGTAGAATGAGAAAGAACTTCTTCAGCAATAAGCATCTCTCGACAAATGACGAAATACAGATTTTGCTATAAAATTAATTGCTATCAGCCTGACTTAAAACTGTTTGTCTTCCTTATTTATCCACTTCAAATCAAGTTTCAACAATTAAAAAATTTTTGTAGTTTGAGAAAGAACAACTTAATCTTGAGCAATCAGTATAAAAAGAAGGTAAGCAAAGGTGCGAATGTCAAACCATACATGATCAAAACAGGGAGCGGAGGTGTTTGGCTGAGACAAGGTGTGAATGTCCACCCATAATTAATGAAAAGCGGGCAACAAGTAGGTTCGAATGCCCAACCATACATCATCAAAAGCAAGAGTGGATATGTTCAGCTACAAGAAGGTTTGAACGTCTGACCATAGTTTGTAAAAAGCGGGTAAGAAAAGGTTCGAATGCCCGAACATACACCATCAAAGGAGGGAGCGGAGGTGTTCCGCTGTAAGAAGGTGTGAATGTCCGACCATAGTTGGTAAAAAACGGGTAAGAAAAGGTTAAAATACCCGACTGTACACAATCAGTAGCGGGTGCGGAGTTGTTCGGCTACTAAAAGGTGTGAAAGTCCAACCATGGTTTGTAAAAAGCGGGTAAGAAAAGGTGCGAATGCCCGAAAATGTATGATCAAAAGAGGGAGCGGAGGTGTTCGGCTGCAAGAAGGTGTGAATGTACACCCATAATTAATGAAAAATGGGTAAGAAAAGGTGCGAATGCCCAACTATACATAATCAAAAGCAGGAGTGGATGTGTTCGGCTCCAAGAAGGGTTGAATGTCTGACCATAGTTTGTAAAAAGCAGGTAAGAAAAGGTTTGACTGCCCGAACATACACCATCAAAAGAGGGAGCGGAGGGGTTCCGCTGTAAGAAGGTGTGAATGTCCGACCATAGTTGGTAAAAAGCGGGTAAGAAAAGGTTAAAATACCCGACTGTACACAATCAATAGCGGGAGCGGAGTTGTTCGGCTACTAAAAGATGTGAAAGTCCGACTATGGTTTGTAAAAAGCGGGTAAGAAAAGGTGCTAATGCCCGACAATGTATGATCAAAAGAGGGAGTGGAGGTTTTCGGCTGTAAGAAGGTCTGAATGTCCAACTATAATTTGTAAAAACCGGGTAAGAAAAGGCTTGAAAGCCCGACTATACACCATCATAAGCGGGAGAGGAGGTGTTCAGCTGTAAGAAGGTGTGAATGTCCACCCATAATTACTGAAAAATGGGTAAGAAAAGGTGCGAATGCCCAAACATACATCATCAAAAGCAGGAGTGGATGTGTTGGGCTACAAGAAGGTTTGAAAGTCCGACCATGGTTTGTAAAAAACGGGTAAGAAAAGGTGCGAATGCCCGACAATGTATATTCAAAAGAGGGAGCGGAGGTTTTTGGCTACAAGAAGGTTTGAATGTCCGACCATAGTTTGTAAAAAGCGGGTAAGAAAAGGTTCAAATGCCTGACAATACACCATCAAAAGCGTGAGCGGAGGTGTTCCGCTGTAAGACGGTGTGAATGTCCGACCATAGTTGGTAAAAAGCGGGTAAGAAAAGGTTAAAATACCCGACTGTACACAATCAATAGCGGGAGCGGAGTTGTTCGGCTACAAGAAGGTGTGAAAGTCCAACCATGGTTTGTAAAAAGCTGCTAAGAAAAGGTTCGAATGCCCGAATATATACCATCAAAAGCGGAAGCGGAGGTGTTCGGCTGCAAGAAGGTGTGAACGTCCGACCAAAGTTTGCAAAAAGCAGTTAAGAAAAGGTTCGAATATCCAACAAAACATAATCAAAAGCGGGAGCAGAGCTGTTCGACTGCAAGTAGGTGTGAATGTCCAGCCATAATTACTCACAAACGGGTAAAAAAAGGTAGTATTGCCAGACCATACATGATCAAAACAGGGAGCTGAGGTGTTTGGCTGTGACAAGGTGTGAATGTCCACCCAAAATTAATGAAAAGCGGGCAAAAAGTAGGTTTGAATGCCCAAGCATACATCATCAAAAGAAGGAGTGGATGTGTTCGGCTACAAGAAGGTTTGAATGTCCGAGCATAGTTTGTAAAAAGCGGGTAAGAAAAGGTTCAAATGCCCAAACAAACACCATCAAAAGAGGGAGCGGAGGTGTTTGGCTGTGACAAGGTGTGAATGTCCACCCAAAATTAATGAAAAGCGGGCAAAAAGTAGGTTTGAATGCCCAAGCATACATCATCAAAAGAAGGAGTGGATGTGTTCGGCTACAAGAAGGTGTGAAAGTCCAACCATGGTTTGTAAAAAGCTGGTAAGAAAAGGTTCGAATGCCCGAATATATACCATCAAAAGCGGAAGCGGAGGTGTTCGGCTGCAAGAAGGTGTGAACGTCCGACCAAAGTTTGTAAAAAGCAGTTAAGAAAAGGTTCGAATATCCAACCAAACAAAATCAAAAGCGGGAGCAGAGCTGTTCGACTGAAAGTAGGTGTGAATGTCCAGCCATAATTACTCACAAACGGGTAAGAAAAGGTAGTATTGCCAGACCATACATGATCAAAACAGGGAGCTGAGGTGGTTCAGCACCAAGGTGTGAATGTCTGACTATAGTTTGTAAAAAGCGGGTACGATAAGGTGCGAATGCCTGACAATGTATAATCAAAAGAGGGAGCAGAGGTTTTCGGCTACAAGAAGGTTTGAACGTCTGACCATAGTTTGTAAAAAGCGGGTAAGAAAAGGTTCGAATGCCCGAACATACACCATCAAAGGAGGGAGCGGAGGTGTTCCGCTGTAAGAAGGTGTGAATGTCCGACCATAGTTGGTAAAAAACGGGTAAGAAAAGGTTAAAATACCCGACTGTACACAATCAGTAGCGGGTGCGGAGTTGTTCGGCTACTAAAAGGTGTGAAAGTCCGACCATGGTTTGTAAAAAGCGGGTAAGAAAAGGTGCGAATGCCCGAAAATGTATGATCAAAAGAGGGAGCGGAGGTGTTTGGCTGCAAGAAGGTGTGAATGTACACCCATAATTACTGAAAAATGGGTAAGAAAAGGTGCGAATGCCCAAATATACATAATCAAAAGCAGGAGTGGATGTGTTCGGCTCCAAGAAGGGTTGAATGTCTGACCATAGTTTGTAAAAAGCAGGTAAGAAAAGGTTTGACTGCCCGAACATACACCATCAAAGGAGGGAGCGGAGGTGTTCCGCTGTAAGAAGGTGTGAATGTCCGACCATAGTTGGTAAAAAACGGGTAAGAAAAGGTTAAAATACCCGACTGTACACAATCAGTAGCGGGTGCGGAGTTGTTCGGCTACTAAAAGGTGTGAAAGTCCGACCATGGTTTGTAAAAAGCGGGTAAGAAAAGGTGCGAATGCCCGAAAATGTATGATCAAAAGAGGGAGCGGAGGTGTTTGGCTGCAAGAAGGTGTGAATGTACACCCATAATTACTGAAAAATGGGTAAGAAAAGGTGCGAATGCCCAAATATACATAATCAAAAGCAGGAGTGGATGTGTTCGGCTCCAAGAAGGTTTGAATGTCCGACCATAGTTTGTAAAAAGCGGGTAAGAAAAGGTTCAAATGCCTGACAATACACCATCAAAAGCGTGAGCGGAGGTGTTCCGCTGTAAGACGGTGTGAATGTCCGACCATAGTTGGTAAAAAGCGGGTAAGAAAAGGTTAAAATACCCGACTGTACACAATCAATAGCGGGAGCGGAGTTGTTCGGCTACTAAAAGATGTGAAAGTCCGACTATGGTTTGTAAAAAGCGGGTAAGAAAAGGTGCTAATGCCCGACAATGTATGATCAAAAGAGGGAGCAGAGGTGTTCGGCTGCAAAAAGGTCTGAATGTCCAACCATAATTTGTATAAACCGGGAAGGAAAGTTTCGAAAGCCCGACTATACACCATCAAAAGCGGGAGCAGAGTGGTTCAGCTGCAAGAAGGTCTGAATGTCCATCAATAATTGCTTTAAAACATGAAAGAAAATTTTCGAATATCATCCGCACATGATCATAAGAAGGAGAGGAGGTGTTCAGCTGCAAGAAGGTGTGAATGTCCACCCATAATTCCTGAAAAATGGGTAAAAAAAGGTGCGAATGCCCAACCATACATTATCAAAAGCAGGTGTGAATGTCAGATCATAATTTGCAAAAAGCTGATGAGAAAGGGTGAGAATGCCCGACTATACACCATCAAATGCGGGAGCGGAGGTGTTCGGCTCTGAGTAGGTGTGAATGTCCGACCATAATTGCTGAAAAATGTGTTCGAAAAGGAAAGAATGCCGGACCATACATCATCAAAAGCGAGAGAGGTGGTGTTCGGCTGCAAAAAGGTGTAAATGTTCGACTAAAGTTTGTAAAAAGCGGGTAAGACATGGTGCGAATGCCTGACAAGGTATGATCAAAAGCAGGAGCGGAGGTGTTCAGCTGCAAGAAAGTCTAAATGTCCATCAATAATTGCTAGAAAACATGAAAGAAAATTTTCGAAAATCAAACCGCACATGATCATAAGTGGGAGAGGAGGTGTTCAGCTGCAAGAAGGTGTGAATGTCCACCCATTATTCCTGACAAATGGGTAAGAAAAGGTGCGAATGCCAAACCATACATTATCAAAAGCAGGTGTGAATGTCAGATCATAATTTGCAAAAAGCTGATGAGAAAGGGTGAGAATGTCCGACTGCACACCATCAAATGCGGGAGCGGAGTTGTTCGGCTGTGAGTAGGTGTGAATCTCCGACCGTAATTTCTGAAAAATGTGTTAGAAAAGGTAAGAATGCCGGTCCATACATCATCAAAAGCGAGAGAGGTGGTGTTCGGCTGCAAGTAGGTGTGAATGTCCAGCCATAATTACTCACAAACGGGTAAGAAAAGGTAGTATTGCCAGACCATACATGATCAAAACAGGGAGCGGAGGTGGTTCAGCTGCAAGAAGGTGTGAATGTCTCACTAAAGTTCAAATATATTAACAAAAGCGGGAGGAGAGGTCTTCGGATGAGAGTGGTTGAGAATTTCCAACCATAATCTATAAAATTCGGTGAAAAAAAGGTGTGATAGAACACTAAAAGGTGGAGCGGAAGTGTTCGGCTGCAAGAAGGTGTGAATGTCCGACTATATTTGGTGAAAAGCAGGTGAAGCAAGGTCTGAATGCCCAACCTTACATTATCAAAAGCGAGATCAGAGGTGTTTGGCTGCAAGAAGGCCATAGTTTGCCAAAAGCGGGTAAGCTGCGAATGACCAACTAAATATCAACAAAAGTGGGGGCGGAGGTCTTCGGATGCAACTGGGTGTGAACATCCCACCATACAAGTATGGTTGAGAGGAAGCTGTGAACAGCCGACCATAGTTTGCAAAAAGCGGGTGAGAAAAGGTGCGAATGTGCAACCATACATGATCAAAACAGGGAGCGGAGGTGTTTGGCTGTGACAAGGTGTGAATGTCCACCCAAAATTAATGAAAAGCGGGCAAAAAGTAGGTTTGAATGCCCAACCATACATCATCAAAAGCAGGAGTGGATATGTTCGGCTACAAGAAGGTTTGAACGTCTGACCATAGTTTGTAAAAAGCGGGTAAGAAAAGGTTCGAATGCCCAAACATACACCATCAAAAGAGGGAGCGGAGGTGTTCCGCTGTAAGAAGGTGTGAATGTCCGACCATAGTTGGTAAAAAGTGGGTAAGAAAAGGTTAAAATACCCGACTGTACACAATCAATAGGGGGAGCGTAGTTGTTCGGCTACAAGAAGTTGTGAAAGTCCAACCATGGTTTGTAAAAAGCGGGTAAGAAAAGGTGCTAATGCCCGAAAATGTATGATCAAAAGAGGGAGCGGAGGTGTTCGGCTGCAAGAAGGTGTGAATGTACACCCATAATTACTGAAAAATGGGTAAGAAAAGGTGCGAATGCCCAACTATACATAATCAAAAGCAGGAGTGGATGTGTTCGGCTCCAAGAAGGGTTGAACGTCTGACCATAGTTTGTAAAAAGCAGGTAAGAAAAGGTTTGACTGCCCGAACATACACCATCAAAAGAGGGAGTGGAGGTGTTCCGCTGTAAGAAGGTGTGAATGTCCGACCATAGTTGGTAAAAAGCGGGTAAGAAAAGGTTAAAATACCCGATTGTACACAAACAATAGCGGGAGCGGAGTTGTTCGGCTACAAGAAGGTGTGAAAGTCCAACCATCGTTTGTCAAAAGCTGGTAAGAAAAGGTTCGAATGCCCGAATATATACCATCAAAAGCGGAAGCGGAGGTGTTCGGCTGCAAGAAGGTGTGAACGTCCGACCAAAGTTGGCAAAAAGCAGTAAAGAAAAGGTTCGAATATCCAAACATAATTAAAAGCGAGAGAGATTGTGTTCAGCTGCAAGTAGGTGTGAATATCCAGCCATAATTACTCACAAACGGGTAAGAAAATGTAGTATTGCCAGACCATACATGATCAAAACAGGGAGCGGAGGTGGTTTAGCTGCAAAAAGGGGTGAATGTCCAACTAAAGTTCAAATATATTAACAAAAGCGGGAGGAGAGGTCTTCGGATTAGAGTGGTTGAAATTTCCAACCATAATCTATAAAATGCGGTGAAAAAAAAAAGGTGTGAAGGAATGAATTTTATAGCAAAATCCGAAATCATGCATAACTCCGCAAAAGGAACGTATTGCTCAACCAAAGGGATTCTCATTCAGGGTAATATGAGGAACTTTATGCTTGATACATTTTAGACACGGATAACTATGAAGGACAAAGCAATTTTAACTTGGTTTGAGCAAAGCAATTCATTTTATAGGAAAATCCGAAATCGTGCAGGACTCATGAAAGTAAGCTTATTCTCGGATTCCTGATCCTCCAGTGTTGCTCTTTCCTATACTGCAAAATACAGCCTTGTTCTTTGTTGAAATCGATATAGACATTGATAAATATGAAGGACAAAGCAGTTTCCACTTTGTTTGAGTGAAGGAAATAATTTTATAGCAAAATCCCAAATCAAGCAGAACGTATGAAAATAAGCGTGTTTTCGGATTCCTGATCCTTCAGTTTTGCTATTTCTTCTACTGCAAAATACAATGTTGTTCTTTGTTGAAGTCAATCTAGACATTGATAAATATGAAGGACAAAGCAGTTTTAACATAGTTTGAGTAAAGGAATTCATTTTATACATAAAATCCCAAATCATGCAGAACGTATGAAAATAAGCTTATTCTCGGATTCCTGTTCCTTCAAGTGTTGCTCTTTCTACTACTGCAAAATACAATGTTGTTCTTTGTTGAAGTAAATCTAGGCATTGATAAATATGAAGGACAAAGCAGTTTTCACTTGGTTTGAGTGAAGGAATTCATTTTATACATAAAATCCCAAATCATGCAGAACGTATGAAAATAAGCTTATTCTCGGATTACTGATCCTTCAGTGATGCTCTTTCTTCTACTGCAAAATCCAGTGTTGTTCTTTGTTGAAGTCAATCTAGACATTGATAAATATGAAGGACAAAGCAGTTTTCACTTGGTTTGAGTGAAGGATTTGCAGCTGAAAACCTCCCGCTCCCGCTTTTGATTGTGTATAGTCGGGCTTTCGAGCCTTTTCTTACCCGGTTTTTAGAAATTATGGTTAGACATTCAGACCTTGCAGCCGAAGACCTCCACTCCCTCTTTTGATCATACATTGTAGGGCATTCGCACCTTGTCTTACCCGCTTTTTACAAACTATAGTCAGACATTCACATCTTGCAGCTGAACCACCTCAGCTCCCTGTTTTGATCATGTATGGTCTGGCAATACTACCTTTTCTTACCCGTTTGTGAGTAATTATGGCTGGACATTCACACCTACTTGCAGTCGAACAGCTCTGCTCTCGCTTTTGATGGTATATATTCGGGCATTCGAACCTTTTCTTAACTGCTTTTTGCAAACTTTGGTCGGACGTTCACACCTTCTTGCAGCCGAACACCTCCGCTTCCGCTTTTGATGGTATATATTCGGGCATTCGAACCTTTTCTTAGCAGCTTTTTACAAACCATGGTTGAACTTTCACACCTTCTTGTAGCCGAACACCTCCGCTCCCGCTTTTGATGGTGTATAGTCAGGCATTTGAACCTTTTCTTTCCCGCTTTTTACAAACTATGGTCGGACATTCAAACCTTCTTGTAGCCGAAAACCTCCGCTCCCTCTTTTGATTATACATTGTTGGGCATTCGCACCTTATTTACAAACTATAGTCAGACATTCACACCTTGCAGCTGAGCCACCTCAGCTCCCTGTTTTGATAGTGTATGTTCGGGCATTCGAACCTATTCTTACCCCCTTTTTACAAACTATGCTCGGAGATTCACACCTACTCACAGCCGAACAACTCCGCTCCCGCATTTGATAATGTCTTGTCCGGCATTCTAGTCTCTTCTAACACATTTTTCAGCAATTATGGTTGGACATTCACACCTACTCACAGCCGAACACTTCCGCTCCCACATTTGATGGTGTATAGCCGGGCATTCTCACCCTTTCTCATCAGCTTTTTGCAAATTATGATCTGACATTCACACCTACTTGCAGTCGAACAGCTCTGCTCCCGCTTTTGATTATGTTTGGTTGGATATTCGAACCTTTTCTTAACTGCTTTTTACAAACTTTGGTCGGACGTTCACACCTTCTTGCAGCCGAACACATCCACTTCCACTTTTGATGGTATATATTCGGGCATTCGAACCTTTTCTTACCCGCTTTTTACAAACCGTGGTCGGACTTTCACACCTTCTTGTAGCCAAACGACTCCGCTCCCGCTATTGATTGTGTACAGTCGGGTATTTTAACCTTTTCTTACCCGCTTTTTACCAACTATGGTCGGACATTTACACCTTCTTACAGCGGAACACCTCCGCTCCCTCTTTTGATGGTCTAAGTTCGGGCATTCGAACCTTTTCTTACCCGCTTTTTACAAACTATGGTCGGACATTCAAACTTTCTTGTAGCCGAACACATCCACTCCTGCTTTTGATGATGTATGGTTGGGCATTTTCACCTTTTCTTACCCATTTTTCAGTAATTATGGGTGGACATTCACACCTTCTTGCAGCTGAACAACTCCTCTCCCGCTTATGATCATGTGCGGTTTGATATTTGAAAATTTTCTTTCATGTTTTAAAGCAATTATTGATGGACATTCAAATCTTCTTGTAGCCGAACACATCCACTCCTGCTTTTGATGATGTATGGTAAGCTTTTCTTACCCGCTTTTTACAAACTATGGTCGGACATTCAAACCTTCTTGTAGCCAAAACCCTCCGCTCCCTCTTTTGATCATACATTGTTGGGCATTCGCACCTTATCTTACCCGCTTTTTACAAACTATAGTCAGACATTCATACCTTGCAGCTGAACCACCTCCGCTCCCTGTTTTGATCATGTATGGTCTGGCAATACTACCTTTTCTTACCCGTTTGTGAGTAATTAATCCCAAAATATTGAGCATAAAATAAGTCTTTATGCTGATGATGTATTACTTTTCCTTCAGAACTCACAGACGTCTCTCAGTCACACGATCACACTCATAAATAAATTCTCAGCACTTTCTGACTACTCTATCAACTGGTCTAAGACCACAGTTCTGCCCATTAACTGTAGGGTCCATAATATACCTGCGATCACTTTACAGTCAGGAAATATTAGATATTTAGGCATAAACATTTCCTCCAGGCTCTCAGAGCTAACAAAGCTAAATTATGTGCAATTATTAAAGACAGTAGAGGACGATCTCTCGTTGGAAGTCCTTACCTATATCACTTATGGGGAGAGTTACATCCATTAAAATGATGATACTACCAAAAGTTAACTATTTGTTCTCAATGATGCCCATAAAACCATCTGCTACTTGGTTTAAGTCACTAGATTCATGCATCTCCAAATTTCTGTGGAAAAACAAACCACCACGTATTAGTTTAAAAACCCTACAGAAGACCAAGGACAGTGGTGGATTAGATTTACCTCATTTTCAGCACTATTCCTTAGACAATAGGTTACAATATATATCAAAATGGTTTAAACCTTGTTGTTGTCACAGTTCCCAGAGACGTTGTAATCGTTGAGGATTCTATATTCACCCCCTCATTAGAGGCACGTAATGCAGATTGATGACACTGAATCTTCTTCTCTGTTCATTGCTGGCATCATTCCCAGCATCGTAAGTGTTCGTGGCATTGTTAGCCTCTTCTTCTGGATCTTGATATCGAGAATCCTTTTGTATTTCTGGTTTGTCAGTCCTCTGTCTTCGTTCACCGGAGTCTTTGTCTTTTTGTCCTTGAGTTTGGTGATTTTTTCTTCTTTTGATGCCTTGACACAATGTGACAGGTGATACCACGTGGGAGATCCTGTAACTTGGATTGCTGTCCCTGTGCTGCGAAATGGCTGTGCTGCTCAAATGGTCTCTCCTTCATCATGGTTACATGCTGCCATTCCGACATCTCGCCATTCCGACATGGGTCTCCAATTGCCGGAATGGCGACACTTAATTTTTTATCAAACGTCCCACCATTCCGACACTTTTTTCCTCCTATGGTCGGAATGGCGGTATGTTTTTTGTTTTTTTTAACATACCGCCATTCCGACAGTTCCTTTTAATAGCCTATTTTTTACCCAAAACATTTTGCACTAATGATATGCCGGCGCAAATACGCCCTAAAGTTTGGCGCACAAGCTTTGCACATGCAGAGGCCACAGCCTCGCAAACAAACTTTAATAATCTATTATCAAAATCCCCTGAATTTCAAATATAAAAATACAGATATTAATATAACTCTGGCGAGACTGAAACTGATTAAGCAGAAATACAGTGTCAGTGAGCTGTCACAGCAGCCAGCTGGAGCGGAGCTCTCCACAGAGCCCATGCGTCTTTTGCACGCTGTCATCATATGCAAAAGTAATAATTGCAATTACAGATATCACGGCTACTGCACAGGACACAGTTGCGAGCACTCTGCCTTGCCTTGCCAATAGAAGAAGATAGAAATGACAGCATAGAACGTATAAAACACAACAAAATGCAGTAAAAACGTTTATTCATGTTATTCACGTGATTTATGAGTACTCACTCCAATTTTGGGAAGCGCGGATGGGTTTTGCGCATTTGGCACAAACACACAGCCGCAACGGTTGTAGCTTTATACAGCCTGTTGATATCTTAAGGACCTAACTGGTCACACCTGGGACTAAATGTCATGTAGAGATTGTTTTTACATGACATTACAGCTGAACATATAGCTTTCATCCACAAACCAACGTGGGAGAGCCCGAAGACGCATGTGCCAGACGCACATAGGCATGCGTAAAACCAATTTTGACCACTTCATACTGTTTATTTGCTTTCTTTTAGTTAACTTTCGTTTCTTTTGGATTCTTGTGCGTGTTATGGAGCCGTTTTGGTCCATGTTTGTAAGCCTTTTTTTCCTGGATTAAATTTTCGGAAGTTGAAACAAGTGGCATTGGAGTGTGTGATTGAAAACCACCGCGGACTGCTTCTCCTCCTCCAGTTGCCGAGACTTTGTGTTTTTAATAACGCTTGTCTATAAACATGTTAAACATATAAATTGCATGAACAGAAAGAAGGGACTCACCTGTTGAGTAACACACATTTCCTTATACGGAAAGCCTTGTCGGAATGGTGGGACATTTGAACGTCAGAATAGCGGGATGTCGCAATGGTGGGATGTCGGAATGGTGGGACGTTTGCATGTCGGAATGGTGGTATGTCGGAATGGTGGTATGTCGGAATGGTGGGATGTCGGAATAGCGGGATGTCGGAATGGCGGGATTTCGGAATGGGTGTTGCCACCCCCTTCATCATATACACAGTTATTTATACATCACCTTCCACCATGAAGCGTTGTCCCTTTTTGTTTCTCTCTTTGTTCTTAAAATGCTTTTATGCATGTCTAAACCAATCCATTAAATTAGATCATTTTGGCAGTAAAGCGATCTACAATGTGCTTGGTCGCAAAGCTGCTCATCTGTGGTAAACAGCTCTTCAGAAAGGCATTCTTCAATTGATTTCACTAATTCTATGTAATAATTTTGTGATTTCCTACAAAACTACACTTCTTCTCCCATCTGTCTGAGTATTTAATATTGTCTGGGTCCCGTTAAAACATGTATTTTTCCCATCTAATTCCTTGTTTGCTTTAAAACAAGTATTCCCCATTTTCTATCCCTTCAGTAGCCAACCAGTTTGTATGGAGTACACTGGAGCAACTTGACTGATCAGTAAAACACTGCTTTTGTTGTCACCGCAAGGCTTCCCCCGTCGGTTGTTTCACTGAGACACTACTGAGTAACTATAACTCAACACAGTTTATACACATAACATTCATATACATACTAACAAACAAACAAACAATTATTTATCGCAATTTTCTCATCTCTGTTTGAACGTACACCCAGGTAAATATTCCTGTAGTATTCTCATACCGACTATGGACCCATTCATTGTTTAACTTCACTGTTTTGCAAATCCTAATTGAATATTACACATTGACATTGAACTTTACTTGATAAGCAGGTCTTCATTGCATTCAGCAGCCTATATGTGAGCATCTATGTGTAAGCTGTTCTTCTTTGCATTTATCAGCAGCAAGCAATTCTTCATTGCACATGCATATGAAAATAGTAAAACAATTCCAATGCGTTAGCGAAACCTTCTATATCAGGAGTGTCCATCATGATGCTGGGAATAGAACCTCTTTCCCAGAATAGTTCAACCTTCATTACTCAACTGATCATAACTCCGCAATGAGCACATTTCAAAGTATCATTCCTCTACATATATTCAAAAATCTATGTGTAAATGTTTAATATTTCTTATATTTGTTGATGTCATTCTGTGTGCATGTGGCCTAAACCCAATCTCTGTGTGGCAATTTTAATTTAAACAAGTTGAACTCTGCCTCTGATCATTTAAAAAAGGTGTGTACCAATATCAACCTTTCTCAGGTAATTACTGATCCTACAAAACCAAAGAGATCCTTCAAGGTTGTCCCTGATTGGCTCAATCTTAACAAATCAAAGGTAGAACATCCGCAGTATCTGAACTTGGTGTTAGTTATCACTGCTCAATAGCCTGTATCAGAATTGCAAAAATGAAAACATTAGGTCCACGCTTGGTATCCAGATCCTGAAACATCTCCATGAGCAGGCTTTTTTTTAACTGATCTGTTGAATAGTTATATGACACTGTTAAAATCCCAGATGAAGATCTAGCACTTGACCATTTTTGTAAATCTTCTAATTCCATAGTTGATAAACACGCCCCTTTTAAAAAGTATAGAACTTAGAACAGGTCTATCCCTGGCTTTCGGCAGAACTGTCTTCTTTACTTTTTTTTCCCCTTGTCCTGTTCAGCATTATGTCAGAAGAATTGTAGTCTGAATACCTATGATGCCAAACAGATTTGTTTTGCCAAGGGAAGTTTTATAAATGTAAAGCTCCCCTTGATGCCCATTTATTTATTTCTTTTTACAATATATGACATGAACTGAACTGAACCGGACCGGGGGACAAGGAAAGAAGAAGAGGAAAGAAGAGGAAACAGAAAAAAAATAGAAACAAAAACCAGACAACCAGCTGCTACACCTGTAAAAAACAAAACAGACAACAATCCATGGCCTATGAGGGGAATCCAGCCTTAGCGCCAAGAGGAGCACCTGAAAGCAGACAAGCAGAGAAAAAACAAACACACAAACAAACAAAAACAAGCACAAGAAGCGGCAATCGCATACAACACAGCTGTGGATATAGATGACCTGAGACGACATGATAATACATCAACTGCTTAGTGACCATGCTACTGGACTAATGAATGTGTGTGTGTGTGTGTGTGTGTGAGAACATGCAACACCCATGGCACAGGACCTACATGATAACCGTGCTTAGTTATGAGTGTATAAGCGTACAGGGCCACAATCCACAGCCCCCCAAACAATCAGAAGCAGGCAGAGAGGGCCACAAGACCCAGGCCACCAGCAGCCCCCACAGAGCACAGAACCCAGGTAGCCCACCGCAGGGGCAACCACGCATCCACCCAGAAGACTGCAGAGGAAGCCCCCGGAAAGAGCCCCCATAAGCATAGGGCAGAGGCACTCCGGGAACCAGGGGCAACAGCCCACCGACCCCGCCAGGCCCCAGCCGCCCAGACATGGGCCGTGCACTGGACCTGGGCCCCAGGAGCCCGAGCGCCCCCAAACCCCCCGGCAGAGGCCCCACCCAATACCCAGGAGGGCCAAGCGCCCCAGACAGCCACAAAGTGGGTCAGCGCCTGCCCCAGCGCCCCTGGCCAAGTGCCCTGGGAGTCAAGACGTGCCCACAGGTGGGTGAAGTCGCGAGCAGTGGGGAGAGGCAACGCTGATGCCCCATCGGGAGAAACACAGGCAGGCCAGGCGACAGCAAGTCCCAGATCCAGGCCCAATCATTACCACACACACTTTCACGTCCCATACATCCACACATCCACACATCCTACCTCCCTCGACTCTGCTGGGGTGTAGTGCAGCGGGCACACCAGGAGGCCAGCAACCCCCCAGCCACCACAGACCCCGAACCAGCAGAACAATTAATTAATCCTCCTGGCCCCTCCTGCCCCGAGCAGACACCAGGAAGCAGGGGTGTGCGAAGAAGACCCCTCCCCTCACCCTTCTGGCTCTTCAATATTTTCTAATAGTGAGCAATTAAAATTGAGGGGCAGCCAAACTTGTAGAACTGGGAGCGCGGCACTCTGGGCAGCCTACATACCCAAAGAGCCCCGCCCACCAGATGCCACTCAGTGTAACCACCCCCCAAGACCTAATGTGTGTGTGTGAGTGTGTTTGATAAGTACTAATGTCTAAGGTGTAATTAAAACAGGGGCAGGGAACTGCAGAGTGCAACCAAAGGGGACCACCTACGTGGCCCCATCCACTACACCCCACCGAACACACACGCCCCCAAAACCCTTCATGTGTGAGTGTGTGCTGTGTACAGGAGCCAGAAGGGAGAGGGGTATGGGGATATATACCGGGGGAGCTACTCTCCCCCAGAGAGGGCAGCCAGGGACTGGCTGCAATAGGCATCCCCGCTACCTGGGAGCCAGCAATGGGCAGGAGGGCCTGATGTCCACCAGGCTCGGGGCCTGCAGCGACCATATTCCGGGAGCTACTGTACCCCCAGAAGGTACCCATCCCGCCCCACCCCACTCAACCCAACCCCACCCCGGAGGACCTCTACAAAAAACAAACAAACAAACCACCCGGTCACACCAGTCGCAGCAGCCCGGGCCTGAGACCCACCATCACCCAGCAACCCACCACCACCACTATGTGATAAAACTAATCAGAGGGGACCAGAGAGAATGAAATTCAGCCAATTGATGTTTTGAGGAGGCAGACATTGTTTCCATGCTAATATAATCTAAAAGAAAATTTCTAAACTGGTTAATACACAGATTGTTCTTCGCTTTCCAGTTCATGAGAATAGTTTTCTTTGCGATACATAACACTGTGACAACCATGTGTGCTGAGTTAATTTCCATGTTGATGTTGTCTAAGTCACCCAGTATGCACAGTGTGGGGCATGCAGGGATGCTACACTTTAGCCATGTTGATAGGTCCTCACAGACTTCAAGCCAGAACTTCTGGACAGGCGCAGAAAACCACAAAGCGTGTACATAATCATCAGGTGTGTTATCTGTGCAATGTGAGCAGATGTTTGAGTGTGTTAGACCCATCCTGAACATCCTTTGTCCTGTATAGTGTGTTCTATGAAGGATTTTGTATTGTATGAGCTGTAAATTAGGATTTCGAGTCTTTATGAAGGTGTTCAAACATATTTGTGGTTAGAAGCTATGACCAGAACTGATGGATAAATCTGCCTCCCATTTTGAGGATGGAAGAGACATTGTGTCATCTATCTTAGACAATAATTTATATATTTTTGATAGTAGTTTTGGGGTACAGATGCTTAGAAATTCTGCTACCCTAGTCGGGGGGTGTAAGTCTGGTTGGTGGAGGATATATCCATCCATCCATCCATCATCTGCCGCTTATCCGGGGGTCGGGTCGCGGGGGCAGCAGCTTGAGCAGAGAAACCCAGACGTCTCTGTCCCCGGCCACTTCCTCCAGCTCTTCCGGGGGGACCCCGAGGCGTTCCCAGGCCAGCCGAGAGACATAGTCTCTCCAACGTGTCCTGGGTCTCCCCCGGGGTCTCCTCCCAGTGGGACGTGCCCGGAACACCTCCCCAGGGAGGCGCCCAGGGGGCATCCTAACCAGATGCCCGAGCCACCTCATCTGACTCCTGTCAATGCGGAGGAGCAGCGGTTCTACTCCGAGCCCCTCCCGGATGACTGAGCTTCTCACCCTATCTCTAAGGGAGAGCCCAGACACCCTGCGGAGGAAACCCATTTCGGCCGCTTGTATTCGCGATCTTGTTCTTTCGGTCACTACCCACAACTCGTCACCATAGGTGAGGATGGGAACGTAGATTGACCAGTAAGTAGAGGCACCGGTCATACAGAGA
This sequence comes from Leuresthes tenuis, assembly GCF_036924035.1. Taxonomy (NCBI): domain Eukaryota; kingdom Metazoa; phylum Chordata; class Actinopteri; order Atheriniformes; family Atherinopsidae; genus Leuresthes; species Leuresthes tenuis. The sequence goes on along the minus strand of NW_027325365.1, from coordinate 31,932,861 downwards.
CCGAACGGCCCCTATCAAGGGGTCCGGCACTCCATATTCCCGGAGCACCCCCCACAGGACTCCACGAGGGACACGGTCGAACGCTTTCTCCAAGTCCACAAAACACATGTAGACTGGTTGGGCGAACTCCCATGCACCCTCCAGGATCCTGCCGAGGGTATAGAGCTGGTCCACTGTTCCACGGCCAGGACGAAAGCCACACTGCATCTCCTGAATCCGAGGCTCGATTATCCGACGGATCCTCCTCTCCAATACCCCCGAATAGACCTTACCAGGGAGGCTGAGGAGTGTGATACCCCTATAGTTGGAACACACCCTCCGGTCCCCCTTTTTAAAGAGGGGGACCACCACCCCAATCTGCCAGTCCAGAGGCACTGTCCCCGATGTCCACGCGATACTGCAGAGGCGTGTCAGCCAAGACAGCCCTACAACATCCAGAGCCTTGAGAAACTCAGGACGGACCTCATCCACCCCCGGGGCCTTGCCACCAAGGAACTTTTTAACCACCTCGGCAACCTCAGCCCCAGAAATGGGAGGCCCCGTCTCCGAGCTCTCCGACTCTGCCTCTTCCGAGCACGTGTTGGTAGGATTGAGGAGTTCCTCGAAGTACTCCCCCCACCGACTCACAACATCCCTAGTTGAGGTCAGCAAAGCCCCGTCCGCACTGTAAACAGTGTTGACTGTGAGCCGCTTCCCCCCCCTGAGATGCCGGATGGTGGACCAGAATCTTTTCGAGGCCGTCCGGAAATCGTTCTCCATGGTCTCACCGAACTCCTCCCAGGCCCGAGTTTTTGCCTCAGCAACCGCCGAAGCCGTGGCCCGTCTGGCCCGTCGGTACCTATCAGCTTCTTCCAGGGTCCCACTGGCCAAAAAGGCCCGATAGGACTCCTTCTTCAGCTTGACGGCTTCCCTCACCACTGGTGTCCACCAGCAGGTTCGAGGGTTGCCGCCACGACAGGCACCGACCACCTTACGGCCACAACTCCGACCAGCTGCCTCGGCAATGGAGTCACGGAACATGGCCCATTCAATGTCCCCCACCTCAAATATGGTTGAAGCTCTGCCGGAGGTGGGAGTTAAAGCTCCTTCTGACGGGGGATTCTGACAAACGCTCCCAGCAGACCCTCACAATACGTTTGGGCCTGCCAGGTCTGATCGGCATCCTCCCCCACCAGCGGAGCCAACTCACCACCAGGTGGTGATCAGTTGACAGCTCCGCCCCTCTCTTCACCCGAGTGTCCAGGACATACGGCCGCAAGTCCGATGATACAACCACAAAGTCGATCATCGAACTGCGGCCAAGGGTGTCCTGGTGCCAAGTGCACATATGCAGCCATAATTACTCACAAACGGGTAAAAAAAGGTAGTATTGCCAGACCATACATGATCAAAACAGGGAGCTGAGGTGTTTGGCTGTGACAAGGTGTGAATGTCCACCCAAAATTAATGAAAAGCGGGCAAAAAGTAGGTTTGAATGCCCAAGCATACATCATCAAAAGAAGGAGTGGATGTGTTCGGCTACAAGAAGGTTTGAATGTCCGAGCATAGTTTGTAAAAAGCGGGTAAGAAAAGGTTCGAATGCCCAAACAAACACCATCAAAAGAGGGAGCGGAGGTGTTTGGCTGTGACAAGGTGTGAATGTCCACCCAAAATTAATGAAAAGCGGGCAAAAAGTAGGTTTGAATGCCCAAGCATACATCATCAAAAGAAGGAGTGGATGTGTTCGGCTACAAGAAGGTGTGAAAGTCCAACCATGGTTTGTAAAAAGCTGGTAAGAAAAGGTTCGAATGCCCGAATATATACCATCAAAAGCGGAAGCGGAGGTGTTCGGCTGCAAGAAGGTGTGAACGTCCGACCAAAGTTTGTAAAAAGCAGTTAAGAAAAGGTTCGAATATCCAACCAAACAAAATCAAAAGCGGGAGCAGAGCTGTTCGACTGCAAGTAGGTGTGAATGTCCAGCCATAATTACTCACAAACGGGTAAGAAAAGGTAGTATTGCCAGACCATACATGATCAAAACAGGGAGCTGAGGTGGTTCAGCACCAAGGTGTGAATGTCTGACTATAGTTTGTAAAAAGCGGGTACGATAAGGTGCGAATGCCTGACAATGTATAATCAAAAGAGGGAGCAGAGGTTTTCGGCTACAAGAAGGTTTGAACGTCTGACCATAGTTTGTAAAAAGCGGGTAAGAAAAGGTTCGAATGCCCGAACATACACCATCAAAGGAGGGAGCGGAGGTGTTCCGCTGTAAGAAGGTGTGAATGTCCGACCATAGTTGGTAAAAAGTGGGTAAGAAAAGGTTAAAATACCCGACTGTACACAATCAATAGGGGGAGCGTAGTTGTTCGGCTACAAGAAGTTGTGAAAGTCCAACCATGGTTTGTAAAAAGCGGGTAAGAAAAGGTGCTAATGCCCAAAAATGTATGATCAAAAGAGGGAGCGGAGGTGTTCGGCTGCAAGAAGGTGTGAATGTACACCCATAATTACTGAAAAATGGGTAAGAAAAGGTGCGAATGCCCAACTATACATAATCAAAAGCAGGAGTGGATGTGTTCGGCTCCAAGAAGGGTTGAACGTCTGACCATAGTTTGTAAAAAGCAGGTAAGAAAAGGTTTGACTGCCCGAACATACACCATCAAAAGAGGGAGTGGAGGTGTTCCGCTGTAAGAAGGTGTGAATGTCCGACCATAGTTGGTAAAAAGCGGGTAAGAAAAGGTTAAAATACCCGATTGTACACAATCAATAGCGGGAGCGGAGTTGTTCGGCTACAAGAAGGTGTGAAAGTCCAACCATCGTTTGTCAAAAGCTGGTAAGAAAAGGTTCGAATGCCCGAATATATACCATCAAAAGCGGAAGCGGAGGTGTTCGGCTGCAAGAAGGTGTGAACGTCCGACCAAAGTTGGCAAAAAGCAGTAAAGAAAAGGTTCGAATATCCAAACATAATTAAAAGCGAGAGAGATTGTGTTCAGCTGCAAGTAGGTGTGAATATCCAGCCATAATTACTCACAAACGGGTAAGAAAATGTAGTATTGCCAGACCATACATGATCAAAACAGGGAGCGGAGGTGGTTTAGCTGCAAAAAGGGGTGAATGTCCAACTAAAGTTCAAATATATTAACAAAAGCGGGAGGAGAGGTCTTCGGATTAGAGTGGTTGAAATTTCCAACCATAATCTATAAAATGCGGTGAAAAAAAAAAGGTGTGAAGGAATGAATTTTATAGCAAAATCCGAAATCATGCATAACTCCGCAAAAGGAACGTATTGCTCAACCAAAGGGATTCTCATTCAGGGTAATATGAGGAACTTTATGCTTGATACATTTTAGACACGGATAACTATGAAGGACAAAGCAATTTTAACTTGGTTTGAGCAAAGCAATTCATTTTATAGGAAAATCCGAAATCGTGCAGGACTCATGAAAGTAAGCTTATTCTCGGATTCCTGATCCTCCAGTGTTGCTCTTTCCTATACTGCAAAATACAGCCTTGTTCTTTGTTGAAATCGATATAGACATTGATAAATATGAAGGACAAAGCAGTTTCCACTTTGTTTGAGTGAAGGAAATAATTTTATAGCAAAATCCCAAATCAAGCAGAACGTATGAAAATAAGCGTGTTTTCGGATTCCTGATCCTTCAGTTTTGCTATTTCTTCTACTGCAAAATACAATGTTGTTCTTTGTTGAAGTCAATCTAGACATTGATAAATATGAAGGACAAAGCAGTTTTCACTTGGTTTGAGTGAAGGAATTCATTTTATACATAAAATCCCAAATCATTCAAAACGTATGAAAAGAAGCTTATTCTCGGATTCCTGATCCTTCAGTGTTGCTTTTTCTTCTACTGCAAAATACAATGTTGTTCTTTGTTGAAGTCGATCTAGACATTGATAAATATGAAGGACAAAGCAGTTTTAACTTGGTTTGAGTGAAGGAATTCATTTTATACATAAAATCCCAAATCATGCAGAACGTATGAAAATAAGCTTATTCTCGGATTACTGATCCTTCAGTGATGCTCTTTCTTCTACTGCAAAATCCAGTGTTGTTCTTTGTTGAAGTCAATCTAGACATTGATAAATATGAAGGACAAAGCAGTTTTCACTTGGTTTGAGTGAAGGATTTGCAGCTGAAAACCTCCCGCTCCCGCTTTTGATTGTGTATAGTCGGGCTTTCGAGCCTTTTCTTACCCGGTTTTTAGAAATTATGGTTAGACATTCAGACCTTGCAGCCGAAGACCTCCACTCCCTCTTTTGATCATACATTGTAGGGCATTCGCACCTTGTCTTACCCGCTTTTTACAAACTATAGTCAGACATTCACATCTTGCAGCTGAACCACCTCAGCTCCCTGTTTTGATCATGTATGGTCTGGCAATACTACCTTTTCTTACCCGTTTGTGAGTAATTATGGCTGGACATTCACACCTACTTGCAGTCGAACAGCTCTGCTCTCGCTTTTGATGGTATATATTCGGGCATTCGAACCTTTTCTTAACTGCTTTTTGCAAACTTTGGTCGGACGTTCACACCTTCTTGCAGCCGAACACCTCCGCTTCCGCTTTTGATGGTATATATTCGGGCATTCGAACCTTTTCTTAGCAGCTTTTTACAAACCATGGTTGAACTTTCACACCTTCTTGTAGCCGAACACCTCCGCTCCCGCTTTTGATGGTGTATAGTCAGGCATTTGAACCTTTTCTTTCCCGCTTTTTACAAACTATGGTCGGACATTCAAACCTTCTTGTAGCCGAAAACCTCCGCTCCCTCTTTTGATTATACATTGTTGGGCATTCGCACCTTATTTACAAACTATAGTCAGACATTCACACCTTGCAGCTGAGCCACCTCAGCTCCCTGTTTTGATAGTGTATGTTCGGGCATTCAAACCTATTCTTACCCCCTTTTTACAAACTATGCTCGGAGATTCAC